>NC_091852.1:23864083-24489083 GCF_037783145.1 Equus przewalskii
ATGGGCTATGGGCTATTTGTGATTTTTCATAAAGAGCATGGTATTATTTCTGCCCTGAGCTTTCCTATGTGGGATTATGCACAAAATCAAATTGCCTTGATTGAAAATGGGAGCTAATTCAAGCTAGGCAATGGTGGAACCTTGTTTGGATGGACTCCTAAGCTCAGTTAGCTGCATAACCAAGGCTTGCTTTTGTTGATCTTTTCTTCATAGTCTTCATTTTAATAATCTGTTTGAGGTTTCATTTGTGAATAATATCATTCTTCTGCAGCATAATACATCTTAACTCCTTTTTATGCACATATTTCCATAACATGCAGGTCCCAATAACATTAAGCATCATTGCACCCCTGCAGCTTAGACTTAACATGCTATTATTCGACAAAAATTCTAAAATCTACTCTTGGAGGTATATTAAGAGTCTAAAAAATTACACGGCATCACCACCATTCAAAAAACACAAAGGAGACCATAGAATTAAGCTTCTCAATCAGTTACCAACATCCAGTTCCAGGTCTAGAGGTTTACATATGGCACCAGTTGGCCAGAGAAGTACCTCTGGAGTCCAGGGAATCAGAGCTGCTATTGTCTTTCTGCTCACTTGGGACACTTGTGCTAACAGTATGCTACGGGCAGACGAACTCCCAGCATCCCCTGCCACGCTGAAATGGAGACCACAGGACGTCTGGCTTCAGCGCCTCCACAGTCTGCAACAAGCGTGAGATGCTTCTAGGGAGCAGGCTGTGTTAAAGATGCTGCCTGACAAGTTGACGTAAAAGAGGCTATAAATATGCCATTGGTTCCTGGTGCTGGAAAATTCTTCCTGACGTGACAATGGTGTTTCTCACTGATGCTGAGAAAAAGAATTGCAGATTAGTTTCAGGCCAGCTGAATCTTGATGAATCTCTCAGCAAAAGTCTTGAGTAAAAGCTCCCTTCCCCTTACATATCCTCAAAGCACCCTGTAATTTTTCTTTTGTGACTCTTAACCCCTTTTAAGTAAAAACTTTTGTATTATTACTCTCTCTCACGGGGCTGCAAGCTCCATGGGGGCAGAGATCTTGTGTATGTTGGTTATAGTTGCACCACTGCCAGTTACTAGCAGACGTCCTGACACATAGTAGGCATTCAAAAACTATTGATGGGATGAAAAATTCTTCAAAATACCCTTGCTTTTCTTACCCCAAACTCCTTCCACTACCCTATCCTCATCTCTTCTCTGTCCCGTCCCATGAATGGAATATATTTAGTTCCAGGCACACATTGCTGGTCCCAAGGTTGAAAAATGTCTAACTCGAACATTTACCTTGCCAACATGTCGAATACAAAATTAGCAGAGTTACTGACACCCACAGACACCAGACTCTAAATATTTCTGTCTGCACAGGAAGAGCAATGAGTAGTGTTAGGGACAATGTACAATAGAGATGAACGGTCATTACTCTCACTGAATGTACAATTTAGTAGGAAAGATGAATCTGAAAAATTACAATCAGTAGATACAGCTGCACACAGAAGGTGTGCCCTAAGTTTATACACTCGGCTAAGAAGATACTTTCACAGGTCTGTATTCAGAACCTGTATCACTTCAATTAACTGAGAAATACAACAAGCATTCTTTTCTCATTTCCTGCATCACAACAGAATTACACTAAATTAGAAAAGAAGAAGGCAGGCTCGCTGGAGGCAGAGCATAAAGCATATTATCTACTAACAGATTAGCAGTAAGGGAAGAGATGTGCTTAAATGGAACAGCAAGAAGGAATATCTTAAGGAAACAGAGATATAAGAGATATGAAAATTACTGGTCCAGGTGCATCTTATTAAATGTTGCCTGGCTTAAGACTATTTTACATTAGAAGTTTTCATGCTTTAATGGGATCAAAATTGATTCTGATGAGTGAGGTACAATCTCATTACTAATCCTATATCTCTTGAATTTCAAGTAGGGTCCAAGAATACATCTCTTCATTACTACTTAAAACCAAATTTCTTTACTTCTCTCCAGCGCCTTCAGAGAGATTAGGGAGAGAGGGTCAAATTAACATGTTGGTTCCTCTCCCTCATCAATACATAGGCTTTTTGGAGGCATGAACTGGGTCTCACAGCCATGGGGTCAGCACTCCAATCAATTATTACCCAGGGAGCGCATGCCACCAGGCACAGCTGTGCCACCACTTGAGTGATCTCAAAAAAGAACAACCTCCTCCCTACCTTCAAACAACTTACAACGTTTTTGGGGGAGACAAAATTAGACCATATGAAACACAGAAAGGATAATTAAATGTTAAGAGCTTGGGGAGATTAAGGCTAAAGCAGTGGAAGTTGAGAGAAGGGAGATTACAGGAGTTCAGTAGGGTCACAGAGGAGTTAGGACTGAGGAGGCTTTGAACAATTTGTTAGGGCAGGGAATAAAGGAAAAGTTCACCTTCCTTGGGAAGGAGACCGCTGGGCAAAAGCAGGGGCTGGGCAGACCTCTGGAGTGAGTATGGGTTGGGGGGAGGGTGAGAAGAGGCTTAGCTGCAGAGGAGGAACGGACGACACAAGTTGAATACATAGAGTAGGAAGTCCAACCCATAGAACACAAGAAACTTTCAAGATCCTCAACAGGGAAACTGGGCCAACTGTGGAATTATTTCTGGAAGGAAGCCCCATTCCAATGTCCCCTAGGCTTGAAAGAAAAAGATTAAAAAGCAAGTAGTAGGAGGCGACACATGAAAATCAATGCATAGTAAATGTCTGTCAGTCAAGGAGGCCAAAGGGCTGGTGTCAGAGTCGTTGTTAGGGCACTAGAAAGGCAAATAGAACAAATGGCCTGGTTAACCGGAGAGGGGAAGGAGCAGCAGGCGTAGACTCCAATCCCAGAGGTGAAACACAGTGAGAAGGAGGGACAAGGAATCAACAAGTCAAACTCTGAAGACCTGCTCTTTTGCCTACACTCACCTTCAAGCGGCTGAGACAAAGCAGAGTGAAGCTACGGGACTTCTGTCATGTTTGGCTGGTGCAGCTTTGCTTCCCAAGATTCATGAAGAGCTGTTGGTCCATTTTGGGGCTGCTCTGGAATCAGACCACTTAGCATTCTATTAGGTTTTGTTTTTGTTTTTTTGTGCATGTGTGTGAGGAAGACTCACCCTGAGCTAACATCTGTGCCAATACTCCTCTATTTTGTACGTGGGTCACTCCCTCAGCATGGCTGATGAGTGGTGTAGGTCCATGCCTGGGATCTGAACCTGGGCCACCAAAGTGGAGTGCGCTGAACTTAACCACTATGCCATGGGTCCAGCCCCCTCATTTTGCCAGTTTTTCAGGATATTTATTATTCTAGAAATCAAGAAGTATAAGAAACTAACCTTACATGCTCTTTTGAAAATGTGCCTTAATTATCGTTGATTCTAACAGTTACATGGGGCACTTTCAGGGTGAGGGCTTGAACTCTTTCTTGGGTCATTAACACAGCACCGCAGCAGAGGTGACACAACACTAAAATTCAAGGCTGTCGGTGGCCCCTTCATGACTTAATAAAGTTGGCGCAGCTCCTCAACACTCTGAACAAAAAGGAATTCAAAACCCATTGGATGAATGGTTGAGTGGATGGATGGATGGATGCTAGCATATTCATCCTGTTTGCTAGCATATTCAAACTTTTTGAAGGTTTTTTAACAACCAACTCCATAAGAGAATATTTTTTTTTAAGGAAGATTAGCCCTGAGCTAACATCTGCCGCCAATACTCTTTTTGCTGAGGAAGACTGGCCCTGAGCTAACATCTGTGCCCATCTTCCTCTGTTTTATGTGGGATGCCTGCCACAGCATGGTTTGATAAGCAGTGTGTGGGTCTGCACCCAGGATCCGAACCCACAAACCCTTCGCTGCCGAAGAGGAATATGTGAACTTAACCGCTGTGCCACCGGGCCAGCTCCTTCATAAGAGAATTTTGCCATCCATAGTTTATGACAAGCATAGGTCCAAATCAAGAACACTGACTGGCTTGGAACTGTGATGTGGCTGTCCGGTTTTCTGGGGCTATGGAAGGCATCCCACATAGCTAATACTTGTCATGAATGAGACATCTTCTATCACATCATCTTAGCAGACAGGTCCAGATGAGAGTAACCTTCCTGGGTGGATGCCCAGCCACTTGCTGGCAAATTTCTTGCACACAAGGACATTCAAAACCCTGAGAGATATCTTAAAAGTTTCTGGAGAGCTTTGGCAGGCACTAAGCTTTGCACGTCTGCCACAGAGGGAGGGAGGGAATCATGGAACAGTTTTAATCTTATTCCACCTGCAAAGTAATTGCTTACGCTTAAAAAAAAAAATCCTGGATTGGCCTGTCTGATTTTATTATGCCTTTACAGAATGGTACATTTTAATTCCTTTGTTGTTTCCATGTAGCGCTATTGTATTTACTTGCTAATGCAGAGAACAGAAAAGAACACGGCATTCCAAAATGTACTCTTTCCCATGGTTTGCCCTTCCTCTACCAGCATGGGGTATCTTTACTTCATTTTTTTCTCCTATACAGCTACATAAATTACAAAGGAAATCATCTGACTACACTGCCTCTTTTTATCTCTTTTTTTCCTCCTTCATATTAAACACAGCTCCTATCCAGGGTGATCTTGGCATGGAGACTCCATCTCTCCCCCAGGTCCCCTACCCTAGTAAAGTCATGCTTACTTGTGCCAGGCTCTGCGCAGCTTGTTACAGCTCTAGTCATTCTGACTTGTAAAGATCAAATGTTTTTCTACATACTGCAGTGTTTATATGTCTGACTGCATTCCTTTTTAACAAGCGGTCCATGATGGAAAATAAAGGAGAAGTTTCTTTTTTTTCCTTGTTGATAAAAGCTGGGGCCCTTTATGAATACAGGAAAAGATGCTCTATAAACTCAATATCTACGTAAGTGCAAACTAATAAATACATAAGATTCTTTCAGTTTCTGGTCAGTCAGAGGGGCCGCGCCAAGCAAAGATAATATATATCCAGTGACGTATCTAGTCAATGGATAGTTTCAAACTCTTTTCTTCACAGAGACTTTTCTCAGAAACAGAAAGGGAAACTGGCTTGCACCTTCACTTCTTTATTTTCCCTATCATCTATAGAAGCTTCAGGTAGCTAGCCAGAAAGAAGGTAGGACAATCCAGGCCTAAGTCACCATGGGGTCTTAAATATCAGCAGAGATGATAAAGAATTCAAACGTGCCTGAATTAGAAGAAATCAGAGTCAAAACCAAGGTGAAGGGCCACGATTGAGGCTCTCTCGGCCAGTAAACAACATTCCCTCGTCCTTGGTGTATTCCCTATACATGGAGCTTAATGCACAATCGACTCTTCTTCACCATTTCAGTCAAAATTAGACATAACTCTTCTGCCAGAAAGGGAATTCCACAATTTTAGGGATCAATAATTACAAGACACTGATTCCTCATACACAGATATTTGGGGCCAGAAGGTAGACGTATGTTCTTCTCTAGAATATCGTCTTCTACCACAGATTGTGTGGATGGATATACAACAGCTATGACTAAGTTCATTATTTTTTTTAATAAAACGTGTCAACTAGGAATAGCAAGAAAATTTTCAAATAATAGAAAATTTTAGCAAAGAAAGCAAGATTTGATTTTATATAAGAAATCGAAGATTACTCTGGAAAATACAGTATTTATTGATATGAAACACTCAACAGAAGCAGAGGTCATCTGTGTCAGGAATATTACATACAAACCCTAACTACTGAGTGGTGCAACAATCTAATTCTGTAAGAATTATTTCCTAATGTTTCCTTCCCGTTTTTGCCATTCCCAATTTAAATTAAGACTTTATAGTTGTTACTAAACTATAAACTGCATAATTTTTTCTACCCACATCAATTATAAATTCATCTGTGGAGAAAAAGAAGAGAAATAAATCAGTCATGCTAATTAAAAAAAATTAAGTGAGGAACTGTCAAGAATGACTCCCCTGAAGGAAAATGAGGTCTTCTTCACTTAGATTATAGAATAATTCATAGTAAATTAAAACTACCAAACAAATTCTCAATACTTCAGAGCGACTGGGTCCAGCGAGCAGTAGTGTTTTGCACTTCTACGTTGCAGGCTTGTGCGTTACCTGATGAGACCCTCTGCCTTTTGCTAATACCGCATGTGAGCACAGCAGAGCTAAATGTGCTTGCTCAGCAGTGGAGGAGTACGCGAAGACTGGGAGCTGGAGGCTGTGGATGCTGCTGCAGACAACTTGCTCTGAGTCTTTGATAATTACTATGAATCAAACTTTAAGTATGAACTGAAGCTTCCTTGTGTGGTAATAAACTAGTCACAGAATTCCACCTCCTGTTCCCCAGGCCCCATTCTGACCTCTCACGCAGATTTACCGGAAACTGTGTATAATTAGGAAGACATCACTATTAATCCCACCATCTGATCTTTCTTCCCCGGTGCCATATGGACCATTGAGCTCCCAATTAACACAAGCTATTCCTCAGAGTTAGCTATATTTTGAGACATAGCACTGGTCTCCCAGTGAAACAGTTAAGTCTCAAGATTAGGCCCAATGTTCAATAAAATATGGTAACTGGCCAACAACATCATGCCACTTGCATAGACCAGGAAGGAGCTTCAAATCAGTGGGTTACTTGTTCACATGAGACCATCCAAGTGAACAGGCCATGCACCTCACTCCAGCTGCACTGTGGTCTGGGAGAAGGGGGAACAGAGAAGATGGAAGGCTGCAGGGGCAAGCAAACAGGATCAGATACAATAACACACACACAGTCAAAAACATGGGGAGCTGAGTTAGCAAACTGTTACAAATCAACCCAGGTAAAGGTCCTATAGGCCTAAAGCCAACCCAACATACCGCTGATTTTAATGGAACTTTTGCCTCAATAAGGGAGGATGGAATGAGGTCCAGAAATGCACAGAGAATTGTGATACCAGCACTTATAATAAAGAGACAAAAAAAAAATCTTTAAGAAAGTGACCATTTGTACACTTTAAACTGGATACTCAGGGTGGGCAAATGGAACCAGCAAGAGGGATCCAACACAAGTGACCCAATCGGGGATTCCTCTGTCCCCATGAGCCTGACACTCTCCTCCCCAACCTAGGGACACTGATAGGAGAACCCCCCGCTCCCAACGTTGAGAGACATGCAGTGGTGAAACCCCTTCTGTCTACTCAGGCAGCACTAGCAGGGACCACTGGGAGGCCCAATAGCCCCAGATAAACTGACCAACCAAAATAGTTTAATGAAGATTAAACCACCATTAGAACCACAGTCCACTGAAGTAGGCAAAGACCCATGTAACTAAACCTAAACAGGGTGACTGCCTGCTAAAATAAAAGACTGAAATAGAACCCAGAGTTTCCAAATATAATAGACAAAATGTCCAGGATATAATGAAAAATCACCCATCAGCCAAGAACCAAGAAAATCACAACCTGAATGAAAAAAGATAATCAACTAATCCAGTTCCAGAATGAATCAGATGAATCAGATATTGGAGTTATCTGAAAAGAATTTTAAAGCAGCTGTCATAAAAATCCTTCAAATTTTCATAAAAAATAGAAAATCCCAGGAAAGAAATAGAATCTCTAACAGGGCTACAGGGACCTGTGCTGGACAGTAACAAAAATCCAACATTCCTATCATCAGAGTTTCAAAAGGAGAGAAGAAAGAAAGTGGAACTAAAAGACTGTATGAAGAAATAACAGCTGAAAACTTCCCAAATTTGGCAAAAGACACAAATCCACAGATCCAAGAAACTTAGTAAATCCAAACAGGATGAACCTAGAAAAATCCACACTAAGACACATTATATATAATTAAAATTCTGAAAACTATTAATATAAAGAAAAAAAACTTGGAGGCTAGCCCCATGTCTGAGTGGTTAAGTTTGCCTGCTGTGCTTCGGTGGCCAGGGTTTTGCTGGTTCAGATCCTGGGCGTGGACCTGGCACCGCTCATCAAGCCATGCTGAGGTGGTCTCCCATATAGCACAACTAGAAGGACCCACAACTAGAATATATAACTACGTACTGGCGGGGCTTTAGGGAGAAGAAGAAGAGAAAAAAAAAAAGAGATTGGCAATAGATGTTAACTCAGGGCCAATCTTAAAAAAAAAACAAGAAAAAAATCTTGAAAGTAGCCAAAGAGAAAGGATATGCTACTTACACGGAAACGTCAATTCAAATGACAGTGGATTTTTCATCTGTAACCGTGGAGGCCAGAACAAAGTGGTTTAAAGTGCTGAACTGAAAGAACTGTCAACTGCTAATTCTATATCCAGAGAACTATCCTTCAGGAATAAAGGGAAAATTAAAAACATTCTCAGAAGAAGAAAAATAAAGAATTTGATGCTAGCAGACGTATCCCTAAAGATTGGGTAAAGCAAGTTCTTCCAACAGAAAGGAAATGATAAAAGAAATAATCCCAGGGCATTAGGAAGGAAGAATGTACAATGGAAAAAGTACAATGGAAATATTGCAACATACAATAGATTATCATTTATTCATCAGTTTTGTAAATCACATATGATGATTCAAACAAAAATTATAACATCATCTGATACTCGAGACAATGATATTTAAAAGTGGGGAAGGTAAAGGGACCTAACTGGAAGTGAGGTATCCACACTCACTCAAAACTTATAGGAAAGGCACAGACCTAGAATAGCTAAACCCATCTTAATAAAGAAGAATAAAGTGGGAAAAATCACTCTTTTTTGATACTAAGGCTTACTATTTAGCTATAGTAATCAAGACAGTGTGATACTGATGAAGGGACAGACAGATAGATCAATGGTACGGAATAGGGAACCCAGAAATCAATCCACACAAATATGCTCAACTGATATTTGACAAAGGTGTAAAGCAAATTCCGTGAAGGAAGGATAGCCTTTTCAACAAATGATGCTGGAACACCAGAGACAAGTGAGCATCCAGAGACAAAAAAAATCAATCTCAACCTAAATCTCATGCTTTGTTCAAAATTAACTCAAAACAGATCATAGACTTAAGTGTGAAATATAAAACAAAAAAAACTATTAGAAAAAAACATAGGAGAAAATCTTTGGTATCTAGAATTTTGCAAAGAGGTCTCAGACTTGACACCAAAAGCACAATCCATACAAAGAAATACTGACAAATTTATCCTCATCAAAATTAAAAACTTTTGCTCTGTGAAAGCCCATGGGAAGAAGATGAAAAGATAAGCTATGGACTGGGAGAAAATATCTGCAAACCACATAGCGAACAAAGGACTAGTATATAGATTATATATTTTTAAAAACTCAAAACTCAATGTAATAAAACAATCCAATTAGAAAATGGGAAAAGATATTTCACAGAAGAAGATATATAGATGGCAAAGATGCACATGAAAAGATTTCAACATCATTAGCCATCAGGAAAACGCAAATTAAAACCACAGTGGGATATCACTACATGCTTATCAGATAGGCTAAAAATAAAAATTAGTGACAACACCAAATGCTGGAAAGGATGTAGAGAAACTGGACTACTCATACACTGCTGACAGGAATGTAAAATGGCACAGCCACTATGGAAAAGTTTGGTAGTTTCTTATAAAACTAAACATAAAAATTACCATATGACCCAGAAACTGTACTACTGGGTATTTATCTGGAGAAATGAAAACTTACATAAATACAAAAACCTGTACACAAATGTTAACTGCAGTTTTAATTGTAAAAGCCCAAAACTGGAATCAGCCCAGATGTCCGTCACCAGATAAATGATTAAACAAAATGTGGAATACTGTGGAACAAATATACGATGCAATATTACTCAGCAATAAAAAGGAATAAATACTGATACACTCAACAACTTGGATGAATTTCCAGTGAATTATGCTAAATGAAAAAAGCCAATCCAAAGAGGTGACATATGTATGATTCCATTTATGTAACATTTTGAACCAAAAAAATTTTAGCAACAGAGGACAGATTAAATGGTTACCAGAAAAGTCAGGGATGGAGAGATGGGAGGCAAGTGGGTATGGTTATGAAAAGGATAGAGGAGAGATCATTGTGACGCTGGAAATGTTCAGTATCTTGACTCTGGTGGTGAATACAAGAACCTACACAGGTGTTATAATTGTATAGAACTTCACACACACATGAATACATTTCTGTATTATTTCCTACAAGTGCATGAGAATCTACAATTATCTCAATAAACATATCAATGTAAAAAACCTGAACACTGCCACAATGTGAATGATGAAAGCAGGCAATATTTCTATTATGAAGTCAATTTTCAAACATGGCATGTGACAACCAAGGCCAGGTGTACAGCATGGAAAGGGCCTTGGGAAAAGTGCATTTGTGCATAGTTTTTCATCACTCAGTTAATCATCACTGAACAGCCACTGCTCTATAAGAGAAAAGGGGAGGGAATCTTACATTCACACAGTATTAAGATCAGCCAGGAGGAAGACAGATGCTAGTAAACATCCTATCAGTCAATTAGCAATTACTGATACCAACAGGTCTTAAATTCCAGAGGGCAATGATGCAGCTGATTTATTCATCAAAGGTTGATTGGCACCTGGCGTAGTCCCTGACGCATGATAGGCATCAGTAGAGTTGATCCATGAATAAAAAGCAAATTCACACCTAACACAGTGTGGCTAATAGAGAAGTTTCTGCCAACTAGGAGTTTATAAGATTCTGGCTCTGTAGGTCAAGTAGGAATTTCCTGGCACCCTGAACATTGCCTAAGCCCGTGCTTCTCAAAGACTCCCTCCAAAAGAGCCCTCGCCTTCTACCACACGGAAGATTGAAGGAATACTTGATTCTCGGGGAACCTAGGATGGAACTAACCTGCAGCTGGCCGGCCATAAAGTCAAAATTACTTTTCAAATACTCAAATGTATCCATGTTTATTTTAATATTTAAAAATATGTTAAATTTTATATAAATTAAATTTCATACAAACTGAATGATAGAACTGAGCTTCAAAAAAAATTAGATTCATCCCTGGCAGTAAGTACGCTTCTAAATTTGAAAAATAGGCCTAACCATCAAAAGGCTGCTTGAAATGTGGAGTGTCAAAGTTTGAAATTGTTTTGTTTAGCAGAGACCCAGATTAATGTATATGAAGCAGAAAATTAGGGCAATGGAACTTGAAAAGAGTCTCAGAGTAGCTTTACCTCAACTAGTTCTCAAGCAGAAGAGGCTCCCAGCACATCAACAGAAGCACGCAGCTCCTGCAACCACTCGTATGGAGAGGGTGTTAGTGGTGATAAGGAGTGGCATGTCAGACATCTTGCACAAGGAAGTGGTATCAGCTTTTAAAATTGGAAGGCATTTTATTGAGATGCCTTGGAGATCAGTGTACAAACTGGTACCTCAGTAGCCATCAGTACAACATGCCTACATTTGGATTTTTACTTTCACCTTCTCCTCAACGCCTCTTTAATGAAGATGCAAAAAAGTTTCAGCAGACGTCACTGGGCTCAGATCTGCAGGAAGATTAGTAAACACAAGGGATAGCAGAAGTACAACAAAGTGAATCACATAATTAAAAAACCTGGAGGTAACAGCTGAAGTTATGATTTCATTTGAAGGTTTAACATGCTGGGAACACTAAGGAAGATGATAAGCGTCCTGGAGTCTGTTAACTCCACTTGCCACATCTTCACTTGCTATACTTCACGTGGTGGTGAATGGAAGCATCGATACTTTCATTTTTGTTTTAATTTAATTATATTTTCATATTTTAACTGTGGCTTACCTTGGGAGCTGGCAATATACTATTATTATATAGTTCATCATTATTTTAATTGGGTTGAACTTTTAAATAAAATTTTATTATATCTCACTTTTAGAGGAACTGAAGTCAGATTTTATAGCGTAAAGTCAATGAGAAAACAGGACTCTCTATTGAAAATCTTGCTTGAGGGCAGCTTTGTCTGTTCACTTCACAGCCACAACTAACGCTGTTACAATGCGGACATGTAGAGGACAAGAAGAGTGGCATTCGCCTTAATCTTATATGGTACTCAGACTAATGCTTAGGGTCAAAAAAAACATGTTTTCCAGAAGTAATGTTGGGGGGAAAAAGTCATTTTTGTTTTCAGCTATTCAAAATGCAAAAGCTATTCAAAAATGCAAAACCAAGGAAAAGGGATTAGTGAAAATTAGTTGTGCATGTATTTTAACGTTAGCTGCGTTGTTGAGAAAAGGGGCAACAAAGAAACGCTTTTCCGTGTTAAAGGTTCTGCTGAGAAGCATTCAAGGAAACTACATTGCCCTCTTTCCCCATGGGTGAAGGATGAATGCATAGAGGTTCTAAACCAAACCCCTCTCAAAGTAAAGGAAGAGATGCTCATTTATGGGATAGACTTGGTAAGATTATTAACCCAGAAGTTCAGCATGAATAGATATATTCTTTCCATTATTAAGGAGTAACTGGTATTAAAGCTGGGTGATGGGCATATTCATTATAACTACGCTTTCTACTTTTGACAATTTTTGAGAATTTCCATAGTAAAAATTTAAAAAAAAGTTAACAGTGGATTCACTGTCTTTGTAAATATATCACTGCTCTTTAAATATTATTTCAGGTTTAATTTAGCCAGTGTAAAACAAAAGACCAGACAGTGCAATATCCAATAATCTCTACTTGAACCAATTCTAATAAGGTCAAACACTTTTATCCCCTAGGTGGTGCCATACAAAATTGTCTTTAGTTTAGTTTGATGTGTATGAAGATTTTCCACTTGGGAATAAAATCCTCAGCAAATCCTTGCAGAGTGTTTTCCCTATGTAATACGGAGCCAACAGGTTAAGGCTCTCAGCAAGGCTGGCTGCCAGTGTAAATCGTATCTTTCCGGGCTTCACACGTGAGCCAGATGTTGGGGATTTTCTGAGCTACAAGATCGTGGGGAAGAAGGTTTTCGCATTTCCTGTGTTCTTACTCCAGCTCTCAAACTTTCAAGATTTATGGCCAGTCAACAGTGTCATGAACTGGCCTGAAAATATCCCCGGAGTAAAACCCATTGACAATGCACCTCGCTCTACCATGGCCTCATACCACATGTCAGATCAGGATCTCCTCGTCCTGCTTCTTCCCTGAATTGTTCTGCAGAATGGCAGTGAGGCAGGTGTAATCTTTAATCTTCCGAAAACTGCAATTCAATGCAATTCTATTACAATTTAAAAAATAGTTTATTTTCTTGTTGCTAGTAGTTTATGAATTTAATATTTGTCTATCATAGATAATTTAGAAATACACACAGTATGAATGTACATGTATATTACAGGCATATGTAAAATTATCCCATAGTCTCACCACCCATGAGAACTAACGTCATTTTCACGTATTTCCAACAATAAGTAAGGAATTCCTTGGGATCCTGATGAAAGTCTATATATGCTACCATAAGCATGGATGTTTGTGTGTGTATGCAAACACATATTTAAACATTCTATTGTACGCATTTTTATTATTATTAAATATTCTCAAATAACTTTGAAGCCTACATAATTTCATCAAATGGTTATACCATTGTTCATTTTACCAGCCCCCTACTGCTAGACATCTAGGTTGCTTCCAAATTTTTTTGTCTGTTATAAATAATTTGCTTTGTCACATTTTAAAAGTATTTCGATGATGGAAATACTGGCTTATCTTTTCTGAACAATCACTTCCTTTCTGTTTCAACCAGCCTTCTTAAAAAAGCAGTAGATTTCAAACTCTAGTATGCATCAGAATCATCCAGAAGGCTTGTCAACAGCTTTCTGGACCCCACCTCCAGTTTCTGATCGAGAAGGTCTTGGGTCAGACCTGAGAATCTGCATTTCTGATAAGTTTCATGGTCTGAACCACACTTAGAGAAATACTGTTCTGGAGGAGCACTCGCCGGATTTATGACACTGCTACAGCAAGTGGTTTCTCATTATGGTCTCACTTCTTTTTACCCTCCCATTGAGAAATAAAAAGCTGCTTCAACTGCCATTTCACAGCACAGTCAGTGGCCTGGCATGTGCTCAGGTGCCCTCTTTAATGTGCCCTCTTTAGGTTGAAAAATGTTTGGCAAACAAGTAACGCTGGCAGGAGAGACGGCAATTTTGACACCTACACCTCGATTTGGGATTCATTTTTCTCACTCAAGATTTGGCAAGTATATGTCTTCCTTAAGGTCAGACTGAAAATATACTCTGACTCACAAATCTAGTTTAAAACACCACAAGGCGTAAACAACTACTTCCATAACTAATAAGCATTAAATACCTTCAAGCTGTTTTACACACTTTGCCTATATAATCAGATCTAAGTGTTTACACAAGATTTGTGCATTATTGTATAAATAAATCATCGGAACCAAAAACTGTCTCCTTGCCTCTAGCCCTTATGTCAGCCTATGCTCAACTCTGCCACCTACATTATCTTCCTAAAAATCAAAACTGATTCCTTATTTACTTCCGTCCCCAGCAATATGGCACCTGAGACGTTCAGAGAAATCACTTCCGATGCAGCACATCTAAAAATGTTGGCTAAAAATTTTAAAGATTATCTTTTCTAATGCATGGCTGACCTGAGGAAGTGCACGCTTTAGAAGACAGAAACACACAAACAAAAAACCCTAGCAATCAAAGTAAGCAAGAGCTGGGAATATTCTACTAATTCCAGGTACCCTAGAGCTGGGCTTCTGCGGGGTCAGGTAAGAAAAACAAAGCATGCGTGCAGATTTGGATCTGAGTTCAAAGAGAGACTCATTCATAAATCAGGGGCTTCTGAATGGCAACCTAGGCAGCAAATGAACTAGGAAAAAACATATAAATAAATCTGACCTGCAGAATGAGACAGTGGGCAAAGAGGTCTTGGCTCTTGGAAAGAGGGAAAAAAGGCTTTCTTAAGAATTCCTAACCACAAAACCTGGATTTAGATCCTGAATTCATGTTACTTGTTTGGTCCAAAACATCCAAAAACTGATCTTTTAGTTTAAGGTGATAGAGAATTGATAAGAGTCTCTAAGCTTTTGGAAGCAACAAAGGCAAACACTCCCTGAAAGAATGCATTTTCAACCTAATCCTCAGAAAATTCCCAAAGATAAATTCTAAAGAATGTGAGTTCATGGTAAAAATGTACCACTGAGTGATAGTCAGCAGAAACTAAACACTACAGAGCAAGACTTGAAAAGATTATCAGCTATACAAGTACGGAAATATCAAGTCTATAAGTATGATTTAAATGTTTTAAGAAATAAAAGAGAATAATTAATGTATGCCAAAGAAACAAGAAATTAAAAAAACTGGTGAGACAGTTTTGAAAAATAAAAACTACTTCTAAAAATGAACCATGTAATAATTAAAAATAAAAATTTAATTTATGAGTTAAACAGCAGAGAAGACATGGCTGAAGAAAGACTTAGTAACCTAGAAAATGGATGTGTGTAAATTAGATGAAATGCAGCAGAGAGAGAGTGATAAAAAGTTACAAAAGATGGTTTAAAAGATATAAAAGGTAAAAAGGAAACAGAATAGCCTTGTACTCCGAGTCTTGGGAGCTGGATAGCACACTAATGGAGGGAAGGAAATATTTTTAAAAAGAATGAATAAGAACTTTAATGAGTTGAAAAAGATGCAATGCTAGGTTTTAGGAATCCCAATGAGTTCTAAGTAGGACATATAAAAACAAATTCACCCCTAGGCACATTGTAGCAAAAGACCAAAGAGAAGGAGGAGACCTTAAAAGCAGTCCAAAAGACAAGAGAGACTATTTACAAAGGAATGGCAGTTAGAGTTAACAGCAACAATGGAAACAAAAAGACACAGAATACTATCATGCATGGTGTGAGAAATAACTGTCTATCTAAAATTGCACACGAGGTATAAATATCTTCCAAGAACAAGGATGAAATAAAAATGTTGTCAGAAGGACAAAAAACTTAGAGATTCTCACTAAAGGAACTTCTAAAGGATGTCCTTCAGGAAAAAGTAAAATGACCTCAGAAATAAGTTCTGATAACAAGGAAGCTTGACTGGGGACCAAAGAAAATAGGAAAATTGGGGGTAAATACAAATATTCATGATTAAAATAACCCTAAGATTTAACTTGAGGGAATAAAGAATAAAGATAAATAAATTCTGGAGGACAGCATCAAATTCTGGTGGAGAGTGAATGGTGTTAAATGGTGTTTGGAGAAAAGGGAAAGATATTGATTGATGGTAATTTTTGTTGAGTTAAATATGCATATTATAATGTCAAAATTTGTGGGATACAGCCAAAGCACTTCTTCAAGGGACACTGATAACCTGACATGCTTATGTTAGCAAATAAGAAATTACTAAGACTGAGGAAAAAACTGCAGAATTAACTCAAAGCAGTAGAAGGAGAAAATAATAAAGATAAATTAATAAAATAGAAAACAAAAATGCAAAATAGAGGATGAATGACATCCAAAATTGGTTCTTTTGGAAGAATAATAAAATCGTCAAATCTCTGGCAAAACTAATAAAGGAGGGAAAACAAAGAAAGATGACACAAATTGACAATAATAAGAATGAAAAGGGAACATAATTACAGATGCAGCAGAGATTAAAAAGGTGATAAAACTTATGTCAATAAATCTGTAAACTGAGATGAAAAGGACAAGAGTCTAGAACAATACAAATTATCAAGACAGACTTAAGAAAAATTAAAAATCCTGAATACTGAAAATCCTGAAATCCTGATACTATGGCCATTAAAATAAGTGAATTAGGGGCTGGCCCTGTGGTATAGTGGTTAAGGGTTCCACACGCTCCGCTTCAGCGGCCTGGGTTCAGCAGTTCAGATCCCGGGCACGGACATACACCACTTGTCAGCCATGCTGAGGCAGCGACCCACATACAAAGCAGAGGAAGACCGGCATGGATGTTAGCTCAGGCCTAATGTTCCTCAAGCAAAAAAAGCAGCAGATTGGCAACAGAAATTAGCTCAGGGCAGATCTTCCTCACCAAAAAAGTAAAAAAAAAAAAATTGAATCAGAAATTTAAAATCTTCCCATTTTGTCTAGATGGCTTAACGGTTGAATTCTACTAACATTCAAGAAACAGAAAAGTTCAAACTTACAAAATATCTATCAGAGAACAGAAAGGAGACAAAACCAGTATAAGAAAAGAAAGCTTTAAGTGATTCTCATCATTTACACAAACGACAAAATCTTAAAATATTGCACACTAACTCATTCAATATATAAAAAATATAACACATCATGACCCAGCTGAACATTTTTCTAGGAATGTAAATTCATTGATCACGTCACTGAGGGATTAAGGCAAAAATCAGATGACTATCTCTAAGGAAAAATAGGTTAAAATGCAGCAACCACTCAGGATGAAAACTCTCAGCAAACTAAGCATATAAAGAAACTTGTTAACCTGTTAAAAACATACAGCAAATATCATAGTCAATTGTGAAATATTTTTAAACATGACTTTAAAGGAAATAAGAATGAGAAAATAACATGCTATCAGCATTTCTATTCAGCATCTCATTCAAGATTCTAGTCTATACAATTAGACAAGGAAAAGAACTGAAATGTATCAGGCTAAGAAAAGAAGACAAAAATCATCATACGTAGATTAAATCATCTTACACATAAAAACCCCTAAAGAATCTACAAATTATTAGAATTAATAAGAATTTAGAGAAGCTTCATTTATGTTCTTATTACTACACAATAATCAATTGTTGTCATTGTTCCTTTTGGTGCTTAAATCAACCCAAATGCCTATGGAAATTCTTTTAGGCTAGTGACTGTGTTCTTCTGACATGACCCCCATTACTCTTTCAGCATTTCCTTGCTTTCTGGCCCAAAAAAGATGATTCCAGTTCACCTTGGTCTTTCTCTGCTCCAGATCTGGAATTAGCCATTTCCTGTTTCCTTTTAGTGAGGAATGATACTTAGAAACTAAGACTGTGTGCTGAGTGTGCTTTTTGCTAATGGAGTGTCATTTTTCCAGGTCCTTTCAATGCACAGAGCCAGGAAATATATTATTTTAAATCATGAGTTCATCTGATAGAGTCAATTCAAATTTAACATCATGGAGTTTTTTCTTTTATTATACCTTTATATCTATCTTCGTTTACTATATATTTATTTTCTCTTATGGTAAAAATATTGTGGTTTATAATTATATTGGTATATTTACTTGTCTACTTTATCCTACGTGTTTTTTCATAATTACAATACAAACATTAACCCTAACGATAAACCTACTGTAGAGTTTAAGATTTCTTTGCAGTTCTCTTTGTCCTTAGAATATATCCCCTAAGAATATATATTCCGAGTACTATGTTTAAAAATTATGTGAATTAATTATTTGCTTTATGGTTATGTTATCTATTTGGCACATGTTTTTGTTTGTTTCCATTCAATTTAAGGTTTGATATTTTTTCATCCATTATGGTTTTAATTTTATTTTCATTAGGTAAAACATGTATATAGTTCAAAAGTCAAAACTATATAAATACGTATGCCCTAATCTTGATCAACTTCAACCCAATTACTACCCAGCCCATCTAGTCAACTATTTTCATTACTTTTTGGGTTATCCTTCCTATATTTCTTTTTGCAAAATTAAGCAAATACACACCCACACCTACATACATATACAAGCACATAAACATTCCCCTGTCTTTCTTAAACAAAAGGAGGCATACGATATACTCTTTTGTACCTTGCTTTTTTTCACTTAACAATCATCCTGGATATCACACAGTATCAATTTATAGAAATATTCCTGATGATTTTATAGCTTCATAGTACTCAATTGAATGGATATGCCATGGTTATTCAACCAGTCTCTATAACTGAACAATTGGGTTTCCAATATTTTGCCATTACAAAGAATACCACAACGAATAACTATATTTATGTTGCTTCATATTTGTAGAGGTGTTTCATATAGGTAAATTTTTAGAAGTGGGATTGTTAGGTCAAAGGGTAAATAAATATGTAGGTTTGTTAGGTATCATGAAATTCTCCATCATGGAGGTTGTAATCCTTTTGCATTCTCACTAGCAATGAATGAGAATGCTTGTTCTTCTAGACTCTCCAATAGAAGGCTTTTTTAGCAAAGTTGCATTCCTACGCACCAAGAAGAATTTAAAATGTAGGTTTTTTAAAGTTGATCATTTATAAAAGCAACAACAAAAATATATAATATACCATGGGGGAAAAAACTAACAAGAGTTGTGTGAGATTTTTAGGTAAAAAAAGTATAAAACTTTCTTGAAAGACCTTAAAGAAGATATAAATAAACTGCGAGAGAAGGCGCATACGGGGGTGGGAAGACTCGCTACCGTCAACACGCCCACGGTCAGGTAACTGAGCGCCGGACGCCACAGGATTGCAACCAGTCTCAGCAGGATCTTCTAAGGACTGAGATGAGCTCACTCTAAAATGTATACAGAAAGGCAAACAGCCAAGAAAGAGAGGCCAAGATAGGCTTAAAAAAGAACTAGGCTGGGGGACTTGCTCTATCAAATAACAAGACTTAGTCATTATGTAATTTAATATTTAAGCATGGGAATAGAAAAATAGATCAATGAAAAAGAACAGAGAGCCCATAATCAGACCCTCATATATGGAAATCTGATATATGACAGAGCTGGCATTGCAGATCTATAGGGAAAGTATGGATTATTTTAAAATGCAGCCAGACAACTTATTAGCCAGAGGAAAAAAATGAAAAATAGATTCCAACCCCTACCATTCAAAAAAATCAAATCAAGAAGTTAAAAGTGAAAGACAACACATTAACACATTTAAGAAAAAAATATAGGATAACATTTTGAAGATCATAAGGTCTGAAAAGTGCCTTAGATAAAACATATAAAACACAAACCATAATGAAAAAATGTTTTAACTTAAAATTAAGAATGCTCATCAAAAGACGTCAAAGTGAATAAAAATCAAAGTCACAAACTGGAAGAAGATAACCACCAAAGGATAGTATCCAGAATAAATGGAGGACTCCTACAAATCAATAAGTAAAAGACAAATAACCCTATTTAAAACAGGCAGAACGACTTGTATTTCACAGAAGAAGAAATACAAATGGCCAAAGAACATATGAAAAGAGGCTCAGCCTCACTAGTATGTAGAAAAATGCAAATTAAAATTCTAGTGAGAGAATATTTTATACCGAATAAAGGGGCAAAGATTAAAAAGTCAATTAAAAAGTTGACCATGCAGGGCTGGCCCAGTGACATAGTGGTTAAGTTTGCAAGCTCAGCTTCAGCGGCCCAAAGGTGCCAATTTGGATCCGGAAAGCGGACGTACATATCACCCATCAAGCCATGCTGTGGTGGCATGCCACATACAAAATAGAGGAGAACTGGCATCGATGTTAGCTCAGGAACAATCTTCCTCAAGCAAAAAGAGGAAGATTAGCAACAGATGTTAGCCCAGGGCCAATCTTCCTCACCAAAAAAATAAATGAACATGAAAATACACTATGACCCTGTGATTTCTCTCCCAGAGAAACTCTCATACACCTGCCTCCAGTAAGCAAGTATAAGAATAAACAGCATTATTCATAATAATAAAAAACTTGAAATAACCCAAGTATCTGTGATAAAATGGATAATTAAACTTAGTATAATCATTTAATAACTATTACATAGCTGTGGAAATTAATGATCCATTGGTCCACAGATCCACATGGATAAATCTTGAAAACAATGGGGAGTGAGAAAGAAAATCATAGAAGTAATGCACTCAGTATGATTCTATTATACACTTCAAAAGTAGACAAAACCAAACACATATACTTTTAGGGACACACACAAATGTGGCAGAACTTTAAGGAAAAGCAAATCAATCATTAATACAATATTAAAATGGTAATTTCTCCTGATGGGAGAGAGGGTAAAGGAGACACAGCGAGATTCTAAGAGATTGATAATCATCATCCTTAAGTTGGATGTCAGATTCATCAGTGTTTTATTTATTATCATTTTCTTTTAAAATATACATACATGTTATATTCACTCTCTGGTAGATAAGATACATTTCACAATTTCAAAAAGTTTGATAAAAAGAAAGAAAAGATGATTTTCTTAGTCCTCTACTTAAAAGATTCTAGCGGCTTCCTGTTGCCTACAGGGTAAAACCCAACTCCCCAGCAAGGAAAACTACAGGCCCTTCCCCATGGAGCCTCCAAGTACCTCTGCAGCCTCATCACTCACTCCTTCACTCCCCCATTCTACTCACCTGTATTCTAGTGACACCCTGTATCAACAGGTCCCCAAGCCCACACCTGAGCTATGTACCTGCAGTTCCTTCTGCATGGCGTGCACTCCTTCTGTCTCAACTTAGCCAATTCCAATTTCAGAGAATGCCAGATCCTTAGTAAAGAATTCCCTGAAATTTTTTTCAATTTATTTTTTTAGTTTTTTGAGAAAGATTAGCCCTGAGCTAACATCCACCACCAATCCTCCTCTTTTTTGCTGAAGAAGGCTGGCCCCGAGCCAACATCCGTGCCCATCTTCCCCTATTTATATGTGGGACGCCTGCCACAGCATGGCCTGATAAGCGGTGTGTAGGTCCTGTCCGGGATCCCAACCGGATCTCAAGCGGAGTGTGCAAATGTAACCGCTATACCACCAGGCTGGCCCCAGAGAATTCCCTGAAATTTTGATGGATATTTTCTTCTGTGTTTTCACAAAGCTGTATTTCAATTTATCTATTTACATGTCCCTCCTCACTTGCCTGTGAGATCCTTGTAGGCAGGAGCTGTATTTTCAATTCAGTTCAACCGACATTTTCCGTGTTAATTTCACATAGAAATGATGTACTGTCATGACAGTATTAGACACTGAATTTATCAGGATAGGCTCCATTTCCTACCCTCAAACAGCTCGCAATTTAGTTATACTCATGTCTACATTCTTTATGCTGATTGCAGTGCCCAGCATATTGCAGATGATTCAATTACGTCTGATGAATCAGTGAATGAATCACTCAGTGAATGAACAAACTAAGGAACAAATAAGAACTATTCTTTTCCTATTTAAAACAAACAAATAAGTCTATTGGCAATGAATCATGCTGTCAGTGGCTTTTATTCACGACTTTTTTAAGGCTGTAAATTGTATCTATCTGTCAAAAACTAAAGTTCATCTAAGGAAAAAACACCAAATGTGTATCTTAATGGAGATGTTTTAATTATTCTTATGGAATTTCCAGAAAAGAGTAAATCCAGCAAACCAATTAAAACTCAGATTCATTATGCAACGTAATAGCAAGCAATGACACAAGCTGTTTGTGGAACTGGAAAATATTAATGAAAGTGTTTCTTTTTGTTCTCTCCCATGTGAAACTCTGTTTGGAAACATGTTTACTTGCTGTTCACTTTCTTTAAAAGGAAAACATTCCCAAGAAAGAGTTCAAATCAGGAATGCTTTTAAATTTTTACATTTCTAAATAGCTTCAGGCATCCAAGTAAGCAGTCAGTTTTCAGATTTGCCACTTATGAATATTGCATGCCAAGGAATACTTAAAATGATGCATTTCTCAGATACTAGCTTTCAACAAACCAAATACAGAAAAGCGAGTAAGGATCATTGTATGTACAATGCAGCTATGCCACTTGGATGCAACTTCATTTTCCCCACACTGGCTTCCGTTCTTTGGTGGACAAATCTACTATCATTCTCCCGTAGACATCTTATTCTGGCCCTCTTGGGTGGTTCTCACTAGTCTCACTGTGGTAGACTGAATAACAGCCTCTCCAGCAATGTCCACGTCCCATCCCTAGAACCTGTGATACATTACATAGCAAAAGGGACTTGGCAGATTGATTAAATTAAGGGTCTTGACACGGAGAAATTATCCCAGATTCTCTGGGCAAGACTAATATAATCATAACGGTCCTTACGAGAGGAAGGCAGGAGGATCAGAGCTAGTAGTAGGAGATGTGACAATGAAAGCAAGAGGTTGGAATAACATGAGGTCAGGTGCCAAGGAATGCAGGTGGCCCCAGGCAAGGAAACAGATTCTCCCTTCAGAGCCTCCAGACAGAGTCAGCCTTGCTGACTTTCACTCAGTAATCCCACCAAGACTCATTTTGGATTTCTGATCTCCAGGAATGTAAGATAATAAATCTGTATTGTTTGAAGCCACTAACTTTGTGATAAATGTTACAGCAGCAATAGAAAACTAATCCACTCACTGACTAGACTTTATTCCTGCATACATTATGTTGCCCCAGTATTGTTCTGGGCCCGGCATAGTACTCAATTCTCTCATCTCTGAAACTATCTTCACGCTTCACTGGTTACCCCTTTGTACTCTAGTGTGATTTGTATTAATCTGATACCTCTTTGTTAGCTGTGGCAGACACTGTTGATTAGTTACCCTGAAGCCATTCTCAACTCATTCTCAAGGCCTTGCTGCCTCATACTGCAGTGGCTAGAAAGTCAAACACTCTTTTCCAGCCTTTCTTGCAATGACCCAGTTCTGGAAAATGAGGCATATGTGGATATCTTCTGGGAGAAAAAGAAAGTTTGAGGAAAACTTTTGCTTTCCTGATAAAAACGGAAGATGTGACCAGTGTGATCATTTTCCTTTCTTCCTCCTTGAATATGAGTCTGATGGTTAGAGCTGCAGTGGCTGTCTTGCTATCACAAGTAAAAGGCCAAGAGAACCACAAATACATGGGCTCTGATATTGCTGACTCAAGGAGCCAAAGCCAATAATTGCTTACCTCTGGAAACTTCTGGTTTTGTGAGAACAGTAGCTCCTATTCATTTAAGCTGCAGTAGCATGGTCTGCTGTTACTTGAGGCTGAAAGCACTCCTAACTACTATATTACCTTTCTCTGATAGGCCCTATTGTACCACCAGCAACCAGATCACTGAAGCTTCAGAAAGAATAACGGAATCCTCCTTAGCACATAGTTTTATGCATTGCTCTGTACAGAGAGAAAGAAAGAGAGGAAGGAAAGAAGGAAAGAAGGACGGAAGGAAGGAAGGAAAGAAGGAGGAGGAAGAGGGAAGGAGAAAGAAAGAGAAAGGAAGAAAGAGGAGGGAGATAGAGGAGGGAGACAGAAGAGAGGGAAGGAAGGAGGGAGTAACTCAAAGCCAAACTTCAGTCATCGCTATCAAACTACAAATTGCAAAAGAAATGCTGAAGAATAGACGCATCCACCTTCATTGCCTCAATCTTACAGAATTACATTCGATAAATACGTATTGAACAACTTGCAATAAGAATCAAGTTGAGACTTCCAATCACTTCTTCTAATATCACCGTACTTGGGGTCTCTAAGTCTCTCCATCACCATTCTACAAATCCGAATACCAAATTAACTCAAAGCATGGAGGCTTCATTTGCCAGTTCCAAATAAAGTGCTCCAGTGTGCTGAAGACTACATTTAAGATAAAATTCCTAGAGCAGTAATCTGGATCACAGTGATTTTTCTAGAGGAAATCAATGTCAAAAAAGGTAGAAGTTTATTCTGGGAATGAAACTACTCCAGCAACTCTCTAAAATTCTCTCTTTGGTGCTCATATCACGGATTATCTTATAAGATCTGAGATTTGTTAAAGTTATTTGGTAAATCTTTTGTGGCTAAGGCAGAGATCTAAAATGGGATTTTTCATTAGAATATTCCATTTATAATTACTTTTACTATGGTGTCCCAGTGCACCAAAACATTCAGAGGCTGGAGTCAACAACCTATGTGGGTGACCTAGTCACTGGCAGGCACAGTACTAGAAATGGAGACAAAGAGAAATTACAGTTCTTGTCATTTGAAGCTCAGATTCTTAGTAAGTAATGGACATTGACAAATAAATATACGTTACAGGGTATAAAAAGGGAATTACAAGTTCTTAAGACGGAATGAGAGAATTAATTAAAAACATGAGCAAAAAAATTCCTTTTGATTGATTGATTGATTGAAGACCAGACCAAGTGTGGTAAACAAGAAAAAGACTCCTTCACATTTGATGGGTCAACAGAGCAGGGTTGTTTCAAGTAAAGAAAATAACAGACTGGATGGAGGTGATAGGGCAATGAGAGGACTTTAATATACGAATTACTCAAATCCCTCCACAAACAGCAAAAATGTCTTTGGAGACAAGGTTGGAAGAACGAGTTAACAGCTAGTAACAAAGTCATCCAACAGATGAAGGATTAAAGGACGATCTGGCCAGATACTGCTGTGCGAACACAACTTGGAATAGCTGGAAAGAGACTGGGAACGTTGTTCTACAGGAAAAGTACAGGTTGGGGAAATTCAGTGTTACTGAGCACGTCTTTAGCACACCCAGGGGTGGCTGTCTACTGTGCAGGTCACTTGGTTTAGGGGGAATACTGGAAAGGAGGGCACTGCTGATTAGTTATATGGTTTCAGAGAACATTCCTGAAAGAGATGGAGACTAACATTTACTAAGTAGATAGTGAGTAATCCTCACATGTTAACCATTTAATCCTTGCAACCAACGACTCTGTGAGATACCAATTAGTAACCCCATTCTACTAGACTTAGAATATGGATTTTTAAATACACTTATTATATCTGTGATAACATGAATTTAAAATGTGACTGAATGAAGAAATGAAGTAAAGTAACCTTCTGAAAGAATCACTACAAAGTCAAAGTAGGATTAAAATCCACAGCTCCTTAATTTACAGGCAGTGGTCTAATCCCTTGAATCATAATGCCCAGTGGTGAATTCTTGGGTCTATTCTGAACTGTCATCAGGAACATTCA
Source organism: Equus przewalskii (assembly GCF_037783145.1). NCBI lineage: Eukaryota > Metazoa > Chordata > Mammalia > Perissodactyla > Equidae > Equus > Equus przewalskii. The sequence goes on from NC_091852.1 coordinate 23,889,821, forward strand.
AACTTCAGCTCCTACCTTCACACATTTTTGTGACATTTCTGCATTCGGTATTCTCTGTGGAACCTAGCACTGCAAAATATGTCTTGAAATAACTGTTGTAAGAAAGTAAATTGGTGCATTCTATTTTGGGGGGTGGGAGTGCAGCAGGCAATTTGGAAATACTTATCAAAATTCCAAATGCACATACTCTTTACATAACAATCCCACTGCTAAGAATTTAGCCTACTGCTATACAATAAAAGTATGTCCCGCCATTCACATATATGTTTATATGGCATACATCCACAAATACACACATACTCACACACACAAAAGGCTAATAGGAGACAGAGTAATGTAGTGCATAAGAGCATGGCTTCAGGGGCTAAACTGCACGAGTTCAAATCCTGCTTCTTCCTGCTTCTACCATTTTCTTATTGTGAGCTTGAGCCTCTTGGATCTCTATTCCTCAGTTTGCTCATCAATAAAGTGGAGCTAAGAATAGTAGCTACTTCATAGACTTGTTGAAAGGATTAAATTGACTATACATGCTTAGGTCAGCAATTATTAAGTACTATATAAATGTTAGCTGTTATTATTATGATTTTCAGTCAAAAACTGTAATACCCAAAGAATCTGAAAATAGCCTAAACATCTATCAAGAATAGAACGGTTGAATTCCTGATGATACATCCATATAACAGAAATGATACTGCCACTGAAGATACTGAAATATATTTGTATCAGCTGCTTGTCTAGAAGAGAAAGAACATATATGTGTCAGGCAAAGAATTCTGTCTGAGGCTTTCTGGGGTTTTTCTTCCCTTCAGCCATCTGTTAGTCATTTGTTGAATTAGTATAGTCCTACTATGGTCTGAAGTGCTTCAGGATGAGCAGAAATGTGAGATAACACAAAGATTAAAGTCGTGTGTCTTTGCACATGGACATAACATCTTTACAGACCTACATAGGTCCTTCCTACCTACTGCCTCACTTCTCAATTCACAGCTATTATCGGAAGGAAACACGTGAGCTACCTTCCTCTGTTCCCTGCTTTCAAAAGACTTTCCACAAAAGCTGCCAAAATAATTTGGGAGAATGCAGGTTGTCCTGCCTGGATCTACAGTGTTAAGCCCTTTGCTGTAAATTCTCTCTTTCACACTTCTTGCCTGACAGGTAAACAGCATGAAAGCTCCTCTTACGGATTATCTTGAGCACTGGTTCTAACTAAAATTAGTCATAGGATTCAAGAAAACTGTAGTATTTCTAAATCACATTTAACCAGCCATGTGGAAATTTTGAAAACAGAGCAAAGGGGCAAACTAGCTGATGAGAATATAACTAGCTGTAGACCAGATTACAAAAAATGTGTCATCACTGAATTCAAGTCATGCCTTGAGCACATGAGTGAGACGAGGAACACTTGATAACCTAGAATGGATTATGCGTGAGGAGAAGGGGAAAGGATGGGGGACCACAGCATGTTCCTTGAGTACCAAATGTGCCTGGCACTTTATATGCACTAAGTACTCAGACTAATCCTATGAACTCAGAATCATCAGCTCCATCTGTAGATGAAAACATTGAGACTTAGAGGGCTTAAAAGACTTGCCCAAGTTTATTTATCAGGAAAGTAATAGAGCTTAGATTTAAAACCCAGGTTGGCTGGTTCTAAAACCCATGTTCTTTCTTCTAAGATTCAACATTTTCGGGTCGAAGTTTGTGATTGGATTTCAGCAATGGTACAGACTAAAGGGAACGATGTAGGAACAGATAGAAGGTCTATCCAAAACTCTTAATGGTACTCCTTTACCCAGAGAAACTCTGCAAGCTGACAGATGTTTCCGAAAGTCCTTCTGGATCCAAGTTGCCTGGGGAAGAGGCAAAGGCTACAGCCAAAGGCCAATGTCATCAAGGTACTTTGTTGCTGGCCAGAGTGAAATGATGATACATTGGTAACCTGAAGCATTCTGGGACTCATTTGGAGGTTCTTGCTTATGGGGAACAAGCCTTGAGACCAAGAATCTGACTCATTTTCACAGAGGAAAAGATCATTGGAAGAAAACCTCAGGACACCAGCTGCAAACCCAAACACCCAACCGGGTCTCACAGTGCTTGGTCCAGCCCTGCTTGAGCCCAGCGGATGCTGCCCTGCCTCAGGGGCCCCTAAAAGAGAAGGGACATCCAGGATTAGGGTGAGCAGTAGCAAAACCCCTGGCTGTTTTCCTTCTGAATGGACAGCAAAACAGCCAAGATCTGAGCTTTAAACAGAGTGACCCCATCATCCACCCCTCAGGCTAATGTGAGAAATAAAGCCCAATGCTTTGTGTCCCTGTCCCTCTTCCTGGTTTAAAGACCTTTCCCTCTCCCTGGTGCCAGCTGCACCCCTCTCCCTGGATGCCATCGTCTCAGTTCTCTATCAAAGTTAAGAGATGTGTCACTCCCTGCTAAGATGTCAGCTAAAAAAGTATGGTGCTAACAATGCCAGGGATAGTTGGAATTTCAATGGAGATTCATTGACAATTTAAGAAAAAAGCCTAAAGAAACTAAAGGAATGAATAGGTAGTGGCAGAATTTCAGATACCATGAAAAAATTGATGATATATACAAATCCTTGCAAGCACACATGGGCACACATACACACATAAGAAAGACATAAAAGAAAGATACACACATATCTAATTTTTTTTAAAGTATATCCATAAACCAAGAAGTATCTATGTGTACTCTTGCTTTGGAGGGGTCAAGACTTGGGTAGCAATCACAGATATTCTTAAGGCTACTGCCTACCCCCAAATGCCCCTGGGGTGACACTCCAGCCCTCTGTGAGACAGCCTAGGTTCTTGGGACTAAACGCCCAGTCTCTTGTCAGTGTGCTTCTCTCTGTGCACACCAGGGCTGCATGTCCATGCTCCCTGCACTTAAGCTCTCATTTGACCAAAGAAAGCCCTTAATTCCACAGTTTCTTAAATTCTCTTTATCTAAACTGAACTCTAACAAACCCTTCCAGTCTCTGGAAAGTTTGTTGCCTATAAAAGGCCTGAGAGTGGCTGAGAAAGGGCTTGGCCTAGTTTTTACATGGCTCGGAAGGGTAAGCTACAGGATTCCTTAGGATCATTTTCATGGGCCCAGCATAAAGCATGGTGCTTGGCTCACAGTAGGCCCTACAATTATACTTGTTTAGTGGCTCTGAACTGCTTGCCCAGGACAAGCCCAACATTTCAGGTAGGCTCAGAAGTTGCCATCAGCCTCCAACATAAGCATTGATCCCAACCAAAGTAGCCAGTGCCTTTTCTTGCCCTTATTCTATTCCTAGGTAAAGAGGGGGATGGAAGCTGTCCAAAATCCTCCCAGTGTATGTTCAAAACCTAGCCCCCCAACATAACCTCCCCAGATAAAAGGGGTAGCACCTGCAGAATTCTGTGTGGGTTATTCTACCTTTAGGTGCTTTTTTATCTTTAACTTGACATCTTTTAACACAGAGGGTAAGGACTGATTTACATAGTCAGGGGTGACTCTCAGAAGACTCCATGTTCATCTTTCCATCTAGACTGTAAACAATTCACCGAGCAGGTACTCCACATGTTTGCTTGCATGAATTCTGTGACAAAGTCAAAAGGGCCATTGGCTGGGGATCTGGAAGCTTCTGAACCTCGTCTGAATGCTATGAAGTGAACTCTAAAGCCACTGACATTTAGAGTTGGAAGAAACTTTAGAGGTGATAATGTTCCAATATCTACATTCTACAGATGAGAAAATGGTGAAGAGAAGAGAGGTGATTCATGCACTAGACCCAGCAGAGTCATAACTCACAGCCCAGTGCTCTTTCCAGTGCAGAATCAAAGTTCTTGATGGGTTGGCATTTTGTGATACATAAGAAGTGTTCCTGTTACTCACAAGAAAATGGAGGAATCTATAAATCTCACAGACCCTAAGTTAAAACACTGAGTCAGTCTCTCTCTCTCTCCTTCCAGAGCCGTTCCAGAACACCATGTGCGAGAGAAAACAACAGAATGGAAATTGCTCATACGGAGCATGAGGAGGCTGCCCACCTCCCTCGCACAGCCCGCGTGCAAAGACAGTCCCTCAGCTGTGCCGCAGACACAAGGTGGCTCATGCTCATTGTTTATTGTGACAGCTGACAAGCCAGCTGGCACAGATCACTCCTCACCTCCAGCAGAGACACCACCAGGACACGTGTGACAGGCACCAGCTGCCACTCAAGGAGATGGTTGGTGTGTTTGCCGGCCAGCAAGGTGCAGCCCATGGCCAAGGCCCTGCGTCCTGTAGCCCTCCATGGAGCTTCCCAGCAGAGAACAGAAGTGCGACCGGCTTTGTCCTGGCCATTTATGGGAAGGAAGTGGCAGCACACTCATGTTGGCTGGGCTGTTGGGGCCACAGTTGGGGCCAAAGTTTGTTCTAATGCTCCCTGCAGGTCTGTGTTATATTTGGCAGAATGGCAGTTCTGGACAGAGCAAGGAAGAGAAGGAAGAGGCAAAGTGTTACATCTGAAAAACACTCCAGGCACCTCCAGAGGTGTGGGCCGAACACTAAGGCATCTGACAGTCTCAGGACCAGGAGAGGCCTCCCATCCTCCAACCTCAGCCAGCTCCACCTGGATTCACTGCAAAGAGAGAAGCGGTCCCTTGTAGAGTTGGGGGAGGGGTCTGGCTGCCCTGGCCCAGAGCTTAGTTCTCAAGTGGTGGACACCAAAGAAGATAAGAAGCCCCTCTGCTCCCAAGTCTTCCTCTGCCAACCCGCTCAGCAGAGTGTAGAGGAAGGGTTCTCGACCTTGGCACTGCTGACATTTTGAGTTGGATAATTCTTTATTGTAGGGGGCTGTCCTATGCTTTGTAGAATGTTCAGCAGCATACTTGGTCTCTCCCCATTAGACTCTGGTAGCAACCACTCTCCCCCAGTTATGGCAATCAGAAATATCTCCAGACATGTTCCTGGCCTCAGCATGGCTCCCAATTGAGAACCAGTGGTATCAAGGTCAAGAGCACAGACTCAAGTCCTAGACTGCCAGGGCTCTTAATCCCAAATCTGCCACTTACTAAATGGCTAATTTTGGCCAAGTCATTCTGTCTTTGTGGATCGGTGTCCTCAGCTATAAAATGGGAGGATAATAACAGAACTCACCTTATAAGGTGGCTCCAAATATTCACTTATTTCATACATGGAAAACCCTCCAGGAAGAAGCCGGAATGGTGCCTGGCCCACAATAAGCATTCCTCTCCCCAAGAAATATTCCATTCTTCCAGAATCCCTACCGGCAGAATTCCAGCTTAGAGTCTACCAGGGAGAAGCATTTGTGTGTAATTTGGAAAACAGAAGAGAAGGAGAAGCCATTACTTCCCTCTAGGAATGGCAAACAGAGCCGTGTGCAAGAACAGGCATGAAATTTGCCTCAGCTTCCAGACTTTCTCCTGAAAATCACCTGCTTTGGTGCTTTGGTGCTGAGGTAATCTGTGACCGTTTCTTTAGATTTCTGTGGCCTCCTAATCTTCGGAAAGCCAGATGCATTTTTCCCTGGCTGTTCCTCCACCAGCCTGTCCAATGGTTCTCTAACACTTAATTTCTCGTATGAACTGCCTTCCTGCTTAAAACACCTACAGTGGGTTCTATTTTCCACACCAAACTCTTAATTACGAATCCATTAACTTGATCAAGATACTAAAATCCTACCATCAGGAAAGTATTCCCAGGAATAATGATGTATTAGTATGTATGCATGTATTGTGTGTGTAAGTATGTATCTACAATAGAACCTTTATTTCCAAAGAAAATCCCAAAATATAAAACAGGTAAAAGTGGAACTTCTCAAGATGGCTAGGTGTGGGGGAAAGAAGGGTGTGGTTTACCACTTGCTCATACTTCTTCTCCACAGCTGCAGAACAATAAGATTCTGAAAGACTCTGCAAATCCTGGTAGGAAGAGAAGAATCCTAAAATATATACCAGCTCCACGCATACAAAGTGCTCAAGTAGGTGAATGAAGCATTCCCAGAGGCAGAGAAGGGTGCAAACAACTGTTGATTGATGGCTCTAGAGAATCTGGTTTGTAAGATGCACTACGCCTGGCCCTGGGAAGAGAAGGCACTCAGTAAGAAGCAGGATTTCTGTCCTTAAGGATTTCATAGTCAAATGGCAGATGAAAACAGAAGCAAAGCCCAGAAGATGAGGAAAATATGGTGAGAGGCATGTGGCATTTGGTGGCCTATGAGTGTCTTTGGTCCTATAGGCAAGGCTTCAGTGAGCAGATGCTGGGCTGTGCAGCACCAAGTGATCTCCCTGATTCACAGGTAAGACAGGCATCCCACTCATAGAGGAGCTAGAACATAAAGTTGCCCAAGCAGGGGAGAGAGCCAAAGACCTTGCATCCCTTCTACCTGGTGAATAATGCACTGAACTGCTCCCCGCCTGCTGTCTCTGGTCCAGCCGACCTCACCACTTAGGAGGGAGTTGCCATATGATCATTATTTTCCAACTGATTCTTGGTAAATTGCTTTCCTCTCGTGAGTTTGGCTTGCATGGGCCAGATACCTTATTCCCATGCTTCATTTTTCGCTTGCTATGACTTTCATAAAACTCTAGGCATTCATGGGGAACTGGGCATATCTGCTCTTAGCATTTTTTTTTTTTATTGTTTTGACACACCCGCCAAGAGATTGGTCTCTCTTTCCAGCACTGCTTTCAAAAGTCAGATTTTTATGGTTGAGAATTCTCATTAAAAATGATTACTTTTGGCAGCAGAAGTCGGAAAGGTGACAGGAGAGAGGGAAGTATTAGAGGCACTGAGATTTTTTCCTTCCCCTTGCAGAAAGCCTGCCTATAAAACAAACAGCATGGGGAGAACGAAAAAAATTTTCTTAAGTACAACAAAACCCCTTCTAACCTTTATATGTGTCATTCAAAGCAATTTCATAAGTATAGGGGCTAACCACGGCCCCTATTCCCTCTTCATACCTACTCATTAGGCTGTAAACCCCTTAAGTATGGGACCGTGTTTTCCACAACTCTGATCTTTCTGAAGCGGTCACCGCAATGCCTGGTAAGTAGGAGTATAGATAAATGCCTCATGAATAAACAAATCAATGAATTACTAATAATTATTAGAAGAGTGTAGATAAAAGCAGCCAGTGCACATTATGGAGACCAAACGAAGGGCCTAGAAATCTAGGCAAACTAAATTCTTTTTGGTGATTATTGTATTTATTCTTTCACCAGTGTCATGGGGGAAAAAAAAAGGTTGATGATCATTCTTAACTCTCCTCCAATAATTCTCCAAAGGCATTGAACATATAAACCTTTCTTCATGCTTTCATTTATATATTTATACAATTTCTTGAGGACACTGAGATTCATGATTTTTTTTTTAACTATTATGTAAAAACATTCTTCCTTACATTTGTGTGAAAACCACAATATTCTTTTATGAGCTGTTAGGAAATGGGGGGACCTGGTGGGCTCCAGCCACCATTTCTCTTGAACTTTGTTTTCTTCTAATACTTGTTCACGTGTTGGATTCTTCACCTGTCCCTGGTTTCTTCTATAGGAATAGAGCAAAACTGTGGTTGTCCTTTGGGAATCTTCAGCTCTCTGTGACAGTTTGGTCCACAGTATGGTGATGCCTGTGAAATGATTTAGGTCCTCTGGTGGCCCATGATGTCTCATGTCCCCAACTTTCTAAACACTAGCACACACTTCTCAGAGGATGAGCCAGTACAGACTCTAAGTGACAGACTTTAAACAGCCTACAAGTTTAAAAACCACTTCCATAGCAGACTCCATTTCTTCCTTGTATATTTTCTCTCTTGATGATTGTGGTGACAATTATTCCCAATATCCAAGAAAGCAGTAACAATTATGGTACGATTCAATGTAAACTTTTTCAGGATATAATCAATTTTCTGTCCTTAGAGATTCATTGTTTCTTTCTATATGATTGCTACACTTAAATATGTTAATAGGAATAAGATGCATACTCTGTGTACACATTTATACATTTATAATAGGTGTATCCAGGACCTGGCACACAGGAGGTGCTCAATAAATGTTCATTTGGCTTCTCTATCAAATGAAGACCACAGGCAGATTCAAGAGCTACCATTACTGGCTTGTTATTTTGTGGGTATGAAGTATTGGCCACCTTTTCTTCCACTTTTCTAGTCAGTGCTTCATCTCTTGGGGGCAAATGAGAAGTCTTGAGTTAGCATAAAAGATTCTAGAGCCAGAACTACTTCAAGGATTAGTATAGTCACAGGCAGGCCAGATAAGCAGATGTAAACCTGGATGACTCAAGTTTGAAGCGGCAACGCAGATGAACAGAAGGCCAGGTAGGCATTTGTCAGAAATTTGGAAAGGCACATAGTTGGACAGTTTGTACAGAGCACAAGGATGCCCAGTGAAGGAGTGATGGGAGCTGAAACCCCAAACATCAGGGGTGACTTTTATTCCTTCATGCAAAAGCATGATATGGGTTCACTATAATTCTGAGAGAGCGAAGGGCAATGAAAGGCCCTAAGGACAGAATTGACAAAAGCCCTAAGAATCAAGTAGATCTCCATTTTGACTCAACATTTTCTCCCAGCCAGTAAGCTTTAATACATGTCCTGCTGATGGCAACACCAACTCTTACATGGGGCCTCCACCGAACCTACAGTGTTCCTAAGACCACCAGGGGAGAGCAGAGCTGTGAATATGGGAGAACAGAATCATAGATGACTAAGCCACAGAAACAAAACACTGAGAAGGGGCTTTAGAAGTTGTACTGGGTTCAAAAGTTCATGTCTACCCCAAAATTCATGTCTATCTAGAACCTCAGAATGTGACCTTATTTGGAAATAAGGTCTTTGCACATGTAATTAGTTAAGATGAGATCATACTGGAGTAGGATGGGCCTTAAATCCAATACTACTGGTGTCCGTCTAGGAAGAGGAGAGACAGACACACAGAGGCAAGAAGGCCAAGTAAAAACAGAGGCAGAAATCAGAGTGACGTAGCTACAAGCCAAGGAACACCAAGTACTACCATCAACTACTAGAAGTTACAAAGAGGCAAAGAAGGATTTTTTTCCCTAGAACCATCAAAGAGAGCACGGTTCTGCTAGTGCCCTAATTTCAGACTTTTAGCCTCTAGAACTGTGAAAGAATAAATTTCTGTTGTTTTAAGCCATCCAGTTTGTGATATTTTGTTCTGACAGCCACAGGAAATTAATAGACAGAATGGACAGAAATCTTCTAGTCCAATTCTTTCAAAGCACAGATATACATACTGAGACCTCGAGAGATTTGGATGACTGGCCCAGGATCACAGGGCTGAATCCTAGCAGAGCTGGGACAATTCAATCATCCACTCACTTGTCTATTCATTCCTTCAACAAATTCATTAAGTGCTTTCTTACTTAGAAGAGGTCCCTGTGCTTTAGAGAACATGAAGATAGCCCTCTTCTTCTCGGAACTTTCATTCTAACAGAGTTGATAGATAATAAATAACTATCTACACAATCAATTATTTAAATACAAGTGGGGTTAAAGCTACAGAGAGAAACACAACGTCTGATGATGAGAGCACATGATATGGAAATTCTGACCTAACCCAGAAATTAGGCAAAGGTTCCCTGGAAGTGACCAAAAACTAAAGGATAAATTAGAGTTAGTTCACCAGGCCATGGAAAAGCACATGTGCAGGCATGTGATGAAAGGGGTTTTTGAGGGGGTAAAGAGGTAGAATTGGAAGACAATATTCCAGATAAAGATTCACCTCATCAATCTTCTTTCCACCACGCTGCCTTTCCTGGAAACTCACACAAAAGCAAGATAATGTCATTGTCCTATCAAGGTATGTTAACGAGATGTTAACCACAAAATAGTTACAGCCCCACAAAAGGCAAAGAAAATTCTCATTTGCAGTATGTACTGACCTATACCTGTCTACCCTAGAAATATTATGATATTCTATCTGAAATATTTCACCTTTTGTGAAGCCAAGAATACCCCCTCTCAAATCTTCCCCACCCCATACGTGAAGTTACATTTTTCCTGTCTACAAAGAAATTCAGCAACGACAGCAAAGACTTTTCTCCACAATAAGTGGCATAACCAATCTGGCCCTGATAAATAAGGAATTTGGTAAATACTGTATAGCTGATAAATTCTGTCCCAATTATACATGCCTATCAAATTCAAGGTTGTTTTGTGGTAGGCTATCAAATGCATGGTTCTATTACAACCTTCCTGCACATAACATTTCTTTTCTGGTTAAGGCACCAAATGCTAATTCAAAGATGGGTCATATTTTCCACTTGAAGTTAATTATATTCAAAGTAAATTGAACGTAGTGAATGACTGGCTGACCCCAATCACCCCTGACCCAGAAAGTCAATGGCCACATAGCACTGTCAACCAATAAAAAGCCTCACGCATCTGAAGCTATTTTATATGGAGTCAACCATGAAGTCAGGAAGAATCAGAAACCACCGAAATTCCCATTGTTTCTAAAAAAGAGCTCCTGGCTGAACTGTCCCATTGTTTCTAAAAAAGAGCTCCTGGCTGAACTGTCTCATTTTTTTTCTACAGTGAGACCTTAAGTTTGACGGTTCCTTTACTTTCTCATTTCCACTTCACACTAAATAAATAAGAAAAATTAAATATTCCTAAACAGAACAAAGGGACTGAATGAGCTCAGCATAATATATCAGGCCAGAAATGCCAAGGGGACATTTTAGATTTCATGTGAAGCGACAGTGAGGTTCCCCAATGCTGAAAACAAGGCAACCCCTCTGCCTTGAGATTTCTGAGGTTGTTCGCAATAATTGCCTTTGCCCACCCATGCCATCTTGTTGGCGGAAGGCTCTGATGTTTTCCTGCAATTGCTCTGCTCTGAAGCTGACTTGAAAAACCTCCATCACATGGATGCACTCAATCACCCAGCATTAAATGAGACATCTAAGGATTCTGCCACTCACCATTTCTGTCATGTTTTCTCAGCCCTTTGAGGATTCCATTGTTGTGCAAAGCCACTACAATCCCATTACCAGCTGGCATATGATCAGATGATAACTAAAGTGAACACAAACACTTAAACAGCACAAGGAACTGCTGAGGTCTCACTCTTGGGCAATGGAGCCCAAGAGATTTTCTGACACCCAATCCACGAGCCAAACAATCATGCTGCAAAATGCTTTCAATGTTGAGGAACAACCATTCATTTGGCCCTCATGTGCTTGTCATCTGGTCCTGAGTGAGTCTGAAAAAGGCATCTTGGCCTTTATTCTCTGAAAACCTTTTCTCTTTCAGAAACCACTAAATTGTTCCAGTCTTCCTCCCACTGCATCACCACGCAGATGTTTGTGGAGACCAGTTCTTCTTAGTGGCTAGCCTTGTGCTTGTCTCTGTATAGCAGCTAGATGTTTGCTTGGGAAGATGAAGAGAGATGCTGGTTTAGTTCTAGGGAAGCAATTATAATCAGTTCAAAGAGTTGTTTAACTACTCCTCGACCAATCTTCACTGTGCAGTAGGAAGTAGCAGGCAGTATGCACTTCTTCCACCAAGAGATGATGCAATTTGGGTGCTGGATGCCATGAAATAGGCAGAAGATCTACTGTCCCTACTGTCAAGAAGTGTGTGTATGGGTGCATGCACACACACACACACACACACAAACTAGTAATCCAAAGCAATATAGAAATGTAATACAAGACTAGAAACAGAATGAGGACAAGCACTTGGAGAAGGGAGAAATCTCCTTGGGCAGAGGTGGTCACAAAAGTCTTCCCAAGAGTAGAGATGATGAGAGAGAGGCTGTGAAAGGTGGCTAGGGTTTAGATATACATATCTGAAGTCTGTGGGGATTTCCAGTAGGGAAAATGTCACAAGCAAAGACAGAACTCTTACAGTGAATAACCTGGTGACAGAGTGAGTCAGTGGAGAAGTTTAAGAGGGTACAGGAGGAATATCCCCTCCCCAAAATACATGCTCACCAAGTGGTATCTTTTCATCAATATTTAAGGATGGGTGCTAACACTGATGAAAAAATTCAGCAGAAACTGTACAACTGCAAAGGTCAATCGATTAAATATGCAATTGGAACATCAGCAGTAAGACTGTGAGATATATTAACCAAACTGATTGAAAGTAACATCTTTTTCAACATGGCTGCTCCCCCACCAGCCAATAGAGCAGACCTTGTCCCCAGGCCCAACCCCACCCCCAGGGAACCTACTTCTAATATTAAAACATGGCTACATCTCAGTGCTGTGGGTTTCTTCATAAACACATGATTTTTGAATGCTTGGGTTGAAAGAGAAGCAAACTCTTCCTATAAATTAATCACAATTTTCAAGTATATCCTGAAAGGAAGGAAGAAAGGAAAGAAGGAAGGAGGGATGAAACGGAAATAAACTTAGCTACTTGCTAGTGGCCTTTGTCATGTCTTGATAGGAGGGATGTTAAATATAAAATGTGCAAATTAGGATGAGGTTTAGAGATAAGTTCTGGGCTTTGCTTCTACATCCTCCCGCCTTAGTTACACAAGAGCTGGCTCTGGCAGCCCAGGGGAGTGCACAGACCTGCCTCCAGAAGCGCAGCTGAAAGAGAAGTCACTGAGCAAGGAAATAAGATGAATCACCTCTCTTCCTGTTTGTCTTTCATGAATTAAAGGAACACTTGGGATGTTCTTTTTAAGTCATAGTTTATAACCTCTGAATTACATTAAGCCTGTAAAACAGAATAAAATATAGGGGGCTTCACAAGTTCTTAGCTATAATTGGGATCCTGACTGAGATGAGTGGGCTTAGAGAAGGGAAAAGCTGATGAGGGCAACTTAAAGAGTATTTTTCAAATCAGAAGTGCAACAGCTCTCAAACTGTCTTTGACCTAAACTCTAGGATCTGACAGTCCTCTCGGCACAGCTGTGGCCATGAGGCCCAACACCCTGGGAGGCAGGGATACACACCTGGAAAAAGAGTTCCGCCAGTGATGCTGATACACGCCCCTTGGGAATCACCGCGACAGAGGGATAGAATATAAATGGTGGTAAGCTAATGAGACCAATTTTCCCTGACTAGAAAAGAAAGATCACGTATTCTTGCTTAGAAGAACAAGCATGAAGGATCTTGGAATGACATAGGCTGAGGTTTAAATTTCAGCTGTCCTATTTACTGTGTGCCCCTCTTGGTCTTGAATTCCTATTACAGAGTGAGGTAATAGCAGTTACTTCACACAGTGGTGGTGGCGACCAATGCAGTGAAGTAAGGCACCTAGCACAGTGTCCCTTAGCTGGCAGTTGACAGATGCTAGTTTGATTCATTTAATGCAGTATGAAGGACAGTTAAGAATTTGGTAAAACTATAAATAATCTTTGCTCTTTGGAATGTTAAAACTCAATAACAAAGGATCAAGATTTATACAGGATGTTTAAACAGTGCTTTCACGTCTGTGGCTTCTTTGTCTGTCACAAGCATCCTCAGGGATTATTAGGAGGTAATGGCGGCCCAGGAGGTTCAGTCGTTTGCCTGAGTGATGCAAAGAAATGGACAGAGGAACAGACCCTGTGTGCAGATCTCTTGGATTACATCAGACAGCCTCAGCAACCTTACCATCCAGTATATTTTTTCTCCGTGCTCGTACCATAAATGTATTCACTTAGCAAATATTCATTGACTGTCTATTATGTGCCACTTGGATCCATCAGTGAACAAGACAGCAAAGAACTCTGTCCTCCGGGAGGGGTCTGCGGAGGAAAGGCCAACAACAAGCAGGAGACGTAATAATAAAGAAGTAATAGAGAAGTACATTCTATAGCGTGCTGGAAGTTGGCAAGTGGTATGGAAAAAAGGAAAAACGAGAGCAGGGTAATGGGATCGGCAGAGAGGGGATGGGGGAAGGTGTGGGCTGCCATTTTAAATAAGATGCTGACAGTATATCTCCTGGAGAAGAGGAAATCTGAGCAAAGCCTTGAAGGAGGTGAGAGTCATTAGATAATAGGAAAAGAGAGTCTCAGATGCAGGGAACAGCCAGTGCAAGGATGCTAAGTCAGGAGTGAGTCTTTGTGTGGAAGGAACAGCCAGGGGCCCTTGTGGCCAGGGTGGTGAGAGGGGGAGGGTAACAGAGGGGAGGTCTGTCTGTTTATTTTTCAGACTGGTGTAAAAGAGGCCTGTGTGCTGTGAGCACATCGCAGTTCTTCCTCGCAAAGACTTGCATTGTCCCGGCCCCTCTCAAACCAAGCATGCCATTGTCTGTTTCCATTTATATCATAACCCAACACCTGGTCAGTCCGAAGGAAATTTCACCAATCCTTTTGTTTAGCATTAGAGAAACTTAATTTTTAAAAAAGCCTTTGGGACTGCTTTTTTCACCCTTAAAACCAGTCAGGTGGGCTTCATGTGCTGTCTAAGATCTTCAGGAAGAGTCACACACCAAATACTTATTTAGTAACAAGCATCCGGCCACCAGGCTTTTCACTTTGGTTTTAATCTTGAAACTTAATAACCTTTCCAATAAGCCTGAGCTTCCAGCTATGAGATGCTTTTTAGTCCTCTCCCCAGTCATTTACAAAGTATCAGACTATAAATGTCTGATATTGTGAGAATTAGTGCCGAGCTGCACCGAACAAAGCAAATAACTAGCAGCAGCGCACATGGACCATTCGTTTCAAATTCTCTCTTGCTGTCACCCTGATATAAGCAAATGATACTGGTCATGCATCTCCTGATCACAGCCACAGTAACACTCACCACAAATCAACTTCCACCTGCTCGCAGTGCCAAAAATAGAGCAGTTCAGAGATTTCTGTGTGCTAGAGAAGGTTGTGGGTCTTAGGGAGTGAAAAAGACACAGATCTGATGCAGAGCTTGTTCGAGAGTGACAGGAACTGAGCAGCTGCAAATCTTGGACAAGTCCCTGAGAGGTCTAGGGAGTCTTTGAGACTGTTGTCTAAGCATTTTATTGTTGTATAGGGTATATACACACCACAGTTGGCTATACTAGAGTATACATGCTATACTATACTACGTTAGGAATACAGATCAAGTTGGGAGGATGGTTCAAACTAGATAACATAGACTATCAAAGAACAAATCCAAATTACTAATTTATTATTTTTTAAATGATTTATAACATTTTACAAGTGGTTTTGATGCAACTGAATAAGAAATTTCTCTCTGTTCTTTGCAAAACCTCTCCTAGCCAAACTTATCTAATTAATGCTTAATTTAATGAGTTAATGTCACCATCAGGTAGAGACAAGATTTTATCCTATACACAGCAAAATTTCACAGAATATGGCAATCTGTAGCTTCAAATCTGCTTGATATGTGGGAACGTCAAGCTTTGGGTAACTTCTCATCCTTTATTTTATGCTTTACAAATGCAAGCATCCATTGTGCCCTAGTTAAATTCCCTGTTAACAATAGAATACAGTTAGAACCTCATTTTTAATTAATATAATGTTAGATTGCATTTAACATAAAGAGGTTACTTCCTCATTTCTACAATATATCCAAGGGCCTAGAGACTCCCCGAGCTAGCTGTAAGAAGCTTCCGGTTTTCTGTCAGAATCAAGCTGCTGAAGCACTTGCCAAGCTGCCTGTACTTTTTCCTGAACTAAGCATGTAACCAGCTGGGCTTCACTTGGGTAATTCACAAAGCAACTCTGAGTCTTTTCAGTTTATCTGGAGCAGCATGTCTATAATTTGAAGCTCCCAAAGCAGTGATTTTGGTGCACTGCTCAGCCAAAGAGTAAGGACCAGATATACACAATCACAAACAAAACATGTGGAACAGCAGTTCAATTTTTTTGTCTCCAATGCAGCTTAGGCACTTCTCAGAAAGTGTGCTTCAGATACCTCCTTAAACACAACCAAGATGATAATATCTTAATGTCTGAAGACTTGCTATGCTTTGGCATTGTCCTAAAGAACATTAGATGGCACTTCTCACTTAATTCTTACAGCAACCTTCTAAAATCTCACCCCACTACCATCACCCCCATTTCACAGATAAGCTAATGGAGACCTTAGAGAGGTTGAGAACTGGTCCGCGTCACACAGCCAGGAGACTGTGGAGCTCAAGCCCCAGGTCCTGTGCTTGGTTTGATACCCATATGAGTAGAATTCACTCCTTCATAGCTCAGATTTTTCCCTGTTCTGAGAGTCTATTTTATAAGAGCACATTTCAGCATGCATTTTTACAGACAATCCTTACTTCCTCACAAACTGATCCTATCCATTTATGTAGAAAAATTAAACTTTCCAAAATACAAACATGTATTTCTTGGTGGCCGGATTTAGCAGAAATGCCCTGGCCTGTTTTCTTAAAAAGTAAACAAATACCTACCATTCTAACCCAGACGTTTTACTCCTAGGTATTTACCCAAGAGAAATGCAAGCATATGTCCATGCTGAGACTTGTACACAAATGTTCATGGCCATTTTATTCACAGTAGTCAATAACTGGTAACAATCCAATAGGGAAGTGGATAAACAAGGTAAGTTGAATCCATAGAATGAAATCCTACTAAGCATTGTAAAGGAATAGACTACTGATACACACAACAACATGAACGGATCTCAAGATAATTATAGCAGTGAAAGAAGGCAGACACAAAGAAGTACATACTGTAAGATACCATCTATCTGAAATTCTAGAAAATGTAAACTAATCTATAGTGACTAAATCCAGATCGGTGGTTGCCTAGGATCACTGGCTGAGAGAGAAGTGGATTGCAAAAGCTCAGGAGGAAAGTTTTGGAGGTGATGAAAATACTCTCTGTATCCTATTTGGAGCAATGATTTCATGGGTGGATAGAGCTGCAAAACTCCTTGAATTCTCTCTTTAAAAGGATATAATTCATTATATATAAGTTATACCTCAGTAAATTTGAAAATAAATTATATGGGTTTATAAAGGAAACCATTTATATATTGAACTCTAGTTATCAAATCTTTTTTAAAAACATGCTCAGGGGACCGGCCTGGTTAAGTTCATGTGCTACGCTTTGGCGGCCTGGGGTTCATGGGTTCAGATCCCCAGTGCGGACCTACACACCATTCATCAAGTGATGATGTGGTGGTGTCCCATATACAAGGTAGAAGAAGATTGGCATAGATGTTAGCTCAGGGCCAATCATCCTCAAGCAAAAAAAAAAGAAAAAAAAAGAGGAAGCTTAGCAACAGATGGAAATGTTCTTATTTGTTCCTAAACATCTAAAGACGGCCAAAAACTCAGGACTCTGGGTGAAGTATGCCCCACAAGTAAGTCTCAGAACTTCTCCAAAACCCTCTTTATATTAGCAGATGTGTTAGATTACACGGGCCACACAGGTAGCATTACTTCTGACAGCCATGTGCAATCTTAAGCCTGAACTTTAGGTTTTCTATAAGACAAAGGAGAAGGGGAAAGAAGGTGACAAGACAGAGTTTAGCCCACAAGAGACTAGAGACCAGAAAGTCTTCTCAGCTCTGCATGTGCTCCCACCTCCTTCCTCTCTCAAGGAGACAGAAGCCTATAGCATTAGGAGTACCAGCGCTGGTTCACAAACTATTTGTCACTGACCTTCAATGAGACAAGTACAGAAATTGAGAGGGTTAGAAAGCTCATACAGAAATTTGACATTGCTGTGATCTGTGGACTTAATTTTCATTGAAGAGGGTATAGACCAGGTCCGGTGTGGTCAAACACATGCAGTGAATCCAGTCATGAACAGCAGGACCATGTTTCATTTACAGTGGCTTAAAATGCAAAAAGGAAAAAAAAAAGTCTTCCTCCACACATGGTTGGAGAAGCATAGTTTTATAGCACAGCTAACACAGTGAAGGTTAATTTTTCTCAAAGTGATGATAGTGGGAGCCAGAAAGAGGCCATTCTCTATCATCAAGTCAAATCCTTGCAACTACCAGCCTGTCCGTAGGTGTTCAAACTGAGATTGTAAAATCAAATTAAATAAACCTTCTCAAAGAGGAAGTTCATCAAAAGTGCTATGTTTCCATTCTAATTAGTATCATGGCTGTACAAGCCGCAAATATGGTTGTCACCACATCAAGAATCAAAATGACGGTCATAATAATGGCTGTGTGGATAGAATTAATTAATTTTCCTTTTTTTCTTTCTTTCATTTTTTTTCTCCTTTTTGTTCCCCATCCCTGTAGGAATGTACTTATTCCTGAATCAGCCCCATTAGTTTTTGGAGCAGCAAAGGAAGCAGACACAGATGGGGCTGCTCCATGTGGCCACTGCTTAAATCTAATTAGGGTAGAACAAAATGAAGCCCAGAAAACTCTGTCTCTTCATTTCTCATGTTTCTCACAAAGATTAGCTGGTGGGAACTCAAAGAGTGTGACAGACAGGCTGCCTCCCACTGCACGGGGAGTGCATGGGAAGAGGCGTGCTCCTTACAACTGCCGCTGAAACTGTGCAGAGTCAAATGCGCAAAATGGAGGCCAAGACTTTTGAGTCCATAGGAAAGAAAATACTTAATGTTTATTCTTCTTTTGCATCTCAGCTCAACTCTTACTTTTTCAGATAGCCTTCCCCAACTTTCCTGATTAGACTGCTTCCTCCTGTTCATCACAGATAGGATCGATTTAGTCCCGTGATCCTTTGATTGGTGTCCATCTGCCTTACTGTTCGGTAAGCTCCATAAGGCAGTGGCCATGCCAGTCTTGTTCAGCACTGGCTTCCTAGCACTTAAGCACAGTGACAAGCAATAGAAAACACTTCACAAATGTTTGCTGAAAGAAGAGATGAATGAATAAATAAATGAATGGATAGACAGATGAAGTCTCTAGGTATTAGACCATCTATACAATGCTTAGGCCCATGTTACTAGATAAAAATATAAAATTAATCATGAGTCTCACATAATTAGTAAAATTTTTAAGGAGATTGAGCAGCCCATGGAGGCTTTGTTATCAACTCAAAAGGAAATAAAAATTCTAAGAATTCATGGGCGAGAAATATACTGGGAGTACACAAATCATGATTCTTGCCCATGGGGAGAGTTTTATAAAGTAAACAGCTCTCTTTTTTGGAATAATCAACAGAGAAAGAGACTTGGATTATTCTGTTGCAATTAGGATAATATTGCAAATAATTTTTTAAAACATAAGTCTTGGTAGAGAAGAACCAATATTATAATATACCTTTGTTTATGCTTTGGGTCAAATCATGATCCCAAGAACACTATCAACTGCAAATAGTAAAAACCTGAGAGAATACAGCTAGTCTATGCTGTAGACTGAACGTTTGTGTCTCCTAAAATCCATAGGTTGAAACCTATTCCCCAATATCATGACATTTGGAGTGGGGCCCTTGGAAGGTAATTAGGTTGTAACAGTGGAGACTTAATTAACGTGATTATTGTCCTTATAAAAGAGACCCCAGAGAGCTTCTGTGTCCCTTCCATCATGTGAGGACACAGTGAGAAAATGGCCATCAAGGAACTAGGAATTTAGCCCTCATTGGACAGCAAATCTTGATCTTGGACTTCCCAGCCTCCAGAACTGTGAGAAAGACATTTCTATTATTCATAAGCTACTCAGTCTCTGGTATATTGTTATAGAAGCCCAACTGCCTAACACAGCCTACAAAGGCTTCCTTCCAACATCAAGATTATCAATGCACAAGTTTTTTACCATTCAGGCCCTCAACATCCCTGAAGCTAGGTTATTGCTATTTTAGCTGGAGAGAGAGAGTTTACCCATTAGTATTTACTGAGAAACAATATCATTAGATTTGCTACAGGACAGTCTCAATTATCAAGCCACGTAAACATAGGTCTATTAATTTTTTCCTAGAAAATACACAATTACTTTTATCATTATATATCTGAATAGTAATGCTTTTTTTAATGTTATCCTAAAGCAACAATGATTACAGTCAGTTTTATCAATAGGCATTTGAGTCTGAAAACTCAACAAAAGTGAAAAATCTATGTACTTTATATTTCTTTACTGTCTTCTATTTTCCAAAAAACATCTGAGGTGGCCCAGAGAAAGGTTTATACACACACACACACACGTATACACATATATACGTATTATACATACATATATATACAGACACGCAAATAGGAAAAAATTGTCTATATATACAATGAAGTCCAAGTAAAATAATACAATAAAATATATATCATTTTGTAATGAATAATACACTTCCAAATCTAAGAGCCCTCCAAATAAAAGATATTTTAACATCTACTTTCCTTAAGCATACTTGTTAGACTCTTTTTAGAACATATGTTACAGACAATTTTACCAATATTATTTCATCCATTCAAATTACCAGGAGGGAAAGGAGATGCGTGACAGAATTAACATTTATTGATCAGGCACTGTAACTATTATCTCAATTCTCACAATACCCCTTCAAGATAGGTCTTGTCACTCTCTTATAGAAGAGAAGAGAGAAGCAGAGAAAGATTAAAAGTAACACAGCTGGTAGAAGGTGGGTTTGGATTCAAAGCCGTGTCTATCTGACTTCAAATTCCATGGATTCCCAGGCTTTGAGGACACATGTTGGTGTGTCACACTGGCCTGGTGCCTGCAGGGTAGGAGGTGGGTCAGCAGTGAGGCTCCTTCAAATCTCAACCCTGCCCCATCTTTCTTTCAATAACAAATGCAAGCCAATCCTTTGGACACAAACACACACTCGATCTGCTACACTGTAATGAGTTCCACCAGTATGGTAGTTAACAGTCCACCAGGATACAATTTTAGTAACCTAGCTAAAAGGACACATCTATTTAACTGAACAACACTTAGTCCTTTCAGAGTTGCTAAAATGATTTCAGAAGATTCTGAAAGATCTATCCAAACAGGTCTTTAAGCCACAAGAAAACAATGCAATTCAGCAGTTGATCACAGCAGGAGTTTTGCTAAAATAGTTCACAATTGGATACACTAGAATGCCTTTCCCATTCCCACAGTTGGTAAAGGACAACCAGTTCATTTGAGGATTGAAACATTTTCAAATTGCACTGTAAAATTAGACATATTTCCTCAATCTCCCTCTCTCCCTTTCATTTTGAGTCTCTCTGCTGTCTTTCAAATCTATTGTTCAGTTAATCTGTGCACACCAGAATATTCTAATTTAAATCCGAGCCTGGGACATGCTATATTTTGTTTCTAGCTGCAAGAGTGTGAATGCCATAAATAACATGTACTGTGCTTGTTCTCTGTTCCTAAAGAGTCTGATAAGCTCATATTGAAACAGTTTCAGCAATCACATTTGACAGCTCACTAGGATCCTGTTCAATCCAGCCTCCCAACCAGTCCATTATTTCTGCCAGTTTCCGGGCGGACCAGGCAGTCAGACAATTGGCTCTAAATGAGAACAGCCTTGGCGGAACCCTCACAGGAGAGTTATACTCCGGCTAACAGACCGTCAATCTGTCTGTAGCTCTTAAGATTCCTCAGCCTTGTCCAAGTGAAGGCCAGGTCAGGGCTGAGAGGAAGGGGGAACCCAGTGGGTGAGGGTCCTGTCAATTCCATTTCCGGGGACCTATCTGCAACCTCGTATGCCAGACCAAACCAGCACAAACCAGATCCAACAGAGTAGCAGCACAGCACTTTCCTTCTCTTATTAATTTATTCATCCATAAAAAAATAGTAATCGAACATTGACTAGGCAGACACCATGTACTGCAGAGAACCTTGAAACCAGACAGCTCTAGACCCAATTCCCCGATTCCTGAATCCATTACATGTAGTAATATGAGCCTCCCTACATTTCTTAAATTTTCTGGGCCTCAGTTTCTTCATCTGCAAGATGGGGATAACACACATCATTTCACAGGATTGCTGTGAAGACCAAATGAGATGATACGTTATGTAGCATACTACTTGACTCTATAGGAAATACTCAATAAAAAAATCCATTTTCTCCCTTCCTTCTCCCTTTATTGGGACTAAAGATTGTCCCATTTTCTCAAATCACACAGCCTTTATATTAAAATCAAGAACATATAGGGCACTGAGGAAGAAGCAAAGTTTTCTCCTTCACTTTATTTTTCAGTAAAATGTTTACTGAAGAATTGTAACATATATAAAGAAGAATATAAATAATAAGGTTACAGTTCCCTGAATTTTCACAAAATGACATAGCCATGGAACCCAAACCAGGAAAGAATATAACCAGCTCTCCAGGGGCCCCCTCATGACCAATTCCAGCCACTTCTTCCCCAACGATAACCTCTTTCCTGAATCCCAACACCATAAACTACTTTTGCCTGCTTTTGAATCAAGTAACATTTTAATAATGTTGACACAAATAAATGGCAAATGGAAATGCAGGATATTTTACATGGATTTCCAGTTAATGAGCTAAGTCAAAGGGATAGTAAGTTATAAAAATAAATAAATAGTGACAGTAATGAAGGTAAAAATGGTAATACGTTGCTAAGAATGTGTTGGGCTCTCTTCTCTCTTTATTTTTTATCCAAGTCTGTAGAACAAAAAGGAGTAAATCTTACACTTTCAGGTGGTAAGACTCATTTTATCTGCTTTCCAGTGTGGTACTAGATTGAGAAGACATATTACTATAAGACAATGAAGAAGGAGGAAGTGTATTTTGTAGAAAGAAGAAAGATTATTTAATTCTGAAAGTAACTGCAATCACCCAAACTTAAAATACAAATCAGTAACTTCCCCCAAAAGACATCAAATCTTAAACTTCACTCAGTATCTTTTGTTTGTTTGTTGGGGTTTATTTTGGAGGAAGATTAGCCTTGAGCTAACATCTGCCACTAATCCTCCTATTTTTTGCTGAGGAAGACTGGCCCTGAGCTAACATCCATGCCCATCTTTCTCTACTTTATATGTGGGATGCCTACCACAGCATGGCTTGACAAGTGGTGCAGAGGTCCACACCCGGCATCTGAACCAGTGAACCCTAGGCCGTTGAAGCAGAACATGAGAATTTAACTGCTGGGTCACTGGGCTGGCCCCTTCACTCAACATCTTAAAAACCATCTTTGAAACACTTGAGATCCTTGAAAAATAAATTTTAAAAATTCTCTAGTCAACCATTAACACTAATTGCCCCTCAGGATTAAAAATGACTAACAGATCTTTTCTTCCCACTCGATCAAAATGAGTGCTTCCTATCATTCTTGATAACACGATAATAAGAGTTCATATAACTCACACACACCAAGAGGTTAACAGCATGTACATGAAGCTAGGATGAGGCTGAGTCATCTATTTCATTCAAATATTCCACTACAAAATGGATCTCAGTTGGTGACATCATAGCATCATGTATTGATCATAGCATCATGTATTGACTTATCAAGAGATGCTCATAAAGATGTTCAACATCATCTATCATTAGGGAAATGAAAACCAAAACTACACTGAGATACCACTTCAAAACACAGCAGGATGGCTGGAACAAAAATGGAAAATAGTAAGTGTTGGCAAGGATGTGGAGAAATTGGAACATTTGTGCATTGCTAGTAGGAATGTAAAATGGTGCAGCTGCTGTGGAAAACAGTTCCTCAAAAAGTTAAACATAGACTTACTATATGACCCAGCAATTCCACTCCTGGGTATACAGTCAAAAAACTGAAAAAAGGTACTCAAACAAATATTTGTACACATATGTTCATAGCAGCACTGCTCACAATAGCCAAAAGGTGGTAAAAACCCAAATGTCCATCAATGAATGAATGGATAAACAAAATGTGGTATATATGTACAAAGGAATACTATTCAGCCATAAAAAGGCATGGAGTACTGATACATGCTAAATGTGGATGAACCTCAAAAACATGTTAAGTGAAAGAAGCCAGACACAAAAGATCGCATATTGTATGATTCCATTTATATGAAATGTCCAGAATAGGCAAATGTACTGCATGCCACCGAACAGTCAATTTTATGTTATGTGAGTTTTACTTCAGTTTTTTAAATGTCAAAAAAAAAGAGGGAATAAAAGAAAGAAAAAAGGAAAAAAAGAAAAGAAACCGCTCATAGGTGCCAAAGAAACAAACCTAGAGATATAAAAGTGATGAGAAAATGAGCAAGCAATTCAATTGAGAGATCGGTTAGGAATTGCTCCAATGGTTCCAGTCCCTTTCTCTTTGGCAATACAAAAAAGGTTTGAAACGGTTCTTTTGAAACCCTCATTTTGCATGTCAATATATCGGTGGCAAGAAGCCTAGACTCTGCCTAGCCTAGCTGAGAATTAGACAGCTAGGAGGTCAAGTTCAGCAAAATCCAGAGCCGGGTAGGTCCTCTCAACCTTGGCAGGAAGGGTGGGTTGTCCAGGAAGCCAGACAGAGGCAGCAAGAGCACTGAGGAGCGAGGGATACCCAGGGAGATCCCCATCCTAAGTGCCAGATCCTGAGTACCTTCAGCTCTGCTAAGAACACCTGCGTGCTGGGCATGAGGGCCCTATAACACAGATGTTCACTGCATAAAGAAGGAGGTTTCAGAAGTGCAGACGAGCACCTACAGCAGAGCACGAGATGCTGGGTTCAGCCAAAGACCCTTCACTCCTCTCAGTATCAGCCCTAAAATCTGCATCTTAGCTGGGAACTTGGGTTCTCACTGGTCTAATCACCAAGAACCAACTTTTACTGAAATCTACCAAAATTATAAAAGTAAAAGTATATCA
The DNA here is from genome assembly GCF_037783145.1 of Equus przewalskii. NCBI lineage: Eukaryota > Metazoa > Chordata > Mammalia > Perissodactyla > Equidae > Equus > Equus przewalskii. The sequence continues at coordinate 23,914,416 of NC_091852.1, forward strand.
TCTTACTTTCTTCCTCAGAGAATTAATTTCTTAAATTTTATACTAACCTTTATAATTTTTTTTAAAATATCATTTTTAAAAGAACTATGGGCTGTTAAATATATCTAAAAATGGCAGAATAGCAAACAAACTGAAGGTGTAGAACTGTATACAATATAGCAGCCTAATAAATTTGAATATTTCTAATGTGTATCAAGGAAAATAAATATACGCAAAATATCAAATGATGAAGGGAAAAAGATCTCACTCTGTTGGGGTCATAAGGCATCTTCCAGTTATACCCACCCTAGCATTTGTAGGACAAGGGCCAGAGTACAAATGGAGGCCCATTTATCATATGCCCTGAGGTGTCTGCTCACCCCACCCAATTCAAGACAGGCAACTTCTGTCCACAACATGCCCCCAGTCCCTACTGATGATGGCATTCTCCTTTTAAGTTCCTCAAAGAACCTGAGGCTGGAGTCCAGGTTGAATGTAGAATTCTTGAACTTCTCAGGGTTCTACACCAAAACGGAGCAGTGCCAGGAGAGCCACCCACACCCTAACTTGCCCCCTTCTTTCCATCTCAGTTCCACTTTATACTATTAGAGGCCTCAAAAAGCTGTCCCTTAGTCACACCTCAGACCTGGGCTGCACCCAATTCAAGTGAACAGACCTGAGGAGGAGGCCAGAGAAAACCCTAGAAGGTGGCGCTAGGTCATTTGGGAAGGGAGTTCTAGGACCCCAACTACCCACAGCAAGGTCCAGAAGGACGAGGCACAGGCTATGGTAGGGACATGCCCTTGGACCTGTGGATTCCTTGTCCTGTGGGGATGGGAGAAGGTGAAGAAAGGCCAGAGTGGGGCCCTTCAGAGCTGTGCTCCTCAAAGTGTGCTCCATCAACAGGAGTGTGGACACCACCTGGGAGCCTGCTAGACATGGAGAAACCCAGGCCCCACTCTGGACCTACTCAACGAAGTCTCTAGGAGATTCCCATGGACATTCAAGTTCAAGTATGGGTACTAGCACAGGGGCTCCTTTTGTCCAAATTGAAGGGTGATGCTGTGTCTGGCAACTGTCAATTCCTTGAATATACTACTCAACCAACTTCAAAAATGAACTCCAGCTATTTCAGAGGAAATAACATTTCATTCACGTGCATGACAACACAAGACTTTTTTAATTCCCCAACAACTCAGGCAAAGGATCCAAGAAAACTGGGATGACATGGATCCTATCTACATTTCTAGGTTCAGACTGAGCCACGGAGTTTTTAAAAATTGTAACAGATCCCCAGAAACTTTATTAATTCTGTCAGAGCATAATATCATCAGAAAATAAGTTAGAGACTGAGAAAAATCTGGCTCTATAATTAAGAGTAGGATTCCACAATCTAATTATTATATTTTCAATTAAAGTTGAGCTTTCGGTATGTTTTTCCACTGTTTCTTGAATTAGCAGAGACCTGTGATCATGTTCAGAGCAGGGATATGTTAATTAGGGAGAGAATTTCCCAATAAGAAGCTCAGCCCACAACATCTCATAATTAGGGATGTATAACAATTAGGGACGTTATAACTGACCCTTTAGAGACCCTTCCCTGGTGTTGGCTGCCCTCAGGGATTCACAGAAGGCCACATCACAATTTCTACCACAATTTCTAATTCTTGTCACTTTTGCTGCTGCTTTTGCAGACTGTCACGTTTACAAATCTTCAAGAAACAGTTTGGCATCTGTCACCACGCGCATGTGCACCCTTTCCCCCTGGAGACTTTTGGTGGTGAACACAATGCACTCTACACGGAAGTCGAAATATATTGATGTACACCTGAAATTTATATGATGTAATAAACCAATGTGACCTCAGTCATAAATAAATAAATAAATAAAAAGAAATAGTTTGGGGAGCCAAGTGACCCTGGAATCGCTGGTGCTCCCTTTTTCAATAGCATCTGCCTTTCTGCCCTTGAGGCACTTGAACTTCAACCGGAGCACTGAAATCCTTGGTTGGGGAGGCTACCAGTGCAGTTCTTCACACCCCAGGGTGCAGAACCTTCACCGGACACTGAGCATCTGAATATGTTTTGAGAAATACATGTTTCTGATAGAATTGCAAATGAGACAATAAAGCAGAAATATAAAGAGAAGGAGCAAGACTAGCCTGAAAGGACGAGGAGTAGAAATAATCCCAACAAGATTGCTTACCACAGCTGCACAGTGTGCTAAGCACTTTCCAAACATGCATGTTCTCCTTTAAGCTTTACCACCATCATTTATGGTACATGTTATCCCCATTCCACAGATGGAAAAATGAAGGCTTCGACTGCTTATGGAAGGACACAGAACTAGTGAGCCATGTTTCAAAATGAGGTCTGGTCAGCTAAAGTCAAAGTTCTTGACCAGTGTATTATACTGTAGCAAAACCAGAAAAGACTCCAGAAGATCCAGTCAGACCCCTGCATGCAGGATAACCTCAGCATCTCCCAAATTGACCTCTCAACTTTCTCCTTGTCCACTTCCTATTTGTCTCCTAGTCAAACCTCCACATCTGGCCAAATCTTTTTAACTTTGACTCCCAAAGATTCTCCATTTTCTAGCGTTCATTTCCACTGCCTCTGGTTTAGCTGGGGCCTGGTCACTTCTCTTCCCTGTTATTTCAACAGAGCCCTAACTGATCTTCCTCCATGTAGCCCCTCATTTCTGTGACACAGCCTTCACCCAGGCGCCAGAATGAGCTTCTCCAAGCAAGGCCAGGACATGGCCCTTCCTCAAAAATCCTCCATCTTCCTAAAAGGCACAGTCTCATACTGACCTCCCTTCCTGTCTTGCCTTCCACATCAGTCTTCTCGTACTTGATGCAAATGGTTGTCTCCCTATTACAGCCCAAACACAAGCCCATAACCCTGACCATGGCTCATTCTATTCCCTAGGGCTGGAATGCCATCTCTTCATTTTTCTCCAAACAAAATCAAATCCTTCCTTCAAGGCTCAATCAGGTGGAATATCCTGTCACCTTCCCAGATCCCTCTATCAGAATGACTCATAGGCACTCCCATACTGACTTGCTCTTGAGCTGCACTTATTTCATTCCGTAGGTTTTAATTTGCCCGACTTGCCTGCTAGACTAAAAGATGCAAGGTCATCTTTATAAACCACAGGGCCTATAATGTTTTTCACAGGGAATTACCATCTGAAAGGAATCTCAAGTGAGAATTTTCCTTTAGAGTTAAAAGGTTTTTCCTCCTCCTCATCAATAAGAATTCTGGAATTGACTGCATATCACGTTTTGTTTTTGTTTCTGTTTGTTTTTTCTGGCTAAGAAGCTAGAAGTCCAATCTCTCTTTATCCTTAGGCCTTGCCTCTCCTAATTTCTGTCTTCTTTGATCTTTAGTTTCTACTTTCTACTTGTATTTTACTATTTTATGTTTCCTTTAATTTACCTCAACTTCAGTGGAACAAGATGGAATATAAATAAATAGATGTATAAATAAAGATTAGGCTTTTGAGAAATGATTGACAACTTGAAAGTAGGATTCCTAACGGAAAGACGCGGAGAACTCAGCCCAAATTCGCTACACTGTCTGTCAACAGCCAAGAGGGGAGGATACAGGACTGTAGCAAGAAAGCAGTTTGCTCCCTGAGACTCAAAGGGTGCTACCGAGGAAAATGGTGGAGTATCACTCTGAAGACCTGCAGCCTTAAGCATTGAGGCCCAGATATTAAACAGGTACCCAGGAAACAGAGCACTACCTGAGAATTTTTTACTTAACTTTGACTTCCCAAATCCATGCCCATCATAATAAGTGATTGCTAGTTGTTCATGGGGCAGGGGTTGGAGGAAAAACTATGGGTGATATACTAGGAAGGACTGCAGAAAAGCTGGTATTTGAAGGACCCCTCCTAGATGCAAAAATCTCTCTCCACTCTTTACATTTGAGTGTAACTCCTGATCTCAAGGAGAAATAAAAACCAGCAGCAGGGGCTGGAAATAAAAGAGGCAGACTGCAGTGGATTCTTATTGGTAGCAGTTACTACTTCACTGCAGCTAAGGTCAAAAGAAAGCCAGAGCTGAAGCCAGAGGGCATCCAGGTTCTAACCTTTTGTCCCCATAATTTCCTAGCCAGCTGACTTTGGGAAAATCATCCACCTGTCCGAACCTCAGTTTTCTCCATCCTAAAATGGGAATAGCTGTACCTTCCGTTGAGTTAAATGACATGTGAATGCTTTAAAAACTCTTCATGGACAAGACTGTAATTTTCATTTCAACAAAGATTTATTGAGAAGAGCAACACTGCACAGGAAGACAGATTACAGACTCTAGAAGCACATGGCCTAGGATTTAAATTCCAGTTCTGTCACTTCCTAGTTTTGTGACCTTGGGCAAGTTACTAACCTCTCCAAGCCTGTTTTCTCATTTGTAAAATGGGATAAGAGTGCCTACCTGATAGGGTTATCACAAGGATTAGAGGAGTTAATTTTTTGTCTAAAGAAGTACCCGGCATATAATAAATGTTACACATGTGTTTCACAAATATATCAATTTTGTGAATATCCTATAGGCCAAGTACTATGCCAAGTGCTGCTGGGGACGGACACAAACACACACACACACACACGCACACACACACAGAATAATAGTGAATCCTGGCAGAACTATCATAGGCCCAGGCATTATCTTAACCTACGACTCAAGCAAGAGGAGATACACAACCTTCTCAGGAGCAGAAAAACAGATGACATCCTTGACAAGGGACTCATGGCTAGAATTCTTCTAAATTTCAAATTTCAGATTTTCATCCTGCCTTGTGGTCACTTGATTAATTTCCAACATCTCTCTAAGAGCTGCTGTGATCCATGTGTGCTCGTGAAATGTTCAAGTAGTTTTAAAAAAACAACAACATTTATTTAATGAACTTTTATTATGACAGCTGTGGAGAAATTTCACTTTGGTGTTCAGGAGTATTTTATACACACCTTTCAGCTGCCAACATTCAGGGAAGACACGAAATCCAGGAAGGGCAACATACCACTTCTTCAGATGAAACTTTTACAAGATCTCCGTCCACCTTTGTTAGCTCTGAAGATTTTTGTTTTTGTTTGTGTGTTTAAGTGGAACATTAATGAAGGAGAAGGGCATCTTTTCTTGCTTCCTGTTCACCTGGCATGGGGGAGGTAACCTGGTAAAACTTCAAGGAGGCCCAAGTAAATTTTGTCACTCTTGGATAATTCATTTTGTAATTAATCAAGGGTTTTATTTGAAGATGATTAGCAGCCGGGTATATTCCAGTTCTGACATTCTAAAAATATTATCCCATGATTGACTACTTCTTTTGAAGTGCAGCAGAAAAGTTGTCCAACTCGTTACCAAGCTCCAAAATCCTCTCTGTTGACACAGAGGGAAACCTCTAATTACATGAGTCACTGTAGTTTTACAACTGAATAAACTGTTAACTAAATTGGAAAAATTGTCATCAAGATGATAAAGGCCATTCTGGAACTCAATGCCAAAGCACTCCCGACTTGTACCTTTCAGAGAACGACCGCTTGTAAAGAGACTGACGTCTGGGAGATTAAAGTGAAATCCAATACACTTTCCCAGGTCTCAATAGGCCGCTTTATCCTGATTAAAAGGAAAAGAATTTCCTGGGCACGTCCCTTTAATGTTTTTATCCTAGGAATTCATTTGGTAAATCACTGTGCTGGCATGTTATAAAGATGACCAGTCCTTTGGCTTATGACATAGTTTGGCCATATCTATTCAACTCTCTAGTATTCTTTTGTTCATTCTTTTTCTTCATAGTTTACATTTGTATAGCTTCCTTACTCTTGATTTCTTAAAGGCATGGACCCACTCTTTATATGCATTAAACACTATGCACAAGTATTCCTGTCTGGAGAAACATCAGGAAGGTGACACACTGGGCTCCCTCATAACTGTGATCACCTGCTTTTCTCCCCCACCAATCTCCAAGGCAGCCTAATATACACAACTGAGGAATTGCCTGGTAACCCCAAGTCTTCTCTCACTGTGAGTCATTGGGTAAAGCTGCAGAGCCTGCTGCAACAGTAGGAACCATCAATCTCTTGCAAACGCAGGGAAAAAAGAAAACCAATGGAACAAACTTGGGTACCAGACCTTACTCTTATCCTGGCTTTTTGGGAGCTTTTAAGAAGGAACATCTTAAAGGACCCTTTCCATACGTAGGGTGCTTCCATACTCTCTCCACCTGCTTAATATAGAATTTAGTAGGCCACCTGGTTTTCCTTTGGAGAGAGTCCAGCATACTCATGCAGTAAGGCATTTTTGCACATATTAAAATTGGTCGTGAGGACTAAATTTCAAGGGCTTAATTGAAAAAACAATTTTTTTCCTAGCTGGGTAATGCAGTATTATTTAGCCACTGAAGGGAAAAACAGAGAAGCCCCCAGACATTCTCTATGAGTGTCCACACACCTGTCTTTTCCTCCTCCAAACAATATATTACCCTGAGTTGCTGACTGTGGAAAGCAGGCCACGCTTCACTGAAGCAGTCCTGCTCCCACAGGTCTCTAGCCTACAGAATATAAAACTTTGCAGAATCACAGGATAGCAGCACTGGAGAGGGGCTTACAGACTGCCTGGTTTCCCTCTTTCAATTTTCCAGACAGAAAGATGAAGACAGGATAAGTGAAGTGACTTGTCCAAGGTCACACCACTAGTTAGCGGCAGAGCCTGGACTAGAGCCCAATTCTGGCTTCCCAGTCCAGTGCTCATTCCCACTATATTTGCTAAAACATATTTATTTTTTTCCAAAATCTGTTCAAACAGCTTCTGGTAGGGTCACAGAAATGTCTGTGAGAAGTTGACTCTGCAAAGCCAAAGGGCAAATACCAAACACATGGCCAGTCTATCTCACACTGGGAAGATGTGTCAAGAGGCAAGACAAGGGCAGGCAGCCCTACTTCAAAGGATTCCGAGCAGTTGGTAATTGAGATCTTTTGTTTAATGAAATGCCATCCTTGGGTCACCCTGGAGAAAAGCCTCCTGCATAGCCCTAGTACTTAACTGACCAAATATTTACCCATTAACACCTTCTTTATTTCTGGACAGATAGTCATTTTAATGGAAGATATAAATAAGGACATGTTAGTCATAGCCTTGGTCTTCAAAGAGTTGGAAACTTCTAAAGCAAGACAATCATGTTTTAAATAACATTAAATTACAGAGCCTTGCATCTCACAGGTTAAAAAAAAAACAACCTGCTACATTGAATATATCACCTCCTAATTCCAAAGATATTCTGTCAAAAATTAATTCATTGCTTGAAAATAGTTGTTAGATTTCTAAGTTAGCCCTTAAAGTCTCTTTCAATAACAAAATATTACAGTATGCTACATTTACAAGGAAAACAGAAGATCCCCCCTGATGGTATGTCACTAAATAAGGGCAATCTGAAAACAATAAAACTAAGTGAGTGGTCTTTTTGTAAAATCTTTAATGCTAGCAAATGAAGAAAAACAGATTCAATGAATAAAGATATGGAAGGCATATAAAATTTCTGAATGAAAATTCTGAGCATTTCCAAGGACTATAAGGTTGATAACAGAGTGCCTTCAATAGAATTAAGTGGCTGTGATTTATGAAACATGGAAAGGAGAAAACACTATGAGAAAATGAAAGGAGGTGAGGGAATAGGGAATGTTTGGTAGATGCTCTATGTCTGTCATTGGGTGGTGCTGTTGACTTGGGACAGCTGGGCTACAGCTCCATCAGCAGTGGTCCTTAAGGGTGGTTCTTGGTCCAGCAGCCTCAGCACCACTAGCGAACTTTTTAGAAATGCAAAACATCAAGCCCCACCCCAGACCTAACAAATTTGAAAGATTTTTTCTCAACACCTAGCTCACCAGGTGATTCTGAAATGCTAAAGTTTGAGATTACTGGTAGTCAGTTATATGGAACGAAAAACAGCAAGAAGCTGTTCATTACACAAGATATTTGCAAGTCACGGAGTTTGGCCATGTCTTACCAGTGACTGTACTTTAAAGCACTGGTTCTCAAATTTGGCTGCACACTGGGATCCCTGGGAAGCTTAAAAAAATCCTGAAGGAATGGTTCCACCCCCAGAGATTGTGATTTAATTGACGTTGGGGTGTGGCCAGGACATCAGGATTTTTAAAAGCTCCCCAGATAATTCTAACATGTAACATTTGGAAACCAATGTTCAAAAGAGCTTCAATCATATTTTGCACTTGATTTAAAAATTTTACTCTAGATCTTCTTCTCATGGGGCCATGATTAAGCTTGTGCTTCATAACATAGGTATCATTGGGAAACCCAGACCAGTTGAAGTCTGCTTCTCATAGGCCAGTAGTTCTCAACTGGGGGCAATTTTGTCCCCCAGGGGATGTTTGGCGATGTCTGGAGACACCTCTGGTTGTCCAAACAAGGGGGAGGAAATTTGCTACTGAAATCTAGTGAGGAGAGGCCAGAAAGAGGCCGAACATCCTACAGTACAGGACAGGCCTCCCCAAACAAAGAATTATCTGGCCCAAAATGTCATTAGTGCCACTTTTGAGAAACCCTGCTATAGACAAATCAACTATTCCTCTCAATCCATTGTAGCTCTCGCATCTTAGATTGGGGTGGAAGAAAGGATGGTCTGCTCCATAGGCACAGCCATTCTGACTCCCTTCAGCCTTACTAGAGCCCCCTTTCTTGTGCAAGTCTCTGTGTGAGGTTATTGATGCCTGCTCAATTGTTAACAGAATGGTGCTTCGTTTTCCATTCCAACATGGCCCTTTTTGCATATGCTCTGTTGGTCAGCATCCCCAGAGGGAAGAAAAGATGAGTAGGAGGATTTGGATACCAAAATTTGACCTGACACTCTATAGCAATTTCCATAACCAGCTCCAACTCTTCATTTGCAACTATCCAAGTTTTAAAAATTATCAAGCCCAAGGATAGGCAGAATAGAGAAGTGGAATGGAAACAAGGTCAAACATAGACTAAAGCTACGCTATCTGCGTTCAGACAGATGCGGAGAGCCACCACTGGCTAACCTGTGAGTACATGAGGCATGCCTGGGGCAGAGAACAAACTCTGCTAAAGAGCCCGACACTTACTCATCTATTTTTATTTTGCCTAAAAAAATGTGTAGAGCATAAAACCTCTCACCATCTACTGTCTGTTTTACCCCAAATCTTCAACATCCACCGTTTCAAAGATTTCCACACTGATTCAGAGCAATTTATGTCAGCCCAGGTGTTTAAAGTTCCAGGGTGAAACATTTGGTTAATTAACATCATGCTGTAAACACTCAAAATCACTTCAGCTGCCACTAGAACGGAACAAAACTCCCAAAAACAAAAACTGTGGGTAAATACAAACAAATGGCAGTATTCTGTGAAAAACAATATATGATTTTAGTGACAATAAAAGCAGCAAGAGCTTTCTTGAATTAATACCACGTTCCCGAAAAACGCTTTTCTAAACGAAATTATATTGAGTTTGAGTAAAGACTTGAAAGTACACATATTTATAATGAGAATGCAGCTATGTGCCAGGATGCCAAATCATTAGCACTTTCTTGAAAAGAAAAAAGGTGCAGTGAAAAAGCAGTGTAGACCCCGAGAGTGGCAATTTTGGAAATATCAAAAGAAATGGCCATTCTTCTATTGAAAACCAAAAATGTGCTTTTTCTCCCCCAGTTTTGGAGGCGACAATGCTCTCAGTCGCGCTTCTCTTTGCACTTGCAGCCCTCCAGCCCCCTTCTCTCCCCACAGCCCCATTCAAGGTCCCAGTTCAAGTCCTGCATTTTAATTCTTCTGACCACCCATTTGTGCCTTTTCTTCCAATTACTTTCAGTAAAACTTCACTTCTTTGGAAAGGGGCCTGAGGTGGTTCTGTCAGAACGAAATTTTTTTAAAGTATAAACTGTAGAGTGCTGAGAAAGAAATGCAGTTTTCTTAGTTTTGAGGCAGGAGTCAGGGTGAGGTTTTCAATATATTTTCTTCTTTTTCCAAGTACTAAGGAGGGCGGCAGGGAGGGTGGGGAGCAGTTCTGGCTTGAGCCTTGGCTGGACTCTCAGGTGGTATTCAGGTGTGGCTGGTCTGAGGCAAATGAGGGGCTGACAGCTCCACCAGGGTCAGTCTGTAGGAAGGGCTGTGGAGGGGCTATCACATGTGACTAAGGAAAGAGACAGTCAGGCCCACACGTTTGGTTCCAAACAATGCCTCAGTTATTGGAGGGCTGGGAAGGCATGATTCTGGGTACAGTGTTCTGTCCCTTACTCAGACTGCTCCCAGGAAAACCTTTCACTCAAGTCCTCACAGCCAGGGTTTTGTGAATGAAGTTGAAGAAATAAATGAAAAGACCTATCTACCCACCGCATTTGAGCTACTGGTAATTAACACAGACCCACTTTAGGAGAATGTAACTGAGTAATACAAAAGGGAGAAGAGAACCTCATTTAAGACAAGAACAAGACATCCAATTCATCTGTGGTTCCAGAAACACAATACAAATTTGATGGGTTGGGGGCTGACAAAGACACCCTCCTTGACCAAACTTTACACAGGCTCCTCTAGGCACTCTTTTCACCTAGGCCTCATGTTGGGCCCTATCTTCAGCTTGTCTAATCCAGTTGTAGCAAGAATCCTGCTAAGTCATTTTAGCAAGAACCTGCCCACCTTTGATGTCCTCTCTTAGTAAATTTCCATCCACTGACCCTTCATCCTGCTCCTTGGCTATGAATTCCCATATATCCTTGTACGTGGAATTGAGCCTAGTTCTATACTGGCATCTCTTTTCCTTTATTGTAATAGTTACAGAATAAAATCTACCTTCTCCTACAACTAGTGTCTGGCTCTGATACTCTTTGACAGGGCTCCCAGGTATAGCAGCTGCAGGGGCAGCAGAATCTAGCACCTCGAGCACCGGCCAGCACCTGCAGCCAGCTGGTGTCACCAACACTGGAAGGCAGCATGTTAGGCACTGCCAAGAACACAGGTAAGGGCCAAGAGGAAAAGTGGACAAACATCACCAATGGGGGCCAGCATAGAAGAGGAAACTGGCAGACACATTTCAGTACAAAGAGAAGCTGAGAGACCTCCTTGGGATTGCCCCCAGAAAGGTGGTGAGGGAGAGATCTACTCAAGAGGAGAATGGAGTTCCTACAATAGAATAAAGTCTTTAAAAACAGTGTGTAGCTCCTAACCCTACCTGCAAAATCTCCCATTCTCCATCCCCTGGTGCCAAGTTCTATAAAATAGGCATAAAGTATTTATGCATATGATTATAGGGATCTGCCCAAAGACTATGATAGACATTAAATAATCTTTGTCCCCTTGCCTTAGGAAAATAGCAAATAGTATCTCTCTGGGCTTTTATGGTCCCTCTCTGCTCTTTTATCTTCTATTCCTGCCACCATATGCCTGGTCCTATTCCCGTTTTTCAGTTAAGATCCTTCAGAGAAAAAATCCAATTGGCCCATCTCATCCTAGTATGGGAAGAGCTTTTTGCTGGACAGCCCATGGACTGGCTGTCTTTGGGTCAGGTGCACATCTGTCATCCAGCCAGCCATGTCTGAGCCAGGGTCAGGTGGAGGAGAACAGGGCGGGCCAGATGGTGAGTAGTTATCCTCAGAAAGAGACTATGGGCATGACTGACACAGTGACTGCTCACAATACTGCCAAAGAGTTAGAGACATTAGCAAGTTTTCTCATACCTGTTTGAAAAGAAAAGAAAAAACCTGAAGAATATTCAGATTATTTAATTTCTCAAAAGACTTTGAGCAGATCCGTTCCTAAATTACTCCAGACACCATCTTCAAGGTCCCCCTGGACAAGAGAATGGATAAGAAATAGACCACACCTTGCCATGGGTGAGGCAAAGCTTTGACCAGGCCAAAAAGATAGGTAAACGTAAATTCTGAGGTAAAGAGTAGGTAAATTGTTTGATAGCACAAGAGTAAGAGACAAGGCAAAGACAGGAGTTAAATAAAACAAACGAACAAAACCTGAGGTTGGCTCTAGGGGCAGGAAAGAAAAAGAAAGGAATTAAGCTGTTCTTGGAATAGGGCTAGGATGGCAAGTCATGGAACTGCTACTGCTGCTACAGCGACCAGACAGCCCAGTCCCTAGAGTTACTACAGACTTTCAATTCCAAGTCCTGGCCATTTCTTGATTCCATTTTGTGTTTCCAAGGAGCCATTTTTGCCACTATTACCACCTACATCCTTTTAAGAAGCCCTATTACTTGAAGAAGCGCGCTTGCAAATGCAAGAACCCAAGGCACACAACTGGGCCTTGTGCATTTGACATAACTAAAAATCTGCATGTGAAGATGAAGTCTTCAGGATGTTTTTTGCTATAAAAATGACTTTTTTTCTTCTGTACATACGAGGTAACAACTTGGAAAAAAAGAAGTTATGGTCTCAGGAGCCAAGACCTGGAAAACATCAGACAGAAGGCCTAAGGTGAAATTAAACACAGCCTCAGAATCACAGCCTAGATATTATGCATCCTTGCAACAGAGATCACTAGTGCTCCAGTCCTGTCAGAAATCTTTGAGTAATCATGGAAAATGGAAGATACGCCAAAAACTGGGGGACTGGCAAATGTCATTCATGCTTTCAAATTGAAGAAGAAGTTAGATTTAAAAAATTATATAGAGGTCACCTTGGGAAAAATCAGAAATGGTTTATTAAAGAGATTGTTCATGAGAAGGCAGAAAAAGAAACTGAAATCACCAGGAGGCAGCAAAATTTTACTCAGAATTGGCCATATCTACCTAAGCTAGTTTTCACTTTGATTATGATGAAATACAAACTTCACCAATGCATTTTACAAGGTCTCTTATGATATTCTTATAAATTATGGGGGTGGTGTAAAACTTGTCATAAACCATTCTCAAAGCTGATGTCCACCTCCAGAGAGGTTTCTAGCAGCTTACCACAGAATTCTACCCTTGGCCTTTCCAGCTCAACATTTTCATGCGAACTTGAATGACGACAGTAATAGCAAGGGTATCCCCTTCAAATCTCTAGGGGTCACAGTGCTGAGAAAGATAGCAAATACTTCAAATGGTGCAGTATGGAGCCAGAGAGGTACAGTAGGCGTGAGAGGTGGGTTAGGTCTAGCGGGATGTAAAGTTTTCTACTTGGGTCCAAATAAGCAACTACATAAGTAGAGGCAGGGAGAGATCTGGCTTAAGCAACAGCATAGGGAAATACTATGTTTTCATCAACACAAAGCTATACGTGATTCAGAGATGGAACAAGGTCATCAATAAAGATAATAAGGTAAGTTGCATTTAATGTGCATATGGTTTCTGTGATTAGAGAGGTAATAAACCCTTTCTACTCTGGACCATACCTGGAATATCCCCTTCAGTTCTCATGATGAATTTTTTGAGGAATATACCTTCAGTGGAATATATTCTAAGGATGGTTATCAGGATAGTGCAGGAACTCAAATTGTATCATATGAGGAATGGCTGAATGAACTGGGTATGTCCACTTGGCAAGTGTGGGTTGGGGGACATGGCAATTTTTCTTAAAATAAATGAAAGGTTATCATGTGGAAGAGAGGCAATACTTTGTCTAGGTATCTCCAAGGGACAAAATTAGGGATGGAGCTATACAGGATATTTTAGCTCACTGTGAAAATAGAACAGGCTGCCTTGGCAGGTGTTCAAAGGCCCAATAACCACTAATGGGAAAGTTATAGAGGAGTGTCAACTTTAAAACGGTAGTTAAGATTGGGTAATCCTTTGAGGTCCTTTTAAATCTTAAGGGTCTATGCTTTTTTTAAAATGTTACCCTTTGTCTTATACTTAAGTGCCAATCATGTCATTTCACTAAAACCTGCTACTGCAACAAATTACAAGCAAACTTAATTCACACCCTTAGACCTACCATTTAAAGATCTCTACCAGCTGGCTTCATTTGCCTTTCATTTTAGTTTATAGTACAAATATTTATTGAGTACCTACTATAACCTGGGCACTATGCCAGGAGCTAGAGATATAAAAATGACTAATGCTTGGTCTCTGGCCCCAAGGAGCTCACAACCTAGGGGAGAAAGACTTTTAACGTAATGTTGACAGAGTGAAAAGAGAAAGACTGGGCTCAGTGCACTACACCATAGGAACAAGGAAGAGGGGTCTCCTCGCTAAGCCATGGAAGGCCTTATGAAAGACTTGAACCTGGTATTATGACTTCAGAGCCACATTCCAGACCTCTCTGTATACCCTTTTTGTTATATAGAAAAGTTAACTCCAAGTAGTTTAAACAAGGCCAGTGAACTTTCGTTAAGATGAACTCTGTTGGGACAGGAGAGGTATAAGCAGTACTCTACTTCCCCATCCTCATCCATCCAAGAAGGGATTTTCAAGGCCCTCCTTAGGAGAGAGCTTGTCCATGTAAGGCTTCTGGTCCTCCTGGCCATTCCATGGGAAAGAAGAGGGACTAATACTAAGGAGACTCTGACATCTACTGGACCCAGTCAAACAGAGATTTAATTACACCCTCCACAACCAGCTGCTCTCTGGTAGACCCAGGAAGGTCTCTGTTCTCTAGTTTCAATTTTTCCAGCAGTCTCCAGGTGGGGAAGTCTGGGTAAGCCTCAAGATTCAGGCAGTGAGGTAAGAGGCCCCGCTGTGCTCTCCAATCTAACCCATGATCAGAAAACCCTAAATTAAACTGATACTTTGTCCCATTTACTGTAGTTATGTGCGTTCAGGCTAAATTCAGCCAAACCCTGAAGAAGAAGGGCAAGTGGTAATATTTGGGTATCAAACCCTTCTCTGATCCTCTAGCAAATACTGTGATGAAGGGCATGTTAAATTTAAACATAATACAACATTTAAGCTGAACCACGGAAAGCAAATAGTATTTTTTAATTCAGAATGGCATTCGTGAGGATCAAGAGAAGAAAACATTTAGCAGAAGATGTAAAGGTACAAATCAAGCTGTGAGATAGTTCATGCACTGTAAGGGATCCTGCTGAAGACTTATTTCCCTGTGGATCTATTTAAACAGTCCACCTGAAATGCTGATATTACATGGGGCTATCATATCGTCACGCCATGGCTCAGTATGTGCATAATATAATATAAGCCATTGTCATAAATAGAAAAAAAGTTAGCGTGCACAGTCAGAAACAGCTTGCTTAACCACATTATGCTATTCAACTGTGTGCTTATTTTTAAATTGTATTAAATCGCTCTGAAGGCAATGACCTATGTACAGAGAAGTAACCCTTCATGGAGCACATCAAGGCATCATTTAAGACCAGGATCGAAAAGTGGCAATATCTCTTCTAGCACTAAGTCCTCTTTGTGGCAGTCCAATGTCCCAGCTGCAAACTTTCTCAATAACTTCATCCCTCTCAAATGCTGTCCTTCCAACCACCCCTCAGGCAACCAAGCCTAGTATGTACACCTATGAAGACCTCTGCACAAACATCTTACAAATAACTTTTTGTTACTTCCAACATTTTAGCCCTTTCCTAGAAACAGGCAATGTAGTCCTCCTGAAAAACCATCTCTGGAGTGCCAGTGACTTGACTATTTTCTTCCACTTTGAAAGAGTCACCAACAAGTGGTAGATGAGTTCAGAGAAGGCCAGGGTTGGAAGTTTTGGGCTCCTGATATAGTCAGCAGGACTCTATCTGTTCTGAATATCACAGGCATGGAGATTACTGAAGAGAAATGGCTGGGTTCTAACCAGGTAGCAGTTCAGATGAACACTAAGGACATGTGAGCAAATTATCACTCAAGAATACTAGCCAAGAAACAAGTAAACATCTAATAACAACAACTACCAGCTGCCTTAGATACCAAGTAGGCTATATCTTGATAGGAATTGCTTCAGAAGTCTAGGATACAGAGAGATTCCCAGAGCTGCAGCTCATGTACTGGTTGTTGAAATATTCTAATTCAAATCCAAGCACAGTGATTGCTAAGTAACCACTGTCCCGATACCTAAGTTCCCCCTGCCACTAGCCTGGCCACCGGGGCTCCTCCTGTAGGACCCTTCCTACCACCTCCCCCACAACATGACTGCTAAAGGATGAAAGCTTGGAACAAAATGGGCTGTCCAGGACCCTGCTTCAGCAATATAGTTGGCATCCATTCTGACCAGTCACTGCTGATGCCAGGCCATCTAATAAGACTATGACTATCACTAGTGCCCACAGCCCAGGGATACTAACAGGAGTGCCCTATGCTGAGTCCATTAGTATTCTGATTCTTTTTCTCATTCTCTTTCACACCCATCTCCCCACTTCCAACACACATAGGAGTAAGCGCTCTACATAAGAATCCTTTGAGGAATATCTTAAGATCACAGAATGTACGTCTCTATAGAGAAGAAGCTATGCTGGGTTAAGAGTCCTTACTGTTTTCACACCTTTCTTGCAGGATTCAAATCTTTTAGTGGTGACTTTTTTCAATCTTCAAATACTAGAGTCACTGAAAGTCACTGGCATCATTTCTATTCTCTAATGGGGCCCCCTCATCAGAGATAGGCCTCCATGTAAGGGGAGATAAAGAGAGTAAGCCTTCACACCTGCAGGTGAAACCCTAAACCTGCCATCGGGGTCCTTGTAGTTGGGGGAAGCTGTAACGTTCACAGTAAACTACAAAGATTTATTTTTCCTCCTGTTTGAGAACAATAAACTCCTTCTGGTGAAAGCAGGATCCTAGGCAAGTAATTACTACTCAGGCACACGTTTTAGAGAACTGCCTGAAAGCATCCATTGATAATCTCATGTGAGGCCTAAATTTTCTCTCTACTCCCAGCCCCAAAAGAAACTGGGTCAAAATGAAAGCAGACAATGGGCCTCAAACAAACAGAACAGACTGCACTTCTCTTCTCTCACGTCTTCATGAGGGAATTCAAACATCACCTAAGTAAGACATAGCATTGCTTATTTCTAACGTTGAGTGTGGGAGGAAAAGAAGATGAGGAAAAAGGAAAGGTGTATGTGGTGGGGGTAGTGGGGGAGGCTGCCACTGACAAGTGGTTGGTTAGATAGAACCAATACAGAACATTCTGGATTCTTGGAAATTGTGAGAGTCTCAACATTTTCTAAGCCAGTCTGGTGGAGTGCTTTACACTTAAGCCTAAATATATCAAAATCCACCTCTTCAAAAATATATCTGAACATTCTTCCACATCCTAATAACTATGTAGATCAGAGTAATTGGTAGAAAAAACAAAGAGGCCTAGCTAGCATTTTATTTATGTTACTCAAAGAAAGAACAGGGTCATAACGACTCTAGACACTAAATGAATATTACTTAAGAAACAATTTTTTTAAAAAAAGAACATAGCAATCATTCTTACCAGAGGTTTCAAAACTCTTTAGACGTCATCAATAACTGTTCTGTGCTACCGAATTTTCACTGATTTCTCTCATTCTAAGAAATGTAAAATGAAAGACATGCCAAACTCACCAAAGAAATATGGGACTACTGCTGTGGCTAATATTTTAAAGACTGATCAGAGGTGTTTATTTTCCCCCATTTGTATTTACCTTAGGTGCTAGCTTATGGAAGGTACTAATTTTTCTAAATAATACATATATACGTGAATTGAAACGGCATCCTAGGAGTATAGGCAAGGCAGTGGCAGCTGAGGCCAGGACTACAGCCAGGCCTTCTGAATGCCAGGTCAGTGTTCTTGCCCTTCCCTGTGCTCCCTCTATCTATAGCCATATTTTCAGCTTCTTGGGAGACCTGTCCAAGCCCTCTCCACTGGTTTGTAAATCCAAGGTTGGTACTCTTGGTAAGGAATATCACCCCCCTACCCACCCCTCATCCCCAGATTCTTCTCTTTTCACTAAGACCCCAGGGACAGTCAACAAGCTTGCAGGTGAGAATGTTCCTCATGTATAAAAAACAATTAGAGATTAGAGTGCATCAGGGGGAGGCCCCTGTATAAAACATATCGTGTTCACTTCTAAACAGTTTAGGGCTTTAAAGAACGGATTCATTGGAGAGATGTGCACACCTGCATATCTGCACAACCATGTTTGTATTCGATGCTATTTTGATAAGTCCCTGAAAGCCCTTTTCAGAGGGTGTGGGCCTAAATAAATACCAAATAAAATTTTTCCTCCCTGAAATAAAGGGCTAAAACAGACAGTCTACAATTAGTTTTCCAGATATTTTCCAAGTGTATATAAATGTCTCTCGGTATGACTCATGTCAAACATCACAGTCGGGTTTAATATTTTTTAATTGTGGTAAAATTCACATAACATTTTAAAGTGGACAATTCATTGGTATTAAGAACATTCACAGTGTTGTGCAACCATCACCACCATCTAGTTCCAGAAGATTTCCATTATCCTGAAAGGAAACCCCGCGGCCATTAGTAGTCACTCCCCATTCCCCACTTCCCCCAACCCTTAGTCAACCACTAATCAGCTATCTATCTCTGTGGATTTACCTATTCTGGACATTTCATATAAGTTGAATCATATAATATGTGGCCTTCTGTGTCTGGCTTCTTTCACTTAGAAAAATGTTTTCAAGGTTCATTCATGTTATAGTATCTATCAATACTTCATTCCTTTTTACGGCTGAATAGTATTTCATTGTATGGATATAAAACGTTTTGTTTATCCATTCACCTACTGATAGACGTTTGGGGCTTTTCCACCTTTTGGCTATTGTGAGAAGTGCTACTATGAACATTCATGTACAAGTTTTTCTTTGAACATCCATTTTCAGTTCTTTTGGATATATACCTAGGAGTAGAATTGCTGGGTTATATGGTAATTCTATGTTTAACTTATTGAGGAACCACCAAATCTTATTTCTCAAGGGCTACCCCATTTTACATTCATATTTAATTTTATAACTATTATTAATTAACACAAGTGGCTAAGCAATTATGGCTGGCTTCTCCAGATTATCCAGGTTCAGCTCACTGGGCAGCTCCTCAGACAGAACCTTTTGGTCATGCAAACTGAAACAGCTCCTCCTCCCGACCAGGCACCTCTAGGCTATCATCCTGTTTCACCCTCTTATAGCACTTTCAGATTCTCTGAAATTATTCATTTATTCATTTACTTATTAATCGCCTATCTTTCCGGTCTAGAATGTAAGCTCCATGGGAACTCTTCTTATCTTGTTCACCACTACATCTGCAGTACCTAAAACAGTACCAGGCACACAGTAGGGTTTCTTTGGTGGACAAATGTCTGAACAGTTCTCAAGGCTAAAAGAATTCCTACAAGACAGAGGGACAGTGAGATGCAATCCCTATTAATTTTCTTTCTTCTCTCTCTCTCTCTCTCTCTCTCACACACACACACACACACACACACACAAAAACCAATTCTGGATGGCAATAAGCTCCACAGGCCAAAGAAGAGGAAGGAATACATGGTCCCAAAGGCCACCTGATAATGACATCATTGATCAAGTGTAGACCACTTAGACTTCAATTGTGCATTTAAGGCTCTGCCTCCCTTTCATAGACCAGTCAACACTGCACTTAGTTGTTTTTGTTCCTGAGGTAAAGACAAAGGAGCTAAGTTTGCTTCAGGCTTTGATTTTGTTTTGTTCTGTTTACCAAATAGAAGGCTCCAAGTACTTACTTTCAGGCCAAAGCAAAAAGTCAAGTTACTCTACAGGATCCTTCCACGTTTACACACTTGCCTTTTCCCAGTCTGGGTCTTTTTCACAATGATCAAATTTTTGCTATTTAAATGAGAGAGAAAAAGGAACAAAGAGGAAATGTTTGATTTGAGCACAAAGCCTTCCAAAGGTCTAACTCCTTGTAGGAGATGAAGACACCATAGCTCAGAGAAGTTGAACTGCTTATTCAAAAATCACAGAGCTCACTGGTGGCAAAGCAGGAAGCACATCTACACTTGCCAGCAGAATATCAGTTCCATGAGGGCAGAGATTTCACTTTTTGTGGTCACTGCTTTATTTCAGAACAGACCAGGGCCTGCGGTGTACTCAACAAATGGTCCCACAACTCCACAGCACCTCCACATTTCCAAGCTCTCAAATGCACAAAACAAACATATTTTCCCATGCTTTGAGGAACCACCTGAATTTAAAGGTTGACAATAAACACTTTGGTTAGAGTCACATGAGGATGTGCTCTGGAGTGAATTCAACAGTCAGGGCCCGTGGGTTCTGCAGGTGCAAAAATGACTGTCTATGGGAGAAGGAGGCAAACATAGGCCTGATCAGGGGCTCAGGTGGAATCACATCACAGGGATCATTGGTGACAAAGCTGCCTCCATGGCAATTCAGGGTTTGAAGATCTAATTATCATTATTCCTGAACATTGGCTTATTTAGTCATTTCTTCTACAGACCTGTGCTATTTCTCAGTCAAAATAAACAATAGCACATCACAGATAGGCAAACTAGGACGTTTTGAAACCAGAGTGGATTTTTTAAAATTCTGTTTTGTGCGGGGGTGCATGTGTGTTTGCTTGACCAAAGCATCTGAAAAACCAGCAGTTTTGAACATCTTGCTCCTTAGCACATTGACCACTATGATCAGTGCTTAGAAGATTCCCTTCCTAAAAATGAAGATATTGTTCCAAGTAATGGCCTCTCAAGGCTTTTCTCAGGGGAGCTACTAATTAATCTTTCTAGGATTTAACAAGGATTGGTCTAACATCGATATTTAGGGCTTTTAAAAAATCATTATGATGATACCTTGAATTTTAAAATTCTATTTTCCTCTCTTCCTGGTTTTGTGGGGAAAGGGAAAAAAGGAAAAGGTGATGCCAGATATGCTTCATTTTTCTCCTTTCCATTACTTCTGCATCCTGGACCAAGAATGAACAGTGCAACTGGGGCTTCCTGCTTCCTAGTATATGCAGTTGTCATCCTTGACATCAATAGGCTTGGCAAGAGCCTCTGTTTTCTCTTTCCTGGGCTATTCTGAGAAATGTAGCTACAGATGTCAAGTTTGACTAAGCAGAATCTGGCCTCAGATTATTCTAAATTCCAGGTAAAACTAAATCAAGGGTGCCTCTGTGCATCCCTGTTCCTGATGCCATTTTTGAACGTCTTTCAACATCACCAACAAGCTCCTGTACTGAGCACCTTCCCCACACCAAATTTGGGGCCAGACATTGGGGGTTCCATGATGATCAAGACAGAGTAGCTGCCTCTCAGGGGCTTACAATCCTGAGACACGCAAAAGCTTAAAATATGTAATTACAAGATAGAGAATGTACAATGTTAAACCTTATAAGAAGGCTTACAGGATCTTCCCACAAAGGTTCAACTTGAAATTCTAAGCAAACATGTTGCACTGCGGAACATTTAAAGGCCTGATGAAGAAACAGGAAATGGTGGTGCTGTCCTTTTCACTGACCAGCCTTGGTGATGTGGTTTGAGGCAGAATGCATAGACGCTTTCATTTTCCATGGATCAATAATGGTACGTTGGCTCATTTTCAAGCGCTGAGTGATTTTAAACAACAGCCAGCTTGCAGCTTTGTTGGGGACAGTAAAGGAGCCCTACAAATGGTCTAGCTTTCATAACTGGACTCCTCTTCCTTCTTGATAACATTTCTTTTGCAAGTAAAATTGGGTTAAAATGAACATCGAGGGCAGCACCAAGGAAGGAAAGAAGTCTATAATCTGGAAAGACCATGCAGGCAAATGAAACCCTCCTTCTCCTGAGCGCAAGAATGGTGAAGGGTTAACAGATGATTGTGTGCAATTAACACTATATCCTGTTTAGTTCCCTATGTCAGCTACGTCCATCTCTGTCACAGCCACCATCCAGCCCCAGGTTTGGCCCTGATTCTACAGACCCTGGATAGGCTCAGTAAGGCAACCTACAGCGTCGGAATGGCTACCAATGAGGTTCACAGGAGGAATTCTAATAGCATGAGGCCCTGCAAGTTAGAATCTCTAATTTATCTCTAAGATCTCCTCCAGCTCAGAGGATCTATATCTGAGGGGTAAACTTGAAGGCTCGTAAATTAGACAGTCTTCTTGGGGATTTTACTCCTATTTCACTGTCACAGTATAAATTCCCCAGAGATGCAGCTTCAAACATAGGACCCCTTATTAAGCTACTAGTTTTAAGGGTAGCTGAGATGGATACCATCTGTTCATAAGGTTTCCTTTAGTTGTTAAAATCTCTTTTTTCCCTTTTATAATTGAGGATTTACAATGGAATACCCCCTTGAAGAGGGGACACATTGAATGAAATTCAACCTAAAATTCAAATGCCAGTTTCTCAGGAGACTTTCTGTGGAGCCAGGCTTTGGGAGCAAAGTAAAGGCTGGAGAGAGAAGAGAGAAAAAGAAACAAAGGGAAGAAAACAGAGAAGAGGAGAGAAAGGAGAAAAAAGAGACAGATGTAGACACACACACACAAACTGTGAGGTCAAATGGGCACTTACAGCCACAGGAGGAATTAGATCTAGAAGAGAAAGAGAAAATGTTAACGGATAGGGAATAGGGAGTTGGCAAAAGCAGCTACTACTTGCCAAAGAGCATCCTGTGTATTAGAAAAAGCCACTCTTCTTCCTCAAGGTGCTTTTTTGCCATATGCTGGGAAAAAATGCCACAATCATCATCTAGATCTTTGATGACTAGGAATGCGAATGGTGCTCCCCAGAATTGTGCTGCACACAACCTGCACAGCCTTACATCCTGGCCATGCATCCTTCATAACAACTAGTTATCCTCAATTTCATCTCATTCAAGACCATGATTCTAGATTATCTGGATGAGAAGCTTCACAAAAGATCAACAATGTCCTAAATAACCAGAAGCTGAGATAATCCTAATGCCAGGGCTGGCTTCATGGGCATGCAAGCTGTGTAGGTGCACAGGGCCCCACCCTTATAAGTGCTCCACACTTGGATTAATGCTCTGCTGTCACCATCTCAAAATTATTAATAATTTTTGAACAACGGGCCCCATATTTTCATTTTGCACTGGGCCCTGCAAATTATGGAGCTGCTCCTAATTTCAAACTGAATTTTCTCTGGTTGGGTCCATCCCTAAGAAAAATTTCTAATAAAGATATCATAACACTCTTATTCTAAAGAGCTGAACAGGAAAGCACAGAACTGGATGACAAAGAACAGTTTTAAAATAGATAATCATAGATAAATAAAAAGAAGCACTTTTTCCTTTCCTGGAAAAGGCTTAAGTTCAGCAGGCATTTGGGGTCTGTTTCAGACTCATTATTTGTCCCTGACTGAAAGGCACAAGGTAAAGTCACCAGTTCACTCCTCTCCAAATGAAAGAAAATTGAGAAAGAAATAAAAAAGAAGGAAAGGTCAAACTGACTACCTAGGGAACAGAAGAATGCAGCTTGAAAAAAAAATAGTTTACTCAACTTTTTCAGTGATATCGAAAGGACCCTTGGACACTGCCAAGAAAAGACATGACTACTTTTAATACTGTAAGAAAAAGTGGTCTTCACTGAGAAAACTTCAGAAAAGAGGCTTTGATGATGGGCTTATGCAAAAAGCACATGCTTCTTGCAATGAATCTTGATCTTCTTTACATGTAAAAAAAAAAAAGAAAAATGAATTGTAAAGAAAATATAATATGCCAAAAATATCTATAGATGTTTACCTCTATTATGGGCTTTGAAACTCAGACATTTTCTTCTGGTGCATCTGCCCTTTTGAATGAGTGATTTTTCCAAAAAAAGCTAAGGAGACAGGACAAAGAATATAACCTGCTGTGTGGATCCTACTGAATCACAAGTACACCCTATTCCTAGAGAAAAGGAAGTGAACCCAGGCTTTGGCTATGAGCCTAGCTTCCTGGGCCACTGGATTTCCCCCCCAGCCTAGAAACTGCATGTAGATCTTTGCTTTTTTTTTCTTTGCTTTGCTTTGGTTTCTGTTTTTTGTCTTTATTTTTCCATAATTAACAACTATGAACCACACATACGCAACAGGGGGCACAAAAGCATGGCAGAGAGTAAGTGGACACTGCTCTGGGCTCAGAAATCACATCTCTATTCAATAGTGTCTTTGCCTACTG
Source organism: Equus przewalskii (assembly GCF_037783145.1). NCBI lineage: Eukaryota > Metazoa > Chordata > Mammalia > Perissodactyla > Equidae > Equus > Equus przewalskii. Next base: position 23,938,384 of record NC_091852.1, read on the forward strand.
ATCTCTTTGACTTTCTAGATTCTCCTGCCCCTACTTTAAAATAAAAGAAAGTTCCCATCTCTCTGCTGAAATCCCACACCTGTTCCTGCATGTTATCCATTTTTTCCACTAGATCCTTGAATAAACATAGCGTAATCATTTAAAATCCTGCCTGATAATTCTAAAATCAGACCATCTCTATGTCTACTTCTATTGACCATTTCCTCTCTTGGGCAAGAGTCACATTCACTTGTTTCTTCATACATCTTATAACTTATTTTGTGCTGAACATTTCATGTAAAAGAGCAATAGAGACTGAGTTAAGAATATTTATTCACAGAAAAGGCCTCACCCCTTCTGTGGTAGGGTCAGTGATGGGGAGAGGGGGTGGTGAATCATCTAATCTATAGTTGATCTGGGTCTGGATTTAGGGCAGCTTTAGTTAGCTTCAATTCACCAGTGGCTTCAGTATTTTGAGAGTGGGATCCATACTCTCACTCTTAGCAGGGCTTGAGATCTGAGCAGTAGTAAGATTCCAGAGATCTCTCTGTGCTTTACAGCTAAACTATCAGTTTTCCTAACTGGGGGATATCTCTCTCAGCCTTAAACTCTGGCAGGCATCTTTCTGGGTCATTAAGAAATTCTCTTCATTCTCCATTACAGCTCCTGGCTCTTTGTACCTCTGGAGATCTCTCTGCACTGCTGTTGGATGCCCTCAACCTTTGGATAGTGACTACAGAACACTCCAGAGTGCTGTGGCAGGATTTCTCTCAGCTTTCCTGCCCTGTCCCCAGTCAGCCTTCACCAGGTCACTGCCTTGCTCTTGGGAAAGGCCACACATGCCTTAAGGGGAAACTCTATCAGCTTTTCTGCCCTACTCTCATCCTTCTGCCTACCACCCTTATGCACTTGGTGAAGGCCTATGGGAAAGATTCAGAGGGCGGTGCAGGCTTGTTCTGTGGCTAGGGATCGCTGGCTTCCTAAACAGTCATGCCAGCCAACACAGAGCCACTTAAAGTTAGTTAAAAGTTTCTCCTTACTCTGCCTATGACAGATTCCTCTTCATCTTATCACTCTGCCAGGGATAAAAGTAGCCCTGGGTTTCTTCTCTTCTAGGAAGGGCTTGTCACTTTCTGAAATTTAATTTATGTATATTTCTTTGTGTCCTTGGCGCTCTCACTGGTTTAAAAACATTTGTGATTTTGTTTCTTATTCTCATTGTTAGAGTAGGTGTGAAAGTCTCTTGCAATTTTCTACATCTGAATCAGAACCCTACTCCTACTTTTAAGGCTACGTTGAATTCTAGATGCATCCCTGCTCCTGGAACCTACGGCTCCTGGCCAGCCCAGCCAGCTCCTCTGAGCCTATCTGTCAGCCCCCTTAGCACACCCTAGACACTTTACTGGAAGATCTTAGCCAAGCTCCCAGTTTGAAAATTCCAGCCTACCCTGAACCTCTCACTTAATGGAATTTTCATACCTCACTTCATTCTGTTTCCAGTTCTCCAAGGCTAACTGCCTATACTCAGTCTCTCATTTCTATCTTCACTTCAAAACTTTCCAGTTTAAGAAGTATTGTCTTTTCAACCATATATCTGGTCCCTGATTCTCCTCCCAGCCTAGCTATTTCTTATCACCTTGGGTAGTCATCCCTCTCAATAGGATCTAATGCTTGGTCCCTTCACCTGAGGGTGCTCCCTCCAAGCTCACCAATAGGTGGCATTCGGATAGTGTTCCCTTTCTTTTCCATAAATCAACCAGCCTATGCCCCAGAATCAAAAATCTTAACCCCACTCACAGGTGCCATTCTAATGCCCTGCCCCACCCCTGCCTATGGATTTTCTTGACTCAGAGCCTGCCTGCTAGTCTCTACTTTCTGGCCAATCCCTTGCATGCTTCAGATATAGTTTCCACCCCAATCTTTTGGTTCACTTAGGCTTGCACACCACCCTCTACTTGCCTGCTTTATGGTGGCTGCTGCCCAGCTGTTAACATTGCATTGCAACACCAGAAGCGGGAAAGAAAGGAGAACTTCCCATTCTAGAATTGGAACCTCATGTAAATAGCCACAGGATGGTTTAATTGGACATTCGTAAAGACTGAACTACACAAAGTATATAATGGCATAGTTCAGTGTAAAAATGAGACAGCAACCATTCTTTTTAAAGTCTTGTGTCTGCATGACAGTCAAGTAAAATATTTGAATTATCCAAAAGCATCATAATGGCCAATATCATGATATCCTGAAACATTTCTAAAAAAAAAGCCACACGTGATTCTTTCTGTAAGCTTGTACTGTGCATATTCCATGAAGAATTATCCTAGAACACCACAACTGTGAAATAAGGACTATCACTGCACATTTCACTCTGCTTCTTTGGTTTATCAGTGACTGGGGTATCCTGAGACAGCTTCCTCTGCCTGGGACAGCTGAGCTTCTTTATGTCAGGTGGTAAAAAAGGATATGGGAGGTGGAGAAGGCTCCAGGAGCCCTGGTCCTCCCAGTCCTCACTTCATTTGCTCTGGAGATTTCAGGCTGTCACTGTACCTCTGCCTGACACAAATCCATTAGCATAACATGAGGAGTGAATTACTTCCTTGCCTTCCCACACTAAATAGCCACGTTGTGAAAGTTAATGTCCATTTAAGAGTGTGTGTTTTTTGACCCAAAGGAGCTCAACAAATGAAAAGTCATATTAAAATGACACATTGCTCCTGTGGCTTAGTGAATACCTTAAGTTAGGAGAGAAAGAAAAGGCAGTGCAAAAGGCAAATCTTCATGAAGGTGTATAAGGTGTTCCTTGAGGATTCCTTGCTAATTTCCTTATATTGAAATTACTGGCTGGAGTGGGAGAGAGGTGGAAAGGGAAGAATGAATTCTAAACTTTCCCTGTTTCTGTGCCAGTTTCTACCACAAAGAGGGCCTAGATTTCATCATACAAAAAAACAAAACAAAACAAAACAAAAACCCAAGGCAGAGACAGAATGAATACTGGTTTAGGATTAAGATTTGGGGGTCTTGTTTCAACTATATCACTTACTTGCCATGTGACCTAGGTTGAGTCACTTACCTTCTCTCAATCTCAGTTTCATATCTATAAAATGGAGTGAAAATAACTCTTCTGCCTGACCTCATCATTGCTGTGGAGATTAATTTAGATGGTGTATATAAGACTGCTATGCATACAGTAAGTAGAGTGTATGACTGACACAAATTCTTATTGCTATTATTTATGTTGACTAAGCACTTGGAATAAACTCATTTACATCATCTGAAGCCTGATCTTACCAGATGAATATACTGATGATTAATAAACTGAGTTGCATTCCTGCAAAGAACAAAGTACAAAGGAAAAAAGTATTTCTGAGCTAACACCACCTTAGGTCCAGCTAGGGACGTGATTTGTACATTTTCTAATATTCCCAGGAGCAAAATGTATGAGACTTGTCCTTTCTTACTTCATACTTATACTTATTTTTTATTCCCCACTTAGTAAATTCTAACTCTTATAAAACAAGTAACATGATGGATAACTCAGTCAGTGTGGGAGAGACTTTCAGAGGTATGTTACAAATTATTCTGGAAGGAGGGGTTATATATTTGGCCTGTTGGTACAGAAAAGCATAATATTATTGAAAACCAAATCCTACCCCCACGAATGGTTTACTTTAGGAATAAACAATGATTAAACATCTGGAAATCTATTCATGTAATTCAGTACATTAACAGAATAAGAAAGCCAACCAGATGATTATTGCAATAGAGGTTAAAAAAGCTCTTCGAACATTCAATCCCAATTCATGATTTAAAAAAATAAGCATTCTAAAACTGGTGTTGTGTTAGTAGCACATTCACCGAAATCAGAAGCAAGACAAGCATGCTTGTGATCACTTCACCACTGGAACTCAACCATGTATTGAAGGTCCTAACTAGGTAATTAAACAAAAATGAGGTGTAAATATTAGAAAGGAATACCTACAAAATTTAGGAACATCAATTGAAGGAAATATTAAGGTAAATAAGAGAGTTCAATAGGTTGGTCAGATACAAAGTCATCACAGAAAAATAACTTTCTACACATAACTGACCAATTAAAAAGTGAAGGTGGGCCAGCCTGGTGGCCTAGTGGTTAAGTTTGGCATGCTCCACTTTGGAGGCCCAGGGTTTGGTTCCTGGGCACGGACCTACAACACTCATCTGTCAGCAGCCATACTGTGGTGGCAGCTCACACACAAAAGGAAGATTGGCAACAGGTGTTAGCTCAGGGTGAATTTTTCTCAGCAAAAAAAAAAAGAAGGAGGAAACAAAAAGTGAAGATGTTCAGCGTGCATGTGTGTGTATCCAATATTCAATAATAAACCTACTGATAAGAGTGAAATACAGGGGCAGCCCAGTGGAGCAGCGGTTAAGTTCACGTGCTCCACTTTGGCGGCCCAGGATTTGCTGGTTCAGATCCTGGGCATGGACCTACGCACTGCTTATCAAGCCATGTTGTGGCAGGCATCCACATAATAAATAGAGGAAGATGGGTGTAGATGTTAGCTCAAGGGCCTATCTTCCTCAAAAAAAGAGGAGGGTTGGCAGCAGATGTTAGCTCAGGACTAATCTTCCTAAAAAAAAAAAAAAAGTGAAATACATATGTGAAGAAAATCATAGAACTATACTGCAGGACATAAAGGAAGACATGAACAAACACAGAAAATATCAGAAACTGAATGGTAAGACTCGATCTTTACCTGTGAATCAAATCCAATTCCAATCAAAATCACAAGAATTTTTATGGAACTTATCAAGCTGATTCTGAGGCCCATTAAAATTAAAAAGGAAATCTGTGAGATTAACAAAATTTTGACAAAGACCATTAATGAGAGGAAATATCCTGTCCAGATTTCAAAACATATTTTAAAGCAATAAGACACTTTTTTTGTAAACTCTGAAATGCAGAGACTCAATAATTGACAAACAGATCAATGAAACAGAAGAGAGAACCAAGTAACAGAAGAAGGCAAAAATAAGAATACAGTTTATGCTAAATGTAAGCTATTATCTTCAGAAAAAGGATCGACTTTAATGATGCCAAGAAAATTGACATTATTGAACAAAAAAAATTAGATTTGTACCTAGTTCCACACATACAAATAAGTTCTACAAGAAATAAAGAGACAAAAGTAAGGAGAAAAATTACACAAGTATGAGAGGTAAACAACAGATACTTTTTTAGTATTAGGATAAAAAGGCCTTCTTAAATAAGATAAAAATCCACAAATAATAGAAGTGGTTGAAAAATAGGACTATCAAAAATTTAAAGCTTTTACACAGCAAAGCACAGAGATTACTTACATAAAATTTACACATTACTTCAAGATTTTCCTCGACTGTCATATTTTCTGCTCTATTAATTATTAGCTCAGCAAATATATCTACTGGATTTATAATATGGGTTATGAAAGAGCCACATCCCCATTTAGCTCATCCCACTCCTACCAGTACTCAATTTTGAACCCTCTGCTCAGGGACGATATATAATATTAAGCAATGTCAGAGAAGAAACTACTAAACTCCTATTTCATTTCCATTTTCTCATATAGGGAAATGGGCTTCAAACTGTAAAACTGAAGATTAATTTAGAAGGGAAAAAATAGCAAGACAGGATGTAGTAATGTGAACTGGGTCCTAGTGTCCTGGTGCAGACGGGGCCTAATGCCCCACGGAGCTGCCAGTATTGTCAGATGTGACAGGTGCACCACCATCCACTGTCTGGGAGCAAAGAAGAGATGCCTGCAGATTAAAACTGGCACTGTTCCTAATTTTTTAGAAAAAAAGTTTGATTCTGGAAATTACAAAAGGGCAATGAATTTAAACCCATTCCCTATCAAGAGTGTAGAGCTGGCTATTTTTTCTTCTGTAGGTCTAGATTTATGCTTTTTCCCAGAACTCCCCCAGGTTATAGAGTTTGCAAACTAGCCCTTCCCAGAGACAAAGGCATCTCTGAGTCCCTTCTCAGGTTTTCTCTGACTTAGAGCCCTCCCTCCACAGGGCCCAGCTGGACCAGCAACACAGCCCAAATGGAAAAAGGAGGATTGAGAGATACTGAACAAGGATGTGTCAAGGGCAAGTGGGATGGCTTATTTTTAAGTACTACAATATTTGTTTTATTCTCACATGCTATATAAAGCCCTTCATTTTCTATTTTACCACTTTTGAATCTTTTCATACCAACACCGTACAACAGCCAAAGTGAGAAACTTTCTGTCATTTTTCAAAATTTAGTCTCAGATTTGTTTGTTTTATACAAATTCCCAACTCTTCTGCCTTAATGTATTAAGTAACACAAATGTCATATTCTGCCAATTAGTAAACAGGCTTACTAAAATAGAACTCTCTGTGTTAACTTTATAAATTTCCTACAGGCCAGAAAAAAGTGAAGTAGCAAAACCCATATGATACTAAATCCACAAGTCAGTGTGATGCTAATTAACTAAACTGACAAGCATAGAACGCTCCAGATAAAGAGGTCTGTTTAAGATGCTAGAGTTTGGCCTACACTGTAGGTATAGACGACATAAAAATTAAATGGCTAAAGCATGCAGTGTATTTTTAGCTCTGAGATGGGATTACATGGCTCTAAATTCAATTAGAAAGGGCATAGAAAATACAGACTAAGAAAACTGCAGTTTTTAATATAAGGTTAAAATAAGTATAGGAAAATAGATTTGTGGCAGGTATAAAAATACGAGACTTCCTGGCATATAAATATATACATATAACTCTGCCTCCTTCCACAGTTTCATTAAAATTACCCAAAGGATATAAAAAAACAGGGAAAAGTTACATCCTTTAAGGAAATTAGAAAGGGTAACATGCATACACCAGAAGTTTCAAGGCATTTCTATTTAATAAAAGCAAATGGTACTTCTCTGTAGGAAAGGCTGCCCCTATATGCAACTCCCTGGCACAGAAGTGGAAGAAGCTCCAGTAGAAACTCATTGACACTCGTTATTGTGGGGCAGCTGGGAACCTATCTGAACCCTAGCAGTGTTTCTAGAAGCATCAAAGGCAGGGAGGCTCCCTGGGTGGGAAACCCTCTGGAGTGCATGCTCCTAGTTTGCCCTTGATGCTAATGTCGGCACCATTTGCAGACCAAGGGCACTGTCCCAGCCACGTCTTGGTTGTCAAACAAGAATGAAAAAGAAACTCATCAGCACAACGCTGAAGCTCCTTGTCACCAATGCTATGGCTCCAGTTCTCTCCCTGCTTCTCCAGGCTGCTGGATTTCTGACCAGGTAATCTACAATAATACTAAAACAATTCCTTCCTTCTTTCATCTGAACCTCAGAGAGCCCATATGTGCCAGTTATCAACTTACTGTCAACTCCAAATATCTACCCTTCTTTGCTCTGCTTTGTGATGCTAGAGCTGGATCCTGTAAACATTTCTTTTCCAGCTGGTGTAACGTTAGACTTTGTCAATAGAGGGAGCTGGAGGGCCACTGCAAGGCATAGTGAAGAAGGGGCTTCTCTTCTGGTTCTGGTGTTCTATTGCTTCTATTGCATTGCTGCAGCAGTGTGGGAAGCGTGGTACTTACTTCCCAGTGAGTTTTTCCAGTACCCCAGTGAGCATCATCCTGTGGACTAGCCTCAGCCCACTGGCACTATGGTAGGTGATTTCCTTTCAACAGCTGTGGCCAGCGGGCATTCCAACAGGGACTTCGTGTGGAACAGCTCCAGACGGCCAGCACCCCAGCAAACTTGTCCACCAGAGTTAGCTGCAAACACACTCTTTCCAATGAGGTCTCATTCCCAATCTTGGTTGGGCAGGAGGGGATCCCTCTTCTAAACTCTTAGTTCCTTCCTTGTGCAGTCCCCCTGAACCCTAGAGGAAGCAGGTGCTCCCTGCATTCACCATTCATATGTTTCTTAGAATACTTTTACCCTTTTTAGTACTTAACACCTTTGACTGGTTAATAACACTTTACATTAAATTGACCCTCTTCAAATTACTGGTGAAGTTTGCCTCCTGACTGGACCCTGCCTGATGCACTGTCTCAATACTTTATTTTGCTTCTTCTATAGGAGCGAACAAAGAGAGAAAGAGCATAGAACCTGGGAAAAGATTCTGTAAGTCAAAAGAAGAAAATATCCACAAAGGATCAGAGTAAAAGCATTCCTATCAAATAGTTTTACTTCTAAGAGAGAAAAGAAATTAATAATGTCTTGTTTCGAGATAGAAAGAAAACATAAGCATCAAAGAAAAAAAAGGTTACCAGCAAAGAATAGATTGATCCCAGACTTCTCCTCCACAATAATAATAATTAGAAATAAAATGGAGCAACAACCACTGAGCTTTAAAAGAAAAAGATTACTATGCAATTGTTTAATATCCAGTAGAATCATCATTCTTGGGTAAAGATAACAGAAAAAACTCTCAGAGTGTATGAAGTCAAAAAGCATCTGTCCTGAAAAGAGTCAAAAAACCTCCAACTGGTAAAGAAAGGAACCACAATTAAGAGCTCAAAAATGGAGAAGTATTAGTATGAAAGGGCTGATAGTAAGCATGAGTTCAGAAACTAAGTGTTCTAATTAAAATTAAATGTCATTTATAACATTACAAAAACTTAGGACAAACTCTTAAAATTGGTTTTGAATTAAAAATGCAAAATGTAATAAAAGCAATGTTTTAAATCATCATAATAATCCAATTCTAAAATTCTAGTAAGGGGAAGCTGTTGAAAGATGCTGTATATCTTATTTTACACAAGCAGAGAATTAACAGAGTATTTCATTTATGATTTTGAAAACTAGAGAAAAAAGTACACACTATTTAATTATAAAATTAATTTTAACCTGAAAACAGTAACTTCCAAATCACAAAAGGGGAAAAAGGCAAAGAAACACTATATATATACAAAGAAAAAAGGCTAACGTGATATCCAAAAATGTGTTAAATATGTTTGAGGGTGAATTTGTTTTTCCTCCTTTGTATTTTTCTGTACTTTCCAATTTGTTTACAATGACCAAGTATAATCTGTATAATCAGAAACAAAATAATAAATATTGGAGAAAATCTTGTGGTTCAAAAACTAAGAAATTCAGAGGAGATGCTCCCATCTGTCATTAATTGCAAACTGGGTCAGTCTACATGTTCCTAAAACTGCCTCTACAAGACCAAAGAAAGCGACAGACTAGTCATACAGCAGGATCATTGAAAGAGAATGCTGTCAAGGGATTTTTTTTCTTTATTTACAACAGGTTTTGTGGAGTTTTGCCCTGTGTGTGTATACGTGTGTGTTTAATACATCTATTAGACTTCTCTTCTCAATGCAGACTTGACCAATAAATCCAGGTCTGATCGTTGATTAAAGAAGATCAGTGATGTCAGCATCATGGCAGAGTGAATCACTCCCTTTGCTTCTCCCCTCTAAGTTACAACCAGTAGGACATCCATGGACCAACAGTGGACTCTGCACAGCACACCAGAAAGCCTGAGAGATCCATACATCTAAACATCTAAAGATGGGTGGACTGGACCTCCTGGTAGGGGAGCAGTGGCAGCAGCACCCAAGATCAGAGCTTCTAGGATCTGTGGCTGTGCCTGCAACCAGAGGCCCCAGGAACTGAAGAAACACCCACGAATGGAGGACCCAAGAATTGAGGCAGTCCATGCTCCCAGAAGCACCAGGAATCACTGCAGGGCCCATGACCAGAGTTCTCTCGGAACTGTGACAATACCTCCCCCAGTGACAGTGCCTTCAACCCTGACCCTCCCAGGAGTGAGGGCTGCGTCCAAGACCCAATACCCCTGGCAGTGCTGGCAGTGTCCATGACCTGAGGTTCCAGAAATCATGCCAGGGCTGGAGACCAGAGGCTGTAGGAATCGCAGCAACAACTCACAACTCAGCACCTCCTCCTCCCCCAGCAGTGGTGGGTGGTGCCCACGACCTGAGGCTTCAGGAACCACAGTAGTGCCTGTGACCCAGCCCCCTATGGCAAGACCTTGACAGGAGCCCTGCCAGGAGCAGGGGCTGCATACAAGACCCTGGGCCTCCAGCAGTGATGATGGCACTCATGACCTGTGATTCCAGGAACTGCACATGTACCAGAGACCAGAGGCTTCAGGAACCCTAGCAGCACTCATGATCCAGGTGCCTCTCCCCTCATGGCAGTGGCAGTGTCACCCACAACCTTGGCCTACCCACAGCAGTAGTGACACCCACTAACCCAGAGCCCTGGTAGTGGCATTGTTAGCATTCCCAGATAAGCTGAGAGCAGCAGTACAAGAGGCACATGTGGCAGCAGTGCCTGAGCCCATAGAAAGCCAGGTAACAGCTACTGTGAAGCCCACAACACCAGTATCCCCCAGCTGCAGAAGTGACCACAACCTCAGCAACCCCCACCCACAGCAGTAGTGTCTACAGACCCAACAAACCCAGATATGGCAGAGGTGCCCATGACCACAGCTCCTGCCCCACTCTCCTCCATACCCCCCACAGTGGAGGAACTTGTGATCCAGGTGACCCCAGAAGCAGCAGAAGTGCTCACCAGCCCAGTGACCCCAGTGGCAACACTAGCAACTGCAGCAACATCATAAGCTGCAAGGCACCAGCACCTAGGAGGTACAAGCAGCACAAGGGCACTACTGACACCTTTACCAGAGGCAGTGGAAGGTGGAAAACGCAGGCTCTCAAATACAACCAGAAGCAGCTCAGAATCAAAGTAAACAAAGCCTTACCCAAATAAGAAAGGTGTTTGCTACCACAAATGTGCCGGCAGAGAAACAACTCATCAAGCACCATGGAGAACTACAGTAACACAGTAGCACAAAAAGAAAATGACAACTCTCCACAAGGCAAACTTGAAGTCATAGAAGACTGCGATCTAACTGACAGAGAATTCAAAACAGCTGTCATGAAGAAACTTAATGAACTATAAGAAAACTCAGAAAGACAGTTCAATGAGCTCAGGAATAAAAATGAACAGAAGAAGTACTTCACCAAGGAGATTGAAATGCTAAAAAAGAACCAAACAGAAATTCTGGAACTAAAGAACACAATCAATGAGATGAAGAATAAAGCAGAAAGAATTAGAAATAGAGCAGACCATATGGAAGAGAGAAATTAGTGAGCTTGAAGACAGAAATTAGAAATGATTCAGATAGAAGAGAAGAGAGAAATAAATTTTTAAAAAGATAGATAAATTCTACCAGAAATATCCTTCTCAGTTAGGAAACACAACATAAGATAATGGATATCCCAGAAGGAGAAGAGAGGGAAAAGGGAGAAGCGAGGGAGAGGGGAGCAGAGAGCTTATTTAAAGAAACAATAGCTAAGAACTTCTCAAACCTAGGGAAGGAACTGTATATACAAGTACATGAAGCTAACAGGACACCTAATTACCTCAATGCAAAAAGACCTTCTCCAAGGCACATAATATTAGAACTGTCAAAAGTCAATGACAAAGAAAGAATACTAAGGGTAGCCAGAGAAAAGAAAATAATAACTACAAAGGAACTCCCACTAGGTTATCACCAGATTTCTCAGCAGAAACTCTACAGGCCAGGAAAGAGTGAAATGATACATTCAAAGTATTGAAAAATAAAAACTGTCAGCCAAGGATACTCTATCCAGCAAAGTTATCCTTCAAATATGAAAGAGAAATAAAGGCTTTCCAGGACAATTAAAGGCTGAGGGAGTTCACTGTCACAAGACCTGTCTTACAAGAAATCTTGAAAAGACTTCTCCCACCTGAAACAAAAAGGGAAAGGTATACAAAGCTCTAACATGATAAATAGGTGATAAATAGATAGAATAAGAAAATTACAACTCTATACCAGAAGAGGTTAGTAAACACTCAATAGTAACATAGAGGCTAAAAAGAAAGAAAGCATTGAAACATCTATAACCAATTGGTAACAAATTCACAATACAAAAAGAGATGTTGTGAAAATAAAAACACAGAAGGAGAAGAAGAAAGGAACGGAACATGCATAGGCAAATGGAGATAAGATGCGATCAGCAGAAAGAAGACTATCTCACCTATGAGATGTGTTATACAAACATCATGGTAACCACAAAACAAAAATTCAGAGCAGAGTCACAAAACATTAAAAAAAGAGCAAACTGGGGCTGGCCCCATGGCCAAGTGATTAAGTTCATGCACTCTGCTTCAGTGGCCCAGGGTTTCACAGGTTCAGATCCTGGGCACAGACATGGCACTGCTCATCAGGCCACATGCGACAACTAGAAGGACCCACAACTAAAAAAATATACAACTATGTATTGGGAGGATTTGGGGAGAAAAAGCAGGGAAAAAAAGGAATATTGGCAAGAGCTGTTAGCTCAGGTGCCAATCTTTAAAAAAAAAAAAAAAAGAGGAAACTGAGAACCCATCACTGAAATGGCAGACAGAAACACAAGAGGAAAAAAACAATGGCGGGGCCGGTCCCGTGACAGAGTGGTTAAGTTTGCGCACTCCGCTTTGGTGGCCCAGCAGGGTTTTGCCAGTTCAGATCCTGAGCGTGGACATGACACCACTCATCAGGTCATGCTGAGGTGGCATCCCACATACCACAACTAGAAGGACCTACAACTAAAATATACAACTAAGTACTGAGGGGATTTGGGGAGAAAAAGCAGAAGGAAGAAAAAGAAGATTGGCAACAGTTGTTAGCTCAGATACCAATCTTAAAAAAAAAAAAATGGAAATACTGAACAATCAGAACATAGAAGATAAAAAGGCAGCATTAAAGCCCTCATATATCAATAATCTCCCTAAATGCAAATGGACTGAATTCACCAATCAAAGGACAGAGTGGCTGGATGGATTAAAAAACAAGACCCAACAATATGCTGCCTCCAGGAGACCACCTCAACTCTAAAGACAAACACGGGCTCAGAATAAAGGGATGGAAGATGATATTACAAGCAAATGGCAATCAAAAGAAAGTGGGTGTAACCATACTTATATCAGACAAAACAGACTTCAAGCCAAAAAAGATAACAAGAGACAAAGATGGGCATTATATAATGATAAAGGGGACAATCCACCAAGAAGACATAACAGTTATTAATATATATATATGCACTTAACATAGGAACACCAAAGTATATAAAGTAACTATTAACAAACCTAAAGGGAGAAATTGCCAGCAACGCAATAATAGTAGGGGATTTTAATATCCCACTAACATCAATGGATAGATCATCTAGAGAGAGTGAACAAGGAAACCTTGACCTTAAATGAAACACTAGACCAGATGGACTTAATATATATATATATATATAGAACATTCCATCCAAAAGCAGCAGAATACACATTATTCTTCTCAAGCACACAAGGAATGTTCTCAAAGATAGACCATATGTTGGGAAATAAAATAAGTCTCTATAAGTTTTAAAAGACCGAAATCATGTCAAGCATCTTTTATGACCACAATGGTATGAAATTAGAAATCAACTGAAGAAGAAGTTAGAAAAGTTGCAAATATGTGGAGACTAAACAGCATGCTACTGAATAACTACTGGATCAATGAAGACATCAAAAAAGAAATTAAAAAGTACTTGGAGACAATTGAAAAGGAAAATACAACATATCAAACTTATGGGATGCAGCAAAGCAGTACTAAAAAGGAAGTATATATCAATACAGGCCTACCTCAAAAAGTAAGAAAAATCTCAAATAAACAATCTAACACTACACCTAAAAGAACTAGAAAAAGGACAAGCAAAGCCTAAAGTCAGTAGAAGGAAGAATAAAAATCAGAGCAGAAATAAACGACACAGAGACTAAAAAGACAATAGAAAAGATCAATGAAACTAAGAGCTGGTTCTTTGAAAAGATAAACAATATTGACAAACTTTTAGCTACACTCACTAATAAGAAAAGAGAGAAGGATCAAATAAATAAAATCAGAAATGAAAAAGGAGAAATTGCAATGGATACTATAGAAATACAAAGGATTTTAAGAGAATACTATGAAAAGTTACATGCCAACAAACTGGATAACCTAGAAGAAACGGATAAATTCTTAGAATCATACAAACTTCCATAACTGAATCAAGAAGTAGAAAATAGAAATAGACCAATCACTGCAAAGAGATTGAAACACTCATCAAAAACTTCCCCAAAAACAAAACTCCAGGACCTGATAGCTTCTCTGGTGAATTCTACCAAACACTGAAAGAAGATTTAATACCTATCGTTCTCAGACTCCTCCAAACAACTGAAGAGGATGGGATGCTTCCAAACTTATTTTATAAGGCCAATATTACCCTGATAACAAAACCAGAGAAGAACAATACAGAAAAGGAAAATTACAGGACAACATCGCTGATGAATTCAGATGCAAAAATCTTCAACAAATTATTAGCAAATTGAATATAACAATATATTAAAAGGATCATACACCATGATCAAGTGGGATTTATTCCAGGGATCATATAGTTCAACATCTACAAATCAAATAATGCAATACACCACATTAACAAAATGAAAAATAAAAGTCAAATATTCATCTTAATAGATGCAGAGAAAGCATTTGACAAGATTCAACATCCATTTATGATTAAAAAAAAAAACTCTCAATAAAATGAGTATAGAAGAAAAGTACCTCAACATAATAAAGGCCATATATGACAAACCCACAGCCAACATCATACTCACTGGTGAAAAACTGAAAGCTATTCCTCTAAGAACAGGAAGAAGACAAGGATGCCCACTGTTGTGACTCTTATTCAACAACATATTGAAAGTCCCAGCCAGAGCAATTAGACAAGAAAAGGAAATAATTTCCAAATTGGAAAGGAAGAAGTAAAACTGTCACTGTTTGTGGATGACATGATTCTATATAGAGAGAATCCTAAAGAAGCCACCAAAAAACTATTAGAAATAACTTACGAATACAGTAAAGTTGCAGGGTACAAAATCAACATACAAAATCAGTTGCATTTCTATACACTAACAATGGAGTAGCAGAAAGAGAAATCAAGAATACAATCTCAATTACAGTCACAACAAAAAGAATAAAATACTTACAAATAAATTTAACCAAGGAAGTGAAAGACCTATACATTGAAAACTTTAAGATATTGTTGAAAGAAATTGAGGACATAAAGAAACAGAAAGACATTTCATGCTCATGGATTGGAAGAATTAACATAGTTAAAATGTCCATATTGCCTAAAGCAATCTATAGATTCCCAATGCAATCTCAATGACGTTTTTCAAAGAAATAGAACAAATAATCCTAAAATTTATATGAAACAACAAAAGACCCTGAATAGCCAAAGGAATCCTGAGAAAAAAGAACAAAGCTGGAGGTATCACACTCCCTGATTTCAAAATATACTACAAAGCTAATATAATCATAACAGCATGGTACTGGCATAAAAACATACACACAGATATATGGAACAGAGTTGAGACCCCAGAAATAAACCCACACATTTATGGACAGCTAATTTTCGAGAAGGGAGCCAAGAACATACAAGGGAGAAAGGGAAGTCTCTTCAACAAATGTTGTTGGGAAAACTGGACAGCCCCATGCAAAAGAATGAAAGTAGATCATTATCCTACACAATACACAAAAATTAACTCAAAATGGATTAAAGACTTGAATGTAAAACCTGAAATCATACAACTCCTAGAAGAAAACATAGGCAGTATGCTCTTTGACATTGGTCTTAGCAGTATGTTTTTGAATACGTCTCCTCAGGCAAGGGAAACAAAAGAAAAAATAAACAAATGGGACTATATCAAACTAAAAAGCTCCTGCATGGCAAATGAAAGCATCAACAAAATGAAAAAACCACCTACCAATTGGGAGACGATATTTGCAAATCATATATCTAATATGGGGATAATATTCAAAATATATAAAGAACTCATACAATTCAACAACAAAAAACAAACAAGTTGATCAAAAAATGGGCAGAGGATATGAACAGACATTTTTCCGATAGGTACATGAAAAGATGTTCAACATCACTATTAGGGAAATGCAAATCAAAACTACAATGAGATACCACCTCACACCCCTCAGAAAAGCTATTATTAAAAAGACAAGAACTAATAAGTGTTGGAGGATGTGGAGAAAAGGGAACCCTGCTGATGGGAATGTAAACTGGTGCAGCCACTATGGAAAACGGAATGGACATTCTTTAGAAAATTAAAAATAAAACTACCATATGATCCAGCTATTTGACTTCTGGGTATTTATCCAAAGAACATGAAAACACAAATTTGAAAAAATTATGACCCCTAAGTTCACTGCATCCCTATTCACAATAGCCAAGACATGGACTAAGTGTCCATCGATGGATGAATGGATAAAGAAGATGTGTTATATACAATATAATACTACTCAGCCATAAAAAAGAGGAAATCTTGCCATTTGTGACAACGTGGATGGACCTTGAAGGTATTATGCCATGCAAAATAAGTCAGATGGAGAAAGACAATTACTGTATGACTTTACTCACATGTGGACGATAAACAAACACATACATAGATACAGAAAACAGACTGGTGGTTACCTGAGGGGAAGAAGGTGGAGGGAAGGCAAAAGGAGCAAAGGGGCATATGTGTATGGTGATGGATGCAAAACAGACTTTTGGTGGTGAACACGATGCAGTCTATATAGAAGTCGAAATATAATGATGTACACCTGAAATTTATACAATGTTACAAATCAAGGTTGCCTGAATAAAAAATAAAACAAATTCTTAAAAAGTATCAGAAAAATAAGGGATTTTAGAAATCATCTATAATCTAAGCCCCTTGTATCACTCATGGAAAAGTAAGGCCCGGAAAAGTTAAGTGGCTTGTTCATGTCCAGCCAACAGAGCTAGTTCCAATAAATGTATGGGATTAGAAGAAATACTATAAAACTCATAGTTTTATGAAGCCTTGAGGGCCTCGGATAAGGCTCAATAAAAATGCCCTGTTGAATATGTAGGAACTTGCTGAGCAGAGTAGATTTCTAAGATACCGGCCAGCTCTAAAACTTTATGGTTGAGGAATTAATTGGCTACCTTGTCTTCCAGATTTTGAGAGTGCAGGTTGCTCCTTTGGGTCCCCTTCCGCCCCTGGGCCTAAAACCGTTGGAGAGGCTGCCCAGCTGGTAGCTAAGCTTTTAGATCAGTTCCTCAGCCATTCCAAACCCCAGGCTCATAAACCTTCCTATTGCTATCCCCAGGAAAGAGCAGGATTAGAGATAAGATATTTACATGTAAGAACCATTAATAGATTTAAATGCACATGGGCCTACAAGCATACTAAAGGCCCAGTCCCTGAGTTTGTAACAACCCACAGTGGCTTTCAGAGATACTTATGATCTGAAAAACCTAAAGTTTCTTTCTAATCTGTCAAATATGAGGCTAATTTTTTCCCAGAACATCAAAAGGGTTTTTTTTTCCAGTTGTACGTCTACCTCCATATTGAGGCAGAAAGTACCTTGAAATGAAAGTGTGTGTGGAGGGGTGCTTTTTGGTCTATAGTGCATACTTACAAGGAAATTAAGCCATTAAATTTAGTCAAGAGCCTTTTACAGCTGTTTTGCTATTTTGCCAAAGCTCTTTTATGAAAGATTTGGGAATCGTTTTAAAATACCACAGCAGGTTTAAAAAAAAAAAAAACACCCAAGGACACTCTGCCTTCTCCAGATCGAAGTGCAACTCTGAAAATTTCCACCTGGGAAGGGAAGCGTGTGGGTGACAGGAAGAGAAGCTTTGGACATGATCCAGCTGTCAGTTTCATAACTGTCAGATCCAGGCAGAGACCCAGGGAACACGGTACCAAGGCACATGGGCAGCCACTTCATCCACAGTCCACTTGGTCCAGCTTGCATTTATCTGTAATCAAGTGATCACTCAAGTGATTCTGTCTGACTCAAAATGTTACATATGTGTGTGTGTGTATATATGTATGTGTATGTGTGTGTGTGTGTGTACACTGTATTGTGTATATGTATATACAATTTACATATTGGATCTTAATTCTGTCCTCACTATCTCTGCTGAAGCTTTATAGAAAAGTGCTTCAATTCTTCAATTAGCTAACCCCTTCCTCATAAGAAGGTTCCATATAGATCCATTCTGTGCTGAATTCCTCTCTCTTGGACATAACAATTTAATGGATAAAGACTTAGGATAAGTTCAGATTTGCACCAGGGAAGAATAATGAGAAAACTGAAAATAAATTCTATTTCCTGGGAAATTTTCTTTGTTAATAAGCTCTCTCAGATATCTAAGACTAGGTCCCCAGACACAAGTAAAAGGAGGTGGTAACTCTGTGTGCGTATGCACATGTGTTTATGTGTAAGCTTTATGTAATTCTCTCACACTTACTCAGGTGGAAGAATATGGGTAAAGTTATTACTCTGCCCCAAATATTCAAATTCTTATACCCCAAAGAAAGTAATCAGTAGTCAAATATTTAAATAATTAAGTAATCAACTAATTCATCAATCTGGTGCCAGTGAGTCTCCAATTATTTACTAGGATGCTTTTTACAGTTCTTTTACAGGCCAGCCAGAGAAGTCCCACTAAGATAGAAAAGAGCTTCTCAACATGGTGGCAAGGTTAAACCCCCCTGCTTTTATCTCTAGTTTAGCACTCAGAGACATGCACATGTACACTCACAGCAAACAGCTATCTTTGTCATTATTTTTTCCTTTCACCACTGGGATCCTTTTTCTTCCTTTAAAACTGGCTTATGATGCTTTGACCAATATTATGCAAAGAGATCTGTAAAGCCTTTCAATTTCAAAGCATCCTAAAACACCAAAAGTTCCCACTCAGGAATTAGCGATTGTCACAAAGCATTCCTTGAATTTAAATAAGGAGACAATGCATCATTGGGAGGCATGGACTCCAAATGCCTATGGATGCATTTCAAAGGTATAATGTGCTGGAAAATATTCACAGCAGATACCTGTTATGTAACCACTGGACCAATGTGAATAAAGAAATAAAGTCTCAAGTAGATGTCCTTAATCAAAATCTTGTAGTTTTTTCCTTTCTTTTTTCTCCCCAAGGTACAGAGGAACCCCATTTCCAGAAATGATCCTATGGAAATTGAAAGTAATATCAGTTAACTGTCCCTAAGTCAAACTTGATACCAGCTTTGCCCGCTAGGGTTGGATTAGAATCAGGGTTTGAAAAGAGCTATTCCTAATTCATCCACGACCTTGAAGTCTCCACCAGTGTTTGCTTTTCTATCTCGGACTTTACCTGGATCTTAGATTTTGATTTTTAAAAGGAGTGCATGGATATCTGCAAAGTGTTAAAGAACAGAATACTAAGCAGAAGCTTAAGTGACAGCTGCCAATGTTGTTCCCGTTTAGGGGATCCTACTACTACATATATGCTCCCAGGACTGCTAAAAACAGACGGAAAGGATAAAATTCAGTTTTCCCTTTGCCATTCTCCTTGGAACCCACAATTCCTAATTTGACATTTTTATTCTTTGGGAGAAAAATTACCAAGATGGTTTTATAATCTTAAAGTGCTTTCTTATCATGTCTTTTTAAAAGTCACCCTGAGAGTTTCACAAAAGAGTATTCATCACAAAGCAAGAGATAACACAACATCAAGAAACACATCTGAAGAGAAAAAGCAATAGTGGCATTTACTTGTCTTGGTAGCAACCCTTCGGCCAGAGAATGAAACCAACAGCTCTGTGCAACACAAAGGATGGAGCTCAATACACACCTGCCTGGTAGGCTATCCAACGTCTCAAATGCTAGAGAAGATCAGGCAAAGCTGTGCAAGGATGTCTTCTCTAATCGTGGAAATACTCCCCTCATCCTTTATGTCCAGTTTTGACCTCTTGCAGTGGTTCTTTCCTCCATGGACTGTTTTCAAGCTACTCATCTTGTCTCTTAGAGTTCATCTTGATAATAACATTTAGGCTTGACCATGTTCTGAACATGGGTTCACACACAACTCAAATCTCTCAAAGATGGGCCCTTTGTGCTATTCACAATCATTGCAAGGTTTGGACTATTGTGAAAAGGGTCAAGCTATGAAGTCCTTAATTGTCGAGTGCACAAGGACCAGCATACAACGTCCCCGCATGGTGAGTGGGTACAGTTCCATAGTGGGTCCATTCTTCCCAGACAGTGGAGTGGGAGTGTCTTCAATCCATCAATAACATCTGAGCAATAATGGGTTAATTTTCAAGGCGGGGAGGAGTTTTTCTATAAGACTTCCAGGGATATTTTAAATAGCCATTATTGAGCTATCAAGATTTAGTTCCTATGTATGAAATGCATTCATGGTAAATAAAACATGACATTTTTTCCTCTTTATAATTTACTGAAAAGTCTAGCCAAGCATAAACTTTTTTTTATGACATCCTGCTTATTACAGATTTCCGCACATGACAGAGAATTGACTTTCTAGACAAGACTATGCTTTTTTGTTGTTATATTATTGTTCTGCTGTTGTGATTGTTTAGTTTCTTTCTTCTATAAAAGTAGAGTAAATTCAAAAAGAGAACCTTGTGACATACATGAGCAGCCTGACAAAGCCACACTCATCATTTTACAGTTCACATACAGACCCAAATAGGACTGAAAGTCCAAATTAGTAGTAAAATAACTCAAATAAAGCATATGCTTTAGCCATAGAGTATGATGTGTATATTTACAATCCTTTTTTGTTTGGGTTTATTGCTTTGTTTTTTTACATATTGGCCACTGAAGTATCTCTCTCTCTCTTTTTTTAAATGGCTGCCAATCTCAAATTGAAATCAGCTTTATAACTTTGCAATCACTACATTTGCATTGCACACCTGTTCCTCTAATACCCACCACCTGACTTCTATAGCACAGTGGAGATAGAGATACATTTGTCTGCAACGATTTACAAGAATGATCGCTATAGCTGGCTTGCATAAGAGCACTGATGTGTAACATTCCTCTAAATACAGGATGCTTAAAGCAGTAGTTTGCAAATCTCAGCATACGCCTAAATCACCTGGGGATTTGTTACACCTTCCGACTGTCAAGTTTCATTTGGCAAGTTTCAGATGCAGAAGACCTTAGATGGGGCCTGGAATTTTAAACAAATACCCAGGCCATTCTAAAGCACTCATGGGCTCCCACAACTGGGGACACATTCAAAAAAGGAGTCTGCACCTACACTTAAAGGCTTAAAGAGCTGACAGACTCTCAGAGTAGGACAACAAGAGCAAAGTTGGCTAGGAAATACTCACAATGCACAGCTACAAAGCAGAAACTCAGGGTGGCCTCTACTGGGTAACACAGCACTCTTCTCCAACTCTGACCAGGGCATACCAGGTATAGGGCGACATAACATGGTGGCTGAGAATGTAAATCCTGGAGTTAGACCGCGTGGGTTCAAATCCGTGCTCCACCAAGGACTTAACTTCTCTCTGCCTTAGTTTCTTAATCTCTGATACAGAATTATTGGGAAGTTTAAGTAAACTAAAACATGCATGGTGTATAGAGCAGCACCTGGTATAGAGGAGGTACTCAGTGATTGATCTGTGTGTATCCTAGATGTGTAAGTACACAAACACCTGCTTAAAATGCAGAACACAAAACAGTCACTGAAGATGTAACTTGTAGAATCCTATTACACAGATTGAGAGCCAAGGTGCAGGTTTCTAGTTTTATTCACTTAAATTTGCACAAGGAGTGTGCTGCAATCATTTCCCCCGACTCTCTGGTATTTCTATGCCTCTATCTCCCTTCCATAGGGCTGATTCCTCCCCAACTCAAGGAGTTAGAATCTTCTTATCAATTTACGATCAAGCTAGCCCCAGGCTGGGGACAGTCAACGTCATGAACCAGGGGTCTCCATAGGAGCAGGGTCATTTTAGTGTGGGTCCCCAAACCACGCTTTGGTTTCAGGTTGAAAAAACACCCCACCTAAGCCATGGCAGGGCATCATCATCACCCGGGCTTTGTCACAGAAATTCTAGGAATTTAGTCCTCTTTTCTGAACATCTACTTTCTAAGCCGTTTGTGTTTCATATACCTCTAAACACACTCAGCTTCTCCTCCTGATAATGCTTTCTAGGGGGCTGATGTTGCCAAACCCTACACTCTTGAGAGATTCAGCCACATTTCCATCTCTGTTCTCTATCTCTCTTCACTTGTCAACCTCTAAACTTCTTCCCTCCTTTGTCAGATATGGAGGTTCTACCCAATTGGGTCATATTCTTTTATGTCTCTATATTTTATAAATTGAACCCTTATTATATCAGAGGAGATTTGTTTTCTCTATTCCAATAATTTGGAAACACAATCACATTTGGGCCCCTACCCCTGTACCGACATCCTTCTCAGATGGTATTAGTTTAAATCATCAACATAGGACCTAGTTACATTTCAGTCACCTGGCCTCAGCCATCTGTGTCACCCACAAAGCAACTATGATCTTGGTAAATAAGATTTTGCTTCCATTTGGTCATCAGGCATTTTCATGAAACCATAGAGTTCTAGAGCTAAAGCCAGTCTAAAAGGATCATCTACTGCAATCTTCTTGATTCTCCAGATACAGAAACTTAAGTTCTTGTTTAAGAGATTTGCTCAAAGTCACATGGCTAAGGGACAGCTTACAGATTCCTGACTGATCCAGCAATCTTTCCGCAAATGTAATTTCACAATGAAGATATAAAAGGATATTCATCAAACAGGTAGTTGTCATACAATGAGAAGGATGACAAATACCTTAGATGATAGAAATGAGCTTTTAAAAGGCTGAGGTGAGCTGACATGATGGAAATAAACTAAATAAAAGATAACTCATAGGGATTAATACATAGTCCTAAATATATATTTTAAAAATAGATTTTAGGATGTTCACAGAAGCTTTATTCACAATACAAAATTGGAAACAACCAAAATGCCCATCAACAAGTGTATGGATAGACAAATTGTGGTATATTCATACAAATGGAATACTACTCAGCAATAAAAAGGAATGAACTGCTTAAATATGCAACAACAAATGAATTTCAAGAACATAATACTGCACAAAAGAAGCTAGGAACAAATTGTACAAAGTGAATGATTCCACTTATGTAAAATTCTCAGAGGCAAATCTAATCTACAATAATGAAGCCAAGAAGTGGTTGCCTCAGCCCAGAGCTGGCAGAGGGATTGGCTGCAAATTGACACAAGGGTACTTTGTGGGGTGATGGAAATATTCTACATATTGATTGGAGCGGTGGTTTCACAAGTATATGCATAGTCAAATTTCATGGAACTTTATACTTCAAATGAATATGTTCTACTGAATGTAAATTAAAACCCAATAAAGTTGATTAAAAATACATTTTAGGGCCCAGCCCGGTGGCATAGTGGTTAAGTTTGCATGCTCCACTTTGGTGGCTCAGGGTTTGCAGGTTTGGATCCTGGGCATGGACCCAGCACTGCTCATCAAGCCATGCTGTGGTGGCATCCCACACAAAATTAGAGGAAGATTGGCACAGGTGTTAGCTCAAGGCCAATCTTCCTCTCTCTCTTTCTCTCTCTCTCTCTCTCTCTCACACACACACACACACAATACATTTAAACCTGTAGAGGATGGGGAAATCTTGATTAATAGGTCCAATGAGAATCATGATATCCATGTGAAAAATTTATTGAATTTTAAATGATTATAACCTTACTCTGGAGCAACAGAGTGATGTAACTGCAAAAACACAAAAGAAAAAGAATGAAATCTTAGATTGTCTTAATTGAACTACGTTTTTCAGCTGAAGGGAAATTGTAATTCCATTATATTACACGTTAGTCAAAATGTATGCTCCATTCTGAGCACCAATTAAGTTTTTGCCTTATTACAAAAGGAAATATATTTTAATTATGAAATACGTTTAAAACAAATAAATAGAAAGGAGAAAATTAAAACTGTCCATTATATTTCCACCTCAAAATAACCATCAATCATATGTTGGACATTTAGTACATATCCTCCCAATCTTTTTTTAAAAATGTGGATATATGTACGTATTACAAAAATATAATAATGCTGTGTACGCCATTTTATAACCTGCCTTTTTTTACCTAAAAATATAATGTGATTTTCTTTTCATATTGTTAAATTTTCTTCTTCATCATTATTTATACCTGCTGAGTACTCCATAGTATAACCAATCCCCTATTCTTGAACATTTATGGTTTTTCAAAGTTTTTTTTTTAATTATCAGCAACTTTGCTATTAATACCCTTATAGCTACATTTCTATGCAGACCATGAAAAATTCATAAGGATAAATTCCTAGAAGTGGAATTGCTAAAACAAAGAGTATGCACATTCTTAAAGCTTTCAGTAGTTACTGACAAATTGAGAACTGTATTTAAAAGAGACACTGACAAACTGGAATATGTCCAAAGGATGACAACCAAAATGTCTATACAACATGTCCTTGAGGCAGGCAAAAGGGATTGAGTATATTCCCAGAGAAAAGAAAATTTAGGAAGGAAAGATAAATTCCCTCCAAAAGGGAAAGGGTTTTTGTTTTCTTGTCTTTTTCTTTGTTTCTTATTTAAAGTTGATTCAACAATATACCACAATTCCTTGGGAAAAGGAGAGTTCCTATGTTGGTTATTAAGCTATTGCATCTTAGTTTCAAAACTGCCCTCCCGTGCTGTGCTTTGTGATGCTAGGGCTGAGAATCTGCAACCACATTTCTCCTTTGCCAAACAGTTCCAAGGGGTATCCTGTTGGCCTCTGCCTATAGGGAGTACAAAAGGAAAACTGGAGGAGAAGAGAGGGCTGGCTCCTTCTGTGCTCTTCTGTTCTTGTCAGCATCACCCCAGGAACAGTCCTTCATCTTGGCAGCAGCAGTTGATTCTAGTTTGCGGGTTTTCCAGGACTCCCAGAACCAGCCTCATCAACACAGAGTTTCCACCTTGGAGATCTGGTTCCCAGCTCCATGGGTCCCTTTTCTGAGCTTCAAGGGTTTTAAGAATTCCAATCTCTTCCCTTTGTTCCCATCTCAAGGAGTGACAGCTGCTTCTGCAGTTATTTCCTCCTATCTTTTACCTTTAAAATTTTCCAATACCTAGTTTGGAATTGTTCAGAATTATTTGGAATTATTAAGATAACAACAATTCTTTATATTGACTTCTCTCTGTTAAAATGTCTGGTGTGATTCCAGTCTCTTCAGTGGGCCCTGACTGATACAGTTCGCTATCACCAGAACTGGGTAAACTGAGAAGGAATTACCTCTAGTCTAGGAAACATAAAGGAAATTCCTAGAGTGAGACAAAGTTATACCAGATCAGTGGTCTTAAGATTATCCTTACCAACACAATCCTTTTGCAAATATAATCTTTACAATAGATTTCCAGAGAACCCTGGGACCATGTGAGAAGAATTGGATAGTAAAGCATATAAATTTGTAAAGCATATAAAAGGAGAGGCGCTTTGGCTAAAATGGGGGTATGGAGCATCCTGACCTTGCTTGCCTGGCTCCCATTCCACCAATAGTTTCTTCAGAGTCCTACTCCCACCCATCCTGCACCATCCTTCTGTGGAACTCTTGGGTTTAGTAGAACCCAGTCCGGCAACTACTGATCTAGACAACTTGAGTTCCCTTTCAAATCTTACAATTCTATAACTATCCAATTCTTCTCACATGGTCCCAGGGTTCTCTGGAAATCTATGTGGCCCCAATAATGGCTCTAGCAAACAGAAGACCCCTGCCACAAGGTGTGTGATATGCACCTAGCTGTCCCATTTACAACCCCATCTTTTGGCCACAAAAGGAAACCAAGTGATCCTTTTTAGCCAGGGTTGGGTAATGCAGTAGGGAAACCATTATTACTGTGCTGTCATTCCTGCTGTTAAGTTAAGGACAGGTTAGCATTTTTCATTATAATCCCTCTTCTTTCGAAGGTTAGCATGACAAAAAATCTCCTCTAGCTTAAAGTTTGGCATGAAAGTTCTTGGCTCCAGGCTGTACTTTCTTTCAGTGAAGCTACTAAAATGTGTTTAGCTACTTTAGAGCTCAGAGAGGGCATTGACAGTCCTGAATAAGAGAAATCTGTGCTTTGAAATGCCCCTCATTTCCCCCCCAGAAAACGATTAAGCTTCCTTTTCTTAAAAAAAAAAATTTCCAGGCCATTTGCTGAAAATGTAGCCTTGCTTCTTTAGGAAAGTGTTAAACTGAACCAAGTCTTTGTGATATTCAAACTCTTCAAATGTAAAACGGTTTACTGCAAACAAGATATTTTATATTAAAGGTGGTTTTCCTGCATCCGTATTCCACTACAGTTTGGTTAAAGCTTATGTCTTTACCTTCTTTGATCCCCTGAAATAGGGTCATCTTGCTCTAGGAACAAATTCCAAACATTTAAATTTTGCATAGGTGACATTTATAACTTGCAAATACTTTTTCCTTTATATCTTTTCAACAATTGTCAACAAAGGTGGTAAGTGGTAAGTATTAGAATTATTCCTTCTTGACAGAAGAAAAGATTGAAGCCCAGGGAGTTTGACTTGCTTAAAATCCTGGTCAAAGCCAGACTAGGAAAAAGATTGCCTGGATACCCGCCCTATGCCTGCTTGGAAAGGTATGCTGCTTTTCTAAACTCCAGCAGGATCTGTAAACCAAAGTGAAGAAAGCAAAACCAGGAGGCCACCCAATCTGGAAACCTCTGCAAGCCTGGAGCAACTTGTTCCATTGATGGGATTTTCTCATCTGCCTCTCCAGGAAAGTCCCTCCAATCAGCGGAAGTCAGGTAGTTTCAAAGGCCTCACCCTGTCCCTCTGCCTTTGGGACACAGCTAAACTCATAACCAATGAAATGCCTTTATCCTCAAGCATGTCCTCAGTGTTGGGAAGAGCATGGGCTATGGAGTCAGAGAAACCTGGATCGAAATCCTAGCTTTACCACTCAAAACCAGGACCGACCTCCATTTCCACCTTTGAAAGGACGGATTTAAAAACAAAGAAACCCATTACCTCAAAAGGTTGCTGTGATCATTAAAAGCAACCCATACACAAGAGAAATTCCATGAATCACAGCTGCTAATAAACATTAACATTGCCCTCCAAAAAAACTAAAAAATATAGAAAAGAGAAGAAAAAAAGAAAAAGGTAGATATTCGATATTTGTTGATAAAAGAGAGGACACTATGTACACCCTCCTTCTAAAAGATGAAAAACATGTAAAACCATTTAAGATTACAAACAAGGATCCATTTGAAAAATGCTGTTGTAAAAGTGTCCGCACAGGAATCTGCCTACCTGTAAGACTCAAGGACTCTGGGTGTATTGGGCCACTATGAAACCTGGCCTTATGATTCTGCTGGAGACTGTAATCATCCTTTCTTCCAATTCCAAGATGCCACTCCTGTTAGTTTATCCATTTATTTTTTTTTTAGCATTCTCATGTTCATAAGCATTTCTGGAGCATCTACCATATGTTAGGCATTGTGCTAGGCACTGGGGATGCAAAAGTAAGTAAACCAGGGCTCAGACTACAGCTAGGCTATGAGGCATTTGCCTCGGATACACAATTTAAAGGGGATCCAAAAACTCAGTAATCAAGATAAAAACATTTTGATGCAATATCTTCATTAATCAACATCAAAACAAAAAAACCCATGATGCATCTAGTTCCTCTTTCCCGAGCTTCTCCATTCTGTCCTTACCTAACTCAATACTTTCTCCTCTCTTGCACAAATCTCTGAAAGCAAAGGCTGTCAGCTGTTTAAAAAACTGGACTACATTTTCCAGCCTTCCTTGCCCCAACACTTGGCCATATGCCTGAGTTCTAGCCAATGGGATGTGAAACAGAAGGAACTTATCCATTTTCAGACCTCCCATATGTAATCCTCTTTTCCTTTCCTCCTCATCTGGCTAAACGGAAAGAACACTGTAGAGCTCCAAGATAATGGAGCTAAAGGTGGATAGAGTATGGTTCCCTGGATGAACACGTGGAAAGTCCCCAACTAGATGGAATAAACTTTTATTGGAAATAAATAAAATAAGTTTGTTGTGTGAGCCGCTGTGATTTAGAGGTGTGTAATAGCAACCGGCCTATCCTGACTAATATACTAATATACAACTACACTACAAATTCCCCACTGGCAGGCTCTGTATCTGATGCATCTCTGTGTTCTCAACAGTGAGCTGCACACAGTAGGTGTGCAATACAATTTCATAGTAAATTAGCCACCTCTATTTACCTCTTGAAGCTATTATAAACAAGCACCTCCACCACCACTACCGATAAAGTGACTAATAATGAATTGCTATCTCTTTATACTCTCAAAATTTGAAAATGAAGGCAAAATATTCCTGGAAACTCCTTTTAATTATGATCACTAAACAGAATGAGTCATGCTTTTTAAATGCCACTTCATGAGCATAATCAGCTAATAATCTAAATATAAACAAACATCCAAAGACAGAGGACGGAGTTAGAATGGGAGCCCCAGACATATACTTGAGATTTCCTCTGGCAAGATTTCTAATGCACTATGGTGTCTTAGAATATGTTTGTGCTCTGTGCATATCACAGTTGACATCTTGTCAAAACCAAGAGAAATAATTGCATCCCCAAGTAAGAGTATCATGCAGGCAGCAACTTAAATGTGGCACTGCTTATCAGCAATGATTTACTAACGTCTTACTGTATATAACCATGCGTGGTAGGAGTAAAACTTATACATCCTCACCAAGATTCAGGCATAAAAACAACATCTGTTACGCTTCTAATTCAAAAGAAGATAGAACAAAGGAAAAGGGGATAAAATGAGAAGCTGTGTTTCTTCCTCTTGGAAATCAACTTTTAAAGAAATCTAAGTCCTAAACTTTTCATCTTCATTTGAGATGGGGTGGGCACGATATAAGCCAGTTTGCTCAGGTCTTGAGGGAAAAGAAAAACAACCTGTCTTATGAGGTTATTAAGATAACACCTCAGCAAGCCGCAGGCATGCTACTCATTTATTACACAAAACCGAAATCTTCTGACAGTCCATAATTATGTGCTGAGAACTCTAATGAATAACTCCGCATCAGAAGGATTCACGAAACTTTGATCAGTGTCCCGAGAGGCAGCGGGTCAAGATGAACCTTGAAATCTGATTAACATCACCCATCCCCATCTAGCATCTAAAAACACTGTTTTGTAGCTCTCCACTCTTCACTTGGATATTTTGAAAACATAATTTTGTCAAACATCCTAGAGCAATTATAATAAAAATCAGTATTCACTTTTGAAATAGACTTAAGATAGAGTTTATATAATTTCCCATATGTGTTTCTCTACAACTTTTTATTCCTAGGCTCATGGTCATAAAAAAGTCACATTTTAGGGCTCAATGATATACTATATTAAGCCAGTAACTGGCTATAACTTGTCCTCTGCAAGTGATCAAGTTTTTAGAAGACCTGGGTTTGAAGTGGTGATGTGTTTAAAATGAGTCATCCACACATCCTTTTCTCTACTCCCCTTGGTTTCAAGACATATGAATCAGGGAACAGAAATTTGATTTAACTGAAGCTAAATCATCTGGAAAAGGAATAGAACCCATGCTTGTGGTTTCATAACTATTTAGTTCAAGTGAGAGGTGTGTGTGTGTGTGTATGTGTGTGTGTATGTGTGTGTGCAAAATGAAAACACGACTGCCCTGTGGTCCCTCTTAGTAAGGTTAGAGAAAAAATAGCAAAAACACATGCCACCACTCCTCATTACTACATTCAAGACAGACATCACTAATCAATACCCTACTCTTTCCAGCTGAGCCTGGGGGTCTATAATCCTTACCATAGCCCTCTAAGAGGCTGCTACCAGACACATGGAATTGAAATCCAGTTTCCAGCCCTGAATTTGTCCTGTTATTAATGAACGTTTAAAATAAACAGACAGACTTTATGTTGTTCAACTCTCCCATTTACAGATAAGAAACTGAGAAATGGAGATGTTAATTGACTTTTCAAAGGTCACACAGCCAAACCACAGGGATTTTTTTTAATTGAAGTCTTTGGATTTTTAAAATATTCTTTCTTGGGGCCGGCCCCACGGCCGAGTGGTTAAGTTCGTGTGCTCCACTTCAGCGGCCCAGGGTTTCACTGGTTCGGATCCTGGGCACGGACATGGCACCACTCATCAGGCTACAGTGAGGCGGCGTCCCACATGCCACAACTAGAAGAACCCACAGCTAAAATATGCAACTGTGTACTGGGGGGATTTGGGGAGAAAAGGCAGAAAAAACAATAAAATATTCTTTCTTGGTATTATTCATATCATTGAAGACATGCACAACAAGGTTTAACAGTAACATTTGAAAAAACATTTCAGATGTATTCTATAAACCAAGCCAAACAAACAGACAAAAATCCACTGCAGAAAGTGCAAGGAGAGCTATAAAAATTACTCTCTACTTTGAAATTTGTGTGGTATGATCAGCAACGCTTACCATATAACTCTTGCTTCACATACCATTTGCTTACACCAACAATTTCTGATATCACTTGCTACTTCATGCCAAAACAAAATGCAATACATGTAGAAATTGTCTCCAGAGAAAGAAACGGCCTCTTTTTGACAATTCTGGATTCACAGTCAATTACACCATGGTCCCACCTAATTTCTAACCTCTCTCCACCTGGTCCGATTGGATCACTCAGGGCTCAGTTACCATTCAGAGTTTGAGGCCAGGTTTTTAAGAACAAAACACAGTGACTTTTCCAGTCCTGTTTAATAAAGCTCATTCCGTGTTTTTAGCTTGGTAGTATTGAAAAGACAGCAAGGAGTCCTCTGGGAAGAGAGAAAATGACTTATGAAGCCCTCAAAAACTCTGATCTATCCTCCTCTTCCTTCTCTCTCTCTGTCTCTCTCTCTGTCTCTCTCTCTCCCTCCTTCCCTCTCTCTCTCTCTCTCTCTCTCTCTCTCTTGTCTCTCTCACACACACATACTCTATTCCCAGACTTCCCTTAAACTGAGAGGGGCCCGTGAAATATCTTTTATCTTAGGCTTCTCTGAATTTGAAGAACCCTTGGGAAAGAGGTATGTGCAAGGAGAGGAGAAAATAATGGCAAACTGCAAATGTTATAAAGCCAAAAGCCTCCAGCAGGTTCGCAGTCACGGTGGAGGAGAAACAGCCCCAGGGAAGGACTTCACACGGAGACAGGGAGTAGCAGCTGGGGAGGAGGTGGAAGTGGGTGACGGAGACATGGAGCCAGAAACAGAGCTGTGAGGAAGAAGGGGGAAAAAAGGCTGAGCAGCCGAAGGCTGGTGGTTAAAATAACTCGTGGTAACAGAGTGTTCTTTGTTACCACACACTGCTCTTTGTTATCACACATTACAGAAAGTTATAAACAACAGAAGCATGCCATACACTAAAGCTGTGCTTCAAGCTCCGGGCTCTGGTGACCTAACCAGCTCCCCATGAGCTGCCCCCTCATGTAGACTGACGCTGTTTCCAGAACACCACGTCAGGACTGTGGCCATTAATCTGTACATCTCAATCCATGCACAGGAACCTTCTATAACATTTGGCACAGTGCTCTTTTCAAAGAAGCCTTTTGCAATTCATATTGATAAGGTCAGAAAGATGCAGGCAGGGTTGGTCCCATCTGTGATGAAAAGTGGACTATCAAGTTTTACAAACAAAGGGACACGAAACTTTTTGGGGAAATTAAAAAAGCCCAGTGAAAATGATATTACTTGGTTTACACATAAAATTAGATAGTCAATAGAAACAACAAAACAGTTTGCCAGTAAAGGCAGTGGACAGATCTGTCCTGGGCTCAGTGCCAGGAACAGATGCCCCATGGTGGCTCTGAAGAACCTTCACCCTCTCCCTGCCTTGACTGCCATCTTTCACACTCTAGAAGACCAATTTTCTCTCCTCCAGCTCCCACATTTGCCCTCACATGTACCAACAACCCTGACCAAAATTCACTTAGCAGATGGCAGGAGGAGAGATAGTATGCCAGCCCTCCTTCCTTTCATCATGCCCATTTCATAGGCAACGGTTCATAGTTCATCTCTTCTCCCTTCAAGGCCCTCCACTATAACCTTTCTTTCCTTGCCAAATAAGTCATATTCTCCCTCAGAAGTCAACACTGACTTTCTAACTGCCAAATCTCTCAATTTTCACTCTACTTGACATCTCCGAGAAGTAGCAGTGGTCAGACACTAAGGAACACCTTCTCCTTGTTCAAACTCCCACCACTGTACTATTCTAGACTGTGTCTCATTCTGCCTTTATAATCAATCTCTTTGCTTCTATCACTGATGGCTTTTTATCTGCCCATTGTTTAAATGTTGATGGTTTTCAGGGATTTCCTTTTCTTCTCATTTCTTATTCCAAATCCTGATAATGCTTTGTTTCTCACTAGACTGTTGGCTCCTTCAGGACAAAACCTGTCTAACTCATCTATGAATGCCCCTTAGGAGGTACACAAATCCCAAGGTAGGAGCATGCCTGAGGTGCTCCTGTTACCATCACAGCCTGTCATTTCCCCTTCTGTGATAACCCTCAGATCTCTCTTCTCTTCATTTCCACTGCCACCTTCTCATTTCATCCTGTCCAGCTGATGGCCAGAGTTATAACCCTGACTGTTCCCACACTTACACTTTTTCCCCTCCCCATTCTATCCTTCAGAGGACCACCAAAATTATCCTTCTAAATGACAGATATGCCTCATATCCCTGCCATGCTTATAATCCTTCAACATCTTTCCTTCACCATTACACAGGATGACATCCAAACTTCACAGGACGAGAAATTAAATGTCCCTGACAATTTGGCCCCAACCTCCAGATGGATCTACCACTGCATGTACTCTACACTCTAGCTTTATTGATATACTCAACATGTATTTTCAGTCTTCTGTTTTTTTGAATATGTGGTTCTTTCTATCTCAGTCTAGTGAAATCCTCAACCCCAGTCCCAGCTGAAGAATCATGACCTCTGTGAAACTGCACCAGCCCCACCCTAGGACAGTGAATCATTCATTTCCTCCTCTGAGTTATCAGAACACTTACCCCATTTCTCTATCAAACCATTAAACACGTTATATTCCAAGATATATCTTTATGTGTATCATACTGTGAACTCTCAGAGATGAGAGTCCTAGTCTTGGTATTCCCAGTACCTAACACAGCACTTGGCACATTTGCAGAATGTTCACTACATTGTGTTGAATTCAATGAAATTTTAAAAAGGATCTTCCAGAAGCAAATCTTTAACAATTAATCAGACACAGGAAATTGTGAAAAGTGGCTGTCTCTAGAGAGGAAACATGATGAAATACGTTAGGAGATAGACTTACTTTCCACTGTATGTCCTTTTATAGAGTTTTAGATTTTTTACCACATATGCGTACTATTTTTCAACACATTCTGAAGAGGCACTACAGTATGTGCCTGGCACTGTGCATGGTGGGGATTTTAGGCATCTTGGAACAACTTCACCAACCAAAAAAATTCATGAACTTGGATACCTCTGTTTAGATCATTCTTGTTTTTCTTTTCTTTCTTTCTTTTTTTTTTTTTTTTTGCTGAGGAAGATTAGCCCTGAGCTAACATTGTGCCAATCTTCCTCCACTTTATATGTGGGTCACTGCCACAGTATGGCCGATGAGTGGTATAGGCCCTTGCCTGGGATCAGAACCAGTGAACCCGGGCCACTGAAGCAGAGTACGCTGAACTTAACCACTACACCACGGGGCCGGCCCTAGATCGTTCTTTGTTTTCCCTCAACTCCCACAGATCTGTTTTCTTCTTCAGCTGTAGCATTCTCCACAGCCTAGCTGATAAAGGAATAATTTATAGAGCGTCCTCCATGCCGGATCATGAGCCCCTTGAAGGCAGGGACCCTCCAGTCCTCACCTCCACGGCCTCTACATGCTTCTAGTATAGTGCTCTGTGTATACGTGGCAGTCAACTTGTAATTCTTTAACTGAATTGGACTGACTCTGAAAATATGGCACAGTTTCAAATAAAAAAAAGCAATAATTATACTTGTTTGCAGCCATGTTAAGTAGAGGCAAGGAAGAGAAAATCTAAGATAGTGCTAATAGGTAGTAGCAATAAATATTAGGCATACAATGGTTGGACTGAGTGGAGAGGTAGAACAGCTGTGAAAATGTATTAATTGTTTTGTCATCTCTTATTTATGTCAGGTATAAACATATATTATTCCTTCTCCACTTATGTTGCCAAAACAGGTATTTCACTTTCAAGTGAGAGCCTTGGGTATATATTCACAGCCAAAACTGTATAGTTCACTACTGAGTGAAGATGAAAAAAAGTTTTGAGATCAAAGAGGAAAAGGAAAACAGATTCTGAAATGGTATCTTTATAAACAAAATAGGGGAAAAATCAGCAATTTCCAGATAGATCTAAAGCCTAACTCCTCTGGTGAAAATACCCCAACTAAATCCTTTTGTTCCTGGGAAGTGGTTTGAAGACCCTCTGCTGTGAAGAAGAACAGAAAGTACAGGATGTGGACTCTGTCCTCACAGAGCTGAAGAGACAGTTGTATTGACAACCACATTAAAAGTCAGAAAACAATAGAAGATTCAAGAAAAAAAGTACAACAACATAGGATTTATACATGCGAGATAAATATTCATTGAGCACTTAATATAGAAACAGGCATTATCCATATTCCTATGTGAGCTGACAGCTCGCAGTCCTAAGGTACCCCATCCTGTTACAAAGCCCAAGCCGGACCATTTCCTCCATGAAGTCTTCACTTTTCTTCCTTCCTCCCTCCCTTCTTCCCTCCACCTCCACACACACAGAATTGTTCTCCCTGGCCCCTGAACACACCCAGAGGTTTATCCATCCCTGCTTATCCCATTTACTCTTGTCCATTTTGTTTTATGGTCAGTTATGGCAATGTAATTGTCCCAATGAACTTTAGATCACTTGCAGATAGACTCCACATCTCATTCACTGATAAACTCTCAATGCATTTGCCACATGAACACAGCTGACTGCTACACAATCTCTGACCACAGCATGGTAGATCTGTATTTGTCCTCCACCTCGACACACCCTATAAGAATTCTACCTCTCAAACAGAGAAAGAATGAAAAAGATGGGAAAGAAAAAAGATGATAGAAGAAGAGAGGTTAGTACCATGTAGATAAATCTTTCTTACCAGGGCACTTGAAACAATTAATTCAATTTATTGACCTACCTCCTGTGGGAGCGAGTATTAGGTTTTATTTACCTTTGCAGTCCCATAGCCTAGTTTAATCCCTGGTGTAAAACATATGCTTAATAAATAATTATTTGGCAAATCAATTAAAGAAGAGAGGACAGTAAGAAAAAGAAATATTCTCCCTTAATTAGTACCCACTGAAATGAGAGATGAATGAAGGTCAAGAGAATAGAAGTACAATCCTCTTATTTTCCCCATCCTAAGTGTGTCCTAAAGGGATTCAATAAGGTGTCTGTCCCTTCAGCCAAATTTGAAAAAATAGTATAAAAGTTCACAGGACAGTTATCTTCTTATTTCTTAAAACTGGCTACTCTCCATTTTAGATTGGATTCACTTCAATACATATTTATTGAGCATCAACTATACACAGGGTGTGTTTCTGATGCTAGGGAGGAAAGAGATGTCCCTTCCCTCAAGGATCTTAAACTCTAATGTCATGTTCCTTGTATACTGCAGCGCCTTTACTATGATGCAAAAAAAATAATGAAATTTCATAATAACTATAAAGTCCTATGTTTGAAAACCACGGCCAAAATGGACACACTAATATTGCTTTACAAATGGCCCAAGTACTTCACTGCCAAATCCTACATGGAAGCCTGCCAGTCCAAAGGGCCTTACCCCAAAAGGCCTGCCTTCATTCCTCATAAAGAAAATGGAATAGAAAGCTCTTCAGATGGAGTTACCATTGACTTAATTTTGACAGAAACATCTATATCCATGTGTCTATGTTAAAATAAAGCTGGTAGAAAGTCTCTCCCCTACAACTTCCTTTGAACAAAATGCAAATGTTTGCTTTACTTCTATTTCTATGGACTAGTCCCAAATATTTTGATCTGGCTACTTTTCCATGTTTCTTAATAACTTAAATATTCATGTCTGTCACAACTTCAGTGTGGCAGTTTAAGCTCAGGTTCTACAGGGAGGCATCATTCCATTATATAAAGGGGACAAGCATCACCCATAAAATAGCTCAGCTTCATCAACTGACCTCAGAAATGAAAATGCCTGAAAAATTTAATCTTAAATAGTAGATAATATTTACATTCTTTTGCTCCTCAAAAGTTTTAAGAGAAAACAAACAGATGTATATGTATATTTGTATGACTATATATATATATATATATATACGTAACATGAAAGATAATACAAAATTGCATATTTACATACACGCTTTAAATATTCAAGCAACATCTGAATAAAGGGGAAAGGAAAATAGATAACTACTTCAAAATTATTAGGGAATTACTGAGGAAGAACATCGCCAAAATATAAAAATATTAAATACATAAAATTTAAACTCTCAGGTGTCTTCACTAATAAGGTAGTGAAGAGGGATAAATGTACACTTCCACATGATCAAAAAAGAAGAGTATTTCTTTTTATTCAGACAAAGTGGTACCTTCCATATGTATATTCTCGATATAAGGGGTGTTATGTCCAACAACTTCACTCCTTGTTCAGTCCCTTCCGCCATGTGTCAGTGAGAGCTGTCCTGTTTGGGCTCCCAGGGACTTTGGGGTGTGTATTTCTCATTCCTATCCCATCTAGGTCAAAGTGCTTGTCCTACAAATATGTATTAGGCAGAGCTGTGATACAGATGACCTGCATTGCCTCTACCCTTCTACAGAGGCCAGAACCCTCATCATCTTCTGGAAAATTCTAGACTTCTCCTTAGTGCTAGCTTCTTGCCTATAGCTCCCAATAGATCCAAAACTGTGAACTTGGCTTAATCAATATTTGATTTGAGTTTAAGAAAACCCTTTGAATTCATTCATATTGAGGATTCGAAACTGACTCAACACTTGATCAAAACAAAACAAAAAAAGATTTGATTACAGCTCCTGTGTTGTGTCACAAAAGAATCTGTATTTTAACTTTCTTTGCAACTTAAAAAAAAAACAAGGGAGCCAGCCTGGTGGTGCAGGGGTTAAGTTCGCACATTCCGCTTCAGCAGCCCGGGGTTCACTGGTTTGGATCCCCAGTGAGGACCTACGCACTGTTTATCAAGCCATACTGTAGCAGGTGTCCCACATATAAAATAGAGGAAGATGGGCACAGATGTTAGCTCAGGGCCAGTCTTCCTCAGCAAAAAGAGGAGGATTAGCGGCAGATGTTAGCTCACAGCTAATCTTCCTTAAAAAAAAAAATGAGGCTTCCCAGGCAGAATCAGATAAGAGAGAGCTAAGGGTGGAAGGAAAAAGGAAAGCTTCCAAGTACTCTGAACCCATATTGCTGTCCTGCCTGAGACACCCAGGCCACCTACCTGGTCCAGGACATGGAATCCTGAGACTGGAGGCTCCCAGGGTGCTATTAAGGCCAAGGACACCGGAATCATACAGGTTTAGGCTCAAACTATGGCTCAGCTACATGGTAGCTACTACAGCACCTGTGTTCCTCAGTTTCCTCATCTGTGGGGATTCTAACAGCACCTTCTTCACAAAGCACATGAGGCAGTGGGCATGGCACCTGGCACACAACACGCCCTCTTACCACTCGGCTGGTATTATCACTATTACTGCTATTGCAGGGGCTGCCACTATTACTACTGCCAGCATGCCAGAGTCACCAGGCTGTACCAGATTCTCCGTGAAGAGAAGTTTCATGCACAGCACAGTGGTTACAACTGTAGGCTCTAGAGTCCGATTTCAAATCCCAGTTTGGCCATTTTCTGACTTGGGTAACTTTCCTGAACAATTTATTTAACTTTTCTGCACCTTATTTTCAATATATAAAAAGAGGATGGCAGCATCCATCGAGTTACTGTGAGTGAAGTTAATACGTTTAAAATGTTTGCAAGAGTTGTACGTAGTAAACATTTTTTCCACTTATCCTTACAGTGATTGAAGTAAAAATAATATTATTAATAACAATAAGCCCACAGATCACTTACAATAAAGTAGGCACTTTGTTAAGTTATACACCCACGTATGTACATACTATAGTATATTTAATTATCCTCATTTACAGATGAGAAAACTGAGGCATGGGGTGTTGAGTGGAAGAGCCATGATTTAAACCCAGGCAGTCTGGCTCCAGAGTCCATGCTCTTAATCTTTTTGGTATGGCCTCTGAAAAAATGTTAAAATAACGAATGAATGTTTCCGCAGAGAAATACTGAAAAGAGTCAATCATCTTGACCCTGCTGTTTTCAATGAGAGCGGACAGTTCTTGCAAAGTGTGCAGGACTGGAGGACAAAGGCATGTGGAGGGCAGAGGAGGACAGACTCATTGCTCCCTACGCAGGCCTGGCAGGGGCTTTCCAGCCAAAGTGAGAACACAAGACACAAAAGGAGTTCCCAAAGATGCGAAAAGGAACTCAGGGATTTGGCTCTGAATCCAAAGTCACTTAACTTTTAGCACGGTTTAAACTGACAAGGAGCAAATGCTTATTATGGACTTGGCCTTCCCGGAGACTGGATATTGGTCTTGAGGAAGCTTAAAGGAGGCCAAGGCATCTTCAACTTTCCTCCTAACCCAGCAGTGAGGTCGATTTGTACATCTACAACTTTTCCAGATTGCAGTGGGTGTGCTGGACTTGGTATTGCTAAATATCTTCCATTTGAATTTTAGGCCATGTGAGGTGAAAGACACCCTCGTTGGTCACAACAGGACAAGTCGACCAGAAGGCCTTATCAACTCAATATCCCTGATTTCATATTGAATGACTGATTCATATTGAATCCCTGATTCAGTATCCCACATTTCATAAAATCCTACTCCAAAAACCTAGGTATTTTAGGTCAACCAAGTGTTGAATCAATATTTTGCTACTGACTAATTCTTGCGAGTGATTCATTGCAATTCATCCTCTTTGAATGCAGTTTCCTGCCAATGTCTCAATTTTGAGTCCTTCTAGATCACCTTTTCAGTGGATGCTTCCCAATAAAAGACTTTAAGCAATATAAAATCCCAACTGAAAATATCAGAAGATAGACAGAAATAGATACGGAAGGAACATGGCAGGGAGGCTGAGGAACAAGGAAGAAAATCAAAATGGGTCACTGAATGCTTAAAAGGATAAACATTTTTCATCTACTAGATTGGCAAATATCAACTTGTTTGCTGATATACTGTGTTGGTGAGGTGAGGGAGAAATCAGTGCTCTGATATATGGGTAGTGAGAGTGCAAATTGGTACAATAACCTATGGAGGCAAAAATCTGTCAACATCTATCCAATTTTAAATGCAGATACCCTTTGGACAAGCCATTCCCTGAACTTAAACCTTATAAGTGGGTGCCACCTCATGCTACACCAAAAAGACATCCAAATTCTGAGTACTTCTAAATTTCAGGAGAGTTATCAATGAACAGGTTTCTTATATGATAACCACAGGGTGCACAAAATATATTCAGTATAACTTTGTCTTAATTAACAAATTATGTTATAACAAATGTGATGTCCAAGCAGATATAGATCATATTTGCTCATATCCCTTTGGTGACTAGATCATGAGATTTGTTTAGGTGGCTGCTATGCTGTACAGAATTCAAGAGTAAACTTTACTGGATCCTGGGTCAACCTATACCGTAAGGGGAAAGGTCTGGGTTTGAGAAAGGTGGAAATGGGGGGATTCTAATGTCTCCTCTGCCAACAATTCTGTCCTCTTGAATAAGACACTTCATTCCTCTGATTGCCCTCATCCATGAATGACAAATGTAAACTAGCTATAAATTTGCTTCCACTTTTAATGATCCATATATACTGCAGCAAAATTGAGCTGAACCTCACTCAATCTACCCACACGAAAGGAAAAAGGAACTAACACCTAAGAAGTGAGTTCCTACTAATTGCTTGGCACTGTAGTTCTCCATGACTTCTCTTAACTCTGACAACAACTTCATTAGCTAAGTATTATCATCTTCCTTTTACAGGCTAGGAAACTGAAGCTCAGAGGTGGTAAGTAATTTTCTGGATTCCAGAGCCAGCAAGTGACCAGAAAGGAATCAAACCTAGCTGGATTTAACCCCAAATCTGAGTTCTTTGTTTTTTGCCATATTTTCTCTACACCCCGTAACTCAGACTTAAAGAAAAAAAATTTCTCCATCACGGATTCTGTCATAACAGGAATATATCTGAATGCAAAGCAAAAGGAGAAATATATTTTTAAGGGAAAATCAGGAAAAAGAACAAAGATAACTTTGTTCAACAAAGGAGTAAATACATAATTTAAAAAAAACTTCTTTGAATCACCAAAAGTGACTTAAAATCTATGTTTCTACATAGTGCTAAAATAACCAGATGATTTGTTAATTGACTTTATTTAGACTAAGGTAAATATGGGCATTTGGTTCTCTTTTCCTACCAGTTGTGTTATAAAGACACAGACTGAACTACTCCTACACCTAGTTCAGGAATAGTTCCAACTGGAAGGTCATTTGTATTGTTAACTCATAACAGAGACAAAAGTAATGCATTCATCCTATGAATAACTCCAGAACTCTAAATTATCAATGGCCCTTTCTTTAATTCAGTGACCATTTATAATTTTTAAAAAGTAAGGTTGGGGAGTGAGGGAGTGGAGTCCTTACCTAACTCACTTAAATCCATCTAGTGGCTGAAGGACTTAATTAAAATTATAGTGGAGTATCTTTAATCTGAGGTTACTCGTAGTGGGGACTATTTCCTGCCTGAGTTTAGGAATTATCTGAGATGTGATCCAGTCTTCTAGATAAGGTTGGAGGGAAAGGGGAGGGGAGAGGCAGAGATAGGGTAGAGGGAAGAACTTACAAACTAATGGAGGAAAAGAAACAAAGTGTGGATAAACTAGAAAGAAGTCACTTCTCAATCCATGTGGAGGATTCTGTTTGCATAAATCTTTCTCCCAAGAGAGACCTACAGGTTTGGAGAACAGCACACCTCCAATCTGTTAGGGCAGCAACATTCTCTTTTAGAGTTGCCTGCCATCCAAAGCCACATGGAACCAAGGTTGTCTCTACTATATATTAAGAGACAAAAGAAAAAGATTCTTTCAGCATTGAGAGTAATAAGGTATGAATGAGTTTCTGTTTGAGTGAAGACCTGTAACACCAATGGGACATCTACCTTATAGGAAGAAATAGGGAGAAACATGGGCCTACATGAAATCCTGGGTTCCAGGGTTCATTTAGGACCAGAAGGTGGACTCATCTGATGTTTATGTCACTTCCTCTTAGAGTCACCTGTGCACCCTTTAGTGAGAAGGCAGATGGAGGGAGGCAGCATCTCTTATGACCACTTTCACTAGCTTCCTCTCTCTACTGGGACTTTTTTTTTTTGTCAAGGTTTTTTTTTTTAATTTTTTTTCCTTTTTTTCCCCAAAGCCCTCTGGTACCTAGTTGTATATTCTTCGTTGTGGGTCCTTCTAGTTGTGGCATGTGGGACGCTGCCTCAGTGTGGTTTGATGAGCAGTGCCACGTCTGCACCCAGGATTCGAACCAACGAAACACTGGGCAGCCTGCAGTGGAGCGCGTGAACTTAACCACTCGGCCACGGGGCCAGCCCCCCTCTACTGGGACTTTTGACTGAAGACATCACAAATTAGTGGGTAATTCAATGCAAGATGT
This sequence comes from Equus przewalskii, assembly GCF_037783145.1. Classification (NCBI taxonomy): domain Eukaryota; kingdom Metazoa; phylum Chordata; class Mammalia; order Perissodactyla; family Equidae; genus Equus; species Equus przewalskii. Next base: position 23,980,078 of record NC_091852.1, read on the forward strand.
CAGAGACTCTAACATTATCACATACTGACCAAAATATTTTGCCAGGATAAAGTATTTTAGAATAAATACAACCATGGGTGTGTGCTGTGCTGTTGTTGCAGAACGCGAAGCACTTTGCTCGATGTCGACAATATCTCCTCAGTTCATCCTGTGTAGGATCAACACAGGGAGTGTAATGGGATCATGTCCCAAGAATCCAGTGCTGCCGGGTCTGCATCATCCCCCAAATGAGCAGGAAGGCCCACTACCCAGTGAAGGCAGAAAAACAAGCAAACAACAAAAAAAAGCTACCAGAATTCTGGTATGTTAAGTTGCCATTTACTTGTGGGTCAATTCTGGGCTCTATTCTGTTCCATTGGTCTATTTGAATGTTCACTATGTTATTCTTATGGCTTTAGGTATGTCAGAAATAGTTCATAACCTTTTAAAATCAGGGTTTCAGTATCACACTGACAGGCCCATAGATTCTTCAACACAGCAGGACACTGGATGATTAAAAAAGGAAGAGCTGGTGCAGTTGAGAGATACGAAAATAAAAACAAATTTCTGTCTCTCAGAATTTGATTTCTCACTGAAGCTACGGAAGGATCCACTTTCAAGACTTTGTAACACTTTCTTACTTAAATGCTAACTCTCTCTTGCAATTCTGAGTAATAACTGCCTTTAAAAAATCTCACAGCAACACACAGAGCCACGTCATTCACTGACCTTGAAATATTCCTAATGAGATGTCCCTCTGTAATACAAGAATTACTAATGGGGGATGGGAATAATGGCTGGGGAAGTGGAAGATGAATGATACAGAAGGGACATGGTTAACATTTTCCATGAGCAAGATCGATATGCCGTGTAACAGAAACATAATAAATTGCTTCATCAACTAACCCTCACCCCTGAAGAAAGCAACTCAGGTTTGGCAGCAGACTCCAGTAAACAAATTACCCTGAGAGATTAACTGGATGTGAACTAAGGCCTCTGAGGCATTTCTTTCTTCCAACTGTATATAGTCAAAACTGTGCCTTCAAACTACAGAGATGGTTCTAGACTTTATTTCTAATTTATTGAAATATTCAGTTCTACCCTTTGCTAGAACATCATACTTCTTCACCTTTATATTGTCTCTTTATAGTAAAAAACCATGATCAGAGTTGAGATATAAAATTCCAGGGATCTTGACTGAAGTATAGAGACTCATGACTTCAGTCCCCCCAGAAGCTTACTCATTCATCCAAGTTAGCTCTCACATGCTGCTGAAAGACATTAAACAAATCTGCATACAGAGCTCAAGGTGAGAGATGCCTATGTTCAGGGCAGAGTGTGATAATTCCAAAATTTCCACGAGCTGGGCTTCAGACAACATGCACTACAAGTATGTTTAGAGACCTGATGCATGGCAGACCAGAAGGTGCAACCAAGAGACATCTGGTCCACTCTGCTCTGGCCCACAGGCTGAGAGAGGATGTACACATGAGGCTTTACTGATTAACGTCTTGGAAACCTAACGAGGAGGAGGAATTCAGTGCCTCCTCACTTTAGGTTGTGCCCTCATCATTTCTCACCTGGATCAGTATAAAACCCTCCTTTCTGGTCTGTACTCTTGCTCCCACCATGGCTCTCAAATCCATTCTCCACACTGCAGCCAAAGTGAGCATTTAAAACACAGTGTTGACCATTTCCTTCTCCTCTTAATATATTCCAGGGGCTCCCCACTGCCTTCACGATAAAGTCCAGTATCCTGCTGCATGGCTTACTACAGTTACAACAGCAAGAAGGGAAAGTGGCATTGGCAGTTTGTCGAAGGCGAGCATGGAGAGAAGTCTGTATTAGTGTCCTAGGGCTGCTGTAACAAAAGACCACAAACTGGGTGGCTTGAAATAACAGAAATTTATTGTCTCACAGTTCCAGAGGCCAGAAGCCCCAAATCAGTGCGTCAGCAGGGTGGGTTCCTGCTGAGGTCTCTGAGGCAGGAGCGGTTGTGTGCCCTCTCCTAGCTTCCAGTGGTTCGCTGGCGATCTTTGGCTTATAGATGCTTCACTCCACTCTCTGTCTTCCTCGTCACATGGACTCTCTGTGTCTCTGTCTCTTCACGTCTTACTTTTGTGCATGTCTGTCTTTGTGTCCAACCTTTCCCTTTTTATGAAGACATCAGTAGTACTGGCTTAGGGCCCACTCTAATGACTTTATTTTAACTTGATTACTTCCATAAAGACCCTATTTCCAAATAAGGTCACATTCTGAGTACTAGAGGTGATGACGTCAAGACATCTTTTTTGGGGAGACACAATTCAACCCAGAACAAAGTCCTGCTCCAAGATGAGGTTTGACTCTCTAAGCTGCTTCCAAACCTAATTTCTATTGGTTCTGTTTTGCAAGACATAATAAGTCACATATTAAGTATGAACAGAAATGTGTGACTTTGTGTTTTAAAATGTTTCCATTTTATTTATATCTCACCTCATTCCACAAAGAATTTAAATTGCTTAAAATGTGTTTTCACCTTCAAATTCCTAATATTATTCTGGGAGAAAATGATAAGATTTACAACATAATATAAAGAAGACTCTGTCATGTAATTGATTAACTTGGGTAATTCTCCCACATAACTTCTTTGTTCCACAGTTTACCAGCCTGTAAAATGGAAACAAGAAGACTGCCCATTCTGTCTTTCATAGTGGATTTTGCAACAATAAAATGACACATACTATAGAGGAATGTTTTGAAAAGGCGTAAAATGGTATAAAAAGGAAAAGTTGTGGTATCCTTACTCTTAGTTTTCTTTCTGTTATATATTAGTAATAGAAACCAGAGTTGTTATAGCAGAAACCTGAACAAGTAAGGCACTAGAAGAGTACAAGGTTTATCCTGGCAGGTAATTTTCCCTCTATCTGAATTGGCTTCATTCCCTGCCAGGGCTGCCCTGTTAAACCACACACTATCCCAGTCACTAAACTTATCTTCTTACATGCATTCTTCTCACACAAAATGCATCACCCAAGAAAAGAGGACAAAAATTAAGGAGGTGTACAAGAAAACAGGATAAAAGACACCTGACTAATTAGGAAAAACAAATGATTAAAAAATCATCTCACTTCTAATACTCCTTAATAACATGAGTCAGAGATATGTAGTTTTCTATTAATTAAAAATGTGCTTTTTCCAGAATAACCAAATTCAAAAGGACAACAGTTTATCATCTTAAACAAGATGAAATGATTCTGTGTCAGATACCAGGAGGTTTTTTTAATCAAAGGAATAAAACCAGTGGTGCCTTTTTCTTTTAATTTAGCAGGACTCGAGTGGCTATTTCACAAGTAGTAGTATAGAGTTATGTGGCGTTTTAAGTGATAGAATAGTGAGACAGGGAGAGAAGTGAAAAACTGATTCTTGTAAAGTTTCCAGGCATGGAAAGCCATTTTACTTATCCACACCATCACTGTACAATTTTAACTAACAGTTGGGTGGGAAGTGCCTGATGGATGGAATTCTATATGGTCTATGTGCAGGGGGCCTCTCCAGGGGGCCTCTAGGCGTACAATACCAGGGGACATGCAAAATGAAAGTGCCCCCAATTGTGCAATGTAGCAGTCCTAGTCACACAGGGGAAGGAACTAGGATTGGAGGCCCTGAAAAATAGCAGAGTATGGAATGGAGTAAACATAACTCATCATAACTTCATGGAAGGCTGCAGTGGAATGGAAAAAAATTCTGGTCTAATAGTCCAATAGACCTGAGTCCTGGTTCACAACCCAGTATTTACCGGCTGTATAACCTTAGATAAAGTTACATTAGCTGTTCTCTCATTTTAAAACAGAAACAAAAACTGCAACTACCTTTTCTACTTCAGAAGACTATTGTGAGAATCCAACGAGAGTATGCATGGGACGGTGCTTTGTAAACTTAACAAATGGGAGATGTCATTATCTTGGGTAGAGTTCAGCTTCCCTACAGTCTGTCTCAAATCATGAAAACTCTTTCTCTCAGAGTCCAAAAGCAAATGTCCAAATACAGCTGTTCCTACTTAATTTTCTTCTGTCATGAGCATAGTGGGCTTTTTATTATTATGATAAACCATATAAAGCTACCTTCATTTGTCAATGTCTATTATTATTGCCACTAGTCATTCTATATAAAATATCTCCAAAAACCAGTCTTGACTCACAAAGTCTCCAGGGTGGAACAGGTTGGCTAAACAATCAGTATCTTAGATTTTGAAAATTGCTCTTATAGGATAATAATGTAACTACTGATAATTATACCTACTATTTTCCTGATGAAGGATGCAGAAGATTGTTTGTTTTTAAACTGCTTCCAATTAGCTGATTTCAAAAAAAGCTTAATCTTAGAAGCACTGTTGGCTTGACACAGTTGTAGATCTCAACTTCTTTTGGCTTTTCTTATCAAAGTCAGGTCATGATGAAAAGAGAACTTCCCTAATTAGTCATTATATCTAGTGCCACCTTGGGCACCAAAAGTGCACACTTTCGATGACTTATTCCAAATGGAAGAGTGAAATAAGCTTCACTTATAAAATCGAGAGGCAGAACATCCAAAGGCAGACACAGTGAAACTGCAAATTTAGAACTCTAAATTTCTGTGCATTTTCAGTACTTTATGATTTCACTGTGAATACTGAAATTCATGAGAAGTTGAACACTGATAACGATTATTCTCAACTAAGGCTAAAATTCTGGCTTAGAAGATGACACTATTTCTGTTCTAGATGCTTCCCCAACAGAAGAGGATAGATTCTAGATACAACTAATCTTCTAGAACAGGAAACCAACCTTCCATTTATACCAGTATTTTTATAAGAAAAGGAAATCCCAGTGTTAACTAGGTGCTCAGAACAATTTAAATCCCTTTCTACTACAATCTTGGACACATAAAGGATTACTTATTCAGCAACCAGTCACCAGACGTTTCAGAGGTCATGGCCAGGGTCCTTGGTAAGCCAGAGAAGAGGGAGAGGCTCTCACAAGCTCTCACTTGGCAACACCAAATGAAGTTTTGTTCTGTTTCTTTAAGCCAAGTATTAGTTTTTGTGTTTCAGACACTGGCTGTAACCTAAAAATAACTGCCATGTCTCTGCATGAATAAGGCAGATAAACTCAGGTTCCCCGAACTCAACAGTTCTCAATCAGGGGTAATTTTCTCCCCCAGGAGGCATATAGCAATGCCTGGAGGCATTTTTGTCACTACTTGGGGTGCAGGGGGTGCTACTGGCATCTAGTGGGTAGAGGACACAGATGTGGCTAAACATCTTGCAATGTCCCTCATCAACAAAGGATTATCCATTCCAAAATGTCAATAGTGTGAGGTTGTAAAGCTCCGCCCTAACTAGCAGGATAGTACACCTTGCTAGAGAACATACAACAGCCCCCCAAATAGAGATAAACTCCATAAGTTTGCTTTCTTTCACAGTCACTGGATGGAAACACACACAGATGCACACACGCACACAGCTTTTAAGCACCTTTACAATCTGCATTTTCTCTTTCAGTCATCCTCAGTAGCTTTGCATAGAAAGAAAAAACAAAGGGAATGAGTAGGTGCAAGAAAGATGGGGGGAGATGGGAGGCAAAAGAAGGGAAAAATAAATGTCAAGAGAAAAAAAATCCTTATCCCTTCTCTGGATGTAGACGTGACATAACACTTCAGTTAAACAAAAGAGGCATTCCACTGGAGCCAATGAAGTTTTATTGCCATAGACATGAACATCATAAAATTTTCCAAAAGCTAAAATGTAAGGTTTTGTTCCCTAGCTATCATAATCCACAGTAAACAAACCCAATACAAGGTACACAAAAGGTTTTTCATTAAGCTGTTTCTATAATAAGAAGAATTATAATTGTGTGATCTTAAAATTAAAATTATTTCCACAGACTCATTGGGCTTCAATGGCCAAGAACCGAGTCCCAGAGCCTTTCACGCAACTTACACATTTAGAAAGTGAACCTGAGTACAACCCCTGAGAGCCTCCAGCCAGTAGCCATTTCATATTGCTCCGTATCAACACTACAGACACATTCTTGGAGCAGGCTCTCTAAGTAGAAGAAAGCCAGGCAATTGAGAAGACACATTCCGGAACACAAGAACCATCAAATTCACTGAGAGATTAATTTATTGAAAGACAGAATCTCAGAATCTCACTGTTAGAAAGGTAGGAAAAAATTACCCATTGCTTTCTGAATTCCCTCAACACACAGTGACCAAGAAATCACAGTCTGTTCCTGTACTCCTTGCCAGCTCAATGTCACCCCAACAGTAGAAGTGACATAATACTATTTCTCGGAGTGTCTGCTTACACATTGTTAAGTTCTGTATGAACTAAGATATATAGATCCTGTCATTAACACCCTCCTTTTAATTTCAAGAGCATAAGACTGTGATGGTAGAACCCTATTTATTCTCTTGGATCATGTTCTCCTTGTTTTCTGTTTGCCTCTCTCTTGGTCTGGGGACATAAATACAGGTGTGCCAATGGCAAGTCAATTTGGAACAACCTCTTCAACCCTATCTTTTTCTCTTCAATGCTCCCTTGAAATTCTCCTAGACAGAAGGGAGATGGGTTCAGGGCAACACAACAAAGAAGGGCAAAGGAGATATAGGTGTTTGGTAAAGAAGACTTCACTCCTCCTACTACTCTTCTCTCCCTTCACCCACCTCTCATGAAATCCAGGAGTATAGACATCAATTTTTCAGGACTCTACTCCTCATCTCGTTTTAAATTAGGTTAGCCAATCTCATAACCTTAAATACTATCTATACAAAGGTGACCTCAAAATTGTGTCAGTCTAGACTTCTCTGATCTCCAGACTTACCATTGAGGACTCACCACAGGCTCCTTAAACCTGACAAGTCCAAAACCAAACACTCTGCTTCCTCTCCAGACTTCCCACAATCACCACCATCTCAGTTAAAGGTAACTCTCATCCTTCTAGACATGCAAGCCAAACCTTGGAGTCACCCTGACACTTCTGCCTCCCACACCTCATATCCAATCTATTGGGAAATCCTGTCTGGTCTGGCTATGTTTATAGAGGCAGAATCCAACTGTTTATCCTAACTTACACCACTAGACATAAGCAAGAAGACCGGAGAGAAGGCTACTGCAACGATCCATTCATGGATGTCTGGACCTCCAGCTTCTACTCCTTGTTCCCCTTCAGTATACTCTCCATACAACATTCAGTGATTATATTAAAACATAAATCAGATCCTGTCACTCCTCTACTCAAAACATCCTTTCAATGGCCTACAAGGCCGAAACAATCTAGCCCCCATTTTTACCCTGACCTTCTCATCTCTCTCCTCCTTGTTCATTCTGCTCCAGTCACTGTGGACTCCTTGAAGTTTTAGAACACACCAAGCCAACCAACTCCTGCCTTAGGCCTTATTTCTCTTGCCTGAAACTTTCTCTCCCTAGAGAGCTGCATGACTTACTATTCCCCCTCAAGAGTGTAAGCGCCAAGAGGACAGGGAGTTTTGAGATTGCTCTGTTCACTGCTGTATTCATACTGGCATGAAACAGTTACTCAATAAATAGTTGAATGAGTGAAAGAGAGACAGTCTTCAGAGACTTTTCTTTTTGTTTTGCAATCTGAGGATCACTTTTAGAGACCACAGGGAACACACTTATAATTAGATGAACAACTCTGCATTAAAATGTAAATGTAAAGCAAATATTTAAATATCTAAAAGATCTTTAAGTGAAACAATTACACAAATAATTTTAAATTTTTTTTCTGTATTAGGACAGTTTTCTTTTATATCTTATTCTCTTTTTGAATTTTATATGATATCTATCTGAGTAAAAGCGAAGGAGGAAACAAAATTAAGTGATTTAGAGATAGTCAGTATAATGTTTTTTAGAAATACATGAATTCTGTATTTAAGAATTTTAAATTGTCCCCCATTGCAGACACCTTCAATTAAGCCTATTCTAATCTCGGCTAAGTGAGAATTCAACTTCAAAAATTTCACTCCCCGGCACAGCTGTTTGACAAGTGCAGCAGGAGCCTGTCAAGACACTTGGCAGCATCATTCCTTCGGAATACAATGGGCTTTTTTTGTTTTGTTTTGCCAAACCCTATTACTCACTGATGGTAATTAGCAAGCCAATCTTTGGAGGAAATGTATAATCAGGCAACTAAAAATGCCTTTTATGAAACTCCTCCTTGAAAATAAATCATTGACACTGCAAATGGTCAATATGCACCCAATTTTGAATTAAATTGCCCATTGATTTCACAAGATCTATGTTCCTGGCCCTATGGTCTAGTGAAATTCATTTTTTTCTGAAGTTCTGAATTAAAGAAAAGTGACAGCAACACAGTTGTTGATTTTGATTTACTACCTCAAAAGAGTAAGCAATTAGAGTGATTTCTCTATTATTTGCTCAGATTAGACAGCTCCTTCCTTGACTGGTTCCAACATAAAGGCCCCATTCCATTGGCATAGCACAAAACCAGGGTTACAATTGAAAGCTGGCCTTCCCAGGACACACAATGGAGCAGGATCAGGCTGACCCAGACAGCCCGAGCTGCTGGAGTCCTCACAAGTGGTGGGTCAATGCGCTGGGCTACTGGGGGAAATACTTGCGACAGGAACAACTAGAGATAGTTACAATAAACTCAGTCCTTGCCTCAAGAACACGAATACTCCCCAATTCAATTTATGATGCATTTTGGGCTTTCAGAAAAAAACAGCGCCTGTCTCGTTGTCACACCTTGATACAAACTTGTATTCCAGCACACCTCCCACCAACACCTTCAACAAGTTTCGACAAGTGCAGCTGAATCACTTGAGATGGGCCAAAAGGTCAGGGCCCTGAAACTTTGTCAGCCTGATTATCTAAAGCCACTGGAAAGCACTCCATGTGTTTCAGAAACAGGTAGACTTTCCACTATACAAAAGCAGCTTTGTTTCTGCATATGTGACGCCTCTTAATTAGAATCAATGATTTTTTTTATTGTCGCTCCCGATAAGCTTGTTTGCCTAGCTTCATTTTCCTAAAACACTTTAAACGTTTCTAGGAAGGGTGAATGTCGGCAGAACACTGAGACAGGCCTTGAACCAGGGCTGTGGTATTGTATGATGTTTACAATTTGTCATCCTTGGGGGTAATTTTGCAAGCTTAAACACACTAAAGGACATATTATAAAGAGCCAGGCAATTTCATTTTGTTTGACTATATTTATGGAAATGGACCAAAAGTGTCCATAGAGGCACATTGTCATTTTTTCCTTGAGTGTGTGCCAGTTCATGACCAAAAGCAAGCATTCAGAGAATAGAAGAGCATTTATGACCACACTGTGTGTATCAAATAAGCTACTTTATGAACAGATGGGGAATATTGTGTTTCAGGGTCTTAGTAAAATAGCCCCTCACACCAAATTTCTGCTCATAATGGTGGATCTCTCCATGATTCATTCATGACCTTGCCCTTGATAATGAGCAGATCTCCCTCAGGGGTGAGTGCCTGTGGGACATGAAGACATTGCACATCCCATGACTTACAAAGATGATGAGCAGTGGGGAATTATGCACTAAGAACATGTAATTTGGACAAGGTGGGAAAAACTGAGTAATTCATTTGAGATAACAAGAGTTTTCCCAGCAGTGGTGACTGTACGGCAATGGAATCCTTGGAGAGTAAATAAGAAAAAAAATGGTTGCTGGGAAAGATTTAGTAAGTTGAAAAGCAAGTTATAGGAGCTGGCACTGATAAGAAAAAAGAAATGGTCTTTAACAAAGCCAGTTTGATGAGACAGGGTCACCACTCAAGGAAAGCTCAAAGATGAAGACTGAAACATTTCTTCTTTTCACGGAGATACAGAGACCCAGGACAAGTCAGGGGTGAAGCAGGAAGGGCACTTCTAGTTCCCTGAAGCATACACAATATTCTATGTTTAATTACCTCCTGCACACACACGAAGACCATGCTTCCCAGCCTCCTTTGCAATTAGCTGAGGTCATGTGATTGAGTGCTGGCCAACGGGACGCAGGAAAAAGTGAGGTGTGTCACTCTTAGTCATGGCTCCTAAAACTTTCTGCACAATCCTCAACATCCTGTCTTCCATTCTAGACTGACACTGCAGAGCCATTAGACTGAAGGATCCTGAGTCACTGTACAATCACAAGGAGCAAGTTGTAGTAGAACATGAATAAGAAATAAACCTTCATCATATCAAGCCACTGAGATTTGTGGCTGTTTTGTTACAGAAGTTAAGTTATCTTAATATATTCCAAAAAGGCTTCCTTGTTATCATTCGCCTTTTCAAATATCATGTTATTGCCTAAGAGTGTCTCTCATCTCACTCTTAAGCAGAGTGATTTCAGAGACCTTCAAGAGCAATGGAAAAAATTAATTTGCTTTCAGATCAGTAGACAGGTTCCCTAAGGAAATAATTGGCTGGCATGATTTTCTGAGGTGTTGGAGGAAACAAACTGTCCTTTTCTCTAAGTTAAAAAATATGTTATTTATTTTTAACTTTTTACTATGGAAAATTTCAAATCTTCATACAAGTATAAACAATAAAACAATGAACTTCCATGTATCTATCACATCCATTGGATACATGGAGTATGTGTGTATATCTGGAGTTAGGGGATGGATACATATATATCCACATACACATAGGTAGGTAGATAGATAGATAGATATGTATGTAAATATATTTGGGGTCTACTATATGTTAATCTAATCACTGAGCTAGGTGCTGTGGGTAGGACTCAAACGTGAATAATGATCTTTGCATGTATAGTAGAAAGAACAGAATATGAATCTCAAACGCCACAAATTACTTTGCTCTGAGGGCTATAGTGAGGCTTAAAGCAATCTAGTAGCTCAGAATTTGTGACACGGTTATTTTCTTTCCCTCTCATTTCCCTGAAGGAGTTTTCGGTCTAAGGGAGAGGTTTAATACTTCCTTCCTAGTCAAAATGGAGCTACCCCTGGGAGGGCCAGTACACTGAATCTTTTCTCAGCCACTCACCATTTATACGTATGAATTTTATCTTTGCTGAAGTTCTTTCCCAAAAGCAAACCTTGAATAGGTGGAAGGAAAAATAAGGAGCAAAGTGAGGGGCCCTGAGGCAGCAAGGAAATTCTGAGGAAAGAAGACAGCAGGAGTCATCACAAATGTAATGGAAGACAAATTTCCACTTCAGAATGTTGTGTAAGGTGGGGTGCCCCATTTCCTCTTCATTACAACTGCTCCCCCTCCCCCAAATCCATTCTCTTGGCTAACAAAGCACCATTTGATCTTTTCACGCTAAAAATTGTTACTGGGGGAAAGGTAGCAGCAGAAGAGAAACCATTTAGTAGTAGTAGTATAGTAGTCGCCCCTCATCCATGGGAGATACATTCCAGGACCCCCAGTGGATGTCTGAAACCAGAGATGGTACCAAACCCTATATATACCATGTTTTTTCCTATATATACATATTTGAGGTGCGACAGCAAAAGCAGCATGAATTTCTTTTTCTTTCTTCACAATTTCATGGAGAGAATATTCATTCTTACCATAGATCTTAGCAAACTCAGTGTACGATTTTTTTCTTTTCTTATTAAGTCAAGAACTTTCACCTTTTCACTCAAAAGAAGCACTTTATGACTTCTCTTTGGCATATCCAAATTGCTAGCATCACTACTCTTGCACTTTGGGGCCATTATTAAGTAAAATAAGGGTTACTTGAACATAAGCACTGCAATACCGACAGTTCATCTGCTAACTTAGAGGGCTACTAAGTGACTACGGGGCAGGGAGCATATACAGCATGGATATGCTGGACAAAGGGATGGTTCACGTCCTGGGCAGGATGGAGCAGGATGGCCCAAGATTTCATCATCAGGCTACTCAGAACAGTGTGCAATTTAAAACTTATGGATTGTTTATTTCTGGAATTTTCCATTTAGTATTTTCGACCTGCAGTTGACAGCGAGTAAGTGAAACAGCAGAAAGCCAAACTATGGATAAGGGAGGACTACTGTAGTAACATTTCTCATCAAAGGATGGGCTTACCAGGCTCAATATCCATGCCCCAACTTTAAAATGAAAGCACTTTCAAATAAACATTCTAAAATATGGAAAAGAAACTTCTGGAGAGACAAGCCTGAGATGCTGCCCGGTAAATTTTAAGAGCAAAACCAATCAGATGCCCTAAACTGGAATACTCTGAACACCTGAGTCCACTAAGGTTGGCTCTAGACTGTGCTCTCTGGTCACAGAGGCAAATGGCCTGACCCTGAGAGGCTCAAACCCCAGGTGAGGCGACTGCTGCTGGAGCAGGAAGCTCAAGTAACAAAAGATGAGGCTCTCCTCTCACTCTGCCTGCCCCGGTCTGGAGAGGCATGCGGCCCTACAGTGGTCGGAACTCAATCACTGGGAACGGGCACCATTTTGATGAGAATTAATTTAATTTGTACTACTCTAACCTAACCATCTCAAACATTTAGCTCTGTTCTGTATTAATTCAGTCTGAGCAGAAAAAAAATTCCAAAGTAAATCTTAGCAGTGAGGGGGAAAAAGTCTTGAAAGGGCTGACAGGCTCAGTATAATGAGCACCAGTCCAAACCTTTGTTTAACCGTACTTTACTCTCTTTACAGAGTAAAAAAGGAAATATTTAACTAATGGAAGGATATTCATACACAGGATAATGTATGCGGCCTCTGTCCACATCTTAATCATTCCACATAACTGATCAAATAACTTTGGTCTCTAGTTTTCCCCAGGTTTTTAATTTTTTTTCTTTGAAGTCCACCACAGAAAATGCTTTTATGCTTGTCTCCATTTACGTGTTTCCCCGGCTGATCAGTTGGTCTAAGAAAAATTTGTGTTTCATATGATAGCTGCCAAGAGATATGTTTTAATGAAGGATTAAACTATAAACTTAAGAGACAATGAGATGGTTCCACAGAAGTGAGAGTTTCATTTTACATTCACTAAAGCACAATGCTTGCTACCTCCTAAGATTTTTTTTTTTGTATTAATGGGATATGTATTTGTATTAACTAGGTATGTAATTCTTTCTAATTTTCAAAACACTGTCCCTATTTGGTAGTAAAGGGCCTTTGTTATAGGCCCAAGGTAAATTTCCAGCCTCCCTTCCCACTCCTACTTAGTCTCAGACCATGAAACTACTCAGGAATTGGTTTTTTTCTGGGCTCTTTCACACCCCTGTGCTATCGCACACTGTAGTATTGCTTCACTTGAATGGCCTCCTTTGCCTTCTCTGTAAGAATTACTCTCTTCTCTCAAGATGCAGTCACCTCCTCTAAGAAGCCTGTCCAGACTCTACAGACATAGTTGGAAGCTACTTCCCCCACTTTCCCATTAAAACAATCTGCGTAGACCTATATCATAGCCCTTGTTTCACTACTTTATAAATAACTATTTACGTCTCTATCACTCCTAGAAGACTGTGAGCTTGAGAATGTCCCATTTATTTCTGTACCCTCCAGCTTCCAGGACAGGGCGTGGCACATGGCTTGTACTCAAGCGATCAAATAAATGAATGAACAGCATTGATTGGGTGGACACATCAGTGCATATGCTATTTGGGTAGGACAACTACACATGGCGGTTCTTCCAGGACAAGCCTGATTTACACCGATATTCCAGAGGAATACAACCCCTTTAACTCCAAAATTGTCCCACTTTGAATAATAAATTATACGGTCACCCTAAGTTTGGAGCATGTACAATGATTTATGCACACTGTTTCTTCCTGCCCAGAACTAGGTCATCTCAGTTTCCAATTTCTCAATAATTTTTCAGATTAACCATTTTTTTAATTCTTCAAAGGTCTCCCTCAAAAGAATTAGTCATTCTCCCTACTCAAGTCCAGAATCTATGGCCCAAGAAAATAAAAATAAATACAGTGCTACAAAGTAAGAGCACACAGACTTCACTCCATTTTCTCACCAAATTCCTATCTACATCGACCTCCTTTATGAGTGATGACACCTATTAGACCCATCCATCTCCCCTCTGGATGAGGCTGCCCAGAGTTTGAACAAATGGGAAATTGAGCCTGCCCGCCCAGATTCTGTGTTTGCCAGTCACACCTCTAGTGCCCAGGGTTACAAGATCCATTGTTTTATTGATAGTCTAGAAGCCCTGACTTAGTAATTACAGTAGAAGCTAATAAATCTGCCCAGAAAAAAATACACAAATATCTCTTTTCCACATCATTCTACCAAGAGCTTGAAGAAAACACTTTGAAAGATCAAAGAGAATCAGACTACTTCTCTTTTGGAATAATAAATGTGGTTGGTCTTTCACTCTACACACTCAAATTTTATCTGGACTCAAAGACGTCAACACAGCCACTCAAAGAAAAAGTAACCAAGAAATATTCTAAAGGTCACAAAAGATGTTTCTAATAAATTGCCAAACTAATTTTACACACTGATACAGTCTGAGTGAACTAATAAAAATACTTTAAAAAAATCTATATGTGAACAAACCTCAAAAGGTTTGAAATACTTTCCCTTAATCAGATCATTTATGAAAAGATTTACATAATTCTTTCTAATTTTAAAAACATTATTTCGGGGCATGAAATTAGAGAAAAACCACAAAACAAATGTGAACTAAAAGGAACATTAACCATCATGTAGTTAATGATTTTGCTTAATGAGGATAAAGCCTCAAATATTTAACCTCTTAGGGTCTCTCTCATTATCTATTGTTTTTCATTAATCCTAGAATCACAGGGCAAAGAAATATAAACCATGATTTGCTTTGAAATGTTTGCCCAAATCTGCTACGAATTTATTTTCAGGACAAAGTTCATGAAAGGCCAGTTCCCCAGGTAAAGTGGATTAAATGCCTTCTGAAGAGAAATAAAATTAAACCACTACCAAATGGCAGGTTTCTAAACTGTGTTTTGGGATGTGAAATCCGATTTGACAGATGCCTTATAAACTGGTCAAAGCCCCATCTGATGAGAATTTCTGTGGTTTTGCTTTTACCTAGACTAAGTGGTTCACAATCTGTGGTGACATATATATGTCTACAGTATGTTGAACAAGAATATACACAGATTAATATGCCGGGATCCCTTTCTTATGTAAAATCGCTGGAAGAAAACTTGCAATTTAGTTGTATTTTTTTAAATCATTGAGTTTGCACTAACTATTTGACAGACTTATGCCTTGTGGGATATGATTTGGAAGCTACACTCTCTCTGATCTTTACCAGATGTTTCACTGGTGGTGTTTCAGCCTCAAGAGACAAAAAGGATATTACTGTTAATTTTATTTATTTAATCACATTGAGCAGATTTGATAAAAGGGAAAATTCAATATTTTGTCAATTTACCAACTCTTCGGAAATAGCCATAGTAGCAAAAATGTTCTGAAGATCAATTTTATTTTAAAAGCAGAAAAGCTGCACTGTATTTGGAAGGGAGAACACTCTATCTTACCTTTAAAAATGGGAACCATGTGACAGATTTGCCAGTTCCACTTTTAACTCAGGGAGGCAAGGACGTGGCAATGATATACGTTGCTCAGTACAGTCTCATCCCCACCCTTAACTGACTGTTAACTGTAGAGAAAGAGTACTCTGAATAGGAGATGCAAGCTCAGTTGCAAGCCTTCTGCTATTACCAGAGTCCCTCTATTATCTTCTTATCTCTTGTCTCTGAATTTTATTCCAAGGGAACACAAAATTACCCTAATCATTGTCAGGACATTGATGATAAGGAAGATGTACTAGCTACTAACCACTGCCTCCCTACACCTTAACTCTAACGAGAAGGCAGGCTTTCATTTATCCCGAGTTCCATGTCAGAACGTGGACACTTTCACCCTTGGCTGCACATTAGAATCACCTGGGAAGCTGCACCCCGGACCAATTACATCCCAGACTCTGGAGGTGGACCCAGATATAGGTACTTCATAAAGCTCTGTAGGCGATGCCAACATCCGCCAAGGTTAAGAACCACCCGCCATGGAGGCGCTAAGTAAGCGACAATTAAACAATTTACTAGTCTTAGAAAAATCGCTTGATTTCTCTAGGCTTTGTTCGCCTCATCTGAAAAGAATGGGATGTGTGGAAGGGAGCTGGAGTGTTACACTCATTGATTTTCTTTTATTTTTAGATAAAAATATATACTTACAGTTATGAAATATTTCAAACAGGCAGCAAAGCATAGAAAATATTTTAAGATACCTCTGACACCTATATTACCACCACCAAGCTAAAAAGAAATTAATATTTTGCCTTCTGTTTTAGTTCTCTCATTCTTTGGAAAAAAGATAAGACGAAATCCCTACATCCCATTTCTTCTTACTTCCTTCCTCTCTGGAACTATCCGCTATGCTAACATTACTGATTATCCTGCCCACATGATTTTATTGTTTAACCAAGTAATTATGCATTTACAACAACTATATAATACTGATTAGTGTGTACTTAAACATACGTAAATTGTATTAAACAATGTATATCCTTTTGCCTTTAATTTTTTTATTCAACATTATTTTTTGAGATTTATCCACAGTGATATCTAACTATAGATATAGAGATTTATATCTAGTTCACTAATTTTAAGCTCCTTTACATTATTTCTTTAGGAATAAACCACACTTTATTGATTTACTTTATCTATAAACAGTTAGGTTATTTACATTTTTTTAAAAAACAGAGGTTCAATAAACACCTTTTTTTCTGCTGAGGAAGATTTGCCCTGAGCTAACATCTGTGCCAAGCATCCTCTGTTTTTTAGTATGTGGGCCGCCAGCACAGTGTGGCTGCTACCAGAGCAGTGTAGGTCTGCACCCAGGAACTGAACCTGGGCCACTGAAGTGGAGCATGCTGAACTTAACCACTAGGCCATGGGGGCTGGCCCAATAAACACCTTTTTTGCATGTCTCCCTGTACCATATGCAAGAGTTTCTCTTGCAGACGCAGACATGGTTTTGTTGGATATGCTCATCTTCATCTTTACTAGATATTCCCAAATTTTGTTCCAAAGTGGTTACACCAATTTACTTTCACTAGCAACGGTAAAGCAGTCCCCATTCTCCATACCCTTATCAATACTTAACATTATGAGAGTTTATGAATTGTTGCCAATATGAAGATTGTGGAGTGGTAACTAATTGTTATGCTTAGAGGATATTTTCCTAAGGTCCCTAAGGTCATACAATTGTGGCCACCACATCAATGCCAAGTCTTATCAAAATAACAAAATAAAGGATATTTAAAAAAAACTTCTGCAGCTTACAATGAATTTACTTTTCCTCAAGAAATGTCTTATATTGCTAAAGCTTGGCCCATGAACCCATAAATCAAGCCATAAAAGAGGAATGGGGACATGGCCCCAGCTCTGTATTTATTTTCTTGTATTCATAATCCAATGTTACTTAAAAAGCAAACTGCCCAATATTCAAGCCAAAGCAAATACTCTGGATTTTGCCAGGCAAAATGCCTGTGGAGAAATGAGTCAATTCATACAAAATTCAAAGCTGTCTTTGGTCAGTGACATTTTCGTGAAAATCTGTGGGTGGGTAAAAGTTCTGCAAAATTCCTTTTTGCTATTGGATAAAATTCATCCAGGGAAAATAAGCAGAGTTTAAGTGGCAACCCACATTCCCCCTAACTCCCTTATTAACACTCCCTAACCTCCCAGCACAACTGCTTTCTATTGTGCACAAAGGCAAGCCATCAGTGTTTCTGATCCTAGCAACAGAACCCTGTCCCCCTGCTCACTCTGCTCCCATCAGATAGGCTTTCTCATGAGAAGTACTGGCAGACAGTGTGCCTGAGCTCATTCAGAACACACCTTCCTGGGAACGCTACCCAGGCATTGCACACACTTCAACTTAATGGCAAAAAGACCTACAGTAAAAACATTCTCAGCATGCACTCTGTTGGAACCATTACTATGGATACTGTTAGGGGTGGTTAGTGTACATCTATAGTTTTGGGTTACACTTTATGTTGCCCTTCTAGGAACATGAAACAGGGGTTTGGGAGAGAAGCAAATTCCGAGACTCCATGACTTGTTCGGACTTGAGAATTTGAAACCTTATCATCTCAAAAAACATAATAGAATTCAGCATAATTATACCTGGGAATGCTTAAAAGTTTTGATAAATTCCAGGATTCATCAATGTTGGGGTTGGTTTAAGCTCTGGAAGATCTAAACAGAAATGATTCGGCAGCTAGAAACTGCTTTAACTAGTACATAGTAGAGAAAGGACTGAGGTATTTTTAACATAATATTGCTATATCCTAGTTTCTGAATTAACTGAGTTGCCTACTGAGGCCTTTACTTCTCAAGGCCTTTGCCATGGCTAGGAATATCTCTATGATAGAGGCCAGGTCTGGAGAGAGAGCAGCTGGTTTGGCTTTCCACAGAAGCAATGAGATCTACAGAAGGGTGGAGTTGTTTGGGTGGGAAAGAGAAAAGAAACCATTCTCCTCTTCCAGTAAGTTAACCAAATAATAAATTAACAATCCTCCCCCAGTTCTGCCACCTAGAATCTTGAGTGATCTGAATCCCAGAGTTCTGGGTAAGGCTGAGGAATTACAGTCAGAGATTCTGAGAATGCATTCTTCCATGCATGAAATGGAATCTGGCGTCAAGAGAGGACACCAGTGGTAGCCTCTTACTGTAAGCAGGCTGTCACTGAGTAGCCCTTTCACATACCCTTCTTTTACTATGACTTCCAGAAGCTCATTGTGCTGCTTGTAGTCATGGTCACCAAACACAATTGGGTCATCACATCTTTCTTGGGTCAATAAGCTAAGTGAGCGAAAATGATGACTAACTCTAACTACGGTCCACAGAAAATTAATAACAGTTAAACATACGTAAAACAAAAGTGGACTGGGTCTTGTAATTTAAACTGCTTCTAGCCTTTGCAGCATGTGACACAGCCGCAAAAACCCAAAGATCACTTCATGTCTCCAAAAGAGGAATGTGGTCATTTTACTTGGCATGGATCTTGAGCTTTGAATCAACTACCATCAGATTTCAAAGAAGTGGGAGATGAAACATTTCAGTTTTAACAGTTCTTTGTGTCTGGATTCCAAGAGTGTAAAAGACTGGTTTTGCAAAAGGCAAAAAAAAACGCATCTTTTTCAGATGTGCATCCACATTAAGCACAATGTCTTCTATCCACGGACTACACTTGAGAGGACTGCTCAACTTTCACAGCAAAATTATTTGCTGCCAGTTAGCTATAGCCCTACAAATCAAGCAATGACATGTAGCAACATAACAGTTTTCAGAAGACATAATGCTCATGATATGTATGTTTTATATTAAAATGGATGTCTTCCTGCTAAAAATATATAGTCCCAGGACTAGAATTGCAGCATTAGTCAGCTCCTAAGAAACCCTGTGTTGTATAAATACATTTGCACTATAACATGTGTAAGTAAAAGCTTTGTGGTTCTAGAGTTGATATGCTATTAAATTTAGTGATCTGAATTTTGCAAAGACTCCATCTAGAAGTGGGAAGTGGGCAGACTAGGGGAAAGAGAAATCACATGCCATACCCATCCTGAAAGATACAATGAAAAGCAGTGCAGAGGCCTGCAAACATTCACCTCTCAGCTTATTCTTCCACTGAAGTATTTCTGCTTTTAATAGTCATCATGCACTTTAGCAAAAGTCAACTTTATAGTTATATGCCTTTGCAAAGTCTGGAACAGTGGGAAAATGGGGAAATCCTATTGCACAAAAACGAATTTTGCAATGCAAAAAATATTTTTTGGGATAATTCAAGCCTTTATGTTTATTTCAGTAAAGCCAAATCCAGCAAACTATTTTCAGCCAGGATTAGTCAGAACTAAAAGGTTGGACTGTTTTCCTTCAGAGACTGAATGTCTTTACTGCCTGCAATAGGCCAGTGTGTTCCAAACAGAGTAAATGGAATTGCCTTCAATTGCTTGTCTCTTTCTGGCATTTTTAATGCAGAACCCTACCGACAGAGTAAGGTTTTGCCGCCTAGAATGTAATTATTCTTTTCACTCATATAACATGGCATTCTCACAATGTATCAGCTTCAGGTTTTCCTTCAGAAAAATCACAACATGGGGCATAATGTAACGACAAGAAATGCAATTTCATTCTGCCAGAAATTCTTAAAACTCTCTCAAAAATACCTACTGGACGGTGAAAAAGTGCTTCTAATACTTGCATTACAGCTATCATCTGTTTCGTTTGCTTTTACATGAATCAGACAACTTTGCCAATCTAAAAATCCAACATAAACATGGTCCAGATTCTTTATCATCAAGACATACTAGAAAAAGAAGGGACTCTGGCTGGGGGACCACCATCTAAATAAGTTTCTTTTCAAAATGATTTATGTATTTCACACATTTCGTGACCTGTAGCATATTCAATATCCAGGGAGTACCTACAATTCTCAGATTTTAACTCTAAAAGAAATATTTCTGTCCATCTAAACTAATATAAAACACATGCTCTTCTTTTTCCAAGAGTTAAGTGAGCTGTCTGAGATTGTGCAAAGCTGCCCTGTGATCCCAAGGGTGATGTCCTATTTGTAAACCCTGAGGGTTTCTGTTAGGTGTAAAATGATTGTGAAATCATTTAAGAGTCATATTATTCAAAAATAGTAAATTTTGCCAAGAAACAGAGAGAGTTCCAGGATCTATGTTGTGAAGGGAAAGCCAGGGAGAAGGAGACACCATGAACACTTCCTTCAACACCAAAGGCACATTCTCCTCTTGCTTCTCTCTCTTTGTATCTTTCTACGAAATTCTTTCTCCTTAAAATTTGGTGAGATCCTGTGAGATTCTGCTGCTGTAGTATCCCTGGATGTTTCTATGCTGGCTATAAATCATTAACTAGTCTCACAACCCGTTGGGTGCAATGTGCAGGCATGTGGGTGCATGCAGCAACATTTTTACTAGCCAAGTTGCTAAGTGTGAGTTCCTTTCCAAATATGAGAACCACCCCTCCCCCAACCCCAATACTGGCTCAGTTATTGGAGGGAAGAAAAGAATCATTGAATATTTGCTTTGGAAAAGTTAAAGCTTGCTGGTGGTGTGGTGTGTGTTCCTCTGCCCTGCACATTTCAGCAACTTCAAGTTGGTGCCTGGCAGGGATCTATTTTCCAAGATTTTGAACAGTGTGGCAGATTAACCTCCCCTGATGTGATGGATCATGTACATTTGCAGAAAATAATCTGGAAGTGGAGAGATATCCCAGCCGCTAATAAAGAGACCTTCCCCGTCTCCAGGATGAAGAGGTGTCAAAGCTCATGAATACCCAGGCTCCCAGGCATCCAAATGCCATAAAAGAAGAAAACGTCCCCTGACTTGTAGGCCAAGTTTGGAAGACACAGGCACTTTCAATGAACTCTCGTGGGCTTCGGAAAACTCACCGTACACTTGTTGGGCTTCTCTCCGGAGTGGACTCTCATGTGGATCAGCAGTTTATAGCGGGCGTTGAACGGCTTGTACCTTCGAGGACAACCGGCCCAGAAGCAAGTGAAGTCTTCGCCTTTGCGCTGGTCTATGTGCACCTTCTCTATGTGCCGCACAAGCTCCTCCTGCTGGTCATACAAGGCGCTGCAGTCGATCCAGCGACAGCAGTGCTTGCCCCCGACGGCGTCGTCCAGCTCTCCGTCCTCCTCCAGGGCCGCCTGGGACAGGGCCAGCGGCTGGGCGTGGGGGACGAGCTCTTGGTGGTGCAGGTGCGGGTGGGCATGGTAGGGGGGCGGGGGACCTTGGGGCGGTGGTGGTAGAGGAGGCAGAGGGGGCGCAGGGGGCAGATTCAGGGCGCTGCCTGGGAAATCATCCAGGCGCTCCGTCTTCAGCAGGCTGGCTGGCTGGCCGTCGGGGCCCGGCAGGCCATGCTGCACCACCATGTTGTTAACCACGCCGGGCTGGAGGGCACCGTGCTCCAGCTGCTGCATGCGCTCGTACTCCAGGGCGCCATCCTCACCGTATGCCGGGAGCGCCAGGCCGCCGCTGGGCACTCGCACACCCTTCTGGCTGCTTTGCACCGAGCACGGCTGGGGAATGCAGCTGCCGCGCACCCCCAGGAAATGCCCATAGACCTCAGGCTGGGGGGACATGTTGGCAGGGGAAGCCCTCGACCCGTTGATGTAGGCAACCAAGGACGTGGGCGAGGTGCGGATGATGGTATTGAAGTCTATCCCAATGCCATCGGACAACGGAGACAAGGACAGCGCTCTCTTCTTGGAGCGGGCTGAGTGGGACCTGGCCGAAGAGTGCCGGGGACTAGGGTAAGGAGAGTGGCTATTTTCCATGCCAAAAAGGTAGGATGGCAATGAGTTAGAGACACTGTTGCTGGACATGGCTGTCCCGGCAGGAAGGCTAAGGAGATCCCCTAGATCAACGCCATTCTGAGAGCCATGGTTGGAGGAGAGCGAAGGGAGAGTCCTGTAGCCATGAGACCACTCTTGTTTCACGCTCAAGGCCGACTGACTTTCTGTCAGACTCAAAGTCGTGGACGCCAAAGACTCACGCGAAATAAGGGACCTGGAACAGCAGCCAGAATGGGGGAAAAAAAAGAAAAG
This sequence comes from Equus przewalskii, assembly GCF_037783145.1. Taxonomy (NCBI): domain Eukaryota; kingdom Metazoa; phylum Chordata; class Mammalia; order Perissodactyla; family Equidae; genus Equus; species Equus przewalskii. Next base: position 24,002,619 of record NC_091852.1, read on the forward strand.
ACAAACATTTTAGCAGGATATGGATTGCTTAAGAGCTAAAAGAACATTGCAGTGACAATCCCTTAAGTATTTCCCCTAATTACATTCTAGGCTAAACACACATTCTTTGGCTAAGATAAAATCCAAGGCTTTTAGTCCCAGGTAAATAACATTTTACCAAGAAGAACAATAAAGGCTAATGCTCACTGGAATAATAAAACAAAAGATCTATTGTTATAAATAATCTTAATACTTTAATGATAATAAATAGTCCTTGCTTTATTTTTAAATATCTTTTTTAATGTAGGGGAAATAGAGACCTTGGAGTAATTACTGATCCCTGCCAAAGCAAACCAAATAAGCAAGTATTTATTAAGCACCTACTGTGTTCAGCATGCTACAAATAGGCATTGCAGGAAGTATAAGTCTAAACAGAGTCCTAGCCTTCAAGTAAAACCAATTGGTGAGGTAAAACATAAACCCATGCTTGATTCGAAAAAAAGTAAATCCTCAAAGTCAAAGGGTCATCCAGGGAACCTCATAATAATTTCACAAATTTGTTTCACTGATATTAAGGAATTTTAAAGATTTCTTTAAAACATAGCAATTTACACTATCAATACTCAGTCACAACATCAAACCATCGCAGAAAATGAAAAAATATACAAACTACAGCTATAATTTAAAGGAGTGACAGTCTGCACTCAAGTCATATTTGGAATTATGCATTTGGGCTGTGCAGGGTTTAATCACCCTCACTAGTCTAGAATTTTTCAGGAGCTCTTGTCCTTAAATCAAAGCAGCTGTGGGCCAAGAGCAGATCATTGGCTTTCAGTAGTTGACTTTGTAACAATTCCTCTCCTGTTCTTCTAACCCTTGAGAAAACATACCTCACGTATCACAATATTTACCTGCATATCAAAATGGTTTGTAACGTAGTCTGGCCACTTTAAAATTCATTTTGCTTTACTATAGCACCATTGCCTTAAAAATCATTGAAAAGAAAAGCTGTGTCCCTTGGATAGAAAATTTGTCACCAAGAAGCTAGACACACCTCACTGTATTTCCTGACTCAGACATGGTATATATCAAAAAAAAACCTGGCTTATTTATATGTACCTGCATTGGTTTTCTACAGATATCTTTTTTCTGATGAAAAATTAATCAAAGCAAAATATCATATAGAATGTCTATCTTCCCAGAATGAACCCATTTACGACTTCCAGCTGTTATACAGCAACCTGTTGCGAAGGAACTGAGGGAAAAGAGAAGCATTTTCATCCCACCTGTTCCTCTACTGCTTTTTACAAAAAGGAAGCCAGGAACACTATTTCCTACAAGCATGAGATATTAGCAAGAAAACGTCTTGGCTCCAAAATGCACAGTATAAGGTGATAGATAACACCATTATTGATGTGATGTTCCCATCGAGTGAAGTAATGTTTACCAATGACAAACACAGCAGGAATTTAAATCTAGTTGCCCTTGACATGGATTTATTTCTTGGTCCACATCCTTATATACGGGCTGAAGTCCTTATGCTAGCCCCAAAGTGGTTTCTGAACCATCTGTTTCTTAATTCCCCATGGACACTTCCAATTCTTTTCCAAGCACACCCGCAGCATGCAGCTCTCCCTGCAGAGCTCAGCTGAAGGCTCCTGGTGATTAGATGTCAAAGACCTTTTGAGTCCCTTCCCCAGGGAGATTCAAGAATTGCTTTCTGACCCAAGCCAAATCAGTAGTCGTATCATGTATGAGGCAAAGACAACTGACTTTGCTTTACACCTTGAGGTTGAAAGAGTTTATAGAACATTCTCAAATGGTACATTTGCCTGGTCACCGTCATACTGGAGCATTTCCGATTTTTAAGCAGTGAATAGCAGGCAGAAAGTATTTTACCCACCTGTATATACTTTGCATTTGAAATTACATTATTTGGTTTGAGGGCAGCCTATAGTAAGACATGTTCATTTGTTCCATAGTTGAGAGATGTTTCCTATTTTTCTCAAATTACACCTAAGCATGGATCAGTTTAAACTTGAGCGTGACCCCATGCAAGCACACTCCTTAACTCCTTGGACATCTCAGTTTTCTAAGACAGTTATGATACATTTTTCAGAAAACAAATCCTATATTCTATTCAGTAAGGTAATAATATGAACAGAGAACTCTCTATGTCCAACACCTAATCAGAACAAAACTTGGAACAAATGGCCTTTACCTACTGGCCCTCCTCCCTCCTGCGCGATTACCCAGATCTTTTAATCTTTCAAAGTTCTAATCCACGAAACCTCCTCCAAATACACTAGCTCTCAGTAAGAGTCCTCTTTCCAAAGAAGTTATATATTGTCTGTACTGCGCCTTAAACATAGCTAACTTCAGACATCTGTGGGTGTTATCTTCCTCAGTAAAATTCAAAGCCATTCAATAGAAAGGATCATTTTAATCTCCCCCAGTACCCAACTAGAGAATATTAGATATATGATAACTTTTCAAAAATTGTTGATTAAGAAGGTGAATAATCAATCAATATAATGACAACTAACCATCATTAATAGCTTACAAAGCATTTTCCCTATATACGATCTCATTTGATACAACCTGTAAGTAAATTGGATTTTTTAATAACTTCTATTTTATAAGAATAAAACTGAGGTTCTGTGAAATTCTTCCCAGTGACACCAAAAAGGTGGGGTGGGGGACTAAAGTCCTTATAGAAGTACAAATGAAGCAGGATTTAATAGGCAGTCACCTAACTGGATCACATACATCCTGTTGTTGTCCCCATATCATACCCCGACATGTGGTCCATAATGCTCTGCTTGATTAAAAGACCCAGTATGACAGGCTTAAAGTCACACAAGCTATGATCAGAACCCACATCTTCTGTTCTTCTTATGCAACAATATACTGAATGACTGTGAAAGATTCCAAAGGACTCTTGCCTATAATCCCTGCTGCTACCCACACCAGGCCTATGGGAAAGGAAGTGACAAAGAGCTGTGGTTCTATCACCACACTGAGAGCAATCTCCATTTCCATATGCTCATCTGATCCTAAGGATAGTATTTCTGGTGACTGGTTAATTTGGAGCTATATGTGAAAGGAAAGAGATATATAGCTCAAACAAGATAAAAGCAATATGAAAAACTCAGAAACTATCAGTATAGTAGTTTAGGGTGGCTGGTGAAGCAAGAGCTCACTAACTCTCACAGGGCCATAAGAGGCATGACGACAAAACTGAATTGCTTAGTTTAATGTCAAACTCAAAAGAAATATTAACTTTCAGGTCACATGAAATTCCTCAAAATGATGCTCAAGAGAAAGAATCCGTATACATACGTGTGTGTATGTGCATGTGTGTGTGTATTATGTGTTACGGCAAAGACTAGTCGCAGTCTATCTGGAAGTTCTTGTCTATGTGCCTGGAAAAATTCCCAAAAGAACTAGCACTGCATCTGAAGACAGGATGGCGTTGTAAAATGTTAGAACTTACATAGAGCCCAGTGTCCATTCTCAGCCCCTTGGCCTCCTCTGACCTTTGTGGATACGGTCCAACTCAAAATGAAACCCTAGGAAATTCTATCCCCAGAAATCACCTCCAAGAATTTCTGGTTTAGGAGAAAAAAAATGTGGTGCCTTTTTGGATCTGGAATGACATTATTAGATTGATAGTTGAACTTCGTAACTGACAAGCTAAATGACACTAGGCAAAGCATTTAGACTTGCTGCATCTTGGGTCCATCATCTATAAAACAAGGATAATACTTGCAGGTAGTTTATGAATATTCAGTCCATAAAATATAGAATCACAATGTCTGTGAAAGCACTGGAAAAGCTAAACATATACAAAGCCCATGCAAAGTAGCATCCAATCTCTTCTACTGCCCATTCAACTTTTACTAGATAGGGATATGAAGCCACTATATGAGGTTATTTCAGCACTTCAGCTTTGTCATTGTAGGGGAAATATATACAATGGCCTCTGCATTACAGAGTTTTGGCAGTGCCTAAATCAAGAATGGCTCCTGGATCTTAAAGATGGAAAGGTATAGTTTGCATTTACCATTTAGTGAGGCTAGTCAGAAATGGTTGGGAAATTAATAAAGGCAAATATATAGCAGTTGGGCATGACTCTCATCATTGGATTAAACAAAACCCAAAAAAGCTTAGAAAGAGTGCTTTTTTCTAAGATGAGCACTCTAGAGGAAAAATACTCAAAGGAGGTCAAAAGAAGAAATGCAAACAGTCAATAAATCTATGAAAACTATTCAATATTATCAATAATTAAGAAAATGAAAATTAAGATAAAATAATTTGTACATCAAATTGGCAGAGTTATAAAAATAACAATATCTAGTATTTGATAAAATATAGGGAAACATAAAGTTTATAAATGATTAGGCCTTTTCTGCAGGGCAATCTGAGAACACATATCAAAAGCCTCAAACTGTGCACTTCCTATAACTCAGCAAATTTTACTGCTATAAGAATTTATTTCTAATAAGTAGAGATGTGCAACAACAGATTTACAGAATTGATTGAATAAAGTAATACTTATAATATTGAAATAAAGAGAAACAACTAAATGCCCAGTGATAAAAGACCAAGAAAAAATTATAATTTTATTTATATACTTTTTTGATAAAATGGAATCTTGGGGGCCTGGCCCCATGGCTGAGTGGTTAACTTTGCATGCTCTGCTTCAGTGGCCTGGAGTTTCACCAGTTCAGATCCTGGGCACAGACCTAGCACTGCTTATCAAGCCATGTTGAAGCGGCGTCCCACATAGCAGGACTAGAAGGATCTACAACTATAAATATACAGCTATATAAGGGGGACTTTGGGGAGAAGAGGAAGAAAAAAAAAGATTGGCAATGGATCTTAGCTCAGGGCCAATCTTAAATAAATAAATAAATAAATAAATAAATAAGTATAATAAAATGGAATCTTAGGCAGGAAGAAGTCATTATATGATGCTGCAGTATTTTTTATTACAAGAGAAAGTGTGTACCTTAATTGAAAAAAGTAATTATAATACTATGTAGATTATTACATATCAGTTTGGTAGAAAGGAAAACCTACACTTATGATGTATGTGTTTGCATATAGCCAGAAAGATGGATATCAACATTCCACCCATGATTGCCTATGAGTGGTAGAATTCAGGATGACTATCACTTACTGCCTGGTGCTTTTCTACATTTTCTACAATGAGTAAGAATTACACAGAAAATCAGGAAAAAATAATAACTTTTACAGCTTTCTTTAGGGCGACCATCACTCAGACTGAACAGTTCATGCTCCATTCCCCACGCCCCACACGCCCCCAATGAATAAAACACAAAGCTGATTCTCTCTCTATCTTCTCTTCATCTCTAGATGGCAAAATGCCTTCAAGTTGAACTGTTGCCTCCTATCCTTTCTCTCCTCTGTTGGAACACGCAAACCAGTTTAAGGATCACAAATAAATGCAACCTTTCCACATTGCTAAAAGTAAGTTCCATACTTCACCAAGCCACTTCCCAACTCCTGTTTCTTTGCTCATCCTGCAAAGAATGATTTCCATAGAAGGACTCACAGAGTACACAGTCAAAAACATATGGCAATGAATCTTTAAGATGTTGTCTTTTAAGTATATAGAATTATGCTAAAGAATCAAAAATGCCAGAAAACACTGAGATAATGACCCTTCCCTGGATGACTCGTGAAAGGAACTGCATTAGATACATGGCTGGAACATCCTGTGCCCTGCCTCCCATCAGTTTCTCCATTAATTATGACTCTCTGCCTTCAAGGCGTGGGCTGGACTTGCCACAGACAAGAAGCTGAAGGCTTCCCAATGACACTCCACGAGTACAGTTAATTTTACAGGCAACACTCAGCAAGTCTGAGGAGTCCCTCAAGGCATAATCATCAATGGGAAAATGACAGCAGCAGCTTCCCATCACAAAAAATCTGAGTTGAAAAACAAGTTTCAATCTCAGGAAAAAATTGGCATAAAAAATGACCTAGGAACTATGATTTCAGTCTCAAATAGCAGGTAGGAGGATGGTGCAGAGATACAAGAGGGGGAAGGAGGGATAGGAGGAAGAGGAGGAGGAAGGAGAGAAAGAAACCGGATCCCTGAAATGCAAGGCATCTCAGCAAATTCCAGCCCCCAAAGAAGAGGAAGCAGAGGTCCAGAGAGTCAAATTCCTTTGCAAAATCACAGTTACAGCAGAGCCAGGACTAAGAGGCAGAAACTTTGAACTGCGTTTCTCTAAGACGACTACTTACAGAAGATGAAATAATTCATTTCAAACAGAGAAACAGAACTTACACATTGTACAGTATTTTGATTTTATGTTCCCTATAATATCAACCTTGAGAAATATAAAAATTTGTCTGAGGGAGTGATTTCCCTTTCCTATTCAATGCTCTCCCATGGAGATAGATACACAGCATTTATCAGACCTACTGATTCCATCACCTAATCAGACTTGTGTTGAAATTTTATGTAACTCATACATGAAAGTATGTTTTCCAAGACACATCGTCAAGTCTGTAAATTCATGATTTCTAACTTTACTTTTTCTACCATCTCCCTAAACTTCAGCTATTGTATTATGCAGACAGTAGGTACTTAATAGATACTTGTGTAGATGGGTGGATGGGTGGGTGGATGGACAGATAAAACAGATTGTAAGGCAGCCTGGGGACACTGCAACATATACACTGAAAAATGAGCAGGTAAGATAGACGTGCATGGAACATCCCAATTTTTTAGGATGATCCTGCTTCACCAGGAATTGACAGATTTACACACTGGGCTTTTATCACTGAGGCCCCAAAATCTCAAACTGGGCATTCATTTCACTCATACTGCAAGACAGCAGGCAGTAAACTATTCTTCCCAATTAAGATGATATTACGGCATATACTTAGTTTTTATACACATTCTCCTATAAAGTTCAAATTGAAAGAGTTGCTTGAATGAGTATGTATGTGTTGTGTGTGTGTTTGTGTTGTGTGTGCACATGTGTTACGGAGGGGAAGGGAAAACACTCACGGGGTGTGATTATACCATAAGAAGGGGGAAAAAAAAAGTAACTTGAGACCTGGTATCTGAAGGAGGTATATTCAGGTTGGCTGCATTCATTGCCCTCTGTAAGCTAGGACTGATCTGGTTGCATGCTGTAGAGACCTGGCTTGCTGGAGGTGAAATGGGTCCCAGTCGCTGAACCATCATGGGACTGCTGGTGACCACTAGATTGTTGCAGCTGCCTTTTCCAATGGACTTGCACTGAGGCCCAAAGCCAAGAGCCCCTAAAAACAAATGAATCAGGTTAGCTTTCATGTCCCTTACATCAGAAATCAGTAAATACACACATGTGCACACTTATATCAGGACTCATCTTTAGAGATAGTCCTTGGATTATCTTTTTTTTTTTTGTATTAGTGATACCAAAAAGTTTTCTCTAATTCCAATGAAAAAGCCATAATGCTACAATAGAAACTTTCCATAATCACCACTCATATAAAATGTGCTTACATTTTGCTCCTTCTATATAAAAGTGCCCAGTTATATTAAGAATCATATTTTATCATCTCCTTCTCTAAAGGGTTAAGGTGGTAAGTAGATGGGATTCCTTATATAAAACCAAGTTTTTTCTAGAATAACTAATATCTTAAATCACCCAGTAAGGAAAGTTGACACTGCTGAAAAAACTTGTTTAACTGGTTCACTTCATTCCAATTCTGGCCTTTCAAAAAGCCTCTCTGAAAGGACACAGTCTGTCTGTGTCTCTCCAATCTTGATTTTTTCCTCATCCCAACACATTGTCATTGGACATATACCCAATTTAAAAAAAAATCAGGATGAGAGCCATAAACAAAACACTCATTCCAAAAGCAGCATGGTAACCAAATTCAACATAGATTTTTCATTTCATTAGTAACAATCTTTGAATGCAGTAAAATTTGGTACATACCCAAAGGGGAAAGAAAAAAAAAGAAACCCACAAGAATCTGTGCCGTTATGGAAAAGTGAAAAGCAAAGAGGAGAAAGGCAAACACTGCCATGACTCATTTATAAAAGATAATAATAGTGGTTGAATCATTCTAGACATTCTTTTTACATGGATGTACTTTTTCAAACATTTTTTGCAAACTACCTGGTCAAGTCTCAGTGACTGTACACTCTGTTCCCATTTCAAACAAATGAAAATAAATGAGCTCAGTTTCTGGCAAATTAGGCCCTAAAATTTTCTCACCAATTTCCCCATCTTTCTCATTGATATATTTGGGATCAAAGTAGGTGGAAAAGCATCTCAGTAACTTTCCTTAGCCCTAGGGAGCATAATTTCCTATTTTGCTTTTCCAAAAATTAAATTAATAGCCAAAAAATGACTTTTTTATCTTTCGTATCATTCTCTTCCAAGAGCCCACACAACTGAAGGATAAACAAGACCTTAGAGCAATTACCATGCTCTCCTCAATGAAACTGCACCTCAACAATGCTGGGAGAGTCACAGCATCTTTAGCTGGCAGGAAGCCTACTCTAGTCCAGCCCTCTGGGAAACTAAAATCCAAGTGGTAATTGACGTGCCCAAAGTCAGACAAGGACTTACTGACAAAGCAGAAACGGATTCTACAAGGGTGTATTTTCATAGCACCTGTGTGCTTCAGTTTAGATGCTGGATGCTTAGTTTCTTTCTTGGATACTTTCCAAGATCATTAGGTCCAACAGAAACTTCTCTCTGATTTATTTTTTCAGATAAAACCAGAACCTTTCCTCTACCCCTCCACTGTGGCTTATATCTGATGCATCTTCTTGTGCCTAGAAAAATCAGTTATCGTCTCTCTGTTTTCACAACTCACATAACATTGTACCATCCAGGCTTCCTCTTGACACCAAGAGTGGTGGGTACGTTTTTGTGCAATGATCAGAAACTCAAGTGTCGTTATAAATTCCAACAAGCTACACGCTATTTTCTTTTCAAACCCCCTTTTCACCTCGGAAAACGGCATTGTGATGGTTCATAGCCTAGTCCAGTATATGTTTTTGTTAGTACCATGGAGTCAATTCCGACTCCTTAGCAACCCTGTGTACAGCAGAGTAGAGCCAATCTTTTTGCACCATCCTCTCATCTTCCGGTGTATCAGACAATGCTCCACTGCTATTCATAGGGTTTTCATGGCCAATTTTTGTGGAAGTGGTTGGCTAGTTCCTTCTTCCTAGTCTTTCTTGATCTGGAAGCTCCGCTGAAATCTGTCCACCATGGGTGACCCTGCTGGTATTTGAAATACCGGTGGCATAGCTTTCAGCATCACAGCAACATGCAGCTGCCACAGTATGACAACAGATGGGGGGTGGTGTGGTTCCCTGACCAGGTAACAAACCGAGGCATGGAGGTGACAGCACCAATTCTGAACCACTAGACCACCAGGGATGGCTAGTCCAGCATATAAGACTAAACTCCCCAGGTTCCCTCCTTACCAGCCACTGCTATTAAGCAACATTAGATGTCAGGTATTCTCTCAAATTCAGTGTCACATACTCATCTAAGGAACTCAGTCATTTCATGCCTGTTTCCTCCACAATAAAAAGGTATTAATATCTACCTCTAAAACAAAGACATATTAACAGCTGGAACAGCAAACCCAAGAAATACTACTTGGTAACAAAGCATATTAATACATTATTACATCAACTATTAGATCGATGTAATAAACATTATAATATATGTACAGTAAAAACATGCACAATCAATTAAACTAGCGCCGGGTGTCGAGATTTCAGAGATATTCAGATGTGAAAATATGTGCACCTTAGAATCAATAAATACCAACATGACTGCAGAAAAATTTCTTTTAACCCTTTTCTTATTCATGCTCTTCTCTCTGATTGGCACACCCTCACCCTAACTTGTCCGCTTGGTGAGCACCTATCTATCTTAAAGGTCTCAATTCAAAGATCACCTCCTCTATGACTCCTCCTCCCTCACTGCCAGCTGAGAAGATCTGACCAATTCTTCTTTTTGTCCCTCCCCCACCCCAGTCTCTCATAACACATCTGCCTCAGCACCTTTAGGGAACTGAAATATTTACATGCTGTCATCCCCTCCTCTTTTATACTTTGTTGTTTTTTAAAGACAAAGCCCTTGTTTGAGGCACCTCTGCTTCCTCAGCGCCTAGCCCAGGGCCTGTACAGTACCCAATTAAGTCTACTGATGAGGTTAAGAATGAATGAATGAATGAAAATAACAGATAGTTATACATGAATATTAAAATACTGACACATTGTTTCCACTGCAACCCTCCTGATTTTCTTTTTTAAAAAACAGCGCCATTTTTCAAAAACTCCAACTAAGTCAATCCTTTGATGCTTCTCCACAGTACTGCTAACTAGGTCTGAATGGAAGATGAAGCTAGTGGGAGTAGTAATTATAAATTCATTTTTGTGGGCTAGAATTTTAGACTGGTCAAGGTTGCCTTTGTAACCCTATACCCCAGATTCACACACTTACATTATTTTTTCACTCTGTATTAAAGAAACCCTAATCCTTCCCTCCCCAGTGTCTCCATCATTTTTACTATACCACTTCCTACTCCCAAATTCACTGGTCAGTTTGAACCTCATCTAACCACAGAGGAGTGATAGCTTCGGACAGGATCACATATGGCATCCCTGAAGCATGAGGCTACAGAGTACATTGGGAACATGTAATGTCTGTGGCCCAGCTGTGAGAATGTTCTGGAAAATGGCATCATCTGTCTCATAAGTGGAGGCAAATAACTGTTTGACCAAGACTCACTGTGCTCAATGCAACCATCTCACTCTAATTTTTTTCATAATGCCAGACACAATGAACACCTTCAGACTTCTCAGAATCGTACAGCACTTTGGAGTGTGGGCACTGGAAACAGCCCCCCTGGGACCCCACCCCTACCCCGGTTGGTTGTGTGACTTGGGCAAATTAGTTAAACATTTGTGTGCCTTATCTCTATATCTATGTCTTCTCATTTGTAAAATGAGAATGAAAACAATACCACCTCATAAGGTTGTCGTGTATTTAGCATTAATTATACACGTAAGGGACTCTGCACATTGTCTAGCACATAGTAGGTATTCAATGGAGGTCATCTTCTATTTTTGCTGTTACTTATTATTGTTCATGCCTGTCACCATTTTTTTTTTTTTTTGCTCTATTCTCTTTCTTGAAAAAAGAAAAAACCTGTTCTTTCTAATTCCTTGCACAAAACAAGATAGTAAATGATGCTGTTTAATTCTTTACCCATTTCCAATGTTCTTTCTGCCTTGAGGCTGGAGCCAATTTTTTTCAAACCAGGTGTCATCACAGATAGAAGAAAAGTTTTCATTTGGCCAAGTTTGAATGTTCCTTGGCTTGTCATTCCCTGAAAACAAACCGTACAACTTTTCTGACTACCAGATGTGCCAAACACTTGTGTGCTGGTTTTCATTTTGAAATACCGCTTATTTTTAGAGACTGCACAATGTTTTTTAAAAACGTGTTTACTGCTCAAATAAGAATCCGAGTAGATGGCATTCCGACTACTACATATATTCTAGCCAAAATCACCGCATGCTGGTGGGGAGTGAAAACGTTTTGCATTTTCAAGTTTCTGAACTGAGAGGTCATCTTAGCAGGGGCGTGTTTTTAATTAAGGCCTTCATTAGCTAAAAGGGTTCTCTGGAAGTCAAATAGTTGATTATGTCACAATTATCCCTGCTGAGGCTGCATCTTTCAGAACAATTTATGTTTATCCACTAGTGTCTCTAAAAATGACACAGATATTGGATGAACAGGAATGGCATATATATAGGAGGGGAATAGAGAGAAGTAACCAAAGATTTTTTGGTGGTGTTGTTCATTCAACCAACACTTAATCAGATGCCAACCACGCGCCAGGCAGTCCCTGGAGACAATGGTGAGCAAGATGGGCAAGGTCCCAGCCCACACAAAGCCCGCATTCTGCCCATAAAGACAAATACCAAACCAACCATTCATTATAAAAGAGGTGGTCCCTGCTCCTAGGTTGGGTCACAGAAAATGGCTTTCTTTACAGGTCAAACATGGTCAAATGAGAGCAATTTCTATATGGTTCAACCTAACACATGTGCAGGGTGTTATGGAAACAGAAATAAATACATATCAGGATTTGAGTCCTGTCTCCTCCACTCACTGGCTGTGAGTGGGCAAGGTTCTCAGTCTCCATGCCTCAGCATCCTGTTCCCTAAAATGGGGATAGTAATAGTACATAACTCATAGGGTTGTTATCAAGTTTAAAGGGTGAGTATAGGGGCCAGCCCAGTGGCACAGTGGTTAAATTTGCACGTTCTGCTTCTCGGCTGCCCGGGGTTCGCTGGTTGGGATCCTGAGTGAGGACATGGCACCACTTGGCAAAAGCCATGCTGTGGTAGGCGTCCCAGGTATAAAGTAGAGGAAGATGAGCATGGATGTTAGCTCAGGGCAAGTCTTCCTCACTAAAAAGAGGAGAATTGGCAGTAGTTAGCTCAGGGCTAATCTTCCTCAGAAAAAAAAAAAGGGTTAGTACATATTAATATATGCCTTATCACTTCTAAGGCTCAGGGTTTTCTTCCCAATCTTTCACTTTAAAACATTTCAAATCTACAAAATAGCTGCAAGAATAGTACAATGAATGTTATCAATTAATAAATTTTATGTTGATCTTTCTATTCATCCATCTCTCTCTATATAAGCTTATTATTGTTATCATTAATTTGTTGAATCATTTAAGAATAAGTCATAGACTTTTATACACTGCTTCCCTACATCATAATCATAACACAATTATCAAATTCAAGACATTTAGCAAGGATATACTACTAGTATGTAATACACTATTTATATTTAAATATTACCAATTATCCCAATAATACCCTTCAGAGCAACTGTTTTCCAATTCAGGATCATGCATTTCAAAGAAAGGGTTTGAGATTCATGCCCAGGTGGGTCTTTAAGAATGGGTTAGTAAATCACCCAACACCAGGGCACCAAAGGCTGATGGAAAAGTAGAAAAGCAGAGAAAGAAAAGAAGTGAGAGTTAAGAGCACACTGCACAGTAGTTAAGAGCATGAGTTTGCACCCTATCTCCACCACTGACTGGCCATGTGACCTTGGGCAAGTTATTTAAGCTCTCTGTGCCTCAGTATCCTGATCGCTAAAATGAGGTTAATACTGGTACTTACCTCATTGAGTTGATCTGAGGATTAAAAGATCTAATATATGCAAGATATTTAGGGCCTGACACTTAATAAATGCACTATAAATGTCAGTTATATTTTATTAAAGAACTTGTCTCTGGTACCTTTCTGATATCGTCTCTAAGCACTTCTTTTCTCCTCAGTGACCAAGGACTGCATGCTGATACCTCCCTGCCAGAGACCTTCCCCTCGACACACAGTAGACTTATCCTACCCTCAGTGGGCTCCAGGCTCCAGGCCTCTCCTCACCTCAGCTTATCTTACTCTTAGACTCTCTCCAGCTTTCACTATTACTCCTACCTGAAACTAGAAATAAGAAATTCTTACATACAAAACATACTAGCCTGTTATGTAGTGTTTTGTCACATTAGTAATGTTTCACTGCTGAGATACAGTAGTGACAACTTAATGAATATATGTGAGTGGGTAGTGTGTTACTTTGAAATACAGTAAGACATGGGTGAGTGGTTAAGAACACTGAAGGATGAGAATGAGAACGAAATAACTGGCTTCTATATTCAGGAGCTAAGCATTTTAATTTAGCATATGTTACAAATGCTCAAAACTGCACAAAACCTATGGGAGGTAAGGAACACTGGGTGTAACCTCCTGTCTCTATGGAACTTACAATCTCTGTAGAGATAACACATACTCATCTAGGAACCATCAGATAATGATACTGGACTGTATAGGATGAATCATAGAAACTGGAGTTCCGAGAAGGGAGAAATCTCTATGCACAGATAATTCATTGAAGAACAATTTTAACCACAAAGGCATTTCCCAAACTTCTTCAGGAAGTCCAAAGCTGCTCAATGATAACAAATAAGGTAGGGTCACGGAGAGATCCATAGTCAAATGGCTTTGGGAAACCCTAATACAATGACGTTAAACATATCTCTTTATTATAGGTCTTCTCAAAGTCTTTAAAAGTGCAAATGTGCATAATAAATCTCCCAGAGGAGCAAATAATATGAAATATATATTTGTTTAGGGTGGTTTTTTTTCTCATGGACTCACCCAAGACTGGTATACCAAGGAACACTCTTTAGAAAATAATAAGCTAAAACGTGAAAGAAGAATGAGCACGCGAATGAGAAGGAGACAGTAGAGTGTAGACACGGAAACAGAAAGGAGTCATGATGTGTACTGGGGGAAATAAAGTCAGGGCTGCCTGCAAGAAGGGACTCTGACCAGAAGAAAAGGAGAACACAGACTTAGAGGGCTGCTTTAGTCAGCCTGGAGGACCTGATTTAACAACTGGACATTACGCATTCACCAATGGCTCCAAATCTGGCTGCACACTAGTGTCACCAGGAAAGCTTTTCAAAAATGCTAATTCGTTGATGCCACCTCAAACCAAGTAAGTCAGAAGACATTGCTACAAGTGGCCTGCTGACATGCATCTAGGGCTCTGTGCTGCAGGTAGTGGTGCGCCCCACTGGAAGCTGAGCTCACCCAAGATTGATCTGGTAGAGACAGGGAGAAAGGCTGGAGGAGTACATGAACCAAATGCTGGACAGACAATAAGGAGGAGCCCACATGGTGATAAATGACAGCATAAAAAGGCAATAGTTGTGCCAGCTCTGATAGCCTAGTGGTTAAAGTTCGGCATGCTCTGCTTCAGCAGCCTGGGGTTCAGTTCCCCAGTGCGGAACCATACCACTCATCTGTCAGGAGTCATGCTGCGGCAGTGGCTCACATAGAAGAACCAGAAGGAACTACAACTAGATTATACAACTATGTAGTGGGGCTTTGGGGAGGGAAAAAAAGGAAGACTGGCAACAGACGTTAGCTCAGGGTGAATCTTTCCCAGCCAAAAAAAAAAAAAAAGATTTTAAAAAAAGGCAGTAGTTATAGAAGCCAGTTAGAGTAAGATTGAGGATTTTGTAACTGGTTGATAAAGATTCAGGAGATCTAGTTTAAAAACGAGGAGGAGGTCATATAAAGATTATTTTTGTGACTCTATTCCAAAATGAGTTACTTCGTCCCAGATAATAAACACATCAAATCCAAATCCAGATTAATGAAGATTCCCACAAATCATGCAATCTCCCACCACTTTGCCCTCAGGAGTTCAGCTTGAATCTACTAAGTTTATCCCACAAAGAATATAACTTTCACACCAACACTCTTCTAACCTTAGTCAGCATTCAGGAATGTTGGCCACAAAGTATGGAATCACCAGCATTACTCATTTCATTTTATCCCTGCATTAAATGGAATCATATTTATACCCTGAGAGATTTAAAAATGTCATATTCCTTTCTGTACCACTCAGTGCTCTGAATTCCTGGACATGCAGCCTCGATCTTGCTGCCCACCCACTGGGCACTCCTGATAAAATGTTATTAAAAGAATACAGTGCTCTGAACCACCTCATAAAGATGTAAAGATATATTAAACAGCATTCTCGAAGTTTATATTCTAAAGTCCCATCAGTCAGCTATTGTACATCAATTATCAACTAATTAGTAGAGAGTACTTATGCTGACCCTTCTGTTCTCTCTTGTAATCATTTGCCAAGTTAACTGAAAGCTGCTCTGCTCCACAGAGACTCTTAGTATAGCAAGAGTGTTAAATAAAGTTCACCAACAATTAGCCTAGAAAACCAAAGAGGAAATGTAAGCACATTTTACTGCTTTTCCCTTGACCAATTTTCTAACAATCCCAGGGGAAGAGAGCAGATACATTTGTTAAATAAGCAAACCATTACTCTGAAAAGCTGAAATACCAGTACAGGCACAGTTGAGTAATTTATTGTTCACTGATTGGGTATTTGTTTATCGTGTCCCTACTCTGCCATAGTATATACTGTAAGGAATATGGATACATAGATCAGTTAGAAAATTCTTGCTTATTATCTAATTTAATAGGCTTATCCATGGGATTCATCTGTAAAAATATATGAATTCAAGGTGAAATTATACTTACTCTATAAAGAGAAGACGTCCATAAACATAAGAAAGGAAGAGAGGAAGTAAGGGAGGAAGGCTACTTTAATGGGAGAAAACTGCCTCAGTTTCCCAAAGACCATGAATAGGTCACATTTATTGAGCACTACCTGTGGGTTGGTGCTGTGCCGTACCACTGGAGTCCTAGGCCATTGGGTTAGCTCTCAGAGAGCTTCTGACCAAGTTTTTAACCCAAACATGAGACAATTAGAAAACAATCTTAAACCGAATTGCCATAATGCTGAGCAATGAAAGCGATCAAACAAGAAAAACATCTGTATAAACTGGAGGAGCCCTGGTGGAGTAAGTGAGATTTGATCTGAGCCTTTTAATGGCTGGAGGGGAGAGGGCAGTACAAAGAGTGGGCTGGCCAAAGAGAAGTGAGGAGAATGTGCTAGGAAAGTGGTATGGAGGCAGCATGAGGAAATAGTGAAGAATGAAGATGTTAGCGCCAGAATGGCTTCACTTACCAGCTGTGTAACCTTGGGCAAGTTCCTTAAACTCTCTGTGGCTCTGTTTCCTCATCTGGAAAACGGGGGTGATCATTGTACCTACCTTCATAAGGCTGTCTGGAGAACTAATAAGTCAATGTATGCAAAGCACTTAGAATAATGTCCAGCACATAGTAAATACTCTATAAGCCTTAGGCATTCATGTTATTATTAAAGTATTATCAGATTACACAGGACCTCCAAGGCCAAGTTCCCCCAAAGAGCTACAGTAGGTTTTATAAGCATGGGTATGAAGTAATGAGGGACTATCAAGAGGACAATCTCACTATTTTCAGCACACATGGAAGCAGACCAAGTTAGGAAGATGTCACTATGATCTCAGGATGCAGTGACAAGGCCTGGGCCAGGTCAGGTAAAGACAAATACAGAGAACAGAGTAACTCCAAATGACCTTATAAAGAAAACAAATAAGAGGGTTGTTGAAGGGCCTATAAGAAATACTAGATTCCAAGCCCCTCTCCATAAATTATGATCGTGTTTTTTCTAAGCTGCTTTTCCCCCCTAAGCCAACCAAAAGCAGAGATAGAATGAGAAATGGCAAAGCTGCCTATTGGTGAGACCTCTCCTGTGTGGAACAATGACTGGGATCCCTCCGTTAGAGAGTAGGTGTTCAACAAATATTTGCTAAGTGAATGAATAAAAACATGACTTTTAGGGCAATTCATAAGGCAACTATAGTTCAAGGCCACAAATGAAGTTGAGAAATTCCCTGCTAAATGCAAGTTGTGATGTTGAAGAAAGAAAGACAGAGATCCCTGCTGAATACAATTGTTGATATATCCTTGTCTCTAAATTCCTGAAGAGCTGGAAGTACAATTAGTTTGCCCCCTCTCTCCATACTCCCTCCTGCCACACACTCACACAAACACACACACACACACTCTCACAGTCAACATGAAAGGAGTATAGTCTAAGCTACTCAATATAAATCAATGGAACTTTTTTTTCAGGACCTAAGAGCTGGTTCTAAGGGAAAATTCCATTCGATCCTTCATATTAGAGATAACTTCTCAGTATCTAAAAGGCACAGCCTACAAAGTCATCATTAAAAGCTGCTAGAATACCTTTGTTTCCCTTCAAATTCCTCAGAACTGTCCAAAGAGAAATATACTCCACTATAAACTTTCTGTTACACATTCTACATGGGCTTGCAAGTCCAGATCAGTGCCCAGAAGCATCAGACCCAAAGAAAAGGCAAATCCTTATGAGAGATTACATTCTCTTACATTAAAAATTAAGTCCCCATACTTCTAAGAGCCAGAAAGTACCCAGCTTCCTACACCCAGAAGTCACCCAGGGCTGTTCAACTGTCTCAACTAGATACCCTTTGCCTCTAGGCTGTAGATTCTGGACTCATGCTTCGAAGTCCATTCAGGAGCCCAGGTATATGGCAAGAAAATTTGTTGGACTATTATTTGTATTTTGTGCTCCGTTGTCCTAGGGGGGTTATTGTAAGACACTGCTTGATTTCATCCTCTCTTCTAGTCCTGTGTAGAAGCCTAAATCCACTGAGATTATCCAGGCGCTCTGAGTGCCTCTGAGGCAGAAGCCAGGATAAGGTGAGACTGCCCAAATTCTGGGAAGAACAGCAGTTTGACAGTCCCCTAAGTACTGAGGCAGCTCTCAGGGAAGGCAGTGGGGGTGGAGGGCATGGCTGCAGGGCAAACATGCAAAGGCCAGGCTCTAGGTCCGGGGACTCCCAGCTCCAGCAAAGCTTTCTGTGACCAAGCAATGCAGAAGCAGCAGACTTCTAGGCATGGTCATGTGGGCTTGGTCAGCAGGCATTTCAGGAGTAACCTGACGCATCAAGAAGCAGAAAAGCTCTTGGAATGTTCTGCTCTGTACAAAGACCCTGGGATTTTTGTCTAAACTTGGCAAGGTGTTGGGCAGTCCAAGCAACAATGACTGGATTAAATTTCCTGTTTATCAGCAAGATGGGGTCTCATTTGCTTTGAATTAAAGGAAATAATTTAAAGAACTATTTCTTATATACATGACTTGGTAGAGTAAGTCACACCTACTACAGATTCAGTTAAAATTGGAGAGATAGAAAGGCTGAAATGTGTTGAAAGAAATCAAAGAAGACACAAAGAAATGGAAAGATATTCCGTGCTCTTGGATTGGAGGAATTAACATCGTTAAAATGTCCATACTTCCTAAAGCAATCTACAGATTCAACGCAATCCCTATCAAAGTTCCAACAACGTTTTTTACAGAAATAGAACAAAGAATCCTAAAATTTATATGGAACAACAAAAGACCCCGAATAGCCAAAGGATTCCTGAGAAAAAAGAAGAAAGCTGGATGTATCACCCTCCCTGATTTCAAATTATACTACAAAGCCATAGTAACCAAAACAGCATGGTACTGGCACAAAAGCAGACACACAGATCAATGGAACAGAACTGAGAGCCCAGAAATAAACCCACACATTTGTGGACAGCTAATATGTGACAAGGGAGCCAAGAGCATACAATGGAGAAAGGAGAGTCTCTTCAATAAATGGGGTTGGGAAAACTGGACAGCCACACGCAAAAGAATGAAAGTGGACCATTCCCTTACACCATGCACAAAAATCAACTCAAAATGGATTAAAGACTTGAATGTAAGACCCGAAATCATGAGACTTCTAGAAGAAAACATACGTAGTACGCTCTATGACATTGGTCTGAGCAGCATATTTTCAAGTCCCATGGCTGACCGGGCAAGGGAAACAAAAGAAAAAATGAACAAATGGGACTACATCAAACTAAAAAGCTTCTGCACAGCAAAGGAAACCATCAACAAAACGAAAAGACAACCTAACAATTGGGAGAAGATATTTGCAAACCATATATCAGATAAGGGGTTAATACCCAAAATAAACAAAGAACTCATACATCTCAACAACAAAAAAACCAACAATCCAATTAGAAAATGGGCAAAAGACCTCAACAGAGATTTGTCCAAAGAAGATATACAGATGGCCAACAGGCATATGAAAAGATGCTCAACATCATTAGCTATCAGGGAAAGGCAAATCAAAACTACAATGAGGTATCACCTCACTCTGATCAGAATGGCTATAATTAACAAGACAGGAAACAATAAATGTTGGAGAGGGTGTGGAGAGAAGGGAACACTTGTTCACTGCTGGTGGCAGTGCAAACTGGTGCAGCCACTATGGAAAGCAGTATGGAGTTTCCTCAGAAAATTAAGGATAGATCTACCATATGATCCAGCTATTCCACTGCTGGGTATTTATCCAAAGAACTTGAAAACACAAAGGCATAAAGATACTTCCACCCCTATGTTCATTGCGGCATTATACATAAAAGCCAAGACATGGAAGCAACCTAGGTGCCCATCAAGGGACGAATGGATAAAGAAGATGTGGTATTTATACACGATGGACTACTACTTAGCCATAAGAAATGACAAAATCCGGCCATTTGTGACAACATGGATGGACCTTGAGGGTATTATGCTGAGTGAAATAACTCAGAGGGAGAAAGTCAAATACCATATGATCTCACTCATAAGCAGAAGATAAAAACGACAAAAAAAAAAAACACATAGCATTGGAGATTGGACTGGTGGTTACCATTGGGGAAGGGGGGAGGGGGGAGGGCAAAAGGGGTGATTAGGCTCACATGTGAGGGGATGCACTATAATTAGTGTTTGGGTGGTGAACATGCTGTAATGTACACAGAGTTTGAAATATGATGTACATCCGAAAAAATAAAAATTAAAAAAAAAGAAAGAAATTATGTCAGTAAAAGAGACAACATAGATTATGTATCAATTCAGTTCAATTCAAATGACATTTATTGAGCATTGATTAAAAGCTTGAAATTTTACTAGGTGGTAAAAATACAAAAAGAGGGGCCGGCCCTGTGGCCGAGTGGTTAAGTTCGCGTGCTCTGCCGCGGCGGCCCAGGGTTCGGATCCTGGGCGTGGACATGGCACCGCTCGTCAGGCTACGTTGAGGCAGCGTCCCCTATGCCACAACTAGAAGGACCTGCAACTAAGATATACAACTATGTACCAAGCGGGATTTGGGGAGATAAAGCAGGAAAAAAAAAAAAAGATTGGCCACAGTTGTTAGCTCAGTGCCAATCTTTAAAAAAAAAATACAAAAAGAATTAGAGATATGCTCCTGCTTTTAAAGATTCTCAGCTAAAAGGGATAACTAAAATATGTCAAAACCAAAAAAAAAAAAGAAAGGCTGAAATGTCTACCCTTTGGCTCAAACAACTTGTCACTGTATAAAATTACATAACATTAACCAAACTACCAAAATATAAAAAAAATTGACATCACAAATCTCAACACACAGGCAATCTGGCTAGGGCCTATATACTGTAAGTTCTCTTCTGTTTCTTTTATTTAATGCCATTTTTGAACTTTTAAGAGAACTAGAGTAATCTAAGCCTCTATGTAAACAGAATTGGAGCATGACTTAGCATTAAAGTAAATGTGACTGTTTTATCCCTTCACCCTACAGGTGCTAATTCAGACCACTGTATCAACAATAACTCTTACCTAACAATATCTGAAATTAGGTCAAACAGCAAGGAAGAATACCATTTCCAAACCAAATTCTTTTTCATCAAAATGAAAAAGCAATCATAACACAGATTGATGCCAGTATGAAAAAAACCCAAATTAAGAGTAGTGCTTATGTTCTCCCTAAAGTAATATTTTTTAAGGAGTAGTATTATTTATCTGAATTTAAATGTGAAAGTTGAAAATAAACGTGAATAAAAAGTTGACTGCTATATTGAGTTGAAAACTTATTTCCTGAGTAATACACAAATTCTTAGAAGAAAATTAATAACAAGTCATATGCAACATAAGATTCTGTGGCTTTCAAAGTAAACGGAAAGGAGAAATAAAATTCCTCCCCAATTCTCCAAGGGACAAGTGAGCAGAGGTCTTGATTTGGTGGTTAAAGTGCCTCCTCTTTTGATCGCTCCAGGTGAACTAAATTATGAACTCTGCCAGAATTTGCTCTCCTCTTTGTTCTAAACATCCCATAACAAAACAAAAATAACAACGAAAGGCAGAAGTCTCACTTTGATCTTCTACAAGGAGAGAAACATGAACCTTGATTCAAATCTACAGGGTGGAATAAAATATTACAATAAATCCCTATTAATTATTAGGGTATTATTGGCTTCTTATAATGAACAGAAAAATTAAGAAATTATCTCTAAAATATTTTCACTGAGGAAGACTGTTCATATGCTAACCTCAAAGAGATCATTCTGACTCTAAATTTTCAAAATGGAGCCAATATAATTTGCTTCCAAACAAACCCACCCTAGCTAAGCGTATGAGATTTTGGCACTTAAAGATATGCATGTTTCAGAGTCACAGCACTTTCAGAGATCAAATTATGTTTTTAAGGCTGAAAGATTAGTGAGAAAATAAATCACTTTTGCCAAGTTTCACAGGTACCCCTTCCCTTTCTTCTCTCTCATAGCCATTAACTACTAGTTAGCCAAACCTACTATCTAGGTACTCGTCTTGTGAGATATCTAGAAAAAAAAATAATAAAGACAGGTATCTTTTCTTCGGTCTTCTTCTATCAAGCACACAGAGCTCTCTATGGTGAAACCATCTAAACATTCAGAAGAGATTTTGCTCCCTGTTTGGAATTCTAAGACTAAGCCAACGAGAAAAAAGGCAATGTACAACTTCTTCCTTCCTGTTCAAACACAGTGAACACCTTTGTTTGGAAAGATTTTTCCCACTACCTTCTTTCAAAAATGTGTCAATCAGAGTGGTTTGGGGGAGGGTGGGAAGATACAGCAACCGGGATCATGGTTATTGTACCTCAGGGGAGAAGGTAAGGGGACGAAGATTGAGAAATCGTGCCCCATGAATATTGGTTGTTCTGTCATCTGATACCAGCAGCACAAAGAATTCTAGTAACACCTCCGTCCAGAGGAGGAAAGAATAGAGTCCGAAAGAAATTTGTAAAGAAGACGTATAATTCAACTCAACTAACTTGTTTTTAGCCACGTAGCCTTGAAAAGAACAATTTTACCTCAGAAACTTGGCAAATATAAACTGATTTTTTGATAAGTTTTAACACGTATTCTACTAAATGCGTGAAGAGAGTGAAGGAGAGAAAGGCCAGGTATCTCAAGACAGGGAGGCTGTCAGGTTTCTCTTTTCTGTGTCATTTTTGTTTAGTCGGTCAAATGAAAACTCAAAACCATATAATTAGACGGTTGTTTATACATGATTAAGCATGAGCTCATTGGACTTTACATGCCAAAAAGTCAGAGATGTGGTTAAGGGCAAGAAGGAACTATTAATAAAAGGAAATAAAGCTGTAATACATTTTTCACTTATGAATAAAAATAATTCAAAGGTCTCTAGATGGAAAAAGAGAGAAAAAAATCAACCATGAGTAGGGGCAAGAAACCAGATAATTTTATAAATGGTTAGAATTCATGAGACATAAAACACAAACCACGGGTAAGAAAAAGCTTTTCCTCCTCTATGATTCTAATCCTATTTTTGTTTCTCGTAAACATAACTCACAATGAGAACATAACAAAACTTACCTGTATTATATTTCTTTAGAATTGCTCTGGGAAATATTTAAGCAAGAACATGTTGTTCATTTAAAAGAGTTACTTGTTCTCTTCATAACTGTCTTCACCAGTAATCCTCTCTGGAGAAACTAATAGCTGTCAGCTCCCTTGAAAAAGGCAAGCGTCCTTTCATTTTCCACAAATGCTGAATTTTTCTTCCCAAAATGAAGTGAGCCCATCGAAGGCAAAGTCTAACTGACCATAACCTTCATAAAGGTAAGGCAGACCCTCCCAGATCCCCCAGAGAATCTGTGATCTTAATTTGGGGCTCTGAAAAGTGGTGAAATCAACTGCTCATAGAGATCAAACACCAAGCTATGAATGAGGTCAGTGTGCAAGACTTTCAGATGACAGAGAGAACGAACTGACCCATGATCAGCCTATTACTCCACCTTAGGCAAGGTTTTCAAGTCACTACAACAACCTCTCCCTAATGGGAAAATATACCAGGACAGGTCACCTCTGGAGTACACCCAGGCAAATGCAAAACGAACCCTAGAGGTGGTTCACATGTGTGTGCTATTTTCTACAACCAAACAACTCTGGCTTACCAGTGCTGTGACTAGTACTTTCACACACGACTGCTATGATAGTATATAGAACAGCCCAGAGATGAGAATGACACAATCTAAAAGTAAAAATTAATAAAGCCCATAGGAAACCCAACACACAGTCCTTAAGACTCAATCTAACAATGTTCAAAAAGCTAATAATGCCTAAGAAGCATAAACATTGATTTTTACAGCCTGACTGAAAACAATGTCTCCAATTCCCAATCTGTCAGAAGGCCCGTCCATCTCAACCTTCACTTCCCTCTCCTCCCCTTCTCCCCTCCCCTCTTTCTCTCACACATACTCTCACACACACACACACACACACACACACACACACTATGCACTATGAGCATCAGCCAGTTCTTATTTCAGATCTATCTTCAATCCTATACATCCCCGGTAATTGGAATTTGAACAGAATATACTTTATTGAGATCTATACAATAAACCAGAAAATACAGCAACTCCTAAAAAGCTCATTTCCAAAAAACTAAGATGATCATAGAGTGCACATCTGAAAAGACATGGATATTTAAGACAAAGCACAATACTCACAACTAATTTAGCAATTTTAACCTACAAAGCTTTATATATTACTGTGAAACAGAATGAAGGAAACCTCACTTAAAATGAAGTCGGGAGGCCAGAGAGGGGAGCCCTTACACATGACTACTCAACCTCAATTACAGACGCCAAACAGGAAGAATCCGTCAATTATTACCCCAGCAGGAGGAAGGAAGATTTCCTCCTTGCCCAGCAACTCAGCCAATGAGAAACCATCACCACCCTGAATTCTCACTTTCCACCAATGAATTTTTGTTCAAAACAACCCTTCCTCAGTTCCTCCTTTTTCTCTATAAGGTAACATTCCTCTCCTTTGTTTGCCGGACTTGCTTCTTGCTTTTGCTATAGCCTGCTTGTTCCCAATTACAATTCCTCTGCTATTCCTGAATAAACATTTTCCTGGTGAAATAACCATTTTGTTTAAGTCAACATTATCTATGTGTCTTGCATGAAATACATACTTTGTTCTAAAGATACTTTTTAATGATTGATGTAATTTGGTCAAATAAAGTGTTTTGTTTTTTCTTTTTGAGGAAGATCAGCCCTGAGCTAACATCTGCTGCCAATCCTCCTCTTTTTGGTGAGGAAGACTGGCCCTGAGCTAACATCCGTGCCCATCTTCCTCTGCTTTATACGTGGGACGCCTACCACAGCATGGCTTGCCAAGCAGTGCCATGTCTGCACCTGGGATCCGAACTGGCAAACCCCGGGCCGCCGAAGCAGAACGTGCACACTTAACCGCTGCACCACCGGCCGGCCCCCAAATAAAATTCTTAACATATTCATTTAGTGTTAAAAGCCACACAAAAACTGAGGAAAAAGTACACTTTCACAAAACAAACTCTTTATGAGCCAGAAATTCCTTTTTTTCCTTTAGTGTTGAAGGAAGGGGGAAAATCTTGCTAAAGTAATAAATGTTGATTATTTGAAACAGTTTACTATCTACTATAGTTCCAGATAAGAAATGTGATAATTTATTCTTAAACAATGTGTGGCATGTAACTCAAAAGCACTTTTCATCAATAATTAATATTAATAATTAACAAGTATAAACAACAAAAATACCTTTTGGAAATGTTTCAACCCAGTCCTTTCCTCATTCCACAGCCTGCCTATGCCCCGCTTTCCCCTCTATGTGGGGTTAATAACTAAACTTCCCTCATCTCTGACATGCAACACTACCCAGCAGCAATCTTCCCAAGAATGCGCTCACAAATGCACAAGACTGAACAGAATAAAAGTCTTATCAAAGTCTCCTGAATCTGGCAAATGGATTTCTAAATTAGCAGCTGCAGTTACAATCCACTCAATGGTGAATTAGGATTTTCTCCAGTAAGAACAGAATCCCGAAGAAAGTTCAACTCCAACACCTATTCTCGAACCTACAGATGGAATGTCTTAGGTCTTTAATTCAGGGATTAGCCTAGTAATAAAAATTAAACAGTCCTCTTGATTAACACAGTGGAAGGGGAGGATAATGCAAAAACTACTCATTTAAAAGAGGCCAGAACCAAGGTACTAGGATTTTATTTGGCACTCATTCTGAAGAGTATTCAGTTTCACTTTTTAAAACTACATTGCTATTCTTTCTCCATTTTGATTGTCTGTGGAATAGTGTCTCCAGAGTCAAACACATTAGCTCTTACACCAAATCAAAGGCCTCTCACCATCCGCCTCTTCCTTTTCTAGCCACCTTGCCCTAGCATCTGACATTTAAAATTTTAAGTCCACTGAAATTCATCTTTTGACCATTCATTCTTTCACCAAATTGAACATTATGCAGCTAATATCCTAAATTCCTAAAGTTCTACATCATGCTATATTTTAAATTCTTACAGCAAATACAAATTCTATAATCCTTAATTCCCTCCTCCATATACCTCCATTCCATACATTACCATTATTCTTCCTGAAAAGTGATCAGAATCACCAGCAAAAGCAGCTCAAGCATAAGTTACTCATGTTCACAGGCTGTTTGGTCACTGACATTTAAGAGTTAGAAGTAAGAAGCCCTCCCACTGGGGAGCTTCCATAGGCACTGTCTGTGTAAACGTTCGGGGATAAAGGTGTTTACATCCTTTTCTTAGCTGGGGGCCTCAGCCAGCTGTGCAGAGCATTTTGCATACATTTCCAGGGCTACCTGCTCTTTGGTTTCATAAAGTACACGCAGCAGGAACATTCAGGGACTGCTAAGACATTCAGCAAAGGCTGGTGTGCAGAGAGGAAAGCATCTGACAAATGCAGCCTAAGAAACAATGTCTCCCTTCAAGTGGAACTGCGGGTGAAGTCAGCCAGTCCTGGCCGGTGCGAACAATACTGGGCAGGTCATTAACTTGCCTGGTTCAGACGGCGATGAGCTCACCCACCTTTCTGGAAGCGCTATTTTAGCTGCTGAGTTTATACAAATAAAACCCATAATTTTCTAATGGCTAAACTAGGAATGTGTTCGAAAATAGCTAACTCTGAGAACGCTGCAGAAGCAACACAGGGAACTCAGGAAGGTGCGCCTGCAGTCCGTTGTTCAAGTCTGCACTCATCTTTATAATCGCTACATATGTATTACCTTGAAAATAAGCAACCACATAAGCAAACCAGGACTTTTTTTAAGTTACATAGTTACTGCCGCATTGTGTTTTCTCCCTCTCTTTTTTTCTTTTTCATAGCAAAGAATAAGTTAGTCAGTAGTTAACCACACAAAAGAGTTAACATTTAACTTGAACACTGGGAATGCTTTAGCTCTCAATCCTTCCCCCTTCTTCCTTATTATAGTGAAAACAGATTCAGGAAAACTCTTAGTAATTTTCGCTGATCCTAGATGAGATCTGGCTACATCGGCTTCCCTGCTGCACTCACAGAAGGTCCCAATTCCTTCATACACACTCCACTCCAGGCAGCACCAAACCCCTGACCACCACTTCTCACACTCCAACAACCCTCCACCCCATCGCCAAAGATCAGCTCAAATGCCACCCCCTCCTTGAAACAAACCTTCCAGATTCCTGCCTCCTATCCCAATTTTATGGTGCTCTATCCACTGCCTAAATTCCCAGGTAATGTTATTTTTGCCTCTTTTGTGCTACTGATCACTTCTACCTTGTGTATTAGCCGTACCAATAGCTTACCTTGCCCCTTAATGTGCTGTTCCACAAGGATAGGGAATGTACTTATCTGTCTTCACTCCCCACCCCTCACCCCCAGAGTACCAGTCCTGCAAAGGCAGACACACACTAAATGTCTACGGACAGATAATAGCCACACCACACCACACCAGTAGCATATTTTAGTACAGGGTCTCTTTCCACAAGTAGGTGGGAGGAGGGCTAAAAGGAGAACAATATTTTATTATTTAAAACAGAGAGATTGTTAGGACGCCCAGAATAGGGCTGGAAGCAGGGCTGACTCTTTTCTGTTGCACCAGCCATTCCTAACCTGTTCTCCTGTGTCACTCCTCAACAGGCGGCCTCTACACCTTACTGCACACACAGTTCCTCCCTATTGATGCAGCCCTCTCCAAACTGCTTGACTTGTCACCTGTTCTGTGATGCCCTCCATGGAAACAGGAGTATAACAAACCTCTCTCTCCTTTCTCTCTTCTTCGCTATTCATAAGTACCACAAAGGAGATGTAGCAGTTACCTAGCTATCGACATGGTGATCATATTTCCTCATCAAGAACTTACTACTATTAATAATAATAAAAATCTATACATTAAAAATAAAATGAGAGCTAACATTAATGGAAGGCTTATTTGGTACCAAGGGAGGATGCCTGGCTCTATACCTGGATTAACCCATTCGGCTCACACAACAATCCTGATTATTACCATCCCATTTCACAGAAGAGGCAACCTGAGGTTCAGAAAATGGAGGAACTTGATAAAAGTGAGGATTCAAACCCAGACAGTCCCACACCAAAAACACACACTGACATCTATGAACTCATACATCCTTAACCACCATTCTCCACAAGTCTGGACAAATACTACTAAAGGAGAGGAGATACAACAATTGGAAACTGATTCTCCTCCTAAAGCCGGAACAAACACTCACCCATGGCCTCCAACATCTTGTTTTCCATATATAAGTAAGAGTCAGGAATGATACCTTAATTTGTTCTGTGTAGGGGCCATAAATGGTGTCATGCATGCAAGTATAAGTAGATAACACTATTCTAATCTTTCCAGTAGTGGTTAAATGTCTATTATATTATCTCGCTCACTTTCAGGAATTTTTGGTATATAACATGAACTTCGTTTGTTCATTCACTCATTCAGTGGTTAAACTGCATGATAAGAGCAGGTAAAACGGAGAACAAGAGAATGACAACACAAAATGATGTCTGATAAAATAAGGTAAGATCAAAAAGCTGTCAGGACACTGAAGAAGAGGTGATGATGATGATGATGATGGTGATATTTAGGAATGTGATATGAAAATACTCAACTGCATAAATCTTACCATAGAAGGGATTTACTAATTTCCTATTCATTCAACAAACAGTCTCGAGTGTGCACAACTCATCAGAATATATATTAGAGACGTGAGAACATGATGTGCGCACATGAGCACAAAGACAGTTACACAATGTGTCAGGTACAACAAGAAGTAAATATGAGGTACCTTAAAGGGACAACCTCCCAAGCAGGCCCAACATTTTGTAGGGCCCCTTTCTATTAGAAATCAACCTACCTTAAAGACAATACAAATAAAGCCTTAAAGGTGGTCTTGTCTAAAATTCTGCCTCAGTAACCCAAGTAACCCAAGATTTCATCTTTCAAAACCGCACTGACCTAAAAGCAGAGTATAACCAGCCAACAACTGTCCCCAGGCATGTGGCTGCTCTCTGCTTTCACTGTGCAATAAAATATTAACATAGGAGGAGAGAGATGTGGATGTACGGGTGGGCAGGGTCAGTGGTATGGAGACAGAGGGGTCTATGCCAAAGCCAAGTCACAAGACCAGGAGGCCAAGTTTGCTCGGAGCTATGCAGCTGCTGAACTTGAGCTAGTCACTTAGATTAAACCTCCCTGTCAAGCCCAGCTTGGTGAGATCACATAAAGAACTATCTATAGCCTGTCCTGGCACAAACCAGATGCTCAATAAATGTTAATTCTCCTTCCTACCTGCAGATCACATCTGAAAAGCTATCATCACTCATAATCTAAAAGACTACCTTTAAACCAGAATAGATGACGAAATCATTTCGAGGGTTTCACTCATGAGAAAAAGATGTATCTCTGCTCCCACTGTGCTTTGAACTCACAGATTTATATGCCAAGAAGGACTAACAGAAATCATGTTTCCAACCTCCTTATTTTACAGACGATAAAACTCAAGTCCAGAAAGGTAAAGTGACTTTCCCCAGGTCATACAGTTATGGCACAGTCAGGACAAAGATCCAAGTAATCAGGTGCCCACTTTCTACTGTATTCTGCTACTTTCATTGGACTGTCAGTTATAAATGATGCTTAATGGTGCAAATACCTGTGAGGTAGTTAAAAATGTCTTTTGCCTTCAAAATAGAATAAAAATGGCAGATGGCAGACTCCTCCTACACAATGAGCATTGAGTTTGGGACAGGAGTGTTCATGAAGAGATGAAGAGCTGGAAGAGAAAAGGGGTAAGCACAGAGGAGAATGAAGGGAATCAAAGATGAAAAGAGACACAGAGACTCCCCACTTCACAAATGTGCCTAAAGATCAATTCCATTTCAGGTCACAAATTGAATCTGAAAACTCTCCCAGACAGACTTCTCTCCCCCTTTTGTCTACAAACCCAGAGGATACAAGAGCCATCACTCTCCCAGATCAGACAAAATGAAAATACAGGAGAAAAGAGAAATGAGATTATTTACCTCCAACGGTTTAAAAAAGAGGTGAAGTTTGAGTTTGCTCAAATCTCCTTAAACCTTAGGTTTTAGCAGAACCACTGCTGAACCACAGGTTTTAGTGGATCCAGCGCCTGCTTATTTATCTGCCAAATGTAAATTTGCCATGGAACCAATGTTCAGGCTGCTCAGGGACAGCAAGCACCTCATTAAGGAAAGGAAAAAAATCTAATTTAAGCATATCAAACTTGACAGCATAATTTTTTAAAAGATTCCCATCTCAAAGAAAGTTTATAAGCAATGAGTGAGGCTATAAGGCAATTATTTCCTGGCATAATAATAATTGCAGAACAATTGTCCAATTAGCAGTTATGAACTGAGGGAATTTCTTTGCATTGTGGCCTTACTCTCTTTGTCTTTGTTCTGAAGAAACATTCTGCCTTCAGGAGTACAAAATAACCAAAGGGCTCTTCATTATGTCAAAGAGTTTGGATGGAGTCCCCATGGCACAGGGACCTTGCCTGGTAATGAAGCATAAGGATCATCTGTTCCTATTTAAACCTGCTCATACCCTCCACAGCAGGGGAGAACCCTGACTGAAGGCCCCAAGGAGAGGAGAACCTTTGGAAGGTGACAGAATCAGGGTCATTTTGGGTTAAGACCCTCAGTCCTCCTTGGGCCAAACTCTTACCTAGAGGCCTCTCAAAAAAAAAAAACAACTAGAAACATAAAAACATTATATAAAATTCTATTCTGTAAGTATTTATGAGCTTTCCAGTTAATGCAGGTCTTATACACTTGGAAACCAGAACTTCAAACCCTTCCAGCCCCAAATCTCACCTGGTCAACCAACAAGTAACACAATTTTCTTTCCACTGCCCTTCAAACCTCTAGTAGTTGCTTTCAGCAGCTGGTAAAAATTCTGCTTCCTCCAACACCTTTCAACCATAAAAGGTGTGTGAGCCTCAAGAAGGCAGAATACAGCTCAACCAAAGGAAGAACTTTCTAGCAAGCAGAAGTGACTGGGAACACTTGGTAAGGCAGAGTTCTTGTCCCTGAAAGAATATAAGGAATGGTTGCCAGGATATTGCAGAGAATGTGGGGGGTGGAGATTGGAAGAGAACATTTCTAAGGTCTCCCAACTCTTTATAACACCCCAAAAGGCTTAAAACACAGTGGCAAGTTTTACATTTTTATGTAAATTATGAGAATTTTCAATGCCCTTATCTAAAGGCTATTTTTGTGTGTGTGTGTGCTTCCAGGCTCCTACACTAACTATGTGACCTGAAGCAGGTAAATTAATTTCTTAAGGCCTCAGATTTATCATCATTTAGGGATTAAGTAATCTCTCAAGTCTCTTCTAGCTCAAACATTTTCTGAATAAACATCAAGTTTACTCTCTTTCCTTTTTACCAAATTAAATTTCAAGAATTCTATCTACCTATAAAATTTTTCAAAAGACTCTGCCAAAAATCACTATACATGAAAAGAAAATCCAACAAAGTGACAAGACACAATATAAATGGCAAAAGCAATAGGTTTCCTATATACTGTCAATTACGAGTTTCAAAATATAATGAAATTTTTTTAAAAAATTAAAAATACCTAGGAATAGTACGTAATATGAATACAACTACAATTTTTTTTCTGAAGACATGAGTAAATACATACTATATACATGCTCCTAGATGAGAAAACTAAATATAGTAAGGATGTTGATTCTTCCAAAGTCTTTCATAGGCTTAATGCAGAGTTTCTCAGGCTCTGCATCACTGGCATTTTGTGTCAAACAAGTCTTTGCCTTTTTGGTTTGTTGTTGTTTTTTTCTATTGGGGGGGGGAGTGCCCTGTGCACTGTAGGATGTTGACCAGCATCTCTAGACTCTACCCACTAGATGCCAGTTGCACTCCCACAAGTTGTGAAAACCAAAACTAAGTTCTGTCCAGATATTGCCAACTACCCCCAAGGACCATCACGGAGGTGGAGAACCAGTGGTCTACTGCAAAGCCCTAATAGGCTCTTCCTATTCACTACTTTGACAATGGATTCTAAAGTACATCTGGAAAAATAAACTATACTAACAGTCAAAAAGACTTAAGAAGAAAATAATTATAGAGCTACGGAAGTAAAAAATGTGGAACATAGAAGGAAGACTAGTTAAACTGAATAAAAAGAACAGATGCAAAAGGTCTTGACCTCAGATATATAATAACAACTAGTGTACAATGGCATTACAAACGAGTAGGGGAAAGGAGATTGTTCAATAAGTGGTAGTGGGGCAAATGTTTATTGTTTGGGGAAAAAGATCAAAGCTAAATCATTATTCACATTATATGTACTGATTATCTATTGCTACATAACAAACTATGCCAAAATTTAGGGTCCCTAAAACAGTAATTTATTATTATCTCCTGTGGTTCTGGGAGTTGACTGAGCTCAGCAGGGAGCTTCTCACTTGGGGCTTCTCGTGCACTGCAGTCAGATGTCAGCTAGAGCTGAAGTCATCTGAAGGGTGAAGTGGATGGACATCTAAGGTGGCTCACTCACATGCTGACTGTCAATGGGAGCACCGACACATGACCTGTGCAGATGGCTGGGGCTTCTCACAGTGTGAGGCTGACTTCTAAGAGGCAGAAAGAAGCAGCTTTCAGGCTAGTTAATGACATGCCTACAACAGGCACAGCATCACTTCTGCTATATATTATTGGCCAAAGCAATCTTGGGCTCACCCAAATTCAAGGGGATAGTGAAATGGACTCTACTTCTTGACAAGGGAGTCACACCACAGAAGAGCACATGGAATGAGAGAGATGGTTTCAGTCATCACTGGAAAATACAATCAGCCATAATATACATAAAATAAATTCCAGGGAAACTAAATAATAAAAATAAAAAATAAAACAACTAAAAGAAAATATATTCAAGGTTTTCTTTCATTTTGGAATGCAGAAGGCAAAGATAAACAGACATAACTGCAAAAACATTTTAGCTCAAAAAGTACCATAAACAAAATGAAAAAGCAAACAAAAGACTAGCAAAATACTAGCATTCTACATAAATGCTTAATATATAAAGAGGTCTTACAAATCAATAATAAAGACAAACATTCCTATGGAGGAAAAAAGGCAAAGGACATAAACAGTTCACAAAAGAAGACTCCAATGGACAAGCCATAAAATAGACACACTCAGTGTCCTGCTACCAGAGAGTACAAAATGTGGCATAGCAACTTGGTAATACAGTCAAGGGTATTTAAAATGTTCATTTAACCTAATAATCTAGCATCATTTTTTAAGATATTTGCAGTAATATAATTTAATATAAAAGAAGCAAACTTGATTAAATAAATATAATACACTTCCCACACACATAAAAAAATCTCTGTACATGTACTTAAAAATCATATTTTCAAAGAGGACTGAAATACATGAGGCAAGTTCATCACATAATGTGAAAAAAGAGAACACAACACTTTATTTACACTATTATCCATCACAAGATAGTCACACATGTTTATTTCCTAGAATGTTAACAATGGATATCTCTGTGTCTGGGGATTACGGGTAGGTGATTTTATTTTATTCTTTATTTTTTTCAGTATTTAAACAATTTTCTACAGTAAGTATGCATTGTTTTTATACTCAGAAAAAATACGTTATTTAAAAAAAAAAATACTAGTACTGATGGGCGAAAAACTGAAAAGGTCACGTTACTAAGTAACTGCCGAAAGATTAAAAAGTCAGTTTAAAAGCAGGAGAATAAGCATGATTGTGCAGCCAGTGACATCAGGGGCGATTACACCTGGAACCACTGACCCATTACGCGGCCTATTTGGTCTGCAACCCAAGCTCATGACTCAGCCGTGGCGCAGATTCTCATGTTCAGTGTGACTGCTTTATAAACTTTTCTTTTTCCCTTTTCAATATTTAGCCCATTTGTTTTCTTTGCTGGGCTCAAAATGTTTCTGTTTCTGTCTTTAGAGGCCTTTCAAACAGTGGCGGTGGAATATTTAGGAAAAATTTGTACTCACACATGGGAAGACATTGGCTTCTGCTATCCTTTAACCAAAAGCCCTCCTGAATTTCAGAGGGTCCCGTCAGGTACAGCCTCTACTGCTCCTTTAAACGGAGGGACAAGGATACTAACTCCCCAGTCTCCCAGTTCTCAAACAGGAGCATGCATCAGAATCCCCTGAAGGGCCTGTAAAAACGCAAAATGCTGGGCCCCACCCCAGAATTTCTGGCTCAGTAGGTCTTGGGTGGGGCCTGAGAATCTGAATTTCTAACAAGTTTCCAGGTGATGCTGATGCTCCTGGTCGAGGGATTCCCACTTTGAGAGCCACTGCTCTAGATCATATGAACAACCAAGTATCTTTCCTCTGTGGGCTACAGCTATTCATTTATCCCTACTATTCACATTAAGAAATCTTATCTGGTATTCGTTAACATAATCCATAACCCAAATAAATCCTCATTCCAGTTTCAGATGGAGTAATCCAGTCAAAGAAATAAACTCCAGCAATGTATGTAAAGATCACCTTTTCTACCATCTCTCTGCCATCCCCCTTAATTGACAACTCTCATACCTTTAGCAGCCCCAAGCCTTCCTTCACTCTTCCACTCTCCCAATAACAAATAAGCCCTCTCCAATGTTCCCAGAAATAAGGTTCTTCCCTGTCTTCTCCCTTCTTCCACTATTCTCTTCCAACACAGATTCCTCTATTCCCATTCCTCTGTTTGTCTTCACTTACTATTTAGCTTATTAAAACCCAAGAACAGATAGAGTGGAGTGGCAGTACTCTGGGGAAACATGAGATTTCTTTCTTTTCAGACAACACTACATTTTTCTTAATAGGCAAGAAGAAACAGAAGCACTTAATCACACAAGCATTAATCATTTTTGTCCCTGTTATACATCCATCCATCTATCCCTCTATCCATTCAATACACATTTACCAGGTATCTACTCTATCACAGGCCCTGTGTTCGGTATTAGAGAACTTGGAGCAAAGGTGGGCTCATCTGAGAGGGTATGGGGCAGAAGGATGCTTCATGGACAAATAGAGTAGTTTGCCTGAATGATGTGAATTCAGACCTGAATTTTATGTCCCTTAAAACCCACTGGCAGACATCTGAAATACCTTCTTCAGAGCTTCATTCCTTTGATTTCATGCCATTAAAATGTACATGTCCTTGTTAAGGGTAGCCCTCTAAGTTGTCAAGGGTCACTTACACCTAAGTGTAAATAAGTCTCAAGCCCTTATCTATGAGGAGTGCCCTGGATGTCTTGGAGAAAGAACAGAAATGCTTTATAAGGAAGAAAAGGGTATAGGATGGGAGTCTTGAGGGTACGTGAGACAAACTACATCCTTCCCTGGTTGTGACTTCCCTGAAGGGTGTCCCTGAAATGCCCTTCCCCACCCTCCCCTGAATATGGTACCACAATGGTTCTCAAAATATGGTGCCTGGACCAGCAGCATAAGCACCACCTGGGAACTTGTTAGAAATGCAAATTCTCAGACCTCACCCCAGATGTACTGAAACAGACATTTTAGGGGTGGGGCTCACCCACTGGAATTTTCACAGGTCCTTTGGGGAATTCTGATGGACACACAAGTTTGAGAAGCACTGCTCTAATGTCTTATCACACTGCCTGCCTCTCTACCATTAGTATGTACTATTATTATGAGTCTAATGATTTGTCAGATTCCTTTATTAGTAAAAGAATATAGTTTTCAGAAAGGTGCAAGAGGAAATTATAAGCTACCCATTGAGAGCTAAGCTCTGTGATAATGGGGCAGAGAGTAAGTGCCTGTGGCTGAGTAGGGAGCCATTGGCTAAAAAGGAAGATGGTCATTGATAAAGGTCTATGTTAACAGCTCTGTTAAGGTAAGTCCTCTGTCTCTCAAATTGGTGCAATTTGTAGTGACCACCAAAGCAGGAGTGGTTTTGCTTCTCTTTGCAATTCTCAGAGCTCTCAATAGGGCATGTCTTAACACGCAGTTGGAAAAGGTCCACCCTGTTGCACAATGAAATGTTCATCTCATGTTATTTAGCACCCTTGGTCTCTCTTTGGAGGGGAAAGGAAGGGAGGAAAATGTATAGTTTTAGAACCAGGGAATGATTTATCATTCAATGAAACAGCACAGATAGAGGCTTAAATCAAGTGTGTGGAAATAATATGTTGTTATTACTAGTCTTAACTCTGCTAAATTATAACCTATAAACCCTGCAACGCTTGACTTTAAATATCCCATCCACGTTTGCAGGAAATCTAAATGGTTATTTCCTCCTTTATTGCATGCATTACAGGAGGATTTACTGTTGCTTCCACAAAGCATATATGAGGAGCATGTTATCCAGGATGTCAGTGTAACCAGGCACGATTGATAAGCACACAGCCCACATCACATATGTATTCTGGGAGCCTTTATGTGCAGTTAATTAGTTTAGCTATTGCTTTCATGGTTCATTTAGAAGCTTCATGCTTCATTAAATATCAATAAATTTTATCCTCAAAAAACCTTTTCAGTAAAAATACGATTGTCTCTTCAAGTGATAATCTTGTTAATGGATGTATATATTCCAAGCATGTCTATCAGGACTGACAAAACTCTGAATTGCCATGGTTGCAGTACCCTGAAGTAATATGCAAATTTTATTCTATAGTTTAAAACACATGCCTCATCCACACATATTTTCTTACAGTAGGGAAAAAAATCTTTTTTAACTTTCCAAAAACGATGCGTCTTTTAAGCTTCTATTTTTATTTCGTCAAGAATGCCTACTTATGTTTCATAAGCTCCTTTTATCCATTACATCAATTTCAAGTTCTCTTTATTGGAAAGACAAGCTTTTAGCAACTTTTCATAGTGTGAAAGAGAAGTTTTCAGGAAACATGTTCTTCACTGCTCTGATACATGTGTCCAAAGAGGGCAAGGGTCACAATTACTGGGCTTATCCCATCCAATATTATAGTCATTTCTATCAGAGAGTGATCTGGGCTGTTCACTGAATGCCAGGAGCTGGGGGTCGACTGGGGAGGGTAAGTATGAGGAAGGAAGAGCTTCATCTACCTAAGCAGAAATAGGGCCTTCTGATACATTCTATCTTGCCTTCCAGGTGCAGCTCACGTATTCTCTGTGGAGACATCCCCAGCCTGCTCAGACGGGGAAGTTGTCACTCTTTTCCTCATTTTCCTTATAGCACTTTGTTAACGCTTCCATTATAAAATGTAATATAATGAATTATTGTGTTATCCATTCATTCATTCATCCATTCATTTGACAAAAATGTATTTCTAAGGATACAATGTAAACAAGACAAGATCCACTTTTTCATAAAGTGTGCATCCTAGTGGTCAGGAGATGCACAATAAAACAAAATAAATGAATAAGATAATTTCAAACAAGGATAAGTGTCATGAAAGAAAGAAAACAGGGAGATGGGATTGAGACTATGAGAGGGAGGGGGTTACTTTGGACTGAGTGACAGGAAGGCCTGTGAAAGAGAGAGCTCATAAACTGGGATGCAAACGGTAAGAAGAAACAAGCCATGCAACAACACAGTGCAACATCCCAGGCAGAGGAGGCTACAAGTACAAAGACCTGAAAGCTGATCCAGCTTAGCATGTTGGAGGAAGGAAAAGAAAACCAGGCTGGCTGGAATGTACTCAGCAAAGGGGAGCATGGTACCAGATAAATTTGGAGATAACTTGCCAATCTTTTGGCTTTAGACTATGAGCTCCTAGAAAACAGACCCTGTGTGTTACTTGAGTTTGAATCTCTAGTCCTTAGTCTCATATCTGACACATGGTCTACAAACGTGTGCTGAATAAATGAACCAAATGAGCCATTTCCCAAGGTCACATATGAAACATTGGGGATTTTTTTCTATCACTTTGTACAATCTGCCTCCTCTCAGCCACTCGTTCAATATGGACGATCATGTTCTATCCTTTCTGTGCAAAGATAGCATACCATGGACTCTTAATGCTGGAGACGGAGGAACTGCAGAAGGTTTATTTTTTCCTGAGGAAGAGTCACCCTGAGCTAACATCTGTTGCCAATCCACGCCCCCTCCCTACCTTTTTTTTCTCTTGAGGAAGACTAGCCCTGAGCTAACAACTGTGCCAATCTTCCTCTGTTTTGTATGTGGATCACTGCCATAACATGGCTGACAAGTGGTGTAGGTCAGAGCCTGGGATCCAAACCCACAAACCTGGGCTGCCAAAGCAGAATGGACCAAACTTAACCACTACACCACGGGGCTGGCCCCAAGAAGGTTCTTTTAGTTATTTTTCCATCAGAGATCATGAATTTGTACTTGAAGATCCATATGGTTTTACTGATGGCTCTTGTGATCAAGAGCGAAATACATTCAGGAGGCGAGAACCAGGAGTTCAAAGGGCAACCCGACAGGGTTTTAAAAAGTAGCTCAGAAGAGCTCAGAGCCATGTCCTGGGATTTATTTATTTATGTAGTACTTGAATTCACCCAAAAACGGGACAACCAAGCATGAACATTAATATTAATGTCATCACTGTCATCATCATCATCATCATCATCATCTCTTTGAACACAAAATAATATAAATGAACTTTCCCAGCGAACTTTATTATCATGATAGATGAGGAGAAAGAGGAAAAAGAGACAGCCTACTAGAAATACTTTCATTTCCACGCTACAAAATATTTTCAGTCCTTCCAAAATTGGTTTATTTTGTCTCCTCTGTTTCTTCCTCGTAACAGGCATGGTAGACGGGAGACAATTTTTGAATAATGGATGAATGGATGCCTGGTTTCATTTCTTCACAATAACCCCCGGTGGTGATAAGGAATTGACCATGTTGGCACTGACAGGCTTCGAGACCACCACAAATCCAGAAAGCCAACTGTGGCCACATTGGATACGTGTGAGAAATGCAGACTCACTGGGTTTATGAACACCAGTAAAAATTCCAAGAGGGCCTGATGCCAGGAAAATGCCTTATTCTGTCAGAAAGTACATCTCCCACACAGCAGCAGGTCTGGCATAGCTTGAGCCACATGTTAAAAACAAAGCAAAGTGACATGTGATATGGGCCTCACTGCCTGATGACAGAATTCACGAGCTGTCTTCACTCTGAGCTTTTCTGGAACAAACTGAGTGCACATAGCCCAAGCATGTTTGATGGTTTTGTCTTATTATCATGTTCTTTTCTGCAAAGTCTTTGCCTTTTAGGTAACTAAGATTTTTCTTATTACAATTTCAAGATTTATTCCCAAATGACAAATAATAATCTAATTCTAAGGAACTCTGTACTTTTCAATCTATTCTATAGCCAAGTTAGTGTTTCAGATATATTAAACCTGTTTCAACCCCTGGAAGCACGTAGGTGACTTCAAAATACATTCAGGGGTCGGCCCGGTGGCATAGTGGTTAAGACCACATGCTCCACTTCCATGGCCCAGGGTTCGCGGGTTCGGATCCCGGGCACGGACCTACACGCAGCTCATCAAGTCATGCTGTGGCAGCATCCCACATGCAAAATAGAGGAAGACTGGCATGAATGTTAGCTCAGGGACAATCTTCCTCAAGCGAAAAGAGGCAGAGTGGCAACAGATGTGAGCTCAGGGCCAACCTTCCTCATCAAAAAAACCCCACAAAATTCAAATCAACTGGTAAACCATGTAGTGGCACCTCTCTTAATATTCATTGTGTAGACAATACTTTAGTATCTCCGCTGGTAATCATCATAGTCTACAGTACATTGGTTTTATGAAAGTCAATTTTTAGCAATGTTGGCCTACTAAAAATCCCGTTTTTGTCGTTTTTTGTTTTGTCATTTCCATACCTGTTCTGACCTTGGATCATAAGAATAAGAAGAGCTTTCAGTTACACCGGGCAGAGGAGCCATGATGGCAATAAATGGCTTCCAAAACACCCCTTTGGGGATGCATTGTATTTTCTTTTCCCCCTTAGTCAGTGTCTATTTGTCTCTCTCCCTCTCGTCCAGCCCTGATTATTATGGTTTAGAAACAGCCTATCTTACTTGTTGTGTTAGTGTCCTAAGGCTGCCACAACAGAAGGACCACAAACTGGGTGGCTTTAAACAACAGAAACTTATTCTCTCACATTTCTGGAGGCTAGAAGTCCTGAATCAAGGTGTTGGCAGAGCCATGCTCTCTCGGAAAGCTCTAGGGGAGGATTTTTCCTTGCCTTTTTTTTAGCTTCTGGTGGTTGCCAGCAATCCTTGGCATTCTTTGGCTTATAAACACATCACTCCAATCTCTGCCCCTGTCATCACATGGTATTCTCTCTGTGTGTCTTCTGTGTTCACATGCATTCTCATCTCTGCATCCATGTCCAAATTTCCCCCTTTTTATAAGGAAACCTGTTATTGGATTAGGTCCTGCCCTAATCCAGTATGACATCATCTTTTAACATGATTACATCTACAAAACCCTATTTACAAATAAGGTCACATTCTGAGATTTCAGGTGGACATGAATTTTGGGGGGACACTATTCAACCTAGTATGGTTGCTAAGCCAGCATCTTTTCAATTACCACTTTTTCCAAGGGGTCTGAAGAACATCGCCAACTGAAGAACATCTGTAGCCAAAATAATTGCCCACAGAAGAACAGTAAAAGGAAGTGACATAATTCAATGAAGAAGTCTAACAGGAAAATTGCCACAGTTTGGTAGTTTCAGGACTGAATTATTCTCACCTGTGAGGTCAATTACCAACAGACTATCATGCAAAAACACCTACCCAGCCACTTCTGCAGGAAAATGTCCCTTTTGACTGAACCAATCTCTTCTTTGTACTCAGCTCCCTAAGTGAGACATCTCTACCCAGCTCTCATACCATCCACATGAAGACAGACAGGAAAAGTACCAACAATGGTTGGGCATCATGTTAGGCACTCTATACACATAATATCATCACCTCCATCAGAGACGGGAAGAAACTAAAGCTCACAGAGATACAGCAATCAGCCCCAAGTCAAACAGGAGAGTTAGGGTCTGAACACAGATCTGCCAGAGTCCAAAGCTGATGCATCATTTTTAATGTTTGAACATACATACACACACACAGATTTCAAAAATGACCATTTCATTTACCCTGTATCTGAAACACTTCCTCTTCTCAATCCACAAAATATTAGAACTGGAAGACACCTCAGATATCATCTAATACAATAATTTCATTTTATAGATGAACACATTGAAGAACAGAAATGATAATTGAATGACTTGTTCAAGATCACAGGAATAACTAGTCACAAAACTGGGAATAGAGCCTCAGACTCTCAGGCTTATAGTCCAGGCTGGCAATATCTAGCCTCTCTAGTAGCACGTAGTCGTCTCTGTAGTAAGACCACATTTCACAAACAGGTCATCGTGGTGGTTTGGAGTATGGAGATTGAAATTAGATTGTATAGATTCAAATCTTGGCTTGTCATTTACATATGTGGGCCAGCCACTTAATATTTTAGCTTCAGTAGTCTGAACTACAAAATGGAGGTGATAAAGACATGCGTCACATAGTTATCTAGTATTTAATAGGATTGTTGAGAGGATTAAATGTGCTCAGAATAGTACCTAGTGCACAGTAAATGCTTAGTATATGTTAGTTGTTGATAGCGGTTTTGTGGTTTTATTAGTAAATTATAATTTTAATAATAATCATCATCATCCAATAAAAAGCTACAAATGAGTGACTTCAGTGTTTTTCATCACCATATGTTTCTAGCAGCCACACTGGTCGCAAGTCCTCATTGAAGAAGACAGTGATACAGTGATTTCCTGGTCCTTCATAATAATTAACTTCAATCTTATTTCATAATCTAATTTATGCCGGTCCAATTGCCATGTTTTCCTCTAAACACAAAATGTGCAAAGGGTCTATAGTCTAGTTTTAATTTCCCTGATTGTGTGAGTCCACATTTAACTGCCTTCTTCAAATAATGGTGTGTCATTTATGTCCTGAAAAGCCAACAATGTTATTACATCCTGACTCTGACAAATCCTTGCTCTTGTCTCTCTCATCTTATCTCTATGAGTCTCAGGAAGGCAAACCCTGGGAAAATTATACAAATAGCCCCAAATATTTGAAATCAGCATTGTCCTCACATGCGTATGCCTCTCCAAAAGCTTAGAGCATTTCTCTTTCAGTTTTATTCTTTCATTAGCCGAAGGCTTGCTAATTAATTGGAATTTTCCAGGGCTTTTGTTGTTGTGACAAAGGGGAACAATGCAAAGGCTGATTCCTTCTTGTTAAAGACGTCCATCCACCCTCCAAAGAGTAGCACAGAGACGGCGGGGATAAGAGGGGGGATTAAGTCGACTTTGAAAGGGTCAGACTTCATGAGTTCCTGCACCCCCCTCCTCTGCCCACCGCTGCCTTCATCTTCACCAAAACTGATTTATGGGAAGTGACATCTTAACCATGGCTTTTATCCCTCCAAAGGAGAGGCTGCTTAGAGGGCATTATGTAGGATCTAAAATTAGATGGCAAAGATCATCCTATAAGCATGGAACAAACAATATTGGGAAGCAAAAGATACTGTATTAGGTGAGAGAGCTATTTGAGAACAAAAATTTATGGATCAGGGAGGAAGGGAGTAAAACTCAGATGAGCATTCCCAAGCAAGGCACAGACCAGACTTAAAAGAAACAAAAAGATGCTTAATCTTCGCAAAAATAGCGCTGCTTAAACCAAAAATAGCAGAGCAGCTGGAGGCTAGGAGTAGGGAAGGGGAATGAAGAGAGATTAATTCTAAATTTTGTTCTTGGTTTCCCTTTCAAGGTATCATGCTATGGTTTGATACACTGGGTTACTGGAACTTGTGGAAACCCTCATGGGCTGTGTTTCACCCACACTGTGAGAGGTTCTAAAGCACCTCTGCCTTTCAGGTTCCACGGATGCAGAATAACAGAGGCTGGAGGGGTCCTCAAACATGGTGATGGGGCCATTGCAACATCATCCCTGCAGAGTTTCGTTTGATATAAACCTACTTGAATATCCTAGGCCAGAAAAAAAAATCATCCTACGTTTTTGAAAACTACATTCTTTTCCATGGAAAAAAAGGTTTACTAATTTATTTGTTTATAGGTAAATGCTTATAAAAATACTTTGTAATACCTGGACCCAGACATTGTGACATGGACCTACATCTAGAATTTCATTACAGCAGAACCTGGAAGGCCTTCAAAATATCTCTCCCTCCAGGCTGATGCCTGAAGGGCTATCACTCCAGTCACCTAAGGTGCCACAAGGTTTTGAACAAGCTGAGTATGAAGGGCCTGTGCAGATATCCAGATAGAACTACATATAGGCAATTGGAAGGGAGAGCCTGGAAATGGGGCTGGAACCAGGTGCTGGGGGTATCAGTAAGTACAGAGCCTTCCATGCAAGTGAGATTGCTCAAGGTTCACATATATAGGGGATGGAGAATTAGGGATAAGATGGAACTCGAGAATATCCAATGTTGAGGGCTGCAGGCAGAAAGGAATTGGCAAAATAGGAAGAGAAAGTGTGTCTAGAGTTGGGTGGGGTGAGCAGGAGGGAGAGGGAGGGGAATATGCCACAATATTTAAAGACACAGACTCTAGAGTGAGACCACTTGGCTTCAAATCCTGGGACCACTGCTTACAGGACTTGGAAGATCAGACAAAACACGGAACTTCTCTACACCTCAATTTTCCCCTCTGGAAAATGGGGGAAACAATAGTACATCACATAGTTGTTCTGATGAAAAGTACTTGACATGGTGTCTTGCTCATATTAAGCACTCAAAAACTGTTAGACATGGTTAATATGTTTATTAAGAAGCAAACAGGACTAAAAGAGACACACAAGATAATACGTGAGTAGGAGCATCTCAGATCCTTTTCTAGAACTGCTGTGAATACCCTGAAGAGTGGAAAGGAAAGCCACAGCCCAGAAGACATTGGGGAAAACCCCATAGGACAAAGAGAGACCACACAATGAGGACGATGGGGGCCCCAAGATAATCTTTTCCATAAAAAGAGGCACATGATGCTTGGTTACTAAGAGGTGATGTGGAGAATAAACCATAAAAATAACCACTCTTAGAGCAATGGCAGAGTGAAAGAGAGCTGCACTAGAGATGTGAGTGCAAGTTCCAGCCTGACAGCTAACCAACTGCTTATCCTTGGAAAAGTTCCTTCTCCTTCCAAAACTTCAGTTTTGTGGGCTGGCCCGGTGGTGCAGTGGCAAGTTCACATGTTCCGCTGTGACAGCCCGGGGTTTGCCAGTTCAGATCCCGGGTGCAGACCTACGCATCACTTGTCAAGCCATGCAATAGCAGGCATCCCACATATAAAGTAGAGGAAGATGGGCATGGATGTTAGCTCAAGGCCAGTCTTCCTCAGCAAAAAGGAGGAGGTTTGGAGGCAGATGTTAGCTCAGGGCTAATCTTCCTTAAAAAAAACCCCAAAAAACAAACTTCCATTTTGTAGATGCTAACTTTAGGCGACTGAAATCC
Source organism: Equus przewalskii (assembly GCF_037783145.1). Classification (NCBI taxonomy): domain Eukaryota; kingdom Metazoa; phylum Chordata; class Mammalia; order Perissodactyla; family Equidae; genus Equus; species Equus przewalskii. The sequence continues at coordinate 24,047,325 of NC_091852.1, forward strand.
CTTCCAGCTCTCACCATTTATGATTTCTGTTATTCTATAATTTAGCTTAAGAATTCAGTAGCTACACCTGAAGGCAGTAACATTGGTGAAGACATTAGGGATCAGAGGGACTTCAATCTCTTGTGTCCTTAGCATGAATCAGAGAACCCAAAAGTCACCTTCAGTTTATTTAAAGGGGTAGATGGTGATGCGGAGACAACCATGTCTTCCTTCCTCTTGTTTGTCCTCCTCTGTTTGCCTGAAAACCAGAGATGAGAGGAAGGAACAGGATAAAAACTGAATCAAGACTGAGACTAAAGCAGTGTTCCTGTTCACCAGCAATTCCAACAAAGCTTTGGAGTGGGGCAGGAGGACGGTGGATATAAGCAAGACAAACATGCACATAACATTGATTCAAGTGGAGAGTCAGAAGTAAAATCAATTAACGTGGGATCCGAAAGGATAAAGATCACGCCTCACTAGTCCGCAACCCTCATTTTACCATTGAGAGAAATGACTCGCAGAGAGGTGAAGTGAATTGCCCAAGAGCAAACAGTTACTGACGCAAAGCTGGAAGAGGAGCTCATGTTTGCTGACTCAGTTCAGTACAGATTCCATAGAATTATGCCTCCAACTGGTTAAATTCCAAATTATAACATTTCCTAATAAGAGATTTTGTGTGGGAGGTAATGGGAATAATTGACTAAAATTGCTAAATTCTTGGGAAATCTTTGGATTTCCCCATTTTCATGGACAGCTGACAGGACAAACAGGAAAGGAAAACAAAACACATTAAGCCCCTACTACGTGCCAGACATTCTGCTAAGTGATTTCACATATCTTCTCACATAAGCCTCGCCACTCTGTGACACAATCTTGCAGTTTCTGAGCTCCCTGAAGAGAGGGGCAGGGTCTTACTCATTCATGAATCCTCAGTGCCTGACAGAGTGCTGGTACACAGTAGGTGCCCAACATACGCCTGCTGAATGAGTATAAGATTTTCCTGGTGCATAAAATAAGGATAAGAGAGAGTAAAGCAAAGTATTCTAGATGGTCACATAGTTAGTAAAATTGGCAGCATCAGAATCTGAATTTGGGGTTGTCTGACTCCACAGTGCATTCATGTTCCTTTCAGAGCACAGGCTGCCTTTCATATACTTTTCTCCAACCCAAACAAAAATCCTTATTTTCTAACAAATGGACCGGCTGATTTATATCACACTTGTGGCTACTGCACCCTCTTCTTTAAATCCTAGTTTGCTTTCAAAGTGTTTTTTCAAGATGCCACTTCTGGTCTGGTTGCACCTCTTCACTGGCCAAGCATGGTCAGGATCTCTAAGGGTACCAAGGAGCACACATTCTCAAGGGCCAGCAGCAAGGAGCCACAGAACCACAGGAGGAGCACACTGGTCTTGAGCTCCAGTTTGATGTCTGCTCCTACCACACAGAGATAACATAACTGGCTTGGTTAAGTGCAATCTTTCCTTTCCTTCTTGACAGGTTTCAACTTAAAACTCAGCAAGCAAGTCAGACCAATTGTTGTCTTTCTTGTCTCTCTCTCTCTCTCATGCTTGCCAAAACTTCAGACTAGCTCTATTGTAAATGACTGTCTAAAGTACATCCAAAAATGAAGGGGTTTTTTTTCCTAATTATATATATAAGAGAAGCCATGTCTTTCAGATATTTTTGACTTGAGGCTGTTAAGTAGACTCTGTTTGTTCCATCCAAGAAAGCCCAAAGAAATGGATAATGATCCAAAACAGACTACATTTGAACAGTTCTGTATATTATATGCAAAGAAATGTTCCCACAACAAAGTCACTAAATGAATGTCACTATGCCTGAATAGAGGAATAAAATTGAATTGTGATAAAAGCAAATTGTTTAAAGGATCTTCAGTTCATGTCTACCAAATTATCTTGAACATTATGTGCTAAACAAAGGCTCTGATACTCACAGTATTAAGTAATAGAAACATTTTGAGAAATACACCAACATTTTTACTTTAAAAACAATTTATGTATCATTTTCTGGTTTTATGAGTACTGTTAACTGTCCTCCAAAACTTTGAACAGTGCTAAATTCTTTGTCAGCTGAATATTCTACTATACTAAGTTTTCTTTCACGCCGGGGACCATGTTGGGATGCTTTATGGTAAAGTGAACAAGGAACTCCATGGAAATAGACATAAGCCTTGGTCCCTGGTTGGGTCTAATCATTGAAACATCAATCTGTTTAATCCAGAGTCTCTAACTATTACATAACCAGACAATTTTAATGAAAATGATGGTAGCAATGTAGGAAAATATATGCTATTTAACTTATAATTGATGAGCTATTTAAACTATCTCACAGAGTATTCTGAGAGACAATTTTTTCCTATGGTGTCAAAGATCATTACCACCATCCTCAATGACAAAGGAGGAGAGAGTTGATTGTCCTGTCTACACTTGAAACATCTCCAACCCTAGGTAAATCTTGGCCAAGGCTTTTGCTGCTGCCCAACATTATCAGCTGGTAGTTCTCTGAATTCTAATCTCATAAATGAGACCTCTACTATTTGGTAGGCACAAGGAGAGCATGAGGAATGACATCAAGATTTCTACTTTGCATTCAATGACCTTTAAAAAAAAATAATATCATTACTAGCCCCAGACTCTGGAAATTACTAAACATGTTTGAAAGCCCTAAGAAGTTTACCAAGGCTTTCAGATAACTTGATAGTGTTGGCAGTGGTGAGGTCTAACAATGTCGTTTTAGCATAGAGAGCTGGAAAGAACAGGAGGGAATGAGCTGAACGATCTGGGTGCTAGTCTCACAGCTGCCACTTACACGTGATCCAGGATTTTCCTTTGCTATAAAGGAAATAGCAAAGGGGACAACTGGTGAAATCACTAAGATCTGTATATTAGATAACAGTATGTATCAATGTTAATTTCCTGATTTTGCTAATTGTACTGTGGTTACATAACAGAATGTTCTTGTTTTTAGCAATACACACTTGAGTATTTAGGGATAAAAGGGCATCATGTCTGCAACTTATTCTGAATGGTTCAAAAAAACAGAGGGAATAATGGAGCACATGTGGTAAAAAGTTAACATTTGGGAAATCTGGGTAAAGAGTATAAGAGAATTTTTCGTACTGTTCTTGCAACTTTTCTGTTAAGTCTGAAATTAAATCAAGATAAAAACTTTAACTAAAATAAATCCTACGTATACAATTGGCAATCAGTAAATATTCACCAAATGCCATTTTAACTTCTCTTGGACACAGTATCCTCATATGCAAAATGAAAGAGGGTTGAACCAGGGGATTTTTTTAAATCTAGCTATCCTCAAGTCTCAGATTCCAATGATGAGTAATGAATCATTTATATAGCAATTTTCCTGCAACACATGGAGAAAACAATAACAACAGCGGTAGACATGATTCCTGCCTTCAAGAAGGCCGAAGTGATAAAATAGAGATAAGTGTTCAGAAAGAGTTAAAGATAATTGGGCGAACTTTTCTGGAAGATATATGAGTTTCAAATGGGATATTAAAAGGAGTAAATATACGAATTAGCAATGAATTTAGAGGAGACTTTACTGGAGGGCTACTCTTGGACAGAGGCATGGCAGCAGGCCTGAGGGAGTCTCCTGCCATGAAAACCAAGCAAGTGTGTACTGGCTAGGATGAGTGAAGCTGGGCTAGTCTACAGGTCTGGACTTTTGATCAATTTTCTAAAACCAACATGAGGATGGAACCAAGGCATGGGGGCTGATGCTAGAGTATCCTCCCAGACTGACGGGAAACCTCCAACACAGTATGCCACGGACAGTTTATTTAAAGTCTGTGAGATAGTCATCTTAAAGTACGCATCAATTTTGTTCTCCAAGCATATACCCAATCCAACATCTCAAAGATAGAGCACTGCATGCAGTCAACACATTGCTCTGACCCCAAAGTAGGCAACTCTCAATCGGAACTAAAATGTATAGTGAAAACAATTCCTTCTCCCACTCTGCAAAGTCTTCAGAAAGGTATCCATGTTCTATCCAACATCTGTATGCTCAAGGTGTGCATTTTATTAGTAACTACCTAAATTCACCTAAGCAAGAGCATTCCAAACACTACCACACTAAATACTAAGTATAAAACTTCCATGACTTCCCATAACTGGGATTACACACAGTCAGGCAGAGAACACAATGAGAGAGAAAAATGAATTGGTCAATTAGCAATTATTTAATTAAGAGATCATGTACCTAGAACTGTGCTCATGATACCTACCACATACAGATCATACAAAGGGAGCCATATGAGAGTGATCAAGCTTCTAAGGATGAGATTTATCACCACCCACATGCATGGTGAATGCACTTTTATTAGTATCACCTGTAAGTCACATTTAGAATACTAGACATTCACTCTTAAAATGCTATGATTTTCCATCATGGACAGGGTATTTATTACAATTCAATTCTGCAGGGATGGACATGATATTATACATATAAGTACAATATTCACCAACACAGTATGAAGATAAAAGAGTTCTTTTATTCACTAAAAGAGAGTCTGAGGAATAGCTTAAGTTAAGCCTTCAAAAATGAAATGTGTTGTATCCAAGCATAGTAATAAAGATTCCATAGACACTGCTTAGAGAGAGATTAGATTAAAATTTAACCTATCACATTCTGTTCTTCACCTTAAAAGAAATTATAAACTCTGTCTTTAGGCTTCCATTTTTAGTGTTTAAAAAAAAAAAAAGGAACACAGATGGAATAAACCTCATTCACTTAATTTGAAAATCAGATGCAGACTTCAAAATCTGGAATAAGGAAAGATTCTTGCTGGTTGATTTCTTTAAGGAATTTATCTTTAGCTATCTGAGAGGAGAACTGCTTACATCATCCAGTGACCTTTAATGGATTGATAAGTTATCACATGATACAAAAATTTATGACAAAAGCAGTTATATGGAAGGAGTCTGACTAAGATGGTTTGAACTCTTTTTCTCTTAATGGAGCTTAAGTTTAAAACTGGGTCTACACTGTTTAGACTTTGCAGTTGTCAATGAGTATAATTTGGAACTACCGTACCACACAGAACAAATGCTTAAATGTCAACTGGCTGAAGGATTAAATGACTGAAGAGGGCTGGTGCCTAAGGAATAAAATTTTTAAAGTCATTTAAAGGAAAACCAAGAACCAAAGGTTGAGAAATGTTTGTATTTTGTTTGTATTTGAGGTGATAATGACCAAAAGTGTTTTTGTGGGGTTTTTTTTAACTTTCAACAATTAACAGATTGCTGAACATTTCCATCTTGTAAAATGCCTCTTTTATACCAGGTACCTCGTGTTAAGGGTATGTGAAGACTGAAGTTCAGTTCTGACTGCAAATGCTAAGAACTGAGAAAAAAATATGTGCCCCAAAATGAATCACATTCAGGCTTAGAATAAATCCATGTGAATATATATTTTCCTATTTACTTGGAAAGTCTTGTATTTGCATCTGTCTTTCTTACTATCACTAAGCTTTCTTTTCTGGAGGTAATGGCTTAGCTTCAACTCTCAATATATACAGCCTCTTAGCTATTTCATTCCTAAGAGTAAGCTGGGCACTGACAGGCGAGTAGATATCTTCTAGTCCACCAAGGTCATTTGGTGCCCACATTGCCAGTAGTTTCTCCCAGTGAAAATCTAGACTTGTTTCTATATATCTACTATTAACCCAAATCCTGATGTACAGTATTTTTAAAGTCCTCTCTTATACTAGCTATTTAGCACTTTCTAAAATATCAACTATAGATCATGTTATCTGGACCTGAGTTTTAATAGTAAACATGATATAAAAGTTTTTGTGAGGAATGATGAATGAGTGAGTGAATGAATGAATAAATGAATAGTGAATGAGGATGCATCATCTGAGATGAATTATGGTACAAGGGGCTTTGCATGTGCTCTCCACAGGTAAGGGTGAGGGAAGACTATAACAAGTAAAAACCGTAAGAAAATCACTGGGAAACTAGATCAAGCTCTGCAATACTTATCCTCTCTCACCAACAGAAGGACTGCAGGCTCTTTGCAAGCAGGGCTGCCTCAATTAGGGGCCTTACTCACAAATGCCTCTGAGGCCAGCAGATGCAAGGAGCACAGCTCCATCTAAAGAGGGCAGGGGCTGCTTGCTATCATGTAGGAAGGGAGGCTGGATGGTTGGTTGCTTTTCCAGTTTTCCAAGAGAAGCCAAAAGTCTGCATTTTTATGTGTAATCCTCTCATTTCTGAATGTTAGTTCTGTGTTTTGTTTTGTTTTAACACTACATGTACTAACAAAACACAGCTGTGGGTCACATTCTGCCCATGGACTATCCTCTCGTAACCTCCAGTCTAAATCTTTCTACATATCAACAAGAACTCACTGCTTATTTTTACCTTATCTTTAAGTCTGGCACAGGATGGGAGGTGGGAGTGGCATACCAATATCACTGAAGAAATCAGCCAAAACAGGAACACAAATGGGAAAATCAGGTATAGCTTTCTAGTGGCTAAATTCCAGTAAGGGCTCATATAGTAGTAAGTCCTTAATGCACTCAATCTCAGTAATTATGCTCAAGCTTCAGTTACCAATTCATCTCCTTCTTTATAATCCATATTCTCACCCCCTAATTTGCCCTTAACTCTTCCTATTTATTAATCATGCCATATATGTCTTCTTTTCTTTTTGTAAATAGCTTCAAATTCTTTTTGTAAAGAGGTGAGACATAAGTAAATTTCAAAAAAAATAATAAAGTCTTTCAGATGTTCATGATATTCTAATTACAAGCAAATGTATTACTATATTTAGGAGCTATGTATTTTTAACACAAAAAGTGATCCCTAGGGGGAGGGGAGGATCTTTTCTGAAGAAATAAATGTTATTTAAAAATTCTATATCCAAAATTTATCACTGGAAAATACTGGAAGATTTTTGTTTCAAATAATTTATGTTCTTGAAGCCTTTAGCAAAAGAAGACAGGAATCCTAGTGTGAGCATCCAGTTAAAATAAACACACACACATGCATACACACACACACACACACACAGACACACACACACAAGCATTTCCACATAGAAAAATAACCTAAACACTCCGATAAATTTAGGAAAAAAACCAACTTAGATTTCTACATCTCTATCTCAGTTTTAACCCTCATGTTTCAGTATATTTAGACCTCTGTAGGAAATTCTACATAAGTAGGTGAGGCCATGAAAATCTTTTGCAGCAAGAACATCTCTCTAGAAGAAAAAGCAAATAAAATAATAGTTTGCCCGTATAGAATAAAGGTAAATACAAAAATGCAAAGGAAAAAAGCCATAACGTGAATTTCTTCATATTACAATCAGGTGCATTTAAGTTCTTGTTATCGGCAAATTAAACAGGTTTCCTGTATTACATATACTTCGAAAACAACATAATCTGTGAACTTCAGCTCAAAAATATTGCTTATATATGCCAAGGAAAATACACAAATAGAAAATTTTCAATTCACTGATTTAAAAAAAAAAGGTTCCAGGCATTCCAATCACAAAATGGAATACAAAAAAATATATAAATTCTCTCAATTTAGAATATTTAAACCATAAAAGACATAGGGTATAAGTGCCACATTCTGTTCTAAAACAATAATGTCAGTGAGGATCATGAAAGGGAAAAAAATGGATTATGCAAAAACGATTAGTATATATATCATAAATTATGTGACACTTTTATAAATCTACCACCACTTTGCTATTTATTGCATATGCTAAACAAGCAGATGCTAAGTCTGTAAACTGTGAATTTACCTCCCTTTTTAATTAATTGTTCCTTTCGAATTACTGGCTTTTCAATCCCGTGCTGCAGTTGCTTCATCTTAGAGACGTGTGCCAATCTTGCATCTAGGTTCCCAGGCTATATTCCAGGAGGTAGTAAACATCAATTCCACTTTTAATTATTTAATGACTCATTTGCATTTTACAGATTCATTGCCATCTGACCTGGTTTAATTTTAGGTTCTTCCAATATGAGCCCTCTGGCCTGCAAGAAGTTAGATCTGACCATCTTCACAGCAAATACGGCTAGTGACATTTGGCGAAGAAAAGACAACTCAGAAATAGGTCAAGGACAGCAGTGGCCCTCCCTAAGCACTTGATCTTCTGAACGCAGCACTTTGTTTTTTCAAAGAGCAGATAGTCCAAATAGGAGGTTTCCTCAGAAGTTATTTAAGGCCTCAGTCTCTGTACATCCAAAATTCTCTCTTGCTAACCGGACCTTAGATTTCCTCCTTTAGAATCCCATATTCTTAGCTCCAAGCCTTCTCATTAAAAGCAAATGCACCTAAGAAAGGTAACATTAATATCTGCTAATACTATCATTTTTTCCAGAATGAAGGATTTGACAGCAGTTTTCTGAAAGTGTGAAGAGGGAAAGAGAGAGATTTAGGGCACTGGGTGGATGGAGGCGGACTAAGGAGACTAGAAAGAATTGTCTCCTCCACAGTTCTGGAACTCATTCTATGCTACACGCCTTCTCCTAGTCATGGATACATAATAAAAAGCTGGACCTTTGGCTACAGAAGACAAATGACTATCATTTTTATATATCCTCTGAGACACACACATAAACACACAAAGTTCTTAACCATGGCAGTACACAGTCCCTGAAAAACAGAAACTGCCGTTTGCTGCTCTCTTGGAGTTGTCAGAATGACCTACTCATCTAGGACTATCCGTCTGATTCTTAGGATTATACCTACCCAGTTCCCTACTGTATTGGATAAGTAATAAATTTTCAGTACCTTCCCCCTCCCTTACATAATTGCCATAATAAAGGGAGGAGACCCAGAGGAAATGAGCAAGGTAACAAACAAAGATTGAAGGTTGCTTTTATGTCAGTGTCATGCACTGTGTTACGCACATTACCTATCTTTTCTTGTTTTAATAACAACATAAAAGAAGTATCATCATTCTCAAGTGGCAGATGAAAAAACTGAGGCCTGAGGTTTCCAAATTCGGCCAAAGTCTCATAGATAGGAAATGATGTAGCCAAGATTAAAACCCAAAGCTTCTCCTTTCAGTGAGCTAGAAGAAAGTATCTTTACATTGATCCCTAATTAAGACCCAACACTGTCATTATACTCTCCCAAACATAAACCCAGAGTTCCTTGATGCTAACTTGAAAGACTTAGGGGCAACCATCGCCAGCAGAAAACAATGAGTGTGCAGGCTGACAAATGATACGTGGGAACCTCCTCTGTTCATAGAAGCAAACAGCACAGTGGAAGGCAGCCTCTGGCCCTTTCCTCATTCCTGGGTTTTATCAGAAAATAACCTGGAGCCAAGATTTTGGTGGTATTTTCAATGGACCTGTCAGGAAGAGAAAAAACTCATTTCTCTCCCTCTTATAAAAGTAATACACAAACAATGTGGAAAATTGGGGGAATATTTTTAAAAATCAAAGAAGAAATTAATAATCATTCATAATCTCACTGCCCAGAGACAATCAGAACACTTTAGACTATTTTCTCTAGTCTTTTCTCTGTATCTCTTCATACTTTGAAAGCATTAGAGCCTACATTTTATATGCAATTTTGCATGAAGTTCTATTCATTTAACCATATATTAAAATTATTACACTTCAAAAAACTACTTGTAAATTTAATTAACTGTTCCTTCACTGTTGTGCATTTAGAGTAGAGATGATTTTTCACTATTTAAAAAAACACTACAAAGAACATCTCTTTGTACATTTCTTTTACCATATTTCAAATTACTTTCTTAGCATCAATTTCTAGAAGCGGAGTTATTGAGCCAAATGACAGTCAACACATTTCATTTTTGCACAACACAGGTATCCTCCAGTCAGAAGGCACACATACAGACAGGTCAGAAAGGATGTGGCTTGTGAACATCCACTAAGCTGTACCAGAGTTTACCTACCAGCTGATAGGGTGAATGTATGTTAAATATTTTTCAAGCTCTCTATATTAAGATGGCACCCAAAATTTACACCCCCAAAACACACATTGAGAACTCCAATCTCAATGTGTGCTGCTTAACTACTGAGTATTAACATCTCCACCAATTTGATAGGCAAAAAAAAAAATCACTATTGCTTTCATTTGTATTCCTAAATTCAATGAGGTTGAACATTTTCTTAAAAGGCTTATTTCCTCTTTATTAGTGGTCTCTTCATGTCTCTATTTATCTATTGGTTGGCACCTTATGGCCTTGATTCCCTTTTCACAAGGTGCAGTAACATAACAAGACAGGAGGTCCACAGGCTCAGGAGACATATTCTAGACCCAGACCTTGCCATTAATTAGTTGGAACAGTTGGGACTAATCACTTCACACAGATCAGAAGCTTTCAAATTTTGGGTGACATGGTCAAGAGAAATTTTACACAGAGCCCAATGTATAAAACAGATAAAAGTGAAGGTGCTGGGTTGAAGCAAGGGATCTTACCTTCTTATATCCCCGACCCCCTCCCCAACCCGAGCTTCTGAGACACTTCAGAGGAACCCTAGGGTTCTGAAGAATAAAATAAAACACTACTGAGCCTGTCAATTTCTAAGATCTCTTTCAGCTTCTATGAAACCACCCTTTCCCTGGGTGCAAAAAGAAGCTTTAAAACCACACTAAGATTTGGTGAGCTCAGGAAGCCAGAATCCCAGAGGCATAGTAAGAAGCCTTCATATGGAAAGTATTCCTGGTGAGTCTGAACAGTTTTTTTCTCTCTCTGAAAGTGCAGTTGGTGCAAAGGAAAAAAAGCAATACTGAATAAGCTATGTGACAGGAAGACAGGAGGATTCCAAATGCTGAATGTCTCCAGCAGATGTATCAGCTATTCTTCAGAATTCACTAACTCCCATCACAGCTTGGGTCCTGGATGAGACAAATCAATGTGAAATATTTCTTCCTTGATTCTTCCAGCTGAAGCTGAGAGTCAAAGCACACTGAGTATCACCACCTTCAGGGAAATACAGTGATTTATGGAGCGAAGCTAGCAATTATTATGTCCTTTTTCAAAAGCCCCACGTTTCAGTACATCTTTTCACAGGATTGTTTTTTATCCTTAAAGATACGTTCTTATTTCCAAGTGAACCAGAATGACTCTGGTCAGTTGCATAATGCAAGACAGGAAGATGGACTAGATATTTACACAAGGAGATACGAGGGCTGCTGAGAAAAACACTCCTGCCCTCAAAATTCTTGTCCCTACAGTTGACTTTGCCACAGAGTCCGAAATACCTACTGGTTCTTCTAAATCACTTTTCTAAAAGATATCCTACAAAGAAAAAAAGAAGATGGCATAGGAGATAATGTGAACGATTATCACTTATTAATAGCCTTTATGTTGAGTAGAGATCAGAATCTTAAGGTAAAAAGACAGGATAAGGAAGAGTTGGGAAGTAGAGGGGAAATACACAGAAACACCTGGAGCTAGCTGCATCCAGTGCCTAGCTTGTTGAAAACAAACAGCTATTGAGTGTTGTTGAATTTTGCCTGTTTCATGGTTTTGCCTAGGGCTTGTCCTACATATATCTTCGGTATTCCAAACTTGTTAAGTGCATATATAATTCATGTCAAAGAAATCACAGTTTAACTATGATAAAAAACAGGAAATTATAAATCCAAACTTCCTAAAGAAATTCAGAAAGTCTAACACCATTTTCTAGTGTATAAAATTATGCCTGATGTATGTAAGTTTATCAGAAGTTTTTTTACTAATGACATTTTTCAGTTATCTAACTCCCACCCATCATCCATTAATAATTTTTCTTAAAAATCACTAAGAAAAGAAATAAACATCTTTGAGGGTATCTAGCATAAACACTAGTTATTTAAATAAACTTAAGAATTTGAAGATGAGGTTTTACTATTTGGGTTTTTATTTTACAGTTTCTACTAACTTAAAAATAGACATTTAAAGATAATACGAATTATTTAGGGCTGTAATTACCAGGGTTTTTGTTATACAACTTGGCAAACAGCCATTATGCAATCACAAAAGTCACACTTTAGTCTGAGTTACGGATGGTGCAATAATTCACACCTTGGACATTGTTTCGCCTCAGTATCTTACTGTTTCATTAGAGATGTTTATATTTGGATAGTCTGCAAATGTTCAGTATGAAAGACAGAATCCAAATGTGCGAACCATACACGAGAAACTTACTGGCAATTTGAGAGCACTGAGGCTATTAATAACAAGCAAGCCAAAAAGTTATTCTTCCTTTCACTGTTTAGAAGTTTGCCCCAGAGACATGCATGTATTTTCTTTAAAATTATTAAGACAGTACCTAAAACAAATTGTCATCAAGTTATAAAATATGTGCAAGTAGTCTCCAGCTTCAAAGGTGTGCTATTCTAAAACTCCCTTATGTAGGGTAGCTATACGTCCCTGTTTACCTGGGTTAGTCCTGGGATATGATGACTAGCGCCCCCTTTCACTCTCAAAAGTGCTCAGTTTGGATGATAAATTATTTGGAAACCCTATTTATTAAGTCTCTCTAGTTTTTAACCCAGGACACAATCTCCCATAGAGAGAGAAGAAATATAAGCCTTTTTAAAAACCATCATTTAAAATTAATTTCTAGCAATAGAAATGAACTACCAATGTAATAGCATTTCTATGACAAAGCAGGCTTGAAATTCAAACTTGACATTTCTCCATGAATCCACATCATCTTCTTGGACCTGCAGCAACATTTTTTTTTTTTTTTTTTTGCCCCTTGACAGATAACTGATTTAGAGATTCTTCTGGCTCCAAGTTACCAATGGTTACCTGTGTCAAGACTGAGCTGGGGAGGGTCAGTGAGGGGCAGAGACAGAGGTCCTGGAACAGGGAGCAGGAGGGAGGTCCGGGGCGGGGGGGGGGTGGGTCAAGCATGAGGAGAAGGTGGAGGCTGGGGATAACAGGGGAAAAGAGTCATGGGGCAGAGTCTCCTACCAGGATGATCCCGAAAAATATTTCAGTCCTATTTCAGCAATAACCCCATCCCATCCAGATGCCTCCATCCTACTCGCCCATATAGCTAGAGGATGCAGTCTGACACAACGAAAGAACACGAGGGTCACCCTCTTCCTAGCTCAGTGGGCATGCTCAGGCTGTTTAGATGTTCCGGGTTTCAATTTCTTTATTGAGAAAGAGGAAACCCTCACATAAATTTTTAGGGTTATTTTGAGACCAAATGAAACACTCTTTGTGACATACTTCCCAGTGGTGTACACAGCTGGCACTCAACAAATGTCAGGCCTATGATCAGAAATCTTTCTTTTTTCTGGAAACCTTCTCTTTCCAATTTTAATCAGGGAATTCTGTCCTTCCTATCTCATCAGAGAACAGATCCCATTCATGTAACTTTTTCCTACTCTCCCTTCCCTAAGCAAGTATAGTAAACAGTATTTTTAAAATAGCCATAAATTCCTCCTATCTTATATGTAAGGCTTTGGGGTGGTGGAATGTCAGGAGGCAAATAGCCAGTGAATAAAATCTCAAACTGGTTTTGTTCAGATTTACCCAAGTACAGGTGCTGGGTGGGTGGCATCTCTTCTACTCCATGATTGTCACCATCTCCTTGACTGTCCAGAATGCCACTCTCTATTTTGGAGAGAGGGGATAAATGGACTTAAAAGTACCCTTGGATATTGAAGCAGTTGTCCACTCCATGTTAGTAAGATGAGCTGAGAAAAGTCTCCAGGCACAGATGGCTGTCAGCCCTGCTGCCTGGAGGTCAGCCATCCTGGGGATGCTTTTGTCTAATGAGAAGGGCTTCAGGGATAGCTCCTCTCCAAAGGCATCATACTGAGATGCTCCTTTAAGGATCTGTGGGTGTTGGTCAGGCCTCATCTATGTCCTGGATATTGGGGCTGACCATGGCCAGCACTCACTCCATGCAGACACTCATTTTCCCTCTGGTCCTCCATGATCCATGAGGCCCATGGGCACCATCTTCAGGCCCCCTCCAGCCATTTGGCTACTCTGCCTGCTCCCCACCCCTCAATCTCTCTGAGCTCTGCTTCCTCACTGATAACAGCCGGGTACTCTGGTATGACTGTGCTCGATGGCATCTAGGCTGCTACTGCCAGGCTGTGCCAGAAGGCACTGTAGTGGACATTTGTCCTTTTTGCCTGAGCACCATTTGAGACTCTCCTTCCTATACTCAGAAAATTTCCCACCAAACAGAGCCCTCTTTACCTAAAGAAATGAAAAGTACCACATAGTTTCTGAGGCAAATACAAGTGACTTTGCCATTCCTCCCACGAAGGGGTAGAGTGTGTCTACTCCTTGAATCTGTGCTTGGCCATGTTACTTGCTTTGGTCAATGAGGCAGTTACAAATGTGACACAAGCAGAGGCTTGAAAAGTGCTTGAGAATTGGAGCTTATTGCTGCTTAGAACCTTGTGATCACCATATGAAGAAGTCTGGGCTAGCGTCCGTGAGATCAAGACGTCACATGGAGAGAGACTCTGTCCCAGTTGCCTCAGCTAAGGTCCCAGATATCTAAGTGAGGCATCCTAGGTCATCCAGCCCCAGCTGAGCCAGCCAGACCAGAGGAATCACTCAGCCAATCCAGAATTGTGAGACACAATAAACATGTATTGTGTTAAGCAACTAAATTTTTGAGCAGTGTGTCATGCTGCAATAGCTAACGGATAAAAACAAGTATAGCTTTTTGAAGATGGAAATGTATCCATTCTTTAAGTACATATGTGGTGAGCTATTATGCGTCAATGAGAAGACAAAAGGGGATAAAAAGGTTCCCGTGAAGACCCTTTTGTCCTTTGAGGTTTGGTAATATGGTTGTTCGTTTTGATTAGAGTTATCAAAATGGTTCTATCTGTCTGAATTCTGTAGACAGAGTCTAATTAGGCAGAGTTGTTGGATTTTTTGGAACGTGAATCTCTTTAGACGGGCATGTGCTCTTCAGTGCAGCCACAGCCTCATCACTTTATACTAGCATAGTCCACACCTCCTTCAACACATCGAACTTACTTGCCTGGCTCTAGAGACATTTGATTTCTCCCCAATTTTGACCATTTATGGTGATAAATTATAGGGCACTGGGTGTAGAAAACTTGAACTTTTCTACACTGTTAGGGGTTTTTTATCATCAGTGATAGGCCAAAACAGAGATATGAACTGAAAAGTGGATTAAAACCTGGGGGAGGTAGAGCCAGCTCCTTGGCCAAGTGGCTAAAGTTCCATGTGACCCCCTTTAGCAGCCCTGGGTTCGCAGGTTCGGATCCTGGGTGTGGACCTACTCCACTCATCAGCCATGCTGCGGAGGCATCCCACATCAAAATAGAGGAAGATTGGCACAGATGTTAGCTCAGGGCTAATCTTCCACACCAAAAACAAAACAAAATTTTAAAAACCTGGGGGAGATGATAAGAAGGCACAGAGGTTTGAGGGGAGCGCCAACAACATCCTGGAGAGTGTTCACAATCTACAAGAGCTCGATCTTCATCTCCCTCTTCTATATGGGCTAGTTTTCCATGAATTATAGTTTTCCCATTGAAAAAATAAAAAACAAGATAATAAATTGGATTAGTTATCTATTCCTGCATAACAAAATACTCCAAAACTTAGTGGCTTAAAACAACAATAAACATTCATTATTTTTCACAGTTTCCATGGGTCAGGAATTCAGGAGCAGCTTGACCAGGCAGTTCTAGCTTGGGGTCTTTCATGAGACTGCAGTCATATTGTCTCTGGGCTTACAATCATTGGAATACTTGTCTGAGCTGTATCTGCCTCTAAGGTGACTCACTTACACAGCTGGCAAGTCACACTGGCTGTTAGCGAGAGGTCACAGTTCTCCACATGAGCTTCTCCACAGGGCTGCCTGAGTGTCTTCACAACATAGTGGCTTCCCCCAGAGTGAGTGATCTAAAAGACCAAGACAAAAGCTTCTCGGTCTTTCTTAAGACCTAGCTTCAAAAGTCACGTACCATCTGCAATATTTTATTAGTCACATAGGCCAGCCCTGATTCAGTAAGAGATGAGACTAGGAGATGAGGATCATCAGGGCTATTTTAGAGACTAGCTAGGACTAATGTCTTGAAAAAGCAGTAGTGATCACGATCACTCAAGGGTGATGATAACTGCTATCATTTATTGAACACCTACTATGTATAAAAGTATCATTCTAAATGCTTTATACCTATCATCTCATCTGAGTCTTGTCACAACTCGTACTTTACAAATAAGGGAACTGAGGAGCAGAGATGAATGCAACTTGCCAAGGGCCACACAAGAGCTAGTAAATGGCACTCAGCCTCTGTCACTCTAATGCCCTCTCTCAATCTCAGTGAAGGACAGGTATGTGTGGTTGACACAGATAGTGGTCAGGTCAGTACACTGTCTGCAAGGTATTTCCCATGGTGCTCTTTGGCCTGGAGAGGCTTGGAGAGATGACAGTCGACTATCTTTGGCTGTTAAGGAACTGTCATAATGAAAGAATAATATCTGACTTCCATGTTACTTCTGAGAAACAAAGCTGAAACCAGGTGGCAGGTATCTTAGGAACAAAAATTTAAATTCAACATAAAACTTTAAGGAGAAGTTCAATGAATGCTGGGGGTCACTTCAACCATGAGAGTCCAGGGTTCTATGAAAGAAATACTAACTATGTAGCTCAGGAATTCTGCAAGGAACCCATATTTCTACACTCAGATGCTTCCACGCCACTCACTGTTGGTTTGATAGATTGAGCAAAGATTTCATAACTTTTTCATTAACTTAATTAGCTTTGTTTTCATTAACTTAATCTAGCTTCCTTTACATGGTCTAGCACACTGAACTGGAGGAAGTAGCAATCCTGAAAGTTTATGAATTTTCATCTGAGTCCTGGCTCCTTTACTCCAAGCTGTGTGACCTTATAAAGCCCCTCTACCAGTTTAGATCTCAGTTTCTCCACTTGTAAAATAAGGACACTGATTAGATTTATTTCAAAGGTCTCTTTCAGTTACAACTTTTCCTATTATGTTAACTGATCTTTAAAAAAAATTTTTTTAAATAATAATACTTCCTAAGTCACTATCACTTAGACTAGCTTTACGCACAAACTGATTAGGGAGTTCCTTCTATTTCTTCCTGCCTTGTCAGGATCCTGACATTTATTTTGGATCTTTTATAGGTTAGTTGTTTACATGTCTGACTTCCATCAGCCTTTCAGGTCCTTGCGGGCAGAAAACTGTAAATGATTATTCTAACATACTGCTGCTGCCTAGCATAGTGGGCACTTCAATTAAACTACATAGTTAAATTCAATGAAATTGCAATTTAAATTCATATGACAAATTTCAATACCTTTTATTTTTATTGCCATAGGAAATCAATGAGGAACATGGAAAATTGACTTTCTAGTTATAAAAGGAATAAAGCCCTGGGAAAGAATTTTAACTCACGCCATTTATACTGAAAACACCAATTAACAGGAAATAATATTTACATGTAATTAATCGTGCATTCCAAATCAAAGTATAAGTTATTACAGCCAACTCTTGATTATCCTTGGCAATGTAGGAGGGCATGGATTAAAAGCAAATGTGCAGATAAACACTATCTAATCTAAATCTAATCTAAATTCAACAACAGGGAGCCTTTACATGTGTGAAGATATGGACCGCACATGGATGTTGTTGAGGAGAAAACTTGATAAAAAGTTTATTTCACCCGTAAAATGAAATACCATTCAGCAATTAAATAGAATAAGGAATGTAATAATATAATCTTATTTTTTTTAGCAGCTGTATTAAACTATCCCCACCCCAAAGAGAGAGACTTGCTTTCATTGGGTAAATGCTTGGATAAGGCTCCTTGGTGGACATCTGAGTTTGAGGGGCCACTAGAATGTAGGACTTAGAGATGCAGACACAATTGCTCTCCAATAAGCAGGATAATAATGCATTTGCGAGAGAAGGAGAGGGAAGAGGAGTGGAGGGGAAAGGAGCAAAGTGGAGGGAAGAGAAGGGGAGGGGAGGGGAGGGGAGGGGAAATTTTTCAGGGATGCTGGAGCACCTGATTGGAGGAGAGGCCTGAAGAGACTTGGGACAGCAGCTCTCTCTCTTGTGAATACTAACTCTCCCCTGTAAAATCTTTGATAGGATTCATAGCGCTTTCAGTGCTTTTATGCAATTAGATTATTTGAGGATGGGGAAGGGAACGTGGAAAGGGACAGAGGTTGTGCATCGGTATTGCATGGCAGAAAAACAGAATTATACACAAAAGCATTAAATATATGGGCTACAGTTATAGCCATAGTTACTGACAAAAAGATTTCCAAGATGTACTTTCTCAAAAACAACTTTTTGAGGTACAATTCACATACCATAAAATTCACCCATTTTAAGTGCACAACTCAAAGAATTTTAGTAAATATACCAAGTTGTACAATGATCACCATACTAGAATTAGAACATTGCCATAATCTCAGTAACATCCATGGTGCCTGTACAGGTAATCTCCATTCGTACCCCCAACCCAAGGCAACCACTAATCAACTTTCTGTCTCTATTGATTTGACTTTTTGAACATTTCATACAATTGGAAACAAAATTTGTGGTCTTTTGTGCCTATGTCCTTACACTTAGCGTAATGTTTTTGAGGTTTATCTATGTTGAAGCATATTTCAGAATTCATTCCTTTTTATTGCTGAATAGTATTCCATTATATGCATATAACACACTTTGCTTACCCAGTCTCCAGTTGATGGACATTTGGGTTGTTTCTACTTTGCAGCTATTACAAATAGTGCTACTTTGAATGCTCATATGCAAGCCTCTGTGCTGACATGGCAACACAGACTTTTAAGGGGCAGGAGGAAAGCTGAGAACAGCATCAATTCCAAGAGTTTCACATTTTAACATCTCAGAAATTAAGAGAGTCTTATAATCAGTCATTTACATTTCAGTCAAAGTCCCAAAAGGAAACAGATGGCACACTCACATTAGGACAATTTGAGGAAGACTTAATAAGGGAATTGAATGTAAAGAAAAAGGCGGGGCTGAGGAAGGAGAGAGCCAGCCATGCAGAGAAGAGTCTGCTACCTTGAGAAGAAAGCGCCCTTTTATCAAGGAGCACATTCAGCACAAGGTAGCCTAGGACACTGCTATAGGAATAAATCCTCCTTCCTCGCTCTTCTTCTTCCTTATGATCTCTTGCAGGGGCTCCCCATGCGCCAGACCCAAATGGAAGCCAGAGAGCAAGGGGCCATTGACATGGTCCATACAGATCAGCCTTCCGGGGCAGAGAGCAGGATGGAGAAGGGCGGAGAATGGATATGAAAGCACAATCAACATATATATCCGGCACAGTGTATCAAAGTTAAATTGGCAAAGTTTTCTTCTTTTTTTAGTGATACACAAAATAATGGTGAATCTTCAATTAAGAATTTTAGATTTTATGAAATAAGGTATGGCCCCAATTTCTTTAAAAAAATCATGATTAATAATATATGTTCATAAACGCATGAAATAAAATCTAGACATACATACCTCATCTGCAAGGGGGGAGTTTAAGGCGAAATTTACTTGTCTACATTAAAAAGTTCTGTAATGATAGGACTTTTTACAAGTATATTCTATTGCCAAGATTTAGATCTTCATGGTTTCTAATACCAAGCCTTGTTCTTGCCCTTCAAACTTCCTTTCATACCTATTAACTTCCCTTTATTCTTCCAAACCCTTTTCCCTAACTGATACAGAGCCTGGCCTTCTGTCTTACATTTAGAAAGCATTTTGATAAATATGTGTCAAATACAGGAAAGATTTAATAAGCAATTCAATTAACAAATAAAAATGACTTGAGGCTAGTCATCTTATCATTGATCCCTCTGGTGACCTCTTAGTTGATATACAAGGAAATTGAACACCACCAGAAAAATACTGATGAACCTGAGAGAAAAATAAGGAGAAAGAGAAAAAATTCTAAATAATTAAGAATAGTTCTAAAGCAAGAGAAAAAGCTAAAATAAAATAAAATGGAATTTTGCTGAAAGAGGTTAGAAGTAAATGGTTAAGAAGACCTTTTTTTTTTTTGCCTCTAAAATGTGTGTCTATGTATTGTTTACATTTGAGTTAAAAATGGGCTCAAAGGAGCTGGCCTGGTTGCACAGTGGTTAAGTTCACGTGCTCCGCTTCAGTGGTCTGGGGTTTGTGGGTTTGGATCCCAGGCACAGACCTACACATCACTCATCAAGCCATGTGGCAGCATCCCACATACAAAATAGAGGAAGACTGGCATAGATGTTAGCTCAGGGACAATCCTCCTCAAGCAAAAAGAGGAAAATTGGCAACAGATGTTAGCTCAGGGCCAATCTTCCTCACAAAAAAAAAAAAAAAGAAAGAATAAAAAAGAAAAACGGGCCTCAAAGACATTCTAATGAGGCCAGCTCCAGTGGCACAGTGGTTCAGTTCGGTGCACTCTGCTTCAGCAGCCTGGATTCAGTTCCTGGGCAAGGACCTATACTGCTCTGTTAGTGGTCATGCTGTGCTGGTGGCCCACATACTAAAAAACAGAGGAAGATTGGTGTGGATGTTAGCTCACGGTGAATCTTCCTCAGCACACAGACAAAAAAGAAGCTCTAATGATAAATATTTTATCATGGCAATTAGAAAACTATAGGTTCTGAAGTGATAATGAAAAGAGTAAAGAACTGATGCTCCTGAAAACATTCAGTTTCATCAGCATTGTTTTATTTATAACATTACAAAATGTGAGGAAATGCCTTTTAACATTTCTTGAGATAAAATGTTGGCTTATAATATTTCAACAGAATTTAAAATGTGACACCTCAGTTATTTTCTAATTTTTTAAAATTTCAACTCCACATTATTTTTGTGATATGATGCATCAAATAATCTTTTGTGGACTAGGTGAACAGTTAAGCATAATTTTTAACATCATTTATATGGGAAAATGTATTCCAAGTTCTGAACAACCAACTTACAAACAAACTTTTGGAACCCAACCCATTCCTGTGTTAAGAACTGCCTGTACCAGTTTCAACCTGTGAATTCACCAACACTTTGGTCAGGGCTGTTAGCAAAATTGGCTCATTTAACTATTCCATTCCACTTATTCATTTGTCCATTCATTCATGCATGCATGCATGCATGCATGCATTCAACAAATATTTATTGAATGCCTACTTTAGCAGGGTACTGGGCTAGAAGTAAGAGGATGGGGACACAGAGTAGAATAATACATGGGCCTGCCAGAAGGAAACAAACAATTCTAATATATTGTGAAAAAAGGAAAAAAGAAAGAAAGAAATATAAAGTGGAAGACATTCCAAGAAGAGAGGTCAAGGCCCCAGAAAGAAATAGCATAGTGTGGCCAGGGAACTGCAAGAAGGCCAGTATTCTGAAGAGTGCAGTGCAAGACTTGAATTGGCAAGATAGGAGGCCAGAGCTCTGATCACAAATGATTTAACAAGCCATTTCAAGTAAGACAGACCTTATTCTTTTAGTGCTGTTGGCAAACCTTTGATGATGGGTTTAAGCATGCAAATAAAATGTTCAAATTTATATTTTAGTCAGCTCATTCTAGTAACCCTGTAGAACTTGGGTCAGCAAACTACAGCCTGCAGGACTTTCATATGGCCTTAGTGCTAAGACTAGTTTTTACATTTGTAATGTTTTTCAAAAATCAAAAGAAGAATAATATTTTGTAACACGTGAGAATTATATGAAATTCAGATTTCCGTGTCCATAAATAAAGTTTTCTTGGAACACAGCCACACTCATAGCTTACACGTATCAATGGTTGCTATCACAAAGGCAGAGTTGAGCAATTGCAATAGAGACCAAAGGGCCTGCAAAGCCTGTTATATTTACTATCTGGTCCTTTACAGAAAAAGTTTGCTGACCCCTGGTACAGAAGATGGATAAAAGAAGGAGATCTGTAAGATGGCTTCTGCAGTTGAATAGACCAGTTGAAAAACAACATGGGGCTGAACTAGTGCTAAGTGGGTAATTGGCAAATAGGGATGCAGAGGGTAGGGCAGTTTCACAACATAAGGTATCAAATCAGCAAGGTGTGTGAATGAGATCAAGGGTCTTGTCAGTGATACTCTCAGGCTTCTGTTTTGAATACCTAGGGAAGGTGGTAGTGTCTCCACCTGAGCTAAAGAACGCAGGAGGGATGCTGGAGGGATGAAGCATCCTTGAGGACATTTCTGTGGACATATCTTGGAGGCGCCTGAATATACATGGGCTGGAAATGCAGGCTCCAATGACCTCTCATCCATTTCACCTCTGTACATTGTCCACTAAAACCCATAAATCACTTTTAGAATGCCAAATATGGACTTTGTTTCCTCAGCTGATGAACGAATATTTTGAGCAGTCACATGGTGACAGCACTTATCAGCCAGATGTTGGGTTCTGGCAGTAGCAGCAACATTTTCGCCCAACAGTGTTTGTGTAATTGTTTGGCTACTGGGATGTATTACATTTTGGACTTACTGTTTTACTAAGCAAAAGAAAAGAGGGAAAAAAGAAAATTAAAGTGCTGACACTAATGATAAGAAATGTAAGCTTTATGAAAGTCAGAACTTATTAAGTATGTCCAGATAGTCACTGAATTTAAGCTGATGAAAGCATGATCCTTATGAGGGAAAAGCACTAAATTAAACAGGTACACATTTTTGGAAATATCTTCTGGTTGAAAATAACGTCTAAAAGGAGAGGTATAATTAGGGGCTTTACAACTATTTTTTCACACACACATCCCAATGCCTTCTAGAATATATTTGACTTTTGTACCTGTAACCATCTGATACATTTTCAGGAACTCATTATGTCTGAGAGTAGGAGACTCCTTGCATTAATCTGGGTGCAGAAGTTGAGAAGACACAGAAGATAAAAGTAACCAAAGAAAGCAAAAGGAGCAAGAAGAAAGGGTTTCATCCTGAGGAAACCAGTGCTTATTGACAAGCAGAGTAACAGGAGCCCGCAAAGGAAACTGAAATCAGAGCCTGAGAAATATGCAGAGAACCAGGAAGGTTGATACCAAGGGAGTTAAGTTTCAAGAAGAAATAAGTTAGGACTGTTTCAAAGACAGCATCCACTCTGTTGCTGCCCGAGACCCTTTGCTCTCTTTTTGTTAATAGCACCCCAACTGTGCCTTGAAATCCACTCTTTCCCCACTCTTAGTCATGTGATCTAGATTTACTGATCCCATCCATAGCTCCAAAGATGGACATGATTGGCTTCAGTCAATTCCCATCTTCAAAACCCCTGGCCAGAATGACTGACTGGTTCAGGGATGGTTAGGAACCCAAGCAGAGACAATGGGATGCAAGGAGGTATTTGCTACAGCTTGTGAGAAAAAGACATTTTCTCTCTCTTTTCTGGAAGGTTTAATGTAAGGGTGTGATGTCTGGAACTGCTTGCAGACCTGTCGCTGAAGAGGGGAAAGGCTAGAGCTGGGGCGGCGAAAGGTGAATAAGTGGCACAGAGAAGCCTAAGGATGAAGTCAAAACATGGAAGGCAAAGCAAGGACAGGTCCTTGGTGAATCACTTCAGGCACTGGATTAAGCCTCACCTAAGGCCAGCACTCACTTCAGGATTTTCAGTTACATCAGCCAAGAATTGTCCATTACTTTTAAGCCAGTTGGAGTTGGTTCAACAAGACAAAGAATCCCAACTGATACAGGGAGTCAGTAGTGACCTGAAGGAAAGCAGTTTGAATTGACTGGTAATCACATTAAATGAGGATGATTTCTCCTTGAAGAAATTTGACGTAAAGTAAAAAATTTAGGTAGTACCCAAAGAAGGATCAAGTGTGGTCAAAAGAAGGTTTTTAGTTAGTTTGGTTTTTTTCGTTCATTGTTTGCTTGATTGCTTGCTTGTTTGTTTGAAGACGCAAAATACCCAAATCTGATTTGAAAACAGATTGTAAGGATCTAGAAAAGAGGGGAGTTGAAGGTATAGTAGGGAAAGTTGAGTAATTGCTACAAGATTCTTCCCTTTCAAATTATGGAGAGAAAGACTATATATGCTTTCTGGCCACTAAACCCAAGGAAATCGATAACAGAACTGTCTAGGAAAGGGAATCTTAAACATGTTCAAGGGGATTTGCAAATTCGTTCTATTTTCTATAATTTTACAAAAGACTTTTTTAAAAAAAAGATCAAAGGCTTTACTCTGGCAAGAAGAAAAGCTCTGGAGGAGACTATAACGAGGGTCTTCCAAAAATTTACCCAAAAACTGGCTTAACCAAGATCTTGTTCACCAAATTTCAGTACACAAAGACTAGTTGGCATCCTCTAACCTTGAAAGAGGTTTATTTTCTACAAATAAAAATTACTGTTTCCAGGGGCCGGCCCAGTGGCATAGTGGTTAAATTTGCACACTCTACTTCGGCAGCTGAGGGTTCTCGGGTTCAGATCCCTGGCAGGGACCTACACGCTGCTCATCAGGCCATGCTGTGGTGGCATTCCACATGCAAAATAGAGGAACACTGGCATAGATGTTAACTCGGCGACAATCTTCCTCAAGCAAAAAGAGGAAGATTGTTAGCTCAAGGCCAATCTTCAGCACCGAAAAAGAAAAAAAAAATGTACTGTTTCCAATAGAAAGATATGACTATGTGAAACTCAGAATTCTCACCAGTCGAAAAAGCAGGCATAGCTTTATGAACTACTTAGGAAAACCCCAAACAGTATATAGACACTGGACATTTAAAGAAAATCACCATATTCCCTAACTTTTGAGGTCAACAAAAGGAGAAAATACTTTATAATCTCTCCCACAGCAACAGCTGGGCTGGAAGAACCATGGGTCTCACACCTCAAATTTTCAGGTCTAATGAGGAGTTTGAACCATCCATGTACAAAATGATTTATCTGTGAAAAATGCGCAATAGTGGTAACTGCCTGAATGAAGATCTTTGATAGATATGAACTCTGGGTCAATTTACACCAAAGCTGAACTGTTTAACTGTCATTTGAAATGTGACCTGTCAAATCTGGGTACAATTGAGAGATTAACTTAGTTTTCACATTTTAATGTAGATACTTGGCATATTGCACTGGGAAGAAAGAGAAAAGGACTAAATCCTTGATACTGACAAACAACAACTACTTAACTTCCTTATTTGGACTTTCATGGCCACAGAAACCAAATACATTTTTTGTGGAGCCAGAGGGGCTGGAAGCTGATGAAGACAACTTGCCCTTTGAAAATTACAGACTTGGACCAGAGGGCACCTAGGAAGTCATCACATTCATTCTCTGCCTCCAGGCCACACTTCCAAATTCATAATGATTTGTGGAGAACAATCCATAACCTCTTTCTGCAACCCAGTTCAATTTTACGATCTAATCCCAAATCACCTCCTCATGCAGAGCAGTCACATGCTACAGCTGCCCCCCATGTGTCCCGACGGTGGGGAGGAGAAGTGGCCTCTGCCAGCCTTACCTAAACTCTCAGAATGCAAAAGAAACACTTGCAGGATTAAAATGTACATTTTTTTCCATTATTCCTTTACCTCAAAAAGATGCTTAGGAGTAATTTAGAGACAGGTTACAAATCTGGGAGGATTAATGATTATTCTTGTTTAAAGTTAATAATAATAATAGCTAATAATAATAGCCAACATATTATGTGTCTTACACATGGTAAGATCTTTACAGATAGTCTTTCACTGAATCATTGCAGCGGTGCTATGATGCAGCATAATCTTTCTCATTGTGCCTGCACTGCAGACGAGGAAACAGCAGCACAGAGGGGACAAACAGGTTGCCCAAGGTCACACAGCTAACAAGTAGCATAGGGGACATTCAAAGCAGGCAGCCTGGCCCAGGGCCTATGTCCTTAACCACTGCACTACACTGCCTCTGAGCAGGGTAGGAGACAAGGAAGCAAATGGAATGGTTTTTTAAGATCACTTTTAGGTCAGCGATTCAATGACTGTGATTTTGCTTTATCTGGCTAAAGTAAAGTACTTCTACCTTAACTGCCAGAGAAATACTATATGTTTCTTGAGCAAAGCTGGGGGCAATGACAGGGCACTTAAAACAGCACAGTTAGGGTGGGTAACTCAATAACCATTCAGTTCACCAATAGCAAAGCTACTTCTATTCTACTAACGTCACAGTAACCTCCTTGCCTGCCAAGTGCAGGCCTAAGCAGGCCTGCAGTTTTCATTTTAGCTCAGTCCCCAGGGAGAAAAGCTTTTATTTGTCAAAGTAGATTCTTGCCACACGTAAGTAATCCAAGAAACTAGCTGATTTCTAAAATATGGCTTCCTCATACGACTACAAGTACATACTCCCCCAAGTTAAATGACAAAAGGAGAGCTGATCAAGGGGCTTGGGAATGGGAGATGGAGAGGATTTCTATTTAGATCTTGAGACTGCGATGGCTGTGGCAAGTTCTGCTGTTCAATACATAGGTCTCCCTGCAGCTCGGCCTGACGTCAATAGAAAGGGGACTGAGCGAGAACTACGCCTCTGAGCAGCTTCCAAAAAGTGGTCTTAAGAATATAAAGTGTACTAAGTTGCTCAACATGGTGTAGCATGAGTGTTTGAAAATAAGTGTGCTATTCTGCTTGTGCTGAAGTGGGCAGGATGGGAAGAGGCTGTTTCTACTCAGGGTCCTTTTGTGGGCAGTGATTATGCAATGGAACTATGTCCCAATGCTCTTTGTAAAGTGTGAATCAAATTTTCTATCAGGGAATAGTATTTCCCACACTCATGTAGAGAATAATTTGAAAAACGCTGGTAGCTTGCCAGTTTTTAAAAATTCTGACTCTGTGTGACAAGGGAATGTGTCATTTTTTGGCCAAAGTCCTATGCCACTCTCCACATGCCAGGAGATGGAGTTCTGCAGGTGGCTGTTTCTTGGTGACACCAATGTTCATCACCTTGTGCGTCCTTGTGTGTCCTTCAGCAAAGTGAATCATGGCCAGAAAGCCTCCAACTTCCATGACATTCCTTCCATAACTTCGACTATTGGAATAGGAAGAGGTCTAGGTTCCCAACTTCTCTGATGGTGCACCCCTTCAAGAAAAACACTACTCAGCATGCCCTTCATAAATGTACATTCATTTTTATATAAATTATGTATCCATGCTAGGTACATTATAAAACACACACAAAAAAGTGCTATTTTAAAAGGTGACATGAAAATAGATAAAATTATAGAAGTTCTAAAATTTTCTTCCTGCACTAAAATGGAAATCCACACGTCCAAACTCCACTTTGGAGACCTCTGATCTAACTCAATCCCCTCATTTTATAGATGCAGACTCTGCTCAAAGAGGTAAAACTACCTTGCAGTGGGAGTCACCGGGTTCACAGAGAACCCACACATCCTTACTCTAGATTGGTGCTCCTTCCTGAGGTTCTCAACAGTGGCTTGTGCTACCTCCCTTGAGGGCATTTGGAAGCAAATGAGGTCTCTGGGTTTGTCATAATGCCTGGGCATGGTACTGGCATTAATGGGCATGGGTCAGGGATGGAAACCATCCTACAGCCCATAGAACATTCCCCCACACAAAGAATCCTCCACTCCAATCGGCAACGGAGCCCCTACTGGGAACAACCCTCTTAAGAAGGGTTTCCTTTTCACAACAGAAACTTCATCAGTGCTAAGTCTGTGTTATGTGCATTGTATCACCCATGCTCTTAGATTCTTATAAGTCACATTAATTCCATTTCACTTTTCTCCACAACATTAATCAGAATATTTGTCAAGAAGAGATTCATTGCTAGATTCTTTGTAAAATTCCTACCATTTTATGTTCCTCTCTGCCAGGGTTTCTTGACCTTGGTACTACTGACATTTGGGGCTGGATAATTCTTTGTTTTGGGGGGCTGTCCTGTGCATTGCAGATGTTTAGCAGCATTCCTGTCCTCTATCCATCAGAATCCAGTAGCATCCCCCCAGGTATGACAATCAAATTGTCTCCAGGAATTGCCAAAATCACCCACAGTTGAAAACCACTGCTCTAGGCTTAGGCTGCAAATAAGAAATCTACACAGGCATAACGGAGACAAGACATCCTATCACCTTCTCCTTAATCTTTTCTGTCAATATCAGTCCATGGCTTGATGTGAAGATAGGGTACATAGTTCATGGAAGGAGGGGATGATGTTTTGTTCAGCTTGGTATCTCCAGTCCAAGTACAATGCCTGGCACATAGCAGGCACACTGTAAGTATTTACTGAATGAAAGAAGCCTTCTTTAGAACAATACATACCTTAGTTAACTCAAGCCTTAATAAATAAGCCTAATTCCAGTAACAGAAGACCCAAAGACCTTCTTGAGAAAATACCAGAAGTACCTATTATGATAGCTTTCCAATATATAAAGGATTTGTGGTGTGGCTAATCATTCCATCTTTGAACAACCCAACCAGAAAGTAACCATCAGATTATCGTGCCTCTTGTTATCAGCTAAAGTTCGGCATCCAATTGCCTTTCCTATTTTGCGGTGGCCTTAGTTTATCTTAACGTTCCTCTGTATTATCTGGGAAAGCATTTGAATTGCCAATCTGAAAACAGGACTGTGCAACATGCTTTGAATTAGAATAGAATTTCAAATTTGGCCTGCTTAAATTCATATCCAGCAAGCTATTTATGACGGCTAAGCAGGGATTTTTTTTTTTTTAAGAGCAAACTTTAGTGAGATGCCCTGGGGATTTTTTTTTTTTTTTTTACCCTGGGATTTTATAATCCAGAAAACCTAAGTCTTCAGTTAAAAATAAGCAAGTCTCTCTGGAAAATGATTAAGTCTCAAAAACCAGAAAGAAATATAACACTTATCCTTCTAGTTCAAAGAAGAAATGCACCAAGGGGCCCCCACCAGGCTCCACGTTTTGATGCCCCTTCACTTGCCCATATTTATCTTCCTTAGCTTTGGTCAAGCCAGTCTGACCAATGGTATCCCCAATAAGCCATGGGCCATCTCACCTTTGAGTCTTCTCCCGTGTTGGCCCCCCATCTGGAATGTCCCCAATTTCCCTCTTCCAAGACAAATCTCATACACTCTTACCTTCCCTCATCCAGGAAGCCTTTTCTAACACCTCCAGCTCTCATAGACAGTCCTCTCCTCAGAGTTGCTACCACACTTTTAACCTGCACCATATTGTTGTCCACTTAAGCAAACTCTATCTTACAGAGTTTGGTTGTGGCTTCCTATAGATTAAATTGGTCTCCCCAAAAAGACCAAATTCCCTGAGCATCTATGATACCCACCCCTCACCAGCATGTGGCTCAATCCTGGGCACATGGTAAGAGCTCAGTAAAAACTTGTTCACTGGGCTATTTCAGGTTGTGCTAAATGTATGAAGCTGTGCCCTGTTCTTCATGTACATTTCTTTTGGACTCCATGTGATTTCTATAAACTCAAGTTCCAGTGGGCCCCACTCTAATCAAAACCCACAAAATGGATTTCTCATTGGGATGGATATGGCCAGTGGGTTTTCCAGCAGGCTCCTAAAACAGAGCATCCCTGAGGAGGTTTCATTCACACTCAGTACAGAAAGCGACCCACCAAGCTTTGCCACCATGTCATCCATCCCGCCCATCCCACTCATTGCTTATTCTGTAAGGAAAGAGACACTGTGTTACTAACTGCCAACTCACAACACCAGATGGTAGAATAAAAGGGAATACAGCCTTGGTTAAAGTTAGTCCTTAAGAACAAGGGTCATACCACATACACTGCTCGTAGGAATGTAAAATAGTGTAGCAACTTTGGAAAAAAGTTGGGGAGTTTCTTAAAAAATTAATCATCACATCCATTAGGATGACTACTACTAAAAAAAAAAAACAAAATAAAACAGAAAATAGCAAGTTTTGGTGAGGATGTGGAGAAATTGGAACCCTGGTACAGGCACTATGGGAAACAGTATGGAGATTCCTCAAAAAATTAAACAGAACCACCATATGATCCAGGAATTCCACTTCTGGGTATATACACAAAACAATTGAAGGCAGGTCTCAAAGAGATATGTGTGCACCCATGTTCATAGCAGCATTGTTCACCACAGCCAAAAGATGGAAGCAACCCAAGTGTACATTGGTGGATGAGTGGATAAATAAAATGTTGTATATACGTACAATGGAATACTATTCAGCTTTAAAAAGGAAGGAAATTCTGACACATGCTACAACATGGATGAACCTTGAGGACACTATGCTAAGTGAAATAAGTCAATCACAAAAAGAAAAATACT
Organism: Equus przewalskii; assembly: GCF_037783145.1. NCBI lineage: Eukaryota > Metazoa > Chordata > Mammalia > Perissodactyla > Equidae > Equus > Equus przewalskii. The sequence goes on from NC_091852.1 coordinate 24,077,505, forward strand.
GGGGGCTGGCCCTGTGGCCAAGTGGTTAAGTTCACGCGCTCTGCTTTGGCAGCCCGGGGTTTCACCGGTTCAGATCCTGGGCGTGGACATGGCACCGCTCATCAGGCCATGCTGAGGGGGCGTCCCACATGCCACAACTAGAAGGACCCCCACAACTAAAACTATACAACTATGTATTGGGGAGATTGGGGGAGAAAAAGCAGGGAAAAAAAAAAAGAAAAATACTGTATGATTCCACTTATATGGGTACCTAGAGTAGTCAAATTCATAGGAAGTAGAATGGTCCTTGTCAGGTGTTGGAGCAAAGGAAGAATTGGGAGTTGTTTTTTAATGGGTATAGAGATTTAGCTTTGCAAGATGAAAAGTGTTATAGATATTGGTTGCACAACGATGTAAATGTATTTAACACTACTGAACTATACACTGAAAAATGTTTAAGATCACCAATTTTATGTTATGTGCATTTTACCCCAAGTAAAATTTAAAAATATTTTAAGTTAAACATAAATTTACCCAGCAATCCCATTCTAGATATCTACCCAGGAGAAATGAAAACATATATCTACAGAAAGATTTGTATGCAAATGTCCACAGCAGCATTACTCATAATAGCCAAAATGTGGAAACAATCCAAATGTCCACCCACTCATAAACGGATAAATAAAATGTGATATATCCATACAATGAAATATTATTCAAATAAAAAGAAGGATTAAGTACTGATACTTGCTACAACATGGATGAACCTTAAAAACATTTAGCTAAGTGAAAAGAGTCAGACACAAAAGACCACATATTGTATGATTCTATTTATATGAAATGCCCAGAAAAGGTAAATTCACAGAGACACAAAGTAGATGAATGGTTGCCTGGAACTGGGAGTGGGAACAAGGATTAACTGTTAGCACACATGAGGAATCTTATTGAGGTGACAAACGTTCTAAAACTGGATTATGGTCATAGTTGTACAATTCTTACCAAAAGTCATTGGACTGTATGCTTCAGGTGAATGAGTTATATATGAAATTACACCTCAATAAAAAATTAAGTATAAAAACAAATAAGAAGTGTCATTGATCTGCTTTCTTCATGGACTGACTTCCATCTCTTTTTCCCCTCAATGGTTGAGTTTTAGGAGCTTCCTCTAATGGGCTGCAGCTTCATTTCAGAACCATATTTGTGATGGATCACATCTTGGAAAAGGGGATGGATCATCAAATCCATTCATTCATTCGTTAAGCAAATATTTACTGAGGCTCTGTGCTGGGTACTTGGAGAAAACAGGAAACAAGGCAGATGTGATCCTTTGCAGTCCCGGAAATCAAAGTGAGAGACACATAAGCAAACAAAATAAGACAGCATGGTATGTTTTACAACAGGAGGACCCACAGGTGTGACAGGACACACAGGTGGGGCATGTCATCTTGATTTTGATATCAGGGGGTCCCGAAGAAACTAACTTTTAGCTGAGGTCTGAAAAGCAAGTATAAAAACAAAGATGAGGCAGGGGAGGGGAATAGTTTTCCATGCAGAGGGAGGAGCAGGTGCAAAGGCCTAGGGCAAGAGAGATGGAACATTTGGAGAACTGATGCTGCTTGGTCTAGATGGATCATAGTGTGAGAGGTTAAGAGTAGGAAGAAAAATTTTTGAAAAAGCAAACAAGAGTCAGTCCATAAAGAGCCTCATATGCTTATTAAGGAGTTTGGGCTTTATCCAAGTGGTATGGGGAGGCAATGAAGTATTTTTAGCAAGTGAATAACATGATCAAATTTGGAGTTTTGGTGGAGATGAAATGGGGAGGAACCCAAATTAGAAGCAGGAAGACCCATTAGGAGGCTGTTAGAGATTGATGGTGACCCAGGCCTGAGAAGAGGCAGAAGCTGCCATGATAAATATATCTGCCTGAATGGGAAGTGGCTTATTTGGTAGGTGCCTTCCGTCCTTCATATGTAGACCTCAGAATAAGATATCAGGTCCTCCTGTAGCTAACCAGTTTAAGGCACTTATTCTGGCCCCTTCTCCTCCCGATGTTTCCTTTGATGCAGATAGTCTCTGTCCTCTGCCCCCTGAGCCTGCCTAATCCCTATGTATTTTTAATGTCTTAGAAGTCCTTCCCCTAGAAAGCCATCCCTGACAATCCAGCCAAACTCTAGGCTAGAAGCCTCTCCTATATTCTCCCTTTGAAAGATGTGCTTATTCTCTACACAGCATATATCATATCCCTCTGCAATGCAAGTGCCTACATACTGATGTTTTATCACTAAACATGTGCTACCCAACAGAACTTTCTATGACAACGGATATCATCTATATCTGCACTGTCCAATATGGTAGGCACTAGCTACCTACAAGCACTTGAAATGTGGCTAGTGTGACAAAGGAAATGAATTTTTAATTAATTTACATTTAGGTTTACTTAGCCACATGTAGCTAGTGGTTACCACACTGGACAGTGCAGCACTAGACATTATATTCTCCAAACACAGATACCATGTCTTGTTCACCACTGAAACCCTGGCATGTAGAAAAGCACCGGGAACATAATAGGAATTTCATAAATATTTATGAATGAATGAATAATATACACAGGCTCAGATAGCCAATAATTTCACCCATCCATTCATCCATCCATTCCACAAACATTTATCAAACACCTACAAGGTGCCCAGTTCTGTTCTAGATACCAGGGTTACAGATCAAGCCCCCTGTTTGTGTGGTGCTTACACTTTAATGGGGAAGGCAGAACATAAACATGTAAGCAAAACAAAAATAAACAATTTCAGAGAAAGAGAGGTGCTATAAAAAAAGAGTGAAGCAGGGTAATGGGATGGAGAGAGAGTGATGCAGGGAGTATGTGTTGGTTTTAATGATGCTTCATCTCACTAACAGCATTTGCCAGAGCCTCTGCTGTCACAGCATAAGTTGCATTCTAGCACATATCAAACAAAACTGGGATGAAAGTTAATGGAACAAACTTTAACAGAAAGTAGGATAATTGCTCAGAAATAAATTCTGCTCTCTGATCATCTTGTCATAAAAGCTTTCAAGTATGCATTTTTGTGGAAAGAAGGCAGTGGCAAAATTGACCCATATTCTGTTTCAAAGCTATTAACGTGTCAAATGGTTAGCCCCAGCAGGCAGAGAATTTCTGTAAACTTTGGGGGAAAACATCTTCTGAATTACTTAGTGTCACAACATGTGTCAGAACCAATGGCCAATCAAAATCTCCATCTGCAGCATGCCTCTTCTGCTTTGCAATTAAATTCACCCCACGTTTACTGAACATCTCCCACAGTGCCAGGGCTGTGCTAAGCCCCCAGATAGACACCCACTGGTGTCTGCCCTCCAAGAGTCCCCATACCAGGAAGGACAAGAGAAACCACAAACACACACACACAAGACTGTGTGGGCAGAGCATTTCACACCATTCTCTTTCTTTTGGTTTTCATTTAGCTTCCTAAACATTCTTTATCCCTAGTCATAAAATCTCCAAGGATGCTGTATTCCTTCCTAAGACCAAGGTTATTTTTGTAATTCTGCACCTTTCATAAAATGAAATTTTCCTTAGCTACTGTGGCTTCTAACACCACTCAGATTACAAAGCAGGTAGCTGGAAAGCATGTCAGAATATAAAGTGCATTTTGCAGAGTAGGAAACAAAATAGCCTTGTAAATCCGGTCAACTGCATATAACTTGTGGTAATCACTTACCCAAAAGGAGAGTCCCCAGTAGGATCACCTGGACTTTTAAGATATTTGCTCACCTCACCTCATCTGGTTGTAAGAGTTAAGTGAAACTGGATGGGACAGCACTCTATAGTTTAAAAAGCCCTGCATAAATGGTCTGCATAAACGATCCTGCATAAATGGAATAAAAATGATGACTCTGCCCTCAAAGCACTAGTTGATTGGTGTACAGGTAAGCCAATATTCAAGGACAGAGAAGAGACATTGAAAACTCAGCCACATGAAGATAGAGGTAAAACTTTGCTGAGATCAACTCCAGCCTCCTCCTAGGAGGAGAGGATTAATACGCAAATAAATCCATGTGTAAACCCTCCCACCTCACCACCGAAAGTCTCCAACTAGAACTAATCTAAACTTCTGCATGCACAGTCATTGGTCATATGTTTGCCTGTGAGGGGTCAGGTAAGAGATGCGAGTGCATGTGCACATATGTGTGTGCGTGCACATGTGTGTACATATAAATAAATCCGTGTGCATATGTTATATATACGCTCACTTTCAGGTGGGAAGGGAGTTCACCTCTTCTGTTAATTATGATAGCAAGCTTTTGTGGAGGATGACACATGGCTTATCAATTATTGTGAAGAAAAGAATCTGTTTAGTCTCATTACCACTCTATTAAGAAAAGACTGCTGGATTTTCCAATGCTCTGCTTTCATCTCCCAAGTGTCAAAAACCCTAGAGCTTCACTATAATGCCATCGCCTGGGTCTGTGCCATGGAATCATCTTTCTATGATTCAATTTCGATGCAGTGAATGTTCCCGTCATCAGCTTCCATTTCCAATACCTACTGAAAGCTCTAGACTCTGAAAACATGTCTGTGTAATTGAACCACTTCAAAGTTTCCTCATGACATTGTGTTACTACAAAGTCATGTTCCAGCTTCCAGTGTTTGTTTTCTTCGATAGTACAGCAATGCTTGGTTGGTATTTGCCTGCATTTAAAAGAAAGGCAAACTCAGTTGTTTGTAAAATCCTTTTTAGAAAATGGTTCTGCAATAAATGGATGGACATAGTAGAATTTAAAAATCAAAAATCTGGTTCTAATGCTATTCTAAATTCAAATATAACTCTCATTTTGATGCTGGACTCCATCTTGTTTGGTGCGATGGTCCCATTGCGGCCATCCTAATGTTTGAGAAAATCATGTCCACATGAATTCATTACATATGCTCAGAGAAGATTGTACAAAAAAAAAGTCTTTGACTTTTCTTTCTATTTAAATAGACAGATGCCAGGGCAGTTTTTTTCCTTAGTTCTAAATTAATTCCAAGCAAGAAGAAAATGTGGATTGAATTGACAAACTCCTTGGACTTAGAGAACCCCACCAGGGTTCTGAAGGAAGGCTAGAGAGAGTCAAGTTCAGCTGCCACATATAAGTTCACTGTAATGCATACCTGGTAGTTCTTTGTTTTTAGCGTTATCCCAATACTGCTGTGCTTTCCAGTACACCTAAAGTCCAATGTGGCCTATGGCTTAGGTTTCAAAAGTCCTCACACTTTCCTGAGAAGTTTATTCTTACTATAGCTATGGATCTGTAAATATTCATTCTCTATCTGAGGAGCAGGATGTAAGGGAGGGGGCTGCCACAGCAAAAAGAGATGAAGCACACAAGGAATGTCACATGCATTATATTAAAAATCAAAACTCCTCCTCTCTTGAATAGTAAATTGGAATTGATCTGATTCGCATAACAGTATAAGAGAATGGAGACCTCAATACATTAAAGAGTGAACATTCAAAGGGGAACAGAACCACACTAAGGGGACTGCTGCTGCCAGGAGCTTTGGCGCTGGAAAATGTGCGAAAAAAGCAAACAAAAGAAGGTAACATTTCCAAAGTTGACTCCAGTTTTCTTTTGTCAGCCCCTTCTGTGATCTATCCCTCTCCCACAGAACAATTAAACAGGATCTGGAAACTTGAAGCGAGGCACCAGGGCAACTAGCTCGTGAGCACAAAAGCGGTCAACCCAAAACCCTAGCAGCCAAAGAGGACTTTCATGCTTCAGAAGAACGTGTGCAGGGACGCACACAGAGCATGGATGTGACTCATTCACTTGGCTCAGACTCCATACCTGTTTGTAGGCCATTAGCCATAAAAGCATTGTGGCATTAAACAGCATAAAAACTTGATCAGCCTTCCCCTCATGATAATGTCAATAGAGGGCCTCTCACCCTAACCATGGGCAGGCAAATTACTCCTTCCAAAAAAGGGCAACACTGGCAGAGACTTCTAAGAGTGAAAAACTTGAAGTGCATGTACCCAAACACAATGCACAGCATGGACCGTCCATGTGTCTCAAAGTATCACCCTTCTGCAAAGAGACCAAGAAGTGTCACTTGGCTCTAAGGCACTTCCAGTATTCTCACCCACAGTTCCTCCTTTAGAAAACATGCCTCACTTACATATTTTAAAATCTTGAGCTCTAAAAAGATAAGGCTAGTATGGTTTAATTTACCTGTTACAGGCTCAGGCCAGGGTCCTCTATCTGTGGTCCCTTAATAAGTAACTCTTCAGCAAAGAATCAAGAGCAAACTCACCATTTTATAGTCACTTTCAGTTGGCATCCCAAATCACAATTCAAACAAAATTAAAATAAACAAAGGGATTTATGTAGAATTAAATTTTGCAGCAGCATGAAATAGTATTTAATAAAACAACCAACAGACTATAATGGCCTCTTTAAAATTAAACCAAGATGAGGACTTACAAACATATGGGACTTATTTAGCATCTGTTATGAGACTGAAAAGCTCATCAAAATGGACTTTTTCTTCTCCTTCTACTTCCATTAAGATTTATTTAGATTCTGCTCTAGAAGAGATGGCATAATATGCCTAAAGCAGAACTCCTGATTCGCATGTCCAATCCTTTTTCTTTTCTGTCTTATCCATCTACCCCGGCTGCTCAAGCAGAAGAAGCCATACACCAACCTTAACTTGTCGCTTCGCTTTTCCCACCATATCCTATCGATCAGCAAGCCCTGTTGATGGTAATTCCCAAATCCATCCCCAATCCATCTACTTCTCCCTGCCTCCATTACAATCACCATGGTCTAAACCAGAGCTGTCCGAGAGAACTTTCTGTGATGATGGAAATGTTCTATAAGTATACTGTCCGATATGGGAACACCAGCCACATATTTCTACTCAGCACTTGAAATGTGGCTACTGCAACTGAGGAAAAAAATGATTTTTTTATGTTAATTAAATTTGGGGGAGTACATAAATGTTCTTAAATTGCTTTTCATATCCTATTTCTTGGGATCTGTTAGGCTGGCTTTCTCCTCCTCTTTCAACTCTAGCCGTTCATGTCATCTTTCTACTCTTTTCTTCCCTATTTTCTATTCTCACCCTTCTTACTCCACAAATTTATGCTTATCTCTCATGTTCTCACGTAAAAGATTTTAGCTAGTTGGGCCCGGCCTGGTGGTGCAGCGGGTAAGTTTGCACGTTCTGCTTCTCGGCAGCCCAAGGTTTGCCAGTTCAGATCCCGGTTGCGGACACGGCATTGTTTGGCAAAAGCCATACTGTGGCAGGCGTCCCATGTATAAAGTAGAGGAAAATGGGCATGGATGTTAGTTCAGGGCCAGTCTGCCTCACCAAAAAGAGGAGGATGGGCAGTAGTTAGCTCAGAGGTAATCTTCCTCAAAAAAAAAAAAAAAAAAATTAGCTAGTTCTTTTTTTAAACTTTTTTAAAAGAACTGTGGCAAAATTTACTGTTTTAATCATTTTTAAGCATACAGTTCAGAAGTGTTAAGTACATTCAACTGCTGTGCAACCAACCTCCAGAACTCATCTTTCAAAACTGAATCCCTGTACCCATTAAATGACAACTCGCCATTCTCCCCTCCCCCAGTCCCTGGCAATCACCATTCTATTTTCTTTCCTTTTTTTTAGGATTGGCACCTTAGCTAACATCTGTTGCCAATCTTCTCTGGCTTTTTTTTTTTTTGCCTCCTTCTTCTCCCCAAAGCCCCCCAGTACACAGTTGTATATTCTAGTTGTGGGTCCTTCTAGTTGTGGCATGTGGGACGCCACCGCAGCATGGCTTGATGAGCCGTGCCATGTCCACGCCCAGGATCCGAACTGGTGAAACCCAGGGCCCCCAAAGTGGAGCATGTAAACTTAACTACTCAGCCACATGGCCAGCCCCACCATTCTACTTTCTGTCTCTATGAATTGACTACTGGATACCTCATATAAACGGAATCATACACTATTTATCTTTCTGTGACTGGCTTATTTCAGTTAGCATAATATCCTCAAGGTTCACCCATGATGTAGCCTGTGTCAGATATGTTAATTAATTTTAAATGAAATTTAAACTGCCACATAAAGCTAGTGGCTACCATATATTGGATTGCCAAGTCTAAATAATTATCATCTTTCTCCTAGTTTCCCACAACACTCTTTGTCCCCTAAAATCCATGCCCTACATATCAGCCAAACCGATCTTTTAAAAATACAAATCACAACATGCCCAATAGCCTGTGCCCCCAAACCTTAAAACACTCCCATGGCTTTATTTTTTTCATAGCACTGTAACTATCTAAAATAATCCTTTCTTATTATTTGTTTCTTTGTTATCTGTTTCCTCCTCTAAAATATGAGTCCCATAAGAGCCAAAATTGGTCATCACTATATCCTTATTAACTCAAACAGTGCCTGGCACATACAAGTAGGAGCTCAATAAGCAACTGTTGAATGAATAAACGAATGAATTTGGAGCAGATATTTTTTTTTATTTAATTTTATCTTCTATTTTTTGCTTTACAGCAGTATTCCACTAAGAGAGGCAATTAGTGAATCTTCCACTAACATGGCCAGGTGCTTTGAGTTTCTGCACCTAACAGGCCAGGGGGTTGTCATAGGACATCCACATCTTCTTACGTGGTCCCCTTGTGACCACTGGCACAAATCTAATAGAGAACTGGCCAACATCAGGCACACAAGCTATAGACACTAGAATTAGGTCATCGAATTGTCTTAGCAACTTAGGAGGGCCATGCTTTAAACCAAAGCTTGCAAAAACAGTGTGTCCTTACTGGGTAACGGATGAACAAGACAAGGGTAGCCTGGACACCTACAACCCCCAGACCTGTTGACTGAATCCTCTACAAGTCTTATCCATTCAACTTTGCATGCTGTATAGATATCATTTTCTATATGTCTCAAGATACAAAGAGGGTTGAGAAGCACTGCTAACCCACTGAGCTCACCCCTCAGTAAATGTGATCAAACCCAAAAGTCTCAAAATATCACTCAAATATACAGAAATCAGTCACTTCTCTCACACCCATAATGAACAGGGAGAAAGATGAAAAAATACCAGTTATGAATTTGACCTTAGCTAAAGCAGCCACCATTCTAAGCACCTTTCAATGGAGACACGTTAACAATTTTTTAAAAACTCACAAATAGTGCAGATGAGCTGAGGGAAGGGAGAGGCCTTGGCTAGTACAATCAGCACGCGCAGCAGGCTCATAGTGGGCAGGGCAGGAACAGGGGCTTGTCCTGCATGACTGCTGTGTTGGAGACGTTAGGGCCCAAGAGGCAGCCCACACAGGCAGGAAATTGAGAAAATATGTAAATACACTGAGGATAGTAGGGGGAGGGTTCTCACTGCTGGAGAAGGGGAAATACAAATATGGAAAGGGATAAAACTAGCACAAGCCCTATGGTGTTAGATTAGAACTGGAGGTACTGGTATGAATTCAAGTTTTGTAACATCTACAGATAGATATAGAAAGATATATAGATGCTTGTGTGTGTATAATATTTGCGTACATATACCTATTTCCTAGTTCTTCTTCCTGAGAGAGCCTGGGAGCGATGATACCTCAGTAGCAACAAGCACATCTACCACCCAGATCTTGATTTCTAAATACCACTCTCCAGTAAAAGGAACCAGGGCTTCTTAGAGAAATGTCTGATTCCAGGGCCGAGGCTAGAAAGTACTAGATGAACTGAGAACATCTAATTATAGCAGAAAGTAAAAATGCTGCTCAAAGAATGATAGCGACACTTCAAAAGGACTCAGGAGGCAGCCTGAAAGGGCTCCCACTGGCCAAATCTGGGATATTTTGAACATCAAAATAAATATTAAGAGCAATGGATTATAACATATTGAAAGAATAAAAATCCATGACATACTATGTAAATAAATAAATTAAATAATTTTGACTGTGGAATGAAACTAATAAATTTAGAAGGAACAATAGGGTTAGAAAATAATCAGTGTAACTAAAAGCAGAGGGTAAAGGTTTGATGAGGAATAGACATTCAAATAATCTCAAAGTATTTCCATATCAAAAATCTTCCTCAAGTGAAAAAAAAAGAGGAAGATTGGCAACAGATGTCAGCTCAGGGTCAATCTTCCTCACCAAGAAATAAATAAATAAATAAAAATAAAGAAATGCACGAGCATAAATGAGATGCTTTGAATGGGCCCACCCTTTCCCCTTCTGTTTAACCTTTTCTTTTGTGAATCACTTAATGCTCACCACCTAGAACTAACATAAACAGACCCAGGCAAGAGTTTGCTTAACCCCACAGCACTGGAGCTCACCAAATGTTTCAAGTCAGTGTCCCTATTTAATGTCAAGTTCTTGCAAAGATCACTTATTCAGTGGGCAAGTTTTCGGATATGAGGGTCAAAGAACAGTGCTACTTTAAGAGAAAGAATACAGGCATCACCCGAACCAGGTCTGGGCAGTATCAAGTCCAGGGGAATGCCTTATAGTTTAACTATGTGCTAGTAATTGAGTAAAAACATGTGGTGGTCGTGTATGGTGATGGATTGTAATTAGTCTTTGGGTGGTGAACATGATGTAATCTATAAAGAAATTGAAATACAATGATGTACACCTGAAATTTATATAATGTTATACACCAATGTTGCTGCAATAAAAAAATAAAATTATTAAAAAACTGTGGTATATGTTTTGTATCCTCACACATTGGCTTAGCAAGTGTATATGTTTGAGATAAAAGACATCGGATTCATTTTGCTGTCAGTAAGATGAAAAAGAGGCAGCATTCTATTTCTCAGGCCAACGTGTTCATTCACAAGGCTATCCTGAGCAGAAGGGGAGTAACAGATTATGCCTCTGCTGTGTTTATCTCAGTAGCCTTCAGCTTTACTCCTTTAACTGCTGTTCCTTAGAGAATTAGGAGAAAACACTTTCGAGGTAGGCTGGGGTTTTTTAAGGAAAGAGATTACTTTTTAAGTACTTACGTCTCCCATACCTATACTCCACAAGAGGAATTCTTTTCAGATTTATGAAGTTGCTTTGAGATAATGTGGCCCCAATTTTTAATTTTATAAATTAGGAAACAAAAAGACAGATGGAAGAAGGGACTTAACATCTGTGCTCCCTCTTCTTGCTCTCCTCTCCAGCACATCCCCACACATCTCAAACTCGGAGCGAGAAGACTCAAAGTCTTACTCTTCTACTTTGTGACTTTGGTCAAGTCATTTAATCTGGTGGATGAGAGAGAGAAAATGACTTCTCACTATCGTTACTTTCAGCGTTTGCGTTCCATGATTCACGACCCCTAGGTTAAAGTCCAGAAGTGTGCCTCTGTCAAAGACATAATCAAATTGCCTCACAAACTAATCACAAAGAGTTTAATTTCTCTCCTATCCCTCAAGCCCCCTGACTGCTCCTTTTAGAGATCCATCCTTATTTTCTCTAGAACCTGGGCCCCCTGTTTATTCTCATGGCTGATCTCATGGTTCCTTGATGAAAGAAGTTTGTTTTAATTGGCCTCTAAAACACCACAGGAACCTCTTGAACAAATGCTATTCACATGAGACATCACTTTCCATGAATGTGAGCAAATAAGATCACTATAGAAGGCAACCTAAAATTCCCTCAGGCTTTTAGCAAATGTTTTTAAATTCCATCCACGTTTCAAAATTAAGGTTTTGGGTTTTTTTTTAATTTGCTTAAAATATTGATGCTTTTCTACATTTTTCTGGTTATGTCATGACAACAGTGCTAAGGATACTTTATGACGATGTATATTCTAGGCAGCATAGTTACAAATTTTGGAAATTTTGCATATTAAGAGCTGTTTTCTATAAATTTCAGATCCAATTTTGCAGGCTTATCAGTAAATTCTACAGTAAAAGACAAAACAAACAAACAATATAGGAAGATGCCATCAAATTCAATGGCTTCTACACTTCTACAACAAACAGCCCAAAAAACCCACCACAGTAAACTGCTAAACTCACAATGAGAAACATGTTGAAAGTGCCAAATGGTATTTATATTGGGACAAGAAAAGCTCCCATGATCACCCCGAATGGGCTCAGAGCAAACTGTTTTCACTTGGAGCCCCTTGTGATCTGATACAAACCCACCATGTAATCCTGAGCTTTTGCTCAACTCCTATAGGCTTCAATTTCCTAATCTATAAGGCAAGAGGATGGACCAAGTTCATCTCAGAGACCATTTCCTGTCCTGACATATGTTAAAATCATGATTATAACCAAGTACTAAAAGCTTGCTAACAAACAGTGAATTAGTCAATAATTTTTCATCAGGCAATCATACCAATAACTTCAAAAAATGTACAAATGTTTATCATCAAGATGTTTTGTAGGATGTTGTTCATCATGCACAGTCTTCTTTATGAGCCCTCCCTGGGAAAATCATTGTCTTGTGTCTCATTATTAGGACTAGCCCTGCTTCACTATTTAAGCTTAAGGTCACTATGATTCACACAGCCAATTATGTTTCCCTCTTTGCATGGCTACAGGAAAACTCAGAACCAAACCTCTGACTCACCTCTAACAAATGCTACAGGGCCATATGAGATGCATTTGGGATCCTAAATTAAACCCTTTGTTTCATCCACTTGCCCTTCTCCCCATTTCCTCACTTATCTTTTTTCATCTTTTTCTATTGTTTATATCTTTGAAAAGTGCTTTTAAACGTTTTTGAAACAAAAGAGATATTTCAAGCTATTTTAACTTACTGACATCAATGTTGAACAGCAAAATCATTCCTTTAGTGACTTGCATTTTTCCAACACTGTCACTATACCAACACACAAAAGCATCCAAGCATCCATTTAACGTTCTCTTCTACATAATTCTATGTCAAGATCTAGATCCAATTGTCACTTTCAATATCATTATTGTTACTACAATTTTAACCTCTTACATTTACATAAATATTTATAGTATTTGCCTAGTGAGCCTTCAGATTTGTTATCTCATTTGATTTTCTCAACAATCACAAGATAGTTACAGCAGGTATTACGGCTATCTTCATGTTTACAGATGAGGAAAACAGGCTCAGAGAGGTTAAGTAGCCTGTCCACGTTGACAAAGTTAATAAGTTAATAAGGCAAGATCACAGGTCTTTTTTCCTTCAAGTCTAGCAGTTTTCCCCATAATTACAAAATTTTGGCTCTTATATAGTTTACTCTTTGAAATTTTGTCCTAAGATCTATGACTCAGATGTTTTATTTAGTTGGTTTTCTAAGTAGTATCAGCCTGCTAGTCAAAATCGTATCAATTACTCTTTGCTAATGGAACCTCAGCATGATGAGAACTAGACAGCCAAGACTCTGGAAAATTTTTTAACCATTAGAAAATGCATGAGTAATTTACTTCCTCCATTGGAATTCAGTGATGGCATTAAGAAAACTCATTCCTGTAACCTAACATAAACGCTTTAATGTGGTCTGCTAAAGTAGTCAAACAGAGTAAAACTGCCTCTTGAGTCACTAGAACTAGTAAAACCATTTAGTAGTAGAAGATGAAATTTAGGCAAGGCAAGCTGAAGAGAAGATCTAACTAACTGTTTCTTGATGATGAGCTCATACTACTTCAACCACATCTAAGGGAAAGAATCACGAAGTTCAAGTCATATTAACTTCCAAGTCATTGACATTGTTAACGTATGAGAGGGCGAAAGGTTGACAACTTGAACTCTTGAGACTTTGAATAAACCAGAATCTATTCATCCTACAAGTCATGAATTTTGGAAGTAAGGGAACACTGCATATGCAATTTCTCTGAGTTTTCATTTCTTCAGGGAAAATGAGGAAGGAGAAGGTCAAACAACATTTTCTAACTCAACATTCTATGATTGCATGAATACCAATTAATGCCACCTATCTGAAATATTATCATTTTAACAATCGGCCAGAATTATAAAATATATTTATATAACGTGTGGGTAATGGATAATGTTCCAGCACATTTAAATCATTATTCAGGAATTTGACTATTTTCCTTTAATCAACTTCAAACACATACTGGTTTGAATTACTAATTCCTACCCACGAGACAATGTATTCATATAAGTGACTTTTCTCAACAGATTGTGCATTAGCTGCTCAAGTTAATTTTGTTTTCCAATATTTTGAAAATAGGATGGTCTCTTACTTGGTTAATTATTGTTTTATTTACATATAGCCTGCATTCTCCACAACTAATCTGTAAAACTCTATGAAGACAGGACCTATACGTCTTCTTAACAACTGCATACTCAGTGTTCAGAACATAGTCATTAGAATATACAATAGTTCCCCCTTATCCACAGGCATATGTCCCAAGACTCCCAGTGGAAGCCTGAAACCACAGATAGAACCAAAACCTATAAATACTATATTTTTTCTTATACATACATAACTATGATAAAGTTTAATCTATAAATTAGGTACAGTAAGAGATTAACCACAATAAATAATAATAAAATAGAATAATTATAACAATATACTATAATAAAAGTTACCATAGATCTTAACAACCTCAGCATACAATTTTTTTCTTTTCTTATTAAGTCAAGAACTTCCACCTTTTCACTTAAAGAAAGCACTTTACAGCTTTTCTTTGGCATATCCGAATTGCCAGCATCACTACTCTTGTGCTTTGGGTTCACTATTAAGTAAAATAAGGGTTACTCAAGCACAAGCACTGGAATACCCAGACAGTCAATCTGATAACCAAGATGGCTACTAAGTGACTAACAGGCGGGGAGCGTATACAGCGTGGATACGCTGGACAAAGGGATGATTCACTTCGGGGCGAGACAGAGCGGTCAGCAGGAGATTTCATCACGCTACTCAGAACAGCATGCAATTTAAAACCTATACATTGTTTATTTTTGGAATTCTCCATTTAATATTTTCAGACTGAGGTTGACCATGGGTAACTGAAATCGTGGAAAGCGAAACCGTGGGTAAGGGGGGACTACTGTATGTTGAATAAAGGCAAAAATTACCAACAGAGACACTTACAAAACTCAAACAGAGAAATACTAGCTCTTCCCTAGAGAAGGTTAAAGGGTGCTATGTTTGGGCTCAAAGTCTGCATTACAACCTTTCTATGCCTAGGAGAGAGTGAATGGTAAGCAAGGATAAGAGAACTGTATGGCTTCCTGCTTCTTTGTGAAGTAGAACTTTATAGCATTGCTTCAAAATGTGGAGACAGCAAGGTATGAAGGGAAGAGCCAAGTCTACTTCTTCTGGCTACCCCTTATGTGTATGACCTTAGACAAACTACTTAACTTTCCCGAACCTTGATTTCCTTCACTGCAAATGGGGCGGGAGTAACAGTATTTACCTCATAGAGTTGTTGATGAGGACCAAAAAGACAATGTGTGCAAAGTATCTTGTTTATAGCATGACCTCAATATCTGGTGGCTATTACTATTAATTAATTAGTTTGAAGTAAATTCCTAGAATATCACTACACCCAGTTTTAAAGGGAATTAGAATTACTCATCCACGAGAGGGCCACAGCTGATCTTGGCTGTATATATGTATGAAATCTGGTGAGAATAAGCATTGGGCGTATTCTTGGAAGAAAAACAGAAGTCCTAGCACACAAATAAGAAGCCTCGTGTGAGAAGAGGTCTGCAGAATCATGACACAGCACTTCTGTCCCTTTGCTTTGCTGATGGGGATTAGCACAGAAGGAGGCAGTGAGCTCTGCAGCAGCTGGCAACCTCACCAAGCATCCCTATTTTGCTCTTCTTCTCTCTGTTGGGTATTCCTCTCTGAGGCACGTGATCTTTCCTGGTCCCAGAAAGACAGGGCTGAGTTTGCCAGACTCCCAAAGATGCTTCTGAGTCACATTATGTTACAAAGAAAAAAATGTAAGTTAGGTCCACACAATCATGGTCTGGAATGGCAAGATGGGAAGAACTATTGAAGGTTTTGCAGCAAGAACTGTGGAGGAGGCAGTGATTCCAGGATTCTATTGGCCTCTTTTGCAGGGATCCATGAAGCAACACAATGACAAAATATGGTGCAGATCAATCAGAAGCTTTGGGCACAAAGAATACTCATAATTCAGAATGTGTGCTCTGGTGTTTCTGTGTAAACTTACTATTGACTCAAAGAGTGATTTGCATAAGTTATTGGAATATCTGAATAATACCTTAAAAAGCCAGTATCTCTAAGAGTCAAGTACTGATTTACAGAAGACAAAGAAGATTTTAAAACTCTAGAATTTATAAGGTGTGGGCATAAAGAAACACAGCAGGCCTATCTGGCACTTCTACAGGATCAAAAGGTTCTATGAAGACAGAAACTAGCAGGTGTTATTACGGGACGAAACCAAAGCAATGCCAGGTGAAGGTCCAGGATTTCTAAGCTCCCTTCAGGAAGGAAAAGAAAGGAGAAGTGAAGGCTGATTCAATTGAAAGCCAACATCACTGAGGCTCACAGAACTTCCCTTCATTTTCTCATTTCTGAGGGGTGCCCATGGACCCAAGGGATGCAGGCAAAGGGATGACGACATCAGAATGTGTGTACGTCACACCTGTATTGGATCACACAGTTTGTTGGGATCAGTACATGTTTAATTTAGGAAACCCCTCTATCAATCTTCCATCTTCAAGCCAGGAGGATTATTCTCCCTATATTTAACAAGAACAAAAGGGGAGTGGGCAGGAGAATTACTCAGTTACAAAGTGACCAAAGCCTTGTATCATCAAGGAACAGAAATAAAGGCAATTTTTTGAAAGACAAAAGAGTGAATCAGAAATTAGTGAAGATACGTCTAAGGTGGCAATAAAAAGAAAAGGGAACTGCTTTCTGGGGAATAATGATGAATTTAGTTTTTTAAATGCTGAGGGAACATTCTAGGCATAGCTGCTAGGGAGCATGGGGCAGTGGAAAGGGCTAACGCAGAGATGAGACCTGTCAACACAGATCTGACAGGTTAAGCTATGAGAATATACGATTCCTCAATGCAATGATAAATTCTCACATGTGGGGCCAAAGAACAAATTTCCAGTAAAATCAATTTCAAAATATTGAATGCAAAGATCTATTTAATATATATAAAATCATATTCATAATAAGTTTGATGTTAACTAAATGTCTGGCCTCACTAGATGACGGCTACAAATATGGGGCAAGGCAAGGGATACGGCAGAGCATCCCATGTCCCTTTCCACAAAGTGCTTCTTAACTCCCCATGTATGTACGCACACTTGTGCAAGCCTCTCGGCCTCCAGGTAAACACAGCTCTGCTCTTAATGATCTGTGAACACAACGATATGAAATAAAAAATGATCAAAATGATGATGCTTCACATCTACACACAGTCCAAATACAGAAATTGCTGGTGCCACCTATTGTTGAAAACACAGAACTGAAAGCCTAGCTTAGGAGCTGACTTCCATAGAGTGAAACTCTGCTCTGTTATCTACTCGAATATGAAGTTCAAAATCTACCCACCAGGAGAGCTGAATAAAGAGAGTCCATTCTACTTTAAAATAAAACAAACCTGCTATGGACATTACCAGCGCCTACATAATGCTTTGTTGAGTACAAGAAGATTCTAGCAATAGTTAACAGTTTTAATGTAAAAAATCATCAAGCAGCTTTATATATATTGTCAGAGAATGAGCTCCAAAATAAGTTCTTAGGTGTAAAAAAACAAGGTTCAGAAAAGCATGCATGATATGCTACCATTTATGCAAAAACGGAATATGCACATACATTCACAGAAGACCTCCAGAAGGATACACAAGAAAACAGCAACAGTGGCCATCTCTGAGGAGGAGGCCTGAGGGATGAAAGAGGACTAGAGACTTGCTTTTACTACACACACATAGCATCTTTTCAAAAGATTTTTAAGAATCATTTTAAGTAAATAAACAATAATTTTGAAAACAATAGTTTCTATTTTACATAAAGAAAGAATTTCAAGATATCTGACTTAGACTGGTTACCATGACCAGCTACCAGAATTCAGGATCCAAGCATAAGAGCACAACCTACTGGAGTGGCAGGAAAATTATGGTGGGTCTTTAACACACTTTAAAGGAGCACTGGAGAAGCTGTCTACAGCACAATGATACCTGTAAACCTCAAGTACTCAAGGTACATTCAAAAATGCCTGGAGCATAGATATTTTCTGGTTCTTTGGAGTTTATTAAGATGTGAAAAAATAAAATAAAATATTTGCAGTTTTATTAACATTTGCTTTTTAAAAAAGTTTTGCTATAAAGAAAGTCTTTACTATAATATTATTTCTTATTTTAAAGAAAAAGAAAACTGTAATGACTCATAAAGCTTTTTCAGCTATTTCATAATAACTCACGTGAAAGCCAAGTGGAAGTTTATACTTGAGTACACATCATATCAAATGTCACATCTCCTGAAAATTGGTTCTGGAGAATAATTTCTGTAAACTTACTTATTTCTTAATATTATTCTCCTTAACTTGAGATAATACTGACATTTACACTGAAGGTGGAGTCTTGAAATTTATTCTGAATATTGCCCAATCAAGGTAACACCAGGAAGAAAGCAAATCCCTTAATTTACGAAGCAATTCTGCAAGAGAAGGAAGAAAGGACAGGCAGACAGCAATATAATAATAGGATCTCGGCACTTCTGGGGGAACGACTTTAAAACAGGCAGACTGGCAAAGTGAAAATGGTACAATTCAGGTCAAGTCAGTCCTGTGAGTCCAAGCTCCAGAACAGTTCCTCTGATCCAAACACATATTTTACATTTTAAAATTTAGTTTTAAAATGAAAGAATCAATAAGATATTGTCAATCTCAAAGGCAAGATAAATATCCATTAACCAGAAAAGAAACACAAAGAAAGAAAGTGGGGCTGAGATCAAAGAAATGCAGGATTTCCAAGCCAGAAGCAGGCAGTGGCAACAGAGAACTGGACTTCTGAGGGGCATGAGGGCCTGAGCTGCAACATACTAGATGGAGATGGAGCTTGGCTTACTGCTCAAAGCCAGGGACTGAAATGAGCCTCCCTCCCTCCTCTGCAAATATCCAAGTACCCACACATCTGTGAAAGGAAGCAGAACAAAACAACAGAGGACCTACTGTCTGAGGCTCAAGCTCTATCAGCAGCTCTGGGCATAGCGAAGGAGGAAAGAAGTCTTAGAAGAGGAACTGAGTCAGATTGCCTGCTTGCTCCATGAATTGGTGGTATTCTCCAAATCATTACAAAGCAGTGATATATCAAACGCTACCATAATACTCGCTTATGGACTGGGCCCAAGGCACCAGGTGAAGGCAACTGCAAAATCACAAAAGTATTAGTCAAGGAGGGAGAATGAGAGAAATAAAAAATACAGAATGGGGCTGGCCCGGTAGCTCAGCGGTTAAGCTCACACATTTGGCTTTGGTGGCCCGATGTTTGCTGGTTTGGATCCTGGGTGCAGACATATGCACCGCTTGTCAAGCCATGCTGTGGCAGGCACCCCACACATAAGGTAAAGGAAGATGGGCACAGTGTTAGCTCAGGGCCAGTCTTCCTCAGCAAAAAGAGGAGGATTGGTGGCAGATGTTAGCTCAGGGCTAATCTCCCTCGAAAAAAAAGAAAAAAAGAAAAAAGAAAAAATACAGAAAAGCAAAATCCCTTACATTCAAAATAAATCCACAAATTAAAATTCCAAACATATACAAGGATCTAATTCTAAGAATGTCAAATCAGCCATCAAGTTATGAATTCAAACCAAATGAAATTAATTTTATAGAACAGTCAGCCAGAGTATAAAATAAATAGGTTTAGCATGATTAATAAGATGAATAAAGAAGCAATATTCCTTAAAAATAAGCATGAATTTATGAAAATAAAAAAGCAAAATAAGAACAGGTGGATATAAAAAAAGGAAAATTAAAAATCTTGGAAAGTAAAAGTCTACTCACTGAACTGGAAAAATCCAATAGATGAGGTAAAATCTATATTTGACACATCCAAAAAGAAGAGTGAATTAGAAGATAATACTAAGGAGGTGTTGTTATTTTATTTCACCTGGAAGGAAGCACAGGGAAAAAAAAAAGATTTTTCTTTAAAATATTAAGGTTCAATTAACAGATTCAGAAGATAGATTGAGAGGCTCCATTAAATGTCAAATAACAATTCCTGAGGAAAAGAATGGAGGGAATTTTAAAGATGGAATATTTGTAGAGATCTCCCATAATTGGAGAAAGAAACAAGTCCTTAGATTGAAAGTATGAGCAGGATAAATAAAGATAAATCCACATCTATATACAATGAGATGAAATAGAAAAACACCATAATAAAGCAAAACTCTTAAAGGAACTACAGTTAGATGATTAGTAAACTTCTGAAAAGCAAAATTGAAGTCAACAATGCTAAAATCTTCAAAGTTCTGAGGAAAATTGCCATCAATCTATAATTTTATGCCCAACTAAACTATCATTCAATCCGCCAGGCAAAACAAAGACATTTTCAGACACTCAAAGATCAAGATTTTACCACTGATAGGAAGTACCATTAAATGATATTCCTACTCACAGACCCTTCAGGGAAATACTATCAAGTAAATATAGCAAGTGAACCTAGTGGAAGGCATGGGGATTTAAAACAGAGGCATCTACAAAGCTGATGAAAGCCTTATGGTTGTCATCATGTTCCTGTCAAAGTGCTTCCCTCTGTTGCACAATAGCTAATTTGCCAAAACAATACTTTTTTTTGAGTTACCAGAAATCAAGAGAAATCATTTCTTTAAACCTTTAGCTTTTTAAAAAGATTTGTATTAATTTGTTTTTTAATTCACAATGTCTTACAATTCAAAAAATTGTTTTAAAAACGAAACAAAGGTGTCTAACTTTAGCACTACACTTTTTTAGGTTCCTGTCTTCACTCTGCCACTGGCTGTGTGACTTTGAGCAGTCAGATAACTTCTCTGAATCTCAGTGTGTTAACTAAAATAAAGACAATAATCCCTAACACATTGGTTTGTTGGGAGGTTAATACACAAGACATTTTCTAAATATTATATAAGGATGAACAACATGTAGACTACTACAAAACAAAAGCTATCGTCACCATCATCATATCAATAGGGGTTTCTGGGAGTACCTATACTCCCAGATGAAGATGTTGTAAGAACTAGAAAAGTCATCTAAAATTAGGAGTCTACCTATGTTATTCCTATTCTCTTTTCTCCTAAAATTTCCATTTACTAAGTCATGTTTAAACATTTGGCACTAAGATATAAGTAAGTGATAGGTTAAAATTACCCAGGAAACTTTGGCCATCCCAAAGAGTAGACTGTTAATCCTAATATACCTCCAGCGGAATCAGTGTATAGACAAAATCTTTCTGTGTTTGGGCCAGTTTCTTTTCTACTCTAGAATATCATCAACAACTCTGCCACCAAGCCCACCACATGATAATAATACCTATATTAATAAAGAGGATGAGCTTCAATGACCAATTATTTGTGTACAATGATATAAATACACTGGTGACCCCTTTTTCAAAGAGAGAGTGTTCCCACATTATCTTCAATCTTTAAGACTGGCAGACGAGATGACTCCCTGATGCTCTTGGTTAACTACTGTTTCTCTTGTGACAATCTCCATTCAAACACCTAGAATTTACAAGCTGGCCAGCATTACCACAGACATCCCTGATTTAGGTACTAGCCAGGTCCCCTCCAAAAAGGCTTGTACTTTATAGCAGGACTAACCTCTCCTGCTCAGGTACTATCTAGGTTTGCCAATCTTGGGGAGTCCAGAAGTTCCTTCAGACTCCCTCTAGCTTTGGCTAAGGGAAGCTCTGCTCAAGGACAATGAAGTCTACAGGTTTTATGGGATACTCCAAGGGTCATTTCCAAAGACTCGCACTCCAAGACTTGGTGCTAACTGCTGTGGTCGAGCTACACAAAACCTCATACCTTCAGTTTTAGGGCTGAAAGACCTTTGACTAAGTAACTCACTAGACCCTCAAATGGGTTTTCTTGCACTGTCACTCGTGTTGTTACTTCATGGTCCCTCCTGGAGGGAAGTTTGTCCATGGGATGCCTCAGCCTTTTGTATCCCTTTCCAGTTCTCACTACACCTAAACCGCTTGCTGGAAACCACTATGACCAGAGATTAGTTAGAATGTTAGTTCTCATGGGTCTATCCCCTCACTTCTGCTTCCCAAGTATAAGAGGTTAGAAGAAAGCACAAGTTTAGAATCTGGGGAGATCCTTGATCAACCTTTTCTCCCTATCTCATCTACTCAGTCTTTCAGAAGAAGAAATCCTGGTATACAAGACATCCTACCAGTGCATTTAGGGAGAGGCAGGATGGTATAGTGGAATGAATATGGTTCAAAAGATGGAGTCGTTTGACTGCTGCGTACTATGTCACCTATAACAAGATTTTTAACCTCTCTGGGTCTCAATTTCCTCATTTGTAAAATCAAGATCTAACAAGAAGTAACTCAACGCATTGTCATGAAGATTGAATGAGACAGCATATGTAACATGCTTAAGCATAGTGCCCAGTGTATAGTGAGTGCTCAATTAGTGTTAAGCTATCATTATGTTAATCCATTATTTGTACATTATTTGTATGTTTATTCTTTTTTTTTTAAGTATGCATTTGGTGAGGAAGATTGGCCCTGAGCTAACATCTGTTGCCAATCTTCTTCCTTTTTGTTTCTCTCCCAAAAGCCCCAGTACATAGTTGTATATCGTAGTTATAGGTCATTGTAGTTCTTATACGTGGGACGCCACCTCAGCATGGCTTAATAAGTGGTGCGTGCTTCCGCACCCAGGATCCAAACCTACAAACCCTGGGCCACTGAAGTGGAGTGCACAAACTTAACCACTCTCCCAGGGGCCGGGCCTGTATGTTTATTCTTAATATTGAGAGGTTAAGTGACTTGCTCAAGGTCACATGGCTATTAATTCACTATCAAGATTAGCACATAGGTCTATCCTACATTAGAGCTCGCAGTCCAAGCTCTTAGGCACTACATTCTTTGCGCCCTCACAAACACTCTCTAAAGCTGGAAAGACTCAAAAATATGCCACCCCATCATCAGTCTCACCTGTCTCATCAGGCATTGAAAGCTGCACCCCACTGAACTTAATAAAAATGTGATGGGGGGGTCACTGAGTAGGAAAAGTTCGGGAGAGTTTCCTGAAATATGCATACACAGGGAGAAGGCTCCCACATGTGCCACTGTATAGGACTCAAAATGAAACTTTTATTTGCTTCAAATTTCTAACAACTTGATCTCAGTGATTCAGCCATGCTGGAATTAAGCTCAGAATGTTTCTTGCAGTGATTCAGTCCTTTTGGTAAGCGCCAAACAGAGCAGAAGAATTCATTCACCCCCAGTTACTCCTACTAGCTTTAGACTAGCACCCTTTCTAATAGCCAACAGTCGTCCTTTCTGTACTTCTTGGAATCAAGGTCCTCTGTGAGTGTGAAGTGTGTGAGTGTGTGTATGTGTGAATGCATGAGTGGGTGTGTGATTGTGTGAGTGTGTAAAACATGCACTCCATTCGAGCCACTGAAGTATTCCCAAAGCTAGAAAAATCTGTCATCTTGGATGGAAACCAAGATCATTATCATTTAATCACTTCGCTGTACTTAAACATCAATAGTAACGGGTCTGTGCGCTGGTGAAAACTGATTAAAGAGAACCAAAAGAAAGAAACAGAGGACTGAGTCAAGCCTTCTCTGTAGAGAGCATCCTGGCATACTGATGAACTTCTTTTTCAGATGGTGCCAACTGACAGAGACAACAATCACCCCTAAAGAGCAAAATAACTATGGAAAAGAGATTTTGAGTATGGCTCAAGCTGCTTACTGATTAACGCTTTTGCACACAACACTCTGCACAAACCTGCGTAGTCATTGTTCCTAGTAAAACAAGCCTTTGTTGACAACTGGAGACAAATGATCCTTGCTGACCAAGTTCACTGTTCTCACACAGCTTAATAGTTGGAGCGCTGCTCCCTGGCCACGGCCAGGAAAACTTGACGTGGTTGTCAAAAAAGAAAAAAGAAAAAACTAGAGAAGAGGGAAAACCTTTTGTTTTGAAGGTGAGAAGGAGTCTGAATGATCTCATGCACTAAACATGTTTGTGGTTTATATCAGTATGTCTCCTTCACTTATTAAAGTTGTGAGTTTTTAAATAGTTCCTGCTCCAACCAAACAATCTATAATATTAAGAATTCCCTCTTTTTAAAAAGTATTTCCCTTTTCCACATGGGTTGGGATGTGACAGACTGAATATTTGTTTTTATGTTTAAACAGTTTTTTGTTACAGTATTTGCAAATATTGGCTGTAGCAGTGAACTGTAGAAGCATACCTCATTTTAAGAAAACCTGGGTGGAAAAATATCTGAAATTTCAAGCAGAACAGTCTAATTTCCACCACATAATCAAAAAAACATTCACTTCAGGATTACTTTCAATGACAAGTTTCCCACAGCATTTCATTTGCTCACAAATATTACTAAGCCCCACTATGCATGAGGCATTTTTAGGTGCTATCTCATAGAAAACAAAATTCAATTTATTAAAATTGTATTCACTCCCTAGTTTTTAGGCCCAAAACTCGCATGTAACACAATGTAAACCTAAAAATTAAATCTTTCCATTGGAGGCTATCTAAAACTTCTGCTTGACAGATGCCTCTCTTTCTTTTGTCCATAACAATTCATTAAAAATATTTTTTGAGACCAGGATTCCCTTGGGAGATGAGTCGGTATCACTTCGGGTGAGATTCATTTCCAGTTGCATTAAATCCAGGGAATCCTTCACACAGTGTAACCTCCTTAGGCCCAAGTGGCCACCTCCAATCTTACTCCACGTGAAAATTGTAGAAGTGTTTTAGAAAGCAATCTGACAATAAGGATAAAGAGTCCTCAAGATGCTCATTTCCTTCACTCCTCCTATTTAAAAGTAATTTTAAGGAAATAACCCTAAATAAGGGGAAAAGGTGTATTATGCAAAGATGCTCATAGCAGGTTATTTGTAATCGCAAAAATGCCCTTTGAAATAACCTAAATATCTAACACAAGGCATGGTTAGGTACAGTGTCTAGATAGACGCGTATGCAGCCATAAAAATTACAACAACATGAACTAACCACTCACGGCAACTTTACATTAACTGAGAAAAAAATCAGAATATAGAATTAAGTCTATACCAGGACTACAAATATTTTTAAATAACTATGCAAAAATAGGAGTTTCAAGTGAGAACCAGAAGAAATCTCTACTTCAAGCTAAGTAGCGAGCCTTGAGGCATGGCTAAAAACCTAGAAAATGGGATCTTTATCATTGCGGATTAATTACTTTTTAAACCACAGGTCCTGCTATTTTAGTGTAGCACTTTCATTACCAAATTCTATTACCTTTTTTATCCCCAATTTCATAAATATGTCTTTTAACACAGTTTATCAAACTGTTAATTCTCACAACCTGATTAACCCTCACGTAAGAAATGCCTTTGTTTTGCAATATTTTTTCCACTGTTTCACTTGAGATTAACTGTAAATTGAGAGAACAACAAGTGACAGGTTCATTTCTTTCTTCCTGTTTTTGGAAACACTGGAAGCATATTTTCTCTTTCCGTCCTCTGCTCCTTCAGCGACTTATCTAGTTGGTGTGGTTCAGACAACTCTCCCTTCCTCAGTTAATTCACTAGCCCAGCAGGTTTCACACACACAGGCTGAGTCCCTCACATGTTCCCTTTATTCTACCTCTGACCAGTGATTGTCCAGCTCTCCCTACTCAGAATTTCTACCTAAGAATGCTCTAGAACAAAAATTTTCCCCAGAAATTTCCTGTGGCCACCCTGTCTTGTGTCCATACCAGTGAGCATAATGTCAGGGACCACTCCTTGAGAAAGGAACTGGGACTTCTTAGCCTGTTTCATGTGAAGTTTATTCCCCCACAGAGCTTCCTAAGAGACAATGTAAAAAGAATGTGGTTAAAAGGGAGACCAAAAGAGAGAGAGGAAATCTCTTAATAGACACTCAGAGTTTATCCCTCCCCCATCCCTAACCTCTGCCCAGAATAGAACTGACACAGAACGGAGGGGGAATTGTTACTTTCCTATTGAAGACGAATATGAACGCAAATATACTTTATGTTTGACAATGAAAGAGCCTACCCACATGAGAGATGTTAATCATTCCCCAACATTCTAACTTCCTTCCTGAAATAGACCTAGACCTGCCAGCTCACAACAAAAAATAATAAATAAAATAAATCAAGTGCCAAATCCCCCCCCACCCTGCAGTGCTAAAACCACTGTGGCCACCTGAACATAGAAGACCTCTATTTAGCAACCAAAGCAACCTTAACCATTCATGGGCAGCATAATAAAAGTGCTACCAATGTTCCCTCAGTTACTGATAACAGAAAAATGAATTTTCTCAACAAGTGTTCTCCCTCTGTGTCATTCCTCATGAGTCAGACACCTACTATGCACTGTATCGTGTGCCCACTTGACGTCTTTCTTCCAGAGGTGGCTTTCTTTAATTAAACCCTTAAGCACTCATGTCCCAAAGGCCTCTGTGAGTCAGGCTTTCCCTGGGGTTCAGACTTTTGAAATGACCAGCTGAGAGATGGACCATAACTACTGTTAACAACCGCAGCCGCAGCTGCTGCCGCTGTGAATTCTTCACCATGAGGAAGCCAGTTCAAAACAAATTATTAGACAGTTCTTCTCTGTAGCCACTGCAGTCTTTTCCTTTGTGACTGGGGGAGATGAAGTTCTCATACTTCTGTATTCCCATGAGCAGACCTATTACAGGCTGCAGGCTCTGTGCCATTCCTAGAGACCTGGGAGCCAACTCTAGAACTTCCGTCATTACTGAGAAAACAAAGGGTACTCACTGAGATCTTGGTATCAAGGCTGAGAACCACTACACTGGTGCTCTCTCTCTTACCTTAAATTCAATATAACAGAAGGCCTGGACTTTGGGAGCTGTAGAGGATCTCATAATCATTAGGTCCCATCCCTTCTTTTTCAGAGAGCATCACCAAAAAAAGGATCTAAAGATTTTTTATGGTTTTCCATCACCAACTTCCCTTCTCTTATTAGATTATATGTTAGAATATTAAATAGGTTTCCACTTGACTATACCAAGAGCTGATTAAAAAGTATTGTGAGGCTATGCCCAGGCGCAGCAGAAAACAAGACCATGGACAATGAGTGCTGTCCACCATGATCACTGGATTTCCGGAGTGTTAGCAAGTGGCGGTATATAGTTCCTCATCCTGAATCACCCTTTACCAGAATAAAGGGTGATAGCCCCAGTCACTCATCTGCATTATGTTATTCACTAAGTGCCTTTTTTTTAACTTTAGTTTTTTTCATGCTGAATTATTTCTGCAACCATTTAACTTGATCTTTTTCCAACTGCAATTGTAATTGAGAGATAGATACAATTATAATATGTAAGTGGTGGACACATATTTTATCTTTCTTATGATTATTTCATCACCTAAAGCATAATTTTAACCCTTTGATTCTAAGGTTTTCCCTTCAGAAAAAAAAAATTTTTAACAGCAATAATCACAAACAAGGTTAATATAAGGTTGAAGTCATACTTTAGGTTATGCTGAAGGCTTTCCCTCCAGAAAATTTTTAAAAAGCAATAATCACAAACCAGATTATAAAATGGTATAAATATCACAAAATTGATAGATAACCTTATCTTATTCATATAATCAGTACGCATTAGTCTTAGAGTAAAGCAAAAATGTTAGAAAAGATTTAAAATACAAGTTGGATATATACAAATATTGAACCATTATATTGTACACCTGAAACTAATATGTCAACTGTGTCTCAATAAAATAAATTAGTTAATTAATTAAAATACAAGTTGGAATCCTAAGGGAATAAGACAACTACCTAAATAGCATAGTCCTATTCATCAAATTCCACTAAACGAAATATTCAAATAAAAATAAATGACATAGGGGAGAAAAAGAGAACTTTGGCTACTCTGAAGAAAATAATATCTATGTGTATGTGTGTATATATATTTTTTAAACTAAATTTCTACTGAAATTAATCTTAACAGGCATTTGTTGTCCTTTTCTTTCAAAATATTGATTTCCAATGAACTTCATCCCCACCACTGGAAAATCTCCCTTTATAATTATGACTTTACCAGAGTTTCCTTGCCTTTTTGTGCATGCTTTGGAACCCGAAGGTGCATTAAACTGAAGCCTGAAGGAAGTGCGGTGGGGTACATAGGAAAGGCAATGCTTCTACAAATATTCCTAACGAGCAAAGGAAAACGAGCTCCAAGCCCAAGGAAAAAGATGATGTGTCTTGAAGCAATTCACTGTCAAATTTTTTTTTACGAGATCTGTGTTTTATGTTTTAAAATGCATGAGAATTTTGCATTACCCTCATAATACAGCCATATTTGTTTTAATACAAAAATAAAATTGCTGTTCCCTTCCTAAGTCTTGGAGTAAAATTATACCATATTTATCTTGTGGGTTTGGGTCCCTCAGCAATGAAAAGAAACTCACACGGGTGCCACAGAAGTCTGAGCAGTAGAGGAAAGTAAGTTTGCTGCTACTAACGTTTCTGATTCATCCTGGACCTCTGGAAACAACTTCCAACCTGGTCAGTCTCAGGACCATGGTGTCTTTTATAGTCCGCCACTGTAGCACATGGCTGTTTCTCACCTTCTAATTCTAGGGCATCTCCAGGAAGTGGAAAAAATGTGTGCCAATCAATCTATAGAAACCCTGCTTGGGCTTGGCTATTATCCAGGAAATTCTATACTAGTTGCTCAACAACTCTCTTTCTGAGGAACAATTCTCTTTATTCAGAGTTCTATAAGAATCAATCTGTTCCCTCTGAGGTGAAATCAAACACACAGTGCCATGCCAAAGCCCCATGCTCCACAAAACATTCTGATTCCAGCTACTTATTGGGCAGACCAACGCATACCACAGAACCACCCTGGCTGATGGAAGTTGTCTAACAACAGGCTTCCTGCACCTACTGAGATCCAACACTCAGAGATGACAGGCTCCCTGTCCTCACAATGGGCACTCTCTAGACCTGCACTATCCAATAGAGTAGCCAGCAGCCATACGTGGCTATTAAGCACTAAAATGTGGCTAGTCCAGACAGAGATGCACTATACAAAATACAAACCAGATTCAGAAGACTTAGTACAAAAAAAAAGTAAAATATCTCATTAATAAATTTTTACACTGATTATACATTAAATAATATTTTAGATATAATGCGTTAAATAAAATCTACTACTAAAATTAATTTCACTTGTTTCTTTTTACTTTCTTAATGTGGCCACTAAAAACTCTAAATTATGTATGTGGTTCATATGTGTGGCTTACATTATATTTCAATTGAACAGCACTGCTTTAGACAAACCATGCATACAGAAAAGCCCAGTTTTGTATGTACATCAATGAAATTTCAGTGTATCCCTGACAAATTACTGTGAATAACCCTGCAAAAACTTGGTCCCACAATAGAGATTCCCGGCCTTGGGTCTTCAAGACCTATGTCTTCAAAGCCTTCCATCTCCAGGAATCCTCTCTTAAGAAACAAATAACTCTGAGACTAACACCTTAATCTATTTTTTTTTTTTTTTTTTTAAATGTTTTCTCAGTTTCTTTTTTTTTTTTTTTTAAGATTTTATTTTTTCCTTTTTTCTCCCCAAAGCCCCCCGGTACACAGTTGTGTATTCTTCGTTGTGGGTCCTTCTAGTTGTGGTATGTGGGACGCTGCCTCAGCGTGGTCTGATGAGCAGTGCCATGTCCGCGCCCAGGATTCGAACCAACGAAACACTGGGCCGCCTGCAGCGGAGCGCGCGAACTTAACCACTCGGCCACGGGGCCAGCCCCAACACCTTAATCTATTTTTAGTAGCAAACCCACTTAATAATCAAGAGGAGCTTAACAAACTGATAAGAGGCTCAGTTCTTATTTAACCTGTGACGGAGTATAAAGCACAGGAAGGAGGAGGAAGTGGCCAGAAAGGATCAGCCAGAAATGATTCAGTGAAAGGGTACCAGACAACCAACTTTCCCTGCTGTCAGGTGACCTCAGCAGAGAGCACCTCAGCATTCTGACTTTCCAGTTACACCTGTGAGACTGCCTTTGGCACCTTTAGTTGATCAGATGTCTCTATTTTGGTTTCCAAAAGCTATGGTGTGTGTGTATGAATGTGTGTGCATTTGTGGGTATAAATTTACACACTGTGTTTTAGACACATATTTATGTTCATAAATGCATATATATGCATATGTATACATACAGACACACACAGATACACATATATACAGACAGTACTAACACAGATATACATATATAGTACTAACACTCCTTATGGCTGATTTGAAATTGAGGATGAGAAATCTACGCTTTGTAATTCCTCTTTCTTTCTACTTAGTAAATTTAGAATAAAGAATATGAAATGATGGTTCTACCACTTTGGGAAAATCCAGCCTAGACACTGGAAGATTTAGTAATAACTTTTAAATATGTAGAGTTATTAGAGAGGGCCAGAACATTAGAGTGGATCACTAAGGGAAATTATAAATGCCTCTCGGGTAGTTTTTTTAAAGTAGGGGAGCTCTTCATCTGTCTGGGATGGGTTAGGTGTAGTCCACATTGAAGATGGGAGACTAAATGACTAAGTTCCTAACTACCACAATGATTTTATTTACATTAGGAAATAAATCAAAATCTTCAACAAACCCACCTGATATGGGAAGATTTCCTTCATGAGGTAGAATTTAGAGGAGGATTTTGAATAGAGGAAGTTGGTCTATCTGATTGTCCACTTTTTTGTATTCCAAATAAATGGACTTCTTTCCTTTGCTAAGAACACCTGGCCATTCCCCGCTTACTCTCTCTCTGTCTGTCTCTCTCCTCTCATATATACAAACTCACACACACACACACAACTAGAACCCCCTCTTCCTAAATCCCAGTCCCAACTAACATTCCAAGCCATCCATAAATCTTTCTGGACCACCTCAACCCACCTACACTCTGACCTTCTTTAGTGGTATATGCTGTTGTAGACTGCATTGCAGCTGAATCTCTCTTAACCAACTCACCAGAATGGCTGATGTCCTCTATTCCCTCTGTGAAATATACTGACCCTTGCACATGGCATCGTGAATGCTCTTACCTAGGAAGCTACTTTCCCTTATGTCGGTGTACTTCTGCTCCCACCAACTGACTTGGATATTTATCAAGAGTCATTGTGGGGGCTGGCCTGGTGGCACAGTGGTTAAGTTCGCACATTCTGTTTCAGCAGCCCAGGATTCACTGGTTCGGATCTCAGGTGCAGACCTACACAGTGCTTGTCAAGCCATGCTGTGACAGGCATCCCACATATAAACAGAGGAAGATGGGCACAGATGTTAGCACTGGGCCAGTCTTCCTCAGCAAAAAAAGAGGAGGATTGGCAGTGGGTTAGCTCAGGGCTAATCATCCTCAAAAAAAAAGTCGTGTTGTTCCCAGACCTGTTTATGGCAAACATATTTATGACAGTTGTATGCTGTTATATTTAGAAAATTTAATTAAAGCCTACATAAAATGAGAAGAAAAAGAAGGCTGATTGTTTTTCTATGAAAACTACATTGGAAAAAGTCAAAAAAGGTGAACTGCTTTTAAAAAACTGTTGCTGAATTAGGTATGGGCTAGATATCTGTAAAAGATCTTAGGGGGGAATTTTAAAATCTAAAATGATTCTACACCTAAGATTGCATCACAAATGTTTTTAAATTCTCACTCCACATTAAAGAAATCAACACTCTTAATTTATAGAGGAGTTATGCAAGACAGATGACTAAAGTAGACTCCAAGAAAAAAACCATCGTCTTACATCAAAAGACTGGTTGATAAATATGAGTTTAGATGCTTTAAGTTGCTGTAACATGCTTAAGGTATGTACGGATAGCAGCTTTATGATTTCCCATTTAAACCAATTTTTTTTAATTATCTGAACAATCACCTGTCCAGATCATGTTGATTAAGAGGGACCCTGCTGCTTGGTAGGTATATGACCTCAGACCCCACAAAGAGTGTCACCTGTCTCAGAGAAGAAATCATTGTGGCCTACAGTCCTTAGCACTCCACACAGGATTAAGTGTTGTACAAGATGAAGAAGTCATATTTGTTTAAGGAATCAGAAGACCCAAATTGTGGTCTGAATTCACACTTTCCAGCTTTTGACTTTGAGCAATTTTCAGGTTCTATATCTATAAAATAAGAACCATAATATCAGCCCTACTAACTTCATAGTGTATTTACAGGAAACAAGACAGACAATATTATAAAGGCACTTCAAAAAGTTCAAGCAGCTATATACATGTAAAGATGTAATGGTGGATGCTGAGTATTTTTTTCCTAAGTGAATGAATAAAGAGATGAATACACAGAAGAAGAAGGATGGAAATAAAGGAGCAACTCCCTAAGACCCTGATGACATGGAGAAAGAGTTGTTTTGGAAATAGACATACTGTCTATATGCAACCCAAATGCATTGTTATTCTTTCCCCAAATGCATGGTCATTTCCTGCCAAAGTAGTCTTCTTAAAACACAATTCAAATCACGTCATTTCTTTCCTCGACATCCTTCAATAACTTATCTCTACCAACACAGTAAAGATTGCAATGAAGGACTTCAGAGTATAGCTCCACAGTCTTGTCTCTCATCACATTTCGCCATGAATCATAACAATCTACAGGCTCTTCCTGAACACTTCCACACCCTCAGGCTTTGCCCCTGCTGTTACTCTGGCCTGGAATGAACTTCTTTCAGAAATACATGTCTGGGTTGCAAAGTTCAAAATCCCTCCACCTTTTCCATTTTCACAGTTCCTCTGGGCTCCCACAATACTTTATATTTTTATTATAACCCTAATTCTGCCTTATGTTACAGTTGAGCATTCCCCACCTGTTAAATGCCTCCGGGACAGAGACCTCCTTTTTCATCTCCAAGTCACCACAGAGGTGCCCTGTAGCATGCAGGGAAGGCCTGAATGCAGAATTCCAACCGACTATCAAAGTAGTTAAAGCTCACCAGTTTTGTTCACTCTCATATCTTATACTCCCTGCTTTGGCATTTATTTTTCCTTTCCCAGTTTGACTTAGCAAACTACATAAAGAATAATCACGGAAAAGTAATTCTTGGCTGTGTTTCTACCTCCCCTATCTGCTAGAAAAGGAAACACCTCATAGCAAGTCGGGCCCATTTCATTTATGAGTCTAAGAAGCAATAAACGCTCTGAAAATACTTCTTTCATTTTAAATTGTTGAGAATGCTTTTGCTGATCAGCATTTGAAGTATTTTGCACACACAAACCAAAGCATATGAAGTCAGTCACTGCATAGAGAAAGAAACAGGCCACGTTGTGTTCCCAGGTATGTAGATAGGAAGTGGGCCTCTCAAGAGCTTGTTTAAGGTAAAATATTTCCACAACTCCATAGGGGATCTTGTATGAGTACAATTTACATGCATTTTCTCTAAGTGCCACTTTTGGTTGTTTCAAGATTTCTAATGGCTTCCACTAAAACTTAAAGTTGTGAGTAACAGCTGATGAAGCCACAGCCACCACTGCAGTAATCTATTTTCCAAACTGAGACAGGACTTCAGGATCCCCACAAACTGCTGCTGACTAAAGGTATCTAATTCTAGTATGAAATTTGCTAAAGTTAAAGGTAAGAACTAGTCTCCTTCTTTTCCTCCTGCCATTTCTTAAAATAAAACTGTGTGTATCCCATTGTAGCACCTGTTTGGAGTTCTTAAGTAGGGTCTTCAAATTCTGTTCCTTTTAACTTCTAACATAAACTGTAAATTATATTTTGTTTTAATAAATATTGTTCAGTGAGATAATCTCTCATTTTATTCAGGATTTTTCACATCCTTTACCCAAACATTGGCACCAAAGGATGGTAAACCCAGCTTTACTCTAAATAAACCAGCTCACATTTAGTTTGGTTTAGGCATAAAATAATACACTTGTGAGAAGTGGTTAAATTCTCTAGTGAATACTTTTTGTCACTCAAACAGCTGAATTTTTAAAACACCTTGGGTTTTAAAAACACCTCGACAGTCCTCCTTGTCTTGGTCTTCACGAGTTCAAGTGTACCAAAATGCCATTACAATAGGCTCTCGGTGCCATTTGTAAGGACCTCAAGCCTCCCACAAAGTTTAAATCTCACAAACTGGTTGGTTTCTCTCAATAGCTGTTTTCTCCACTGCTAACAGTATCATTAGTCAAAACGACCTTCTGTTTTTCTTTTTTACTGAGGAAGATTAGCCCTGAGCTAACATCTATGCCAGTCTTCCTCCACTTTATATGTGGGTCGTTGCCACAGTGTGGCTGATGAGTGGTGTAGGTCCATGCCCAGGATCCGAATCCGCAAACCTGGGCTGCTGAAGCAGAGAGTGCCAAACTTAACCTCTATGCCACAGGGCCAGCCCCTAAAGCCAGCTATTTTTTTTTTCCTCCCCAAAGCCCCAGCACATAGTTGTATATCCTAGTTGTAGGTCATTCTAGTTATTTTACATGGGATGCCAACACAGCATGGCTTGATGAGCAGTGACTAGGTCCAGGCCCATGACCCGAACCAGCAAACCCTGGGCCGCCAAAGCAAGCACACAAACTTAACCACTCAGCCACGGGGCCAGTCCCTAAAAGCAGCTATTTTAAGGGGACATATCCTTAAAGCTGAAGGACAGTTGTTCTATAATAAATAAAAGGAAAGATAAACTCAAACAAAGGATAATAAACTCATGGCAAAAAGAAGTAGAAGAATAATGGGATATATTGTTTACATGATTAAAATTATAAATCTAAGTATAACATAAAATATATTAAAACATATAATTAGGTAATATAAGAATAGATACATAAATATAAATACTCTCTCTTCCAATCAAGTTGCAATCATCTTCTAGGGGATAATAGACTCTCCCTAAAGCCCATCCATAGATCTCGACGGATGTTATGATTCCTGCACCAAAAGCATTCCGACTAAAATCAGGGACAAGAATATTTACTACTACCAGTATAATTTATTTGGGGAGATACAGACAACTCAATAAGATACAAAACAAAACATTCAAATATTAAAAGAAGTAACAGAGCTATCATTACTTATAGAATATGATAGTATACTAATAAAATCCAAGAGTATCAACTGAAGAACTAACTGAATTAAGAGAATTCAACAGCGATTGGATAACAAGGTAAATTTACAAAAATCAATTATTCATCTCAACAAACACTTAACACTTATTGCAGGTCAGGTAATATGCTAGGCACAAGGAGTACAAAGATAAATAAGGTTCAAGCCCTACGTAATAACCTCTACCATTAAAAACAAGTTAGAAGATATGTGGAAATGAAGATTCCTTTTACAACAGCAACAACATCGACGACAACAAAACGAAAAGTATCTTTAACAAGAAATGTGCTGGATCTATCTGAGGAAAATTACAAATCACCTTGAGAAACGAAGAATTTTTTTAAAACACTGAATAGAGAAACATCCCACATTACTGAATGAGAAGACAAGCAATTACAAAGAAATTCCAAAGAAATGGGACTGTATGTATTCCTTTTTGGAAATTAGCAAAATGTTCCAAAGTTCATTGGGAAGGGTTAGAAAAGCTAAAACATTTTTTTTTTTTTTTTAAAGATTGGCACCTGGGCTAACAACTGTTGCCAATCTTTTTTTTTTCTTTTTCTGCTTTATCTCCCCAAACCAGCCCCCCGTCCCGTACACGGTTGCATATCTGAGTTGCATGTCCTTCTAGCTGTGGGATGTGGGACGCCGCTTCAACGTGGCCTGACGAGCGGTTCCATGTCCGCGCCCAGGATCCGAACCCTCGGCCGCCGCAGCGGAGCTTGGGAACTTAACCACTCGGCCACGGAACCGGCCCCGCTAAAACATTTTTGGAATAAAAAGGTAAAGAATTTGCCCAAGCCCTAAATAAAAGGGTTCTAAAGGTAAAATAATAATAGTACAGGCCAAAGATACAGAGAAGTCACTGGAACAGATGAGTGACCCTAAGATGAGACACTCCTATAAAAAATACCACAGTTTAGTAAGAACTGGATAGACAATACTCAATTATAGTTTGGGAGAACATTGACTACGCAGAAAAAAAAGTCTTTTTAGATCCTATATCATACAATTCAGCAAATGTAAATTTAATTAGTGATGACAAAATATTAAGCGTAAAATGTTAATTTATATAAGCTAAGAAAATATAGGTGAATATTTATCTGATCAACCATAGTAACAGAAAAAAACAAATTAAAATAATAAAAATATCCAACTTTTCACCCATCAAATTGTGAAAGATTAAAAATTATGATGTTCAGTGCTGGTAAAGGTAAAGTAAGGTGAGTATCTCAAAGGGTACTTTGGGAATATAAATTGGTACGATGTTTCTGGATGGTAACTTGGCAACATACATCAAGGCAGGCTCACTGATCCAGTAATTTCACTCCTAGAATTTTACCCTGAGAACATACCAGAGAAGAGGTAAAAGATCTATGTAATACAATTTGTATCAATTGCAATTTATAGTAGCCAAAATTAGAAAGAGCCTGAGGGATGTTTATCCATAGATGAATGAATAATTACACAAGGAACTATGACTTTTAAAAAACTGCACATTTGATTTGAAGATTTTTAATTAAACAAATTTCTCCTAAGGTAATATTATTTGAAAAATATGCAACTTAAACCCATATTGTAGACATAATGAACTTCATTTGCTAATACATACATGTTTATATACAATACAAAATTAGTACAGGGATGAGGTTACAATTAATTTTATTTTATTCTTTATATTTTTCAGTATTTTCCTAATTTCTACAATGAAAATGTATATTCTTGTTTGTTTTCAGAGGGAAAAAAACATTATTTAAATAAAGTGGTATAACAGAAAATATAAAACTTCAAAAAATTACTTAAATTCATGGATAAAAGATCCACAATGGACTCATGAAATCTGAATAAAATCTGGAGCTTACTTAACAGAAATATACCAATGCTGGTTTCTTAGTTTTGACATGTTTAATATAAGGTAATTTAGGTAATATTGGCCAGTAAAATGCAATTGGGAAATACCTTCAAGTTTATCATCAGTCCTTTAATGACCTTAGTCAGATAGCTGGCCCTGCTGGGAGGTATTGCGGGCTTGTCTTTGGGGCTTTGTCTGTGACTATCTTTTCAACTTTTCTGTAAATCTAAAATTCTTCCAAAATAAAAAGTTTACTTAAAAAAATAAGATTCATAATGGGTAAATAATTAACATCTTTGGAAGATGGCCTTTTGCTTTTAAGGACACCATCACCAAGGGGAATCATGTTCCCTTATAAATCACCCCTTGGAATTCTCAAACTACAGAAAACTAGACTAGCTGATTTTAAGTGACAGAATTGGGGGTGATTTTATGTTTTCATTGGTTGATTTTTAAAAATTGCTACAATAGTAAACATAAATATATTTAACAATTTGAAGCCACTTAAGACAAAGTACTGTGCTACCCTAGTGTAACATCACTTGGATTCTTTTCTTTCTCTTCTCTTTTATCCAAGCAACCTTCCACATTCCTAACACGTGGTAATAATTCAACGTCTGTACTTCTCCGATCCTATTTCTAAAGAAAGTTTTCTGGTTTACTATCATAAAGCCCCAGATGTCATCCAACAAACAAATTTATACCACCAAATACCAATGGACCCTTGTGGGTTTGCTATGTCCTACCTGAACCCTACTTCCCTGCATAACCCCTCCCCAAACATTCCAGTACTTCTCTGTCTATCATTAATGGAGACCTTGCAACCAGGATCCTACCTCTGTTGCAAAAGCACAGATAAGCAACACTTCAAGTATTCTACAAAACTCAGAAACCTAGAAACTGAGACTACCACAGGACCTTAGATTTCATGGGATCCAAGGGTCTCCGGGTGCTCATTTCTAATAGCAGCCAGATAAGTGATTGCAGAACCAAGAGTCCCCAAGCCCCACTCGTATAGTCAGGACCCCTCTACCTTCCCTTTTGCACATGGGGAATGGGAAACAGGCTTTCTTCATGAAAAACACTAGAGATTCCTTATCTAATCCAACTCCTCATTTCATAGAGAAGAAAATATGGAAGGTAAGTGTTGGGGGACTTAGGAGAGAGGAGTTAAAGCTGACCATATTCCCATTTTATTTACTTAGGTATTGACAATTCACCAATTCCCCACCCTCACAATCCTATCCTTTCGTCCTCAGGGTTGACTCAGGCCAAAGTTAAATGGGGGCACTTTCAGTTTATGCTTGTGATGGTGTTATGCAAGAGTAACCCAAAGAACACAAGATAATGCTTAACTAAGTTGAAAGAAGCAAGGCCTGTTCAAACTTGTCTCTATTCACAGATGGGGGTGGGGTTGGGCAGCACCTTCCTGTCACTGTGACATGTAAGATATGAAAATATATTACTTAGATCTGCTGGCTTTTGAGCCTTTCTGGAATAAGATGTCATTTGGTAATTTCAAGGAAAAAGGTAAATCTCCTTCACCACGTGAACCAAAGTGTAAAAAGGAAGAGAATGTGTTCTAAGATTTAAAGGACCTACTTGAACTCTTAACTGCTGAGTTATTTTCACCAGCAGGACTAGTCTCTATTTGTTTAAGTCCTAGACTTCCAAGAAGTGAGGAAATTTACGTGTGGGAGGTGGGAATAGAGAGGGAGAAGGGGAAATGGGTTGTTGTATAGAAAGAAGGGTAGTGACCCCTGGGCCTTCTATCCCTTCAGGTCAAGTCCCCGTATCCCTCAGCTGACCAGCTATCTCAATAAGGTCATTAAAAGACTGACATTGAACTTGAAGGTGTTTCCCAAGAGCATCTCCTTAGCCAAGCACTTGTTCCATTCACTCAGCATTCTGGAAGAATAAAGCTCAAGAAATACTTTTGGTTAATTAATTGCCTAAAATCTCTCTTTCTCTCCATGCCCCGTTCCCTGGAGCTGCACCGTCCAATATAGTAGCCGCTAGCACATGTGGCTCTTGAGCAATTGAAATGTGGCTCATCCAAACTGAGATGTGCTTTAAGTATAAAATACACACTGGATTTCAAAGACCTAGTAGGAAAAAAAGCCTGTAAAATACTTCACTAATAATTTCTTTTTATGCTGATTACATGTTGGGATGGTAATGTTTTGAATATATTTAGTTAAGTAAAATATATCATTAAAATTAATTTCACTATTTTATTTTTTCCTTTTTTATGTGCCCACTAAAAAAATTTTAAATTACCTCTGTGGCTCATGTTTGTGGCTACTATAATACTTCTACAGGGCAGTGCTGCTCTGGAGATATGTGGTACTAGAATCAGAGACGTTTAAACCCAAGCAGCAAGTACAGGCTAATCTTTCTGACCCATACAGAATTCTAGAAAACTGATGGGGAAATGGAGTCCTGATTAACTCATCCCCAAGGTAAAACTCATTCACAGAGATCATCTGAGTCCCATCCATGAGCTCAACACAGAAAACACTGCAAAGCTCTAATGCTCGATTCTGGTCTAGGGTAAATGCCCACAATTCAATGTGAGCGCCTCTTTCTTTTGGGGATATTTGAGAGTGAGACTTGGGGCCTGAAGACTGTTGGGATAGAAGCAATCAAGAGGAAATATGGGGATACAGGAATGCCTTAAAGAGTACTGAGTGCCATGGACTTAAGTGAGATGCAAGAGGGGAGAAAGGAGGAGAGGGAAAGGGGGGGCGTAGATTAAGTTGGAAAGAGAATAGCAGCGAAGGTAGAAGTATAGATGAAAAGATGGAGATTAGGAAAAAACAGACAGAGATAGAGAAGAATATCTCTAGGTAGAAAAAAACAATAAAAAACCCAAATATCCTTCCTACTGTTCAGAGTAATTCTGAAAACTAAGACTGAGTAGGCCAGTTATCAAGAATGAAGTGACAAGTGCCCAGGGAGATATTCAAGAGGGTCACTCCACTCAGCAAAGAAAATCACAAAAGTGAAGGTATAGAAAACATCTTCACGAACTCTCAGCCCTTAGAATACCCCTGAGCAAAATGGACAAACCCCATCATGTAACTCACTCATCTCTGTCAATGGCCATAAACCCACAATTTTGCTAAACTCAATTCCCATTTCAGAGTCTTAAAGCATGTGGAACTGCCTCAGGAACCTGTGAAAATGTATCTTTTTCACTCTCTTCTCTGGAATTTCAGAAAACATATTCCTGCTATGAACAGATACGGATTTATTTGAGTCTTTAAGGGCCAAATACAGTTCTATCATAACTACTGTATCTTCTAATATCATCTCCAGAGAGGGCTTTCCATAGATCCAGCTGGTCCCCATGTTACAAAGGGCTGGCTGTGTCCTGAAAGTTCACATGTAAGGCAGTTCTCTAGTGCTCAGAACACATTGTCATGGAGAGGAAAATAAAACAGAAATGAATGGTTAGAGAAAGACCCAGGCTAGTCCAAAAAGTCTCTTTAACCATAAATCTGAACTAAGAGTAAGAGCTACAGTGCAATGCTCAAGAGGGAGAAAGAGGAAAGGGACAGAAAATGCTTTCACTCTCTCCTGGGTGGGAGGTAACACTGGCCATTTGTAATTAGGGGCTGTTCAATACTTATTAATTTTGAAAATTCACCAATCACTCACAGGAATGCCTTAAAGAGTACTGAGTGGCACGGACTTGGGTGAGATGCAGGGCCACAAACAGGCCAAGCTGGAGATGGCAGCCCATGGCTCCCTCCCGCCCTTTTTTCTTCTTGCTAGAAGCCTAAGAAGCTAAATCAGAGGTTCTCAAACTTTCTCAGCTCATGACACCCTAGTGCCTTAGTAATTTTTTTCATGGTACCCTAGGCCAAGAGAAATACCCAACAGTTCCACCTGTTAAATAGGTAGATTCAAACAACTTAATAACTATTTATGTCCTAACAACTTAGTAGCCATTCAAAAAAATAATAGACATAAATTGATAGGAAAGTAATGTTTTCATTTCATTCTTAAATAACCACAATTATTAATGGGATATGTATGCTGCTGGGACTGCACAGCTGCTCAAACTTGGGATTCAGTTTAAACTCTGCCACTTTATTTCCTGCTCCACATTAAGTTTTACATGGTACTAGCTTTTTAAGTACAGCAAATCCCAAAGCCCAGCTTTGCAAAGATATGACATCATTAAAAAGGAATGTAGTGATCTAATATTGAAACTATGAACTATGGTGAGTCAACTACAGTAGGCACAGGGTAACTGACAGATGTCGATTATTTCTGTTTTCCTCAAAAAAATTAAAACATCCCATAGCCTCCCTTTGAATTCACTGTGGCACCCCCAAAGTACCTCAGAGAACAGTCTGGGAAATGGCAAGGCCAGACTCATCCAACTGCAACCAATCAACAGTACCCTGGCTGGTTCACATGTCAAAATAAAGGGGAAAAAATCTATGTGGCCCAGACTGAAATGGCCTGAAGTAACCTGTGATCTGTTCTGTTAAAAGTGTTCTACATTCAGGCCACAGCAGCCTTGGGGTAACTGATAAACCCTTAGGTGACTCAAAGAGACTCAGAACCAGCGAGGACAGGGGGTGCAGTGTTACTGGATCCACCACTTCTTCAACTACTTCACTCTATGGTATAATGTAGGACATTGTCTACAACTGTGGTGATTTATGTATTTTTCATTAACATGTGAGATAAACGTTGAGTCAATATTACAGACTGCTAACTGAAAGAAAGCAGGTGCCATGTGTATGTTTTACTATAATCATATGATTTTGTCCCTGATAAGAGTCAAAACTAAAGTCTAAAACAAGCAAAAGTTGCACTGAGACTAAAAAGAGAGGAAAGTCTGGCTTGTCAATTCATTCATTCATTCACCAAACATTCTACAGATGTTGTTTTAAGTTCCTATCATGTTCCAGATACCGTATTTCACAAGGAACATAGCAGTGAACAAGCTAGACACAATGTGGCCTTCATCCTCTTGTCAAGGGCAACAGCGGCCACCATCCTCCCCAATTCAAGAGAGGATTTTCAGGTTTCATACTACCTAACTCTTAGCAACATTTGACCAAGTTAATCTCTCCTTTCTTGAAACACTTTGTTCACTTGGCTTCCAAGACATCTTCTATCCTGGTTTTCCTCCTAACTCACTGGTTGCATCTTCTCAGTTTCTTCCTGTTCTCAGCCTCCAATGTTGATTGCCCCATGCCTCAGTTCTTGGCCATTTTCTCCATCCTCTCTCTCTCTCTGGGTGGTCCCTTGTAGTCCCATGATATCACGTATCATCTTTATGCTACTAACTCCCACCTTTCTATCTCTAGTTCCCACTTCACTCTAAAACTCCAGACTTGTATATCCAACTATGTACTTGAGATCTTAACTTGGAGGATTAATAGGTATCCCAAATGTAATATGTTCCAAACAAAATCCTGATCTCCTACCCCCAAACCCAGATTTCTCCATCTCAGGAAATAGTACTGCCATTCACTACATGCTCAGGCCAAACACCTAGAACTCTTCCTTGATTCTTCTGTTTCTTATCATCACATCCAATCCTTCAGCAAATCCTTTTAGGTCTACCTTCAAAACCTATCTTGAATCTAAACCCTCTATACCATTTATCTCACCAGGGCTGCTGCAATAACCTGACTGGTTTTCCTGTTTCCACTCTTGCCCTCCCACTCAGTCTATTCTCAACACAGTAACCAGGACTTCCTTTTTAAAATGTAAGTTAGATCATATCAATCCCTTACTTAAAACCCTTCAAGGAGTTCCCATTATACTTGAAATCTCTGAACTCCCTACTTCAATCTATAAGGACCTAAATGATATGGCTATACTGAAACCACATCAGGACCTATGCACTTCCTTTACCTCTTCTAGGAATGCTTTTCCTTAGATCTTCAGATGGCTCACTCCTCACTTAAATCAGAGAGGCCGTCTCTGGACACCCTTTCTAAAATATTCTCCCCATCCCTCTGAACTCCATTATTCTGCTTTATCGCTCTATAGTACTATCACTCCATGAAATTACATCTTACATATGTATTTGTTGATGCCTACTTCCATTAGAACATAAGGTGAGTGTTGTTA
Organism: Equus przewalskii; assembly: GCF_037783145.1. Lineage (NCBI taxonomy): Eukaryota > Metazoa > Chordata > Mammalia > Perissodactyla > Equidae > Equus > Equus przewalskii. The sequence continues at coordinate 24,120,638 of NC_091852.1, forward strand.
CTTTGTCTTGTTCACATGGGCACACAGGGGACTCTCAAACACTTAGTAAAATAACAACCTACTGCCTTCATAGAGTTTACATCTGGTGAAAGATGACAAGGAAAAGATCCTGAACTCAAAAAACCTACTTATCCAGTTTAAAGTCTGTTGTTTACTGTGCTAATATCACAATATGCTACTTAATATATTAGCATTCCTTATGTACCAAGTATCATGCTAAATTCTGGACATACATTATCTTATTTAATTTTCTAAAGTTTCTATGAGGTAGGTACAAATATTATCCCTCAGAGATAATAAATCACTTGCTCAAGATCCCAGAGGTGACAAGAGGGAGAGTCTGGATTCAATCTCAGATGCATCACACTCTTGGTCCACACCCTGGACCCTATGCTATGCTATCAACTGCCTGTGTATGTTATTCTCTGGAAAATGGAGGGATTGATCTAGAACGACCTCTAATGCTTCAATTCTACCTCCTATCAAAGAAAAAACATTGTCACTTATATTGCTTGAAATTTAATTTCTATATTAAATCACAAGAACTCTTTTACCAAAATATAATTCAGTGAAGACTACTGACAACAGACCAATGCAGAATATGTGCATACAGAGACCAGCTGCCATGTTAGGGTGATGAGGCATCAAATGAGACATCTGTCATGCCACTTCATCACCCATGTTACCCACATTATGAAATTTCCCACTCTAAAGATTATAAATTTAAACAAGAACTAGTAGAGGTGACAAGTTCACAAGTTGGAGTCAACCAAAGTCAATACTCCAGCAAAACACATTCATCCTGGTTCTTCACCCGTCACCAAGAAAATCAGCTGCTTGGCTTGTGCAGAAAGAACCAAACCAACTCCTTGACTCAATCTTCCAATTACTGATTGTGCAGGATAGAGTGCCTCAGATGGGCCCCTCTGAGAGTTTGACACAACTCCAAGAAAATTTTCTGGGACCCTCCAGCTCAATTCTGGAACCGCACAGGACATACAAATAGGCACCACAAGTTCAGAGATGCAGTAAAGTGACTCTCTTTCTTTCTTCTACCATAATATAAATTAGGAACAGCCAATCTGTGTACCCTGTCAAGATACCACTGGTTCTCACTGCCCATGCTAACACACACAACTACATTTTACACACACACCCATCCACACACACAGATCTCCTTACCAACCTTGTGGCTCTTGATTGTGTATTGGATGGATATCATCTACTACGATAATGATTTAGTTATTTCATTGCAAATTATTATAAATAGTAAAAACTATCCTGATGCAATTCAAAGATTATAAAGAAAACAAACTATGTATCTATATTCAACTTTACTACTGAACATGAGCCAAAATTATTCTTTGGTTCTAAATTTACCCAAAATAACATCAATTGTGACATGTGGCAACACTCAGGACCTAATTTGAAATCACTTTTGACTCTAAACGCATAAATTTTATAGAACTGCTGATAAGTGCTACATGCTGCAATATGACCTATTTATGTAAAGGCTTCAAGGACTCAATTTTTTTCATAAAATTCAAGCCTTTGGAAAATGTGAGAGGGAGAAAAGAAATAGGAAAAAATGAGAATGCCTGAGGGTAAAAGGAGTATCACTGCTTAAATAAGAGAAGAGCTGTCCCCCTACAGATACACCCACCCCACACACACCCTTGTTCCCTCCTTAAACTTACAATAAGGTTTTTTAGGCCAACAGACTCATCTCCCATCTTTTAAGCGGGGGTCATTTTTGCTAGACTTTTTTATCATTCCTGGGCATTTTCTGGTCTCTGGACTCCATGTCTCCAGTCTTAAAATCAAAGATGAGTCTACAGATGGGCTATCTATAAATTGGGAAAGTAGACAGCCCCTTAGGAGCAAGGGAAGCTAGCAGAAGGGACCATTCTCTCCTGACTAAATCCCCAGAGATGAAATGACTTCTAAATAGTACTTCGCCAGTTCCCGGCAAGAGTGACATCTGGATGCAGAGAAATGAAAATTCAGCAAAAAATGGGAATTAAAACAACAGCCAACCCCACAGTGCCCAAACATCTGAAGAAAATGAGTCCTTAATTTCTTTGTCCTTGACGTTCCCTGGCTACTTAGCTGTCAATAGCACAACCACTTCCCTGTTTATGTCTGTCACATGTTAGGAAATGGACTGCTAACTCACCCTGCAAGTCAGGCTTTATCCCTAGCTCCAAGCTCCTAAAAGGAGACCAGGCTCCTTACAAACAATGATAGTTAGAAAGGAATCTCCAATATCATTTTGTTGAACTTCCTCATTTTACAAAGAGCCCAGATTGCTAAGGTGACTCTTAAAATCTCTAAGAAATTAATGGAAGACCTAGGTTTTGAGCCTCCTAATCCCCAAGTCAGCATGTCTACTACACTATATTATTGCTGAAGAAATGAACAGATTTGCTGTCCATCCACCCACCCATCCATCCATCCACAGATACATAAGAACACAGGTTTAAAATATATATATATAGCCAATACGGATTAGTGGTTAAGAGCATGTACTCTGGAGCAAAACTGGCAGTTTATATCCCAGCTCTTACTTACTAACTGTGTGACCTTGGGAAAATTATTCAACTGTATGTCAGTTTCCTCATCTATAAAATGGGAGGAAGAATAATAACAACTAGCATGATGGCATCCACCTCCTTGAGTTTTAAGGCGACTTAAATGAAATATGTCTTATTAATACATTAAAAAGAAATATCAAGCACTTAAAATAATATCTACCACATCATAAGTGCTATGTAAGTATTAGATATCTATCATTCTTCTTTCAAATCTGATTAAAACTATTAAAAAACTCGTGAAAAGGAGGTTATAGTCTCACTTTGCTTTATTTCTCTGGGCTCGTTCTGAATAGTACTTTTCAAATATACAAGCTTCATTTGATACAAGCATTTTGAAAGGAATTCAATAGTATGGTTTAGTGTACTTTGCCTAAACCTAAGTAGTGCAATTATTCCAGGCAATTAAAGAACAAGGATAAAAGGGGGGAAGTCCTACTGGCATTTAGATCTAATCCATGACTTCTGTTTTAAGAATTGTTACTGGGGCTGGCCCCATGACCAAGTGGTTAAATTTGTGCGCTCTGCTTCGGCGGCCCAGGGTTTCGCCAGTTCGGATCCTGGGCGCAGACATGGCACCACTTGTCAGGCAACACTGAGGCAGCATCCACGTATCACAACTACAAGGACCTGCAACTAAAATATACAACTATGTACTGGGGGGATTTGGGGAGAAAAAGCAAAAAAAAAAAAAAAAAAGATTGGCAACAGCTGTTAGCTCAGGTGCCAATCTTAAAAAAAAAAAAAAGAAGAATTGTTACTAATTTGATATCTCTATAGAGTACTCCAGGATCTGTGGTGACGCTAGCAGAGAGTAGGAGCCCATACTTGTTGGTTTGGTTCTGGAAGAGCTGTTGGAAGGGCAGTTTGTCCAAGCTCCCAAAATACCAGCACCAGCTGGGCAGCACCTCCTCAGAAGTCTGGGTCCCAACTCTGCGGGATCCTTCTCTAAGCTTCTAGGTTCTGGTAATTTCCAACTTCTTCCTTTTGATTCTCCAGTCGTAGGACAGTAGCTGCTTCCTGCAATTGTTATCTGTATTACCTCTTTTTTTCGCCTTTTCAGTCCTTCAATACCTATTTAACAAACTTCTGATATTAGATTCTCTTAACTGAAATAGCTTCTCTTTTCCCAACTGGACCCTGGCTGATACACCACTAGATGAGGATTTAGTCCCAACTGTCTCACACTACTCAAAAATCACGCCTTATCAATAAAATCAACAGAGAAGGCAATTCTAACCCTTCACCTGAAACACGCTAAAATGCCCTTGTGTCCCTCAAAGGGAGCTCTTCTTAATGTCTGATTTCAATTTCTCCACTTGAGAGATGAAATCTTCTCCTCTTAATCTAATGTCAATGTACACTAAAGACACTCTCCACACTGCCCATGTATATTCTGTCATCTGTACTATTGTGTGACGAGACCAGTCCCATCAGTCTTGATACGAAATTTCTTTCAATACATACTACCTTCCCATTCTCCCTCTTTCCTTTGGGTATGTAAAATGAGCTTCCAACGATAAAAGACACCCTCTAAAGTATCTATGTATGAAGATATATTTCTAATGTATAAAAGAGTGGAAGAAAAAGTTACCTCTGGGTACTTTTGCTTATTAATTTAACAAAAGCTTTTATATATAAGTTGTAATACATTACATATAATAACATGTAATTGTATATAGTATATATAATATGCATGGTACATTATATAGTATATATGTCACTTCACAGCCTTATATTATATAATATATATAAGTACATAAAGCCTGTGAAATTCACTTATTGTTGTTAAACAACCATTATTTATGCAAGTTATTGTTTTTAAAGTTTCTCCTTTCTCTCCTGACATTTGACTGTGAGCTCCTTGAAGGCACAGACGTACGTGTGTGTGTATGTGTGTCCGGAGCATGCCTAGCACTGTGCCTTGCCCTATAAATGTGTTTTGGATTGAGTTACAATCACAAATCCGCTGAGATTTCTGGTCACATCTTGATCACCTTTGATCCCCCAGTAGCTAGCACAACAACATCTTGGTTAAAGTCAACGCTCAGAAAATATCAGTTGTTTGTTTGACACAGGGAAACTCTTAACACACAATCAGAAGAGAAAAATAATTTGACTTATGAAGACATCAAATTTGTCATGGAAAGTATATATGCAGCCTAAAGAAAAGGAATATAAGAAGAAAGGCTAGAATCAAAAATAAAAAGAGTACACATATACCACGTAGTTTAAGGGTTGCAAAAAAGGGGATCCTCATCTTCCCTTAACTTGCCACTTCCCTACTTCACACAAATTCCACTATGAACAAGGCCTTTCTTTGTCCTAAGATTTTGACCCAGTTAAAACACAAACACCTCCGAAAATTGTAATACTTTAGTCAGTTGATCAGCTCTTTTACTGAAAGCAGATTTAGATTTAGATCAGTGGGTTTGGAGGACACTTCCCCCAGAAGACATTAGGAAATTCTAGGGGCATTCTGACTTGTCACCTTTACTGGCACGCAGTGGTGAAGACAGGGTGCCACACAGTCCCGCACACAAAGAATCATCCCACACCCCACATGATTTTCAAGTGTCTCACCAGACCTTCATGGAGGTAAAACCTGTTTATAATCATCTGAGTTTAGAACCCAAGGCCATTTTATTTTCATAATTCTTACGCCAAATTATCTAAAATGAAGTTACAGGGCAAATCAAAGGAAGATTGATTATTGTTTTCACAGAAATATTATGAACTATTGTCACAATTTCATAGAATCATATGAAATCATAGAACCATATTTCATAGAATCATATCACTGAAAGGAAAGCAACTAGATAGCTGAACTACCAATACAAAAAACACAACCCTGAATCCTCCGCATTTTAGCTATTTCCACATTTAGGTGCAAGCTTATCCGACTGCTTCATCATGTCTTCTAGCATAGTTGAGCTGCAACATTTTCATATTTAAATGCATATTATTTCATTATAAATTCTGTTCCTTTTTATTTCCCTTGTATTTTAGTTATGAAGCTATATTGATTTTTTATATCATGTGCATAGGTAGATAATACTGTCTATAAATTTTGTTTGAGAATAATAAAGAGGGCAATAAAAAATAGGTCTGTGAAACACAGGTTTAGATGTTTAGATGGAGGGCAGAAGACAGAAGCAAAAGAATATCTGGTGGGAACGCACCACTGAGAAGAAAGAGAAGGGGAAAAGTGAGTCCTGGCAACAAGCCCACAGAAGGTACTTGATGAATGCTTACGATGAACCGCCTTTGTTTAATCTTTTTTTCTAGGCGAAAATGCCACACCAGAGTTTGTCATGGCTGACAGGAGTTAGCAAGATGCATGGAAGGAACAGGGGCACTGGAGTGAGATAGACTTGCATTCAAATCCTGGTTCTGCCTCTTATGAGGCATGTAAACTTGTGCAAATAATTTCCCTTCTCTGACTGTTGATTCCCACATTTGTCAAATGGAGGTAATAAAAAAGACCTCACCAGTAGGCTCTGCCGAATCTTTAAGTCTACTCCCACACCTGGCATGTCATTGGCCCTTGACAGATGTTAATTCCTACCCTCCTGCTCCTATATGTTGTCTAATTTTCTTGTGCTTCTTGAAAGAGAGAATAAAAGGGGAGAAGTCCTACTGGCATTTAGATCTAATCCATGACTTCTGTTTTAAGAATTGTTACTGGGGCTGGCCCCATGACCAAGTGGTTAAGTTTGTGCGCTCTGCTTCGGCGGCCCAGGGTTTCGCCGGTTCGGATCCTGGGCGCAGACATGGCACCACTTGTCAGGCAACACTGAGGCAGCATCCACGTACCACAACTAGAAGGACCTGCAACTAAAATATACAACTATGTACTGGGGGGATTTGGGGAGAGAAAGCAAAAAAAAAAAAGATTGGCAACAGCTGTTAGCTCAGGTGCCAATCTTAAAAAAAAAAAGAATTGTTACTAACAAATTACCACCAATTTAGTGGCTTAAAACAACACATGTAATATCTCAGTCTCTTTGGGTCGGGAATCTGGGCTTGGCTGAGGTAGGTCCTCTGAGTCAGGGTCTTCCACAAGGCTGCAATCACAGTGTCAGCTAGGGCTAGAGCCTCACGTGAAGGCTCACCTGGAGAAGGATCTGCTTTGAAGCTCACGTGATTGTTGGCAGAATTCAGTTTCTATAAGGGTGCTGGACTGAGGCCTTCAGCTTCTCACTGTCTGTTGGCTGGAGGCCTCCCTCAGTTACTTGCCAGATGGGCCATTCTAACATGGCAGCTTGCTTCATCAAAGCATACAAACCGAGACAACAGTAGTCTGACAGCAAGACAGAAGTCAAATCTTTTGTAACCTAATAATGGAAGTGACATTTCATCATCGTTGTCATGATTAGAAGCAAGTCACTACATCCAGCCCACACTCAAGGAGCGGCTATTACACAAAGGCATGAATTCCAGGAGACAGGAATGGTGGGGTCTTAGAGTCTGCCTGTCACAATAATGAAATAAATGATTGCACAGAATTTTCTTCTATGTAAGTGGAAAAACTACCTGAGCCAAATATGTAGAGAAAATATGTTTTTGACACCCAATCCACATACCCTAACTTTTAAAAATTTAACTCAATGGTTAATTGCGTTTTATGTCTGATAGATTCCTATTAAAATCTGGCATAAAAGCCAAGTGTATTCAAATCACAAATGAATGCTCTGATTATATAACCCAAGACAACAGGAAATAGCTATGCTGAAAAATTTCAAATTTGACACCCAAACTACTTCAAATTGCTGTGTTGTTCAAGGTGAATTCAAACAGATATCATAGGTCTGTGTACCTGAACCCTGGCAATCTTCCCCTTCACCAAATTCTAAATACAAACTAAACCTAAATGCTTAATGGATCACCCATTAAATGCTCTTTTTTTTTTTTCTTTTTTGGTGAGGAAGATTCACTCTGAGCTAACTTCTACTGCCAATCTTCCTTTTTTTATTTTTTTGTGGCTTGAGAAAGATTAGCCCTGAGCCAACATCTGTGCCAATCTTCCTCCACTTTGTACATGGGTTGGTGCCACAGGATAGCTTGACAAGTGGTGCAGGTCTGCACCCAGGATCCAAACCCATGAACCTGGATTGCCAAAGTGGAGCACGTCAAACTTAACCACTACACCATGGGGTCAGCCCCAAATGCTCTTTTTTTCTTAAAGATTGGCACCTGAGGGGCCGGCCCGGCGGCGCAGCGGTTAAGTTCGCATGTCCCGCTTCTCCGCCGGCCCGGGGTTCGCCAGTTTGGATCCCCGGTGCGGACATGGCACCGCTTGGCACGCCATGCTGTGGTAGGCGTCCCACATATAAAGTAGAGGAAGATGGGCACGGAAGTTAGCTCAGGGCCCGTCTTCCTCAGCAAAAAGAGGAGGATTGGCAGCAGTTAGCTCAGGGCTAATCTTCCTCAAAAAAAATTAAAAAATAAATAAATAAAATAAAAGATTGGCACCTGAGCTAACAACTGTTGCCAATCTTCCTTTCTTTTCCTTCCCAAAGTCCCCTAGTACACAGTTGTAGATTCTAGTTGTGAATGCCTCTGGTTGTGCTGTGTGGGACGCTGCTTCAATGGCCTGATGAGCAGTGCCGCATCCATGTCCAGGATCTGAACCGGTGAAACCCTGGGCCACTGAAAGGGAGCACATGAACTTAACTACTCCGCCCCGGGGCCAGCCCCACAAATGCTCTTTCTTAATTCCCACATCCAGGAATGGAAATCTGGGTTACCTTAGAAAAAGGGGTTACTTTATAAAATGTAGTGGCCACTACTGAAAAACTGATGCAAAGCATCACAATGTACATGGCTAAATGGTTTAACTCTTAAGAAGAAAAATAAATTAAAAAAAAAATTTTTTTTCCTTTAATTAATTTTTGCTGGTGGTCATACTCCTAAAATCTTTTCCCTTACTTTGGAATCATACTGGCTGAAGAACATGATTTCTATGATAACTTTGGAAATGTCACTATTAATTTAAGACATATCCCCAAACTATCTTTATTTAGGGGACTAAGTCCTAGCTGTCACTCAACTCGCACTCCGTTTTCTGAGCAGGTGGGACCCATGTTTATTCTATGAGGTTTTGCCTCCACCTCATTTGGATGAACCAGACCTAACCCATGCTGGACCAACCAGACTCTCTTTACAAGGAACCTGAAAATGGGAGCCAGTTGACTCACAGCACAGAAGTTCTGAGTGCATTACATGTTTAGGGCTAGGGAAGAAAGCCATGTTGAAGCCACAGATACTATGATGGTTAATTTTATGTGTCAACTTGATTGAGCCACAGGGCGTCCAGATATTTGGTCAAATATAGGGTGTGTCTATGAGGGTGTTTCTAGATGAGATTAGCATTTGAATCGGTAGACTGAATTAAGTGGATTGCCCTCTGCTGTGTGGGTGGGCCACATCTAATCGGTTGAAAGCCTGAATAGGACAAAAAAGTGGACCCTTTTAAAGGAACTTCTCCTGCCTGACTGCTTTGAACTGAGACATGGGTCTTTTCTGGCCTTCAGAACCAAACTGAAACATCGGCTCTTCTTGGGTCTCAAGCCTGCAAGCTTTTGGACTGGAACTTACACCACTGGGTCTCCTGGTTCTCAGGCCTTCGGACTCGAACTAGAGCTAAGCCATCGGCCCACCTGAGTCTCCAGCTTGCTAACTGCAGATGTTGGGACTTCTCAGCCTCCATAATCAAGTGAGCTAATTCCTTGTAATAAATCTCCTTATATGTGTAAATAAATACATAAATATCCTATTGGTTGTGTTTCCCCAAAGACGCCTGACTAATACAGATAGTAAAACACAAAGGAAAACAATCTACAGGAAGAAGGATAAGGTGGCGTGTAAAGAGAAGCAGAAATAAAAGACTCCGTTGCCTAGGGAGAAGCAGCACAGGGAAGCATCTTGTTCTCATAGTCCTTCAAAAGATCTGTCTGTCCATGCTCTCCTTGGGTGCCATGAAACACTCTGCTTCCCTATAATAAAGCCACTTTTACATAAGCTAGCACAGTGGGTTTCAGTTACCTGCAACCAAAAGAGCTGAAAAAGGTACTTGGGGAATCAGTACACTTGCAGTAGAAAGTCCTGGTCTCAATTCTGGCTGCTGATAATGCTACAAGGAGTAAGGCTCCCTGACTCATCCTAGCAAAACACAGGAGAATGTTTAAGACACAAGGCTGTAGGGTCAGACAGAACCTGCACTCAATTCCCAGCTTTGCTACATACTAGTCACGTGACTGCTGCTAAGTTACTTCACCTCTTCAAGCCTCAGCTTTCTTAATCTAATGACCCACGCGGTTGTTACAAGAATTAAAGGGAATTCTGAGCTCCAGGGCCATCATGGAAGGCCTTCTGGGTTATGTGACCCAGCAGCTCTGCTCAGTGCAGCAGCTGGCCCGGAGGAAGGGCTCAAAAATTAGCTGTTACTGTGTCTTTCCTTTTTATGTCACATGCCTTACCTGACTGTCACCAAAACCAAACTTTAAGCAGGTAAGAAAGGGCACTTTTAACACAAATAGACACAGACACCTGCAATAATTCATTTGGCAGTGGTTTTTCTGCTTCAGCTCACTGTTCCTTTCAAAAGAAATATATGCCAGATACTATACCACCACATACAGTAGAAATTACAGTGGCCATACTGTGTCTTTCAGGAAACCATTCTCAAGGGCCAAGAACCTAGCTTTTTAAGGCAAACTCTGTGCCAAAAAATAAAACAACATCCTACAGAAGTATTCAGAGCTCTAAAGTCAGTGAGACATGGGTTAAAAATCCCTGTGTGTTCCTGGTCAAGTTTCTTAATCTTTCTAAGCCTCTTTTTCTCATGTTTTCGCTGGGGATACTTCACAGGCTTGGGAAGGATTAAATTAAGATATGTAAAGCTAACAACAGTAATAAAAAATAGAAAGTGCTAAATAATTGCTAGCTCGCTTATTTTCAACCTCAGAACAACCAGAAACTAATGTAGTCTACTTAATAATATACTAATAATCACTCAATGGCTCCAAGAAACAATTTTGCTATCAACTTATATGGGGCAAATCCTGTCAAGTAGGTTGAACCACTTTACCTTAAAGCTGTTGAGTAAGATTCTGAATCTAAACGCAATTATACTTTCCCCTAAATGTAGGGTAACCCTGAATTCCAGTTCATCCAGGATAGTTCTGGGCATAATTATTAATAGGGCCTCATTTCACTCTTGAAAGTGTTCTGGTTTGGATAATAAATTATATGATCACCCTATCTAAATAAAGTAAAATCTTTAGACAGAAGATAAACTTTTAAAATATGTTATTTCACCTCAGTGTTTGTTTATTGTGGTTTAAATTTTTTCTCTCTAGCTTTTGAAACAAACTGTGAAAACAGAGAGCATTTAGGGTTCTACATCCACACATGGAGCAGCTCACACACTGCCCACACTTAGGAGTTATGACGAAGTAGCAGGCCTTTATTTCAAAGAACAAGTCACATGAATGAATAGGGTAATGGAGCAGCACCATCCCACTGGGCAGCAATTGCTGTGTTTTATCAAGATCCATACCGCCCCACACTGATTTGTAATCAGAGAACAGCAGCACTCTGCATGCCTCTGGCAGTTTATCATATAAAATGACCTTTCACATTTACCATCTAATTTAACTCTCAAAAGCAAACACCATTTTCTGTTCCACCATCTTAGGTGCACCCAAGACTGCCACACAGTGGGTGACTACCTAGAAAGCCAAAGAGTTCACTCACAAGTTCTCTGATGCCCACCTTCTCCATACCCAAGATCTTCAGTCCTTGCCTTCCTCAGCTTTCGATTCTTGCTTTCCATCCACTCCCCTGTGGCTGAAAACCAATTTTTGACCTTCTAGTCTCATTTTGAACCCTGCCCTCTGCCTCCACCCCATCCAGATTTGTTTATGAGCCTCATGAAGCCAAAGCCAAAGATGAGAGGTCTCCTGGACATGCTCCTACTCAAGGACATGTGGTCAGGTCTGCCCTTTGCCTAGACCCTGACCGTCTGGAAAGAAGGATAAGACACTACCCCCATTTTACAGATGAGGAAACTGAGGCAGGGAAGTCAAGTGGGTTACCAAGGTCACACACCAGCAAAGCTTGAAGTGGAATGTGGGTCTTCTGAGTCCAGCGTTCATACTCTCTCCTACACCAGTGTGTCTCAAATCTCAATGTGTACTTACAAGGTCACCTACATAACCTTCAGGGGCCAATAAAAATAAAAATGCTGGGTCCTTTGTTCAAAAAGCAGGAAAAAAGTATTTTCCATTCTTCTCCAGTCTCTCTCTCGACTTGTCATGGTGTATTTTCATTTGCTATTTAACACTGGGCTCCTTCTGCATGGGGATACTCACAGGGTGAATGCAGACCTCAAAGGTACTGAGAGCCTCCCCCAGGATTGGGCACATGGAGAATACTCATGTCCAGGTCCCTGCTGGAGGCAGAGGGCAGCAGTGGACACTGAGTCGGGGCAGGTGAGCCAGCAGTCATCCTGGCAGGATGTGGAACCACGCATGAACTAAGACTCCAAGCTCCCTGCCTATGCTCCAGTGCCCCGTTGAACTTCACTTACAAAACACAGATTCAAAGATAAAATTAGTAAGAATGCCAAGACAGCAACCACAGAGCATTAAACCCCAACCACAGGGCACCTCTTCTGAGCACGGGAACCTGTACAATTGCTGCTCACACAGCCCTGAACCCAGCCCTTGGGCACATGAATTGCCTGGGGATCTTGCTGAAATGCATGATCTGATTCAGTAGGTCTGTGGTGGCCCTGAGATTGTCCATTTCTAACCAGCTCCCCCAGGATTCTAAAGCTGCTGGCTTCAGACTATCCTTGAGTAGCAAGGTCCTACTCCAAAAGTCTTATTTTTTAACTTGTTTATTATGTCAGAGCCAATTACAGACCTTCTATTTCTTTCATTATTCAAATAAGGCAGGGATGAAAACAGATATTGAATACAAGTCACCTCCATTGTATCCTTAAAATTTGATAGGTCAGAAATAGCAAATCTCTTCACAATTATGATATCCCCCTGCCTGGCTTTAAAGACTTCATAGACAGAAGGGTGGAAAGGTACTTGTGCATATACTGATATCACTCAGGTAGCCATCACACAAAGACTGCCTGACTTCCCCCCAAGGTAAACAATGCCCTCCCTGCTGAGAGAAGGGCCTATTGTTGCAAACTGTCAAGTACAATTTTCCAAAACAGGAGCAAAGGCCCATTTCCTCAGCTCATGGATGGAAATGGCAGCTGAATGGTTTTGAGTTTTTAAAGGTATACTCTTTCAGGAATGGCAGTAACCAAAAACTCTAATGGAGAGAGGGGGCAAGACTTCTCAGAATACCTGTAACAGGAGCTCTCAGATTGTGGAGTCCTATTCAGTGTCAATCCACACAGTACATAAAGAATGAGATCTCCAAAAAAAAATAAAGAATGAGATCTCCAGCAAACTGAGCCTCAGTATCTCCATCCCTAAAATGGGCCCAATGACACTTGCCCTGCCTCACAGGATGATGCCTTTGATCAAATCATACAAGATAATCAATATGCAAGGTTGTGAACTACAAAGTACTGTACAAATCCAAAGCTGGTGCTATTCAATAGCCTTAGAAAACGCTGGAGGTGACTAACGATTGTTATGTTTCAGCTGCATGTCCTACAGCATTTGAGGTATGTCTAAGGGGCAGGAGGTGTTAATAGAATACATTCTTTTAAAGGTGGAACGTTAGGAGACTGACAAATCGCTTTTATAACTGGAACAAACTGTGCCTGCCGTCCAGTAATACTGGGAAATCCATCATCAATTTGATTTATACCCAGCATCAATAAATCACACAAAGTATACCCTGTGCAGCCCAAAGAGTAAACAAAAGTAAACATTGTGTTTCACCTGCCTTGTTGGCGAGACAAAATGAAAACTCTGGCTACCTCAACTGGAATAATGCCTTTGGTCTCCGACTGGTTTGGTTATTTTTGGAACCATTTATGGAATATTAACTTTGCTCTAATTCTACAGGAAGCCACATTGGAAGTGCAAGGAAATATAAATGATTAAAAAGCAGAAGTGGAAAAAAAAAGTAACCAAGTATTTTGTCCCAACTTTCTTTAGCTAATATTATCAACTGCATCTCTTCAAAAGCATGAGACCCCAATTGCTATTCTTGCCTCACTTCTAACATGAGAACATTCAACATGGTTCACTCAATGGTGTTAGCAGATTTTTTTTCATAGTCTGTTTTTCCAGGGATAAACATAAGTGAAGAAATGATATGAGGAAGTGACATTTTAAATCAGTGGCAATGGTATTTTACAATTTATGACGTGGCGGTGAAGGAAAACTATCAAGTTAGCTGACCCACTAAGGAATCAAACTCTAATCTAAACTCCAGGTTATAACCAACTGAATTAGCAAACCACAAACAGTAAAAAATAAAAATAAAACGACGTATTATTTAAAGCACATTAGTTTTTAGACCTCCCAAGTTCACACGATACATTATTTTTCTTAAACAGGGTCTTTACAAGAAACACCAGCCTTAAGTGACACAAAAGAGTTTTTTAATTCCAATTAGTTTGGTGTCCTTTGTTGATATTATTCTGCCTTTTCTGACCAACAATAATGAATAACCCACAAGCGCTAATGAATAACTAACTCCCTTTGTCTCCAAGGACAGCAGAGCCCAACAAGAAATGTCAGAGGCCCCAAAGTAAAATATAAAACCTTTACAACGAAAATCTTCCTAATTATATAGTCCTACAGGTACTGAGAATGTGGAATTGTCTTAAATATTTAAATAGCTGTGTCAAATATGCTTAAAGTGAGGATCATAAAACTTCCCCAGATGCTTTGAAAAATGCATTTCTACTAGTCTAATTGCAATTCATAACTGTTGAGCAGAAAGTAGGGAGAAATGCCATTATTGGTACAATATAACTGGGATTCCATACTCACCAATCCTAGGAGGGCCAGGAAGCTGCCAACTGCAGAACATCCTCCACACTCACTCAGTGGCTCAGATAAATATGAGCAAACACACTAACGTTGCTGAGAACCAGGAATCTCACTGACAAATGTGCAATGAGGAAGTGTGAGGAAGAACTCTGTAATGTTATATTTTAACTGGAACTCATTATCTTGTTCTGATATATTTCCCAACTCTGTCCACACATAAAGCCTAGAAACAATGACAACCCACGGTCAATAAGAACACCCTTTCATCCAGTTTTCCAAATATCATTTCCCACTAAAAGGAACTGAGTGTTTTTTTTTGAAAAATGTCTGATTCTAGGTCTGGGGCAGGGAAGTACAAGTGAGCCTAGAACATCTTGTTGTGTATGAAAGCAAGGAAGTGTTTACTGGGAACATATCAAAAGGACATAGGAAATGACTTGAAGGGGCTTCTACTGGCCAAATCTGGGACAATTTGAGCATCAGAAAGAATATTGTTGGTAATGAATTACAGCACAGTGAATTTTGAAAAAGAACACATGAGTCCACAGTGACGTTCAAAAAGAGAAGAGAGAGCAGCTCTTCCTTCCAGAAGAATACCAGCTAATAAACAAAGAAGGAATGCTAGAATCAGAAAATCACCATTAGGCAAGCAATAATGTAATAACTGATTAAGACAGGATCATCAATGGATGTTATGAAAGGTTATTTGAGAACAAGATATTCACCTAAGATTATTTATTAATTTTGAAAGAGAAAGTGTCCTTCACAACGTAGAGGTCTGGTGACATCACTTAGCCAGGTGATCAAAAGCAGCATCACCAATAGTAGGACGAATGAGCATTCAGTGCTTCCTGGCATAATAGAACAGGTGGTACACAAATCACTTATGTAGTATTCCTACCAAAAATGTTTCACCTGAATCCAATCATGAAGAAACGATCAGACAAACTAGATGGTGAGACAAGAAAGTGACCTGAACTCTTTAAAAATATCAACATATTTTGTCATGAAACACAAAGAAAAGTCAGGGGGAGAAGGTTGTTCTAGGTTAAAAGAGACTAAAGAGACATGACAACCAAATATAATGCATGATCTTTGATTAGATCCTGGATCAAATGAACAAAATGGCTACAATGGACATTTGGATTATAAGTGCGGAAAGGAAATAATTTATATTACAAAAAATAATGTAAGTAAAATAAAATAAGTAAAATTAATTTTAGTATGTACTGTATTTAAAGATATAATTATATACAAATGATACTATTGTATCAAAGTTACATTCCTTGGTTATCCTTAATGTATTTTAGTTATACAGCATGAAAGACACCTGCTTAGGAATTTGGGGGTGAAGCGTGACAATGTCTGCAACTTACAAGTGGTTCAACTTACTTGAGAGAGAGAAAGGTGGCAAATGCTAAAAAGCAAAATACGATAGAACATAAGATAAAATAATGTAAGATAAAATCTAACTTTTAAAAAAGATAAATTCAGGAGCAAACAATGAGTTTCATTTAAGAAATAAACTATGTATGATTGGCTAACTGAGTGGGAATAGACGGGTGCGGCTCCTGAGAAAGCCAACTAAAAAGGATCGATTGGGGAGGAGTTGTCCCTTTTGTCCTTCTTTCTTCCACCATCACCCTTCTCAGAAGACAGACTCCACAGCAGGAGCTGGAGTGAGGCGGCTATGGTACAACCAAGAGGGAAAGACGAAGGGAAGCTCCATGGTCTTGGACCTGACATCCCTGAGAGTCCAACCATTAGAAGCATCGCCTACCCTGGCCTGCTCTTTGTGTGAGAAAAACAAACTCCTCTAACAGAGGTTCCCAAATGTTCTCAGGTCCCGACATCCTCAGTGTCTCAATTTTTTCATGGTGCCTGTAGGCCAAAAGGAACACCTAACAGTTCCATTTATTAAGTAGTTAGTTGTTAACGACTTAATGGTATTTATATATTAACAACTTATTAGCTGTTTGAAAAAAATAATACACATAAATTAAAAATAAAAGTATTCTTATTTCATTTTTAAATAACCAGTTACTGAGAGTACATGTGTTCCAACTGTGCCCTCTACTACTTCTCAAACCTTGTAATCAGAATCGACACCACCACCTTCACCTCCTATTCCACACTGATTTTCACTTACCACTTGCTTTTTTTTTATTGTGGCAAAATATACATAACTTAAAATTTACCATCTTAATCATTTTTCAGTGTCTGGTTCAGTGGCATTAAGTACATTCACATTGTTGTGCAACCAGCATCACCACCCATCTCCAGAACTTTTTCATCTTCCCAAACTGAAACTCTTGGACCCGTTAAACAATAACTCCCAATTCTCCCCTCCACGCAGTCCACAGCAGCCATCATTCTACTTTCTGTCTCTATGAATTTGACTATTCTATGAACCTCATATAAGAGGAATCATACAATCTATGTCCTTCTGTGTCTGGCATATTTCACTTAGCATAATGTCTTCAAGGTTCAACCATGTTGAGGCATGTGTCAAAATATCCTTCTTTTTAAAGGTTGAACAATATTCCATTGTATGTATGTGACACATTTTGTTTATCCATTCATCTGCTGATGGACACTTGAGTTGCTCCCACCTTTTGGCTACTGTGAATAATGTTACTACAAACATGAGTATATAAAGTGCTTGCTTTTTTTTATCACTACTGAAAATGTAGCTTAGCAAAGATATGACATCACTAAAAGGAACATGGTGCAATCTAATGTCAAAACTATGAACCTTCTCAAGCTAGCAGTTGGCCTGGTGTTCAAAGGATGTCGAGTATCCCTATGTTTCCTTGCAAATTTAAAATATCCTGTGGCACCCCCTGAGTTTGGTATAGCAGTCCAGTGCCCTTGGTGTACTATTTGAGAACCACATCCTATGATATTAAAGCCACTGTTATTTGAGTTATCAGTGAGTAGAACTCAATCCTTACCTAACATAAACATTACAATCAAATTTATATTTCTCAGGAGGCCTCCACTGGAGATTCTCCAGTCTTCAAGTCAGATATTTGCTGTGTGGTAATCCTTTTCTGTAGACAGCTCCACTGGATTCGTGAGAATTGGGATAATTACTCTCAAGGCTTAGAAATGTATTTTCTTAGCCACCATGTAAACTGTACTTGGCCCCAAAGCAATGATATCCCATTGTGAAGGTTAATTTTAAATGTCAACTTGACTGGGCTATGGAGTACCCAGATATTTGGTCAAATATCATTTGGGGTGTTTCTATAAGTGTTTTCAGATGAAAATAACATTTAAATCAATAGAATGAGTAAAGTAGATTGCCCTTCCTAATATGGGTGGGTCTCATCCAATCAGTTGAAGGCCTAAATAGAACAAAAGGCTGACTTTCTGCTAAGAAAGAATTCTTTCCTGAATGATTGCCTTTGAACAGAGACATTGGCTTTTCTCTTGCATTCTGACTCAAACTAAAACATCAGTTCTTCCTGGGTCTCAAGCTTGCTGGCCTTCAGCTTGGAACTACACTATTGCCTCTCCTAGTTCCAGGCCTTCAGACTTGGATTAGAACTAAGCCCTTGGCTCTCCTGGGTCTCCAGCTTGCTGACTCATCCTATAGATCTTGGGACCTGTCAGCTTTCATAATCATGTGAGCTTTTATATCTTTTTATATATATCTCTTTAGATAGAGAGAGAGAGAGAATACATATATTCTTTCTTTCTTTCTTTCCTTTTTTGCTGAGGAAGATTGGCCCTGAGCTAACATCTGTTGCCAATCTTCCTCTTTTATTTGCTGAGGAAGACTAGCCCTGAGCTAACATCTGTGCCAATCTTCCTCTATTTTGAATGTGGGTCACCACCACAGCATGGCTGACAAGTGGTGTAGGTCTGCGCCCAGGATCCAAACCCACAAACCCAGGCTGCTAAAGTGGTGCACACTGAACTTAACCACTATGCCATGGAGCTGGCTCCCAGAATATATATATTCTATTGGAAGTAGATATAGATATAGATGATATATAGATGTATCTACTATTGGTTTTGTTTCTCCAGAGAACTCTGACTACTACACCCACAGAGACACACGTTCTTTGGTACCTACCCCCTGGGTCATGGCATTGTCAATAATGCATGAGAATGCAATGACAAAGCCAGGGAAAGATGTCAATCTCGAGCTTATCACATCATCCCCAAGGTTAGAACCCTTCCAGAGCACACCAGTGTCATCAAGATAGATCTAAACTCCTTGGTGTGTCATTCATGACCATTCATCTGGCTTCTGCTTATTCCTCTCCAGCCTCATCTCTTAGCATAGTCTCCACGCCCTCCAATGTAGAACCACGTGAAAGGCCACGAAGTGGACCACGATCTCTCCCCTCCAGGTTTTGAGTATGCTTTTCTTTTTACCCAGAATAAGTTGCAGATAGCCCCCTCACATGCATACGTACACACACACACACGCACAGAGGACAGACACTTTGATTCAAGGCTAGCTCCTCATCCTTCAGATGTCTGCCTAGATATCCTACTCTCCCCCTAGATCCTCTTACCAAGCACCGGCTGGGAACCCCTCCAAATGCTGCCATATCACCCTGAGTGTATCCCTATCAGAGCCCCAACTGTGCTTTATTTTAACTGCCCATTTATTTGTCTGACTTCTCCAACTCTTGAGGGCTAGGACTATGTTTTATTGGCTACTGTATCCCCCAAACAGTGGCTTACCCACAACATATGCTCAACAATTATTTGTTGAATAAATGACTGGATGAAGTTTAAACAGTCTCAGATCACCATTCTCAACAAGTTATTAACTTAGTTTAGGAACTGTCAACTAAGATCTGAAAGGGACACATTCAGCTACTGCTGGCAGTATCCAGACCACCAGTGGCATCCAATCTGCAAGGCCAGGGGGATAGTAATACTGTTGTCCTTGACCTCTTATCCATGCCCACACCTGCCCCAACCATGCAGATCTACAAGAGTCAGCTTGGAAGCTGAGCAAGGAGCCAGAAAGTCGAAAAGAGGAGAATCAGGAAGCAGTACTAATCCCTACCTGAGTTCCAAGAGTATTAACCCAGAGAGTTCACTCTCTCTTACGTATCTGAAGCATTTTTTTAACACCATGATTATAACTATAACCACTTCTGGTCACCATCAAAGCGATATTCTTAAACTCCTTACTGGCTGGCAATGCTGAAGTTACTTATTCTTTCGAGACTTTAGTTCCCTTATTGGTTAATCAACAAAAGCATACAACTCAGGACTGTTGTGAGGAATAACTGAGACTATGTATTGGAAAGCACTTAACACATACCTGATACCTGCTAAGTTATGATATAATAAATGCAAGCTACTATTATCACCATTATTATTGCCAGTCAGGATTTCAAACACAAGTATATATAAAAACAAGCTACAGTTCACTAATCAAGCATAAGCTGAAAGATTTTACTGGGCCTCAGGCCCTGAAAATCCAAACATATGAGCTTGACATGAAGGAACCTAGCTTACCGTACCGTGAACATACAGACAATGACAGAACTATTTGGGATGCAGCCCCCAGGGAAGGTTTCTCCTATACTTATACTAAATATCAGTAGTTCTAAGAAATAAAACAACTCAAAACCAAACCTAGGCCAAAATAAATAAATAAAAAAGAAAAGAAAAAAGCTACACATATGTTTAGTTGTGTTTTTTTTTAATCTACCCATTTATACCAACTTCTCCATACACAGAAATACACAGACACTAAAACAAACAACATTTTGGTTACCTGTCTGATCTAAAGCATTATTCACTACAGCTGAGTGAGTTATGAGTTAACTGGGTGAATGGCTATTCACAAGGCCACTAGTAATTATTTTGATGGCATAAATACTTCATATAAATATTTAAAACTAAATGCTAAAAATACCTTAAAGAATATATAGTTGTGCTATTTTACATAACAAAGCTATATTTTACCTATCTTTCTTTTTCTAGCCCAAATACACATATAATTTGCAATATAACCTCAGTAAGTCAACAGCAGTTTCTATAGAGTATGTCATTCAAATAACTTGCTATTCTCCAACAATTATTCTTTAATTTAAAGTATTTGGTAATCCAAACACTACTGAATTAAAATCACATTCTCTCTGCATTTCAAATTAACCAGGTTTTCCAGTTCTCCACAAGCACAAAAATATATCTTTTCATTATTCTCTTCTAGCTCCCTTCTTTCTTGTCACTAGCCATATATAAAAATTATAGGTTCTGCTCTGAGAATAGTTTTTTATCATTTCTATGTATAAATTCCTCATTTTATTAGCCATTAAAATTTCTCCCTTTTTTATCCTTTTCCTTCTAAACAGCACCTTTCTTCTAGCACCCACCTACCATAATGACAGTTGCAGCCACCTCTCTCCTCTATGGCCTGCAAAATCCAGCCCCTGATGAGCCAGGGCAGAGCTCTGTGTATCCAGAGGGCAGGATCTTGCTAAACTTGCTCTTGCCCTTCCACCACCACCACCCACCCTACCTCCCCATTTCTGATCTTTCTATCTCACCTTCTACTCTGTTTCACAGTCCCATGGGGTGTCACATTTACCACTGTGGCCCTTGCCCTCAGACACATATACACATTCACCCCCTTACCAAGCAAGCTACACATCATTTTGAGACCATCAACTTTGACTCCGACATTGAATCATATATTTTTTCATAGGATTTGCTGGCAGAAAAGAGACTAGGGGGAGAAAAAAATAGTGTCCACTTTTAAAAGATCCCAGAAAGACAATCCTACCTTTCCCAGGATTTGGAGGAAAAGGGTTTCCAAACTCCTGTTGCTTTGGCTTTAAAGTGTGGGGCCCTGACATGCCTCCGGCCTGGGTGACCTGGTATCGTGGCTTTCCATTGGTGAGCACTTGTCTCCTGGGGCTCAAGGCAGGCAGATGGATGGGGCTCTCAGCCATGTTGCTCTGAGGAGCCATCCCTCCTCCTGAGGGCATCTTGAGATGGAGGCTGTTAGTAAGGCTTCCGATAGCAGGGCTTGGTGTGCTTCCACAGGACGATGGGCCAGGAGTCCCTGAGTGGGCTCTGATGGGAGGAATGTGTTGGCCACTGACCATCCCAGGCCCCTGTGGGGTTCCTGATGTCCGGTGGAGATTCATGCTGCATGACCTTCCATTCATTCTGAAAAAACCTGTGGCCAAGATGGTCAAATATCCAATGGCACTAATGACTCCTTTCAGGCAAAGTCCAATAAGTTATCCATGGTGTGGGTTATTAGCCTGTTTAAAAAAATAAATGCAGGCATTTTTTAAAGTAAAAATGAAAATAAATTACAGCGAGTTTTCAACCTGTACAGCATTCATATCAGGAAGAAAAGAGGCACTCTTAGCAAAATGATCTTTTATGTAGAGCAGGGTCATCAAATACATGCTTCACTGGCAAGCACTCTCCCCTCCTGCATTCATGGTAGACATGGATTATGGATCACTGCATTGTTTTGTTTGCCACTGAGCCCTTCTCAATACAGTGCTCTTGGCAACTACAACCAATCTACTGGTGCCAGCTTGCAAAATGAAATTTACTTTGCTCCCTAGAGGATCTGTTCATACTAGTTCACTTTTGCTATAGTGAGTTTTAGAATTCCAAAAGCATCACCTTCATGAGCTGTGAGAGCAATGCTTCAAAGTTTCCAGTAAACAAACAAAAAGCAGATATGGCTTCTAAATGAGATTATGAGGACATTAAACCATCTCAGATTTTCACCCTTAGAGCCATTTTTTCACAGTCCCTAGATTTACAAAAGATAAAAATATGGGCCTGGGAATGCTGCAAAAGCTTCATACATCCATGTGTCCAAATATTCACAGCACCATTAGAGTCTTGGTTCCATACTGATCCTGAGTTATGGGGATGGAAATACAATCAACATCACAATACTCTCACCTTCCATTAAGATCCTAGAAAAGGAAAAGGCTGCGCAAAATGCTTTATGGAAAGCACAAGGACAAAGAGCCCTTCTAAAGGTGAGTAGGTTCACCAAGCACATGGCAAATTCAGCATAGTTCCACGAAACTTCCATCTGCCATCCCACTAGCCTCTTCCTCAACTGGCAGAGGGAAAACCAAAAGAACTGAACTGACATGGCCACTGGACATCATGATACATCCGTATGTAACATGTCAGTACTCCCTGGTTAAAAATCATTAGGAAAGACCCCTTCCTCCCGTGATCAATAGGTCCCCAAAATATATGCAATGAGGTGACTAAGTGCCACTACTCCAAAAGAATAACAGACAAAGTCACAATCTGTATTCTTTTATAAAGACATGATAGTCATGGAAAGAAGCCAAAGCTGAACAAAGACAGGAAATATGGACTGCGTGCAAAGTAGTAGTGGCCAGATACCCTCAACTGGATAATTCTATCTTTTTCTGTATGATCCACTCAATGCCTTAGACAAATATTTCCAACTCAACTCCAAAATGAATGGCTCCATCAATCATCAAGGACAGGATATCAAAGAGGGCAAAGTTTTTGAAGAGGTTTTTTTTCTTTTATCATTTTAGAAAATCAAAAATATTAAATTTTCAAGTCAACCACTCACTGTGCCTTCTGCAAAGTTGACAGTGCACGCTCATATGTTGAGGAACTCCAAAAATTACTAGCAATATAAAATTTGGAATGTCTTCATCTTTACCAATTCTCTATTTTACTAAGAATTCTATCAGTCACATTTAATACTGCCACACCATCTAGCCCTCAGAAACACTCACAGGTCTCCGTCCTACCCTTACCTCTGCTACAGTTCCCAAGAACAGACAAATAAATCCAGGTTATCCAAACCTGAATCATTTAAGTTTGTTTATGGAACAATGAGAAATGAACCCTGGTATCAGAATGGTTGTAAGATTTTTCTTTGACACTGGAAAAATTCCAATGCTTTTTCTGCTGTGTCCATTTAGAAGAACTCGAGTGTATTACCAGCTGGTCTGTTGATTCATTGGTTGATTGTGGGCAAGAGTCATTTAATGTCTCCATGCTTTGCCAGATGATATTGGCCATCTATTCTCCCCTCATTGATAAAATACTGTTTTCTAAGTACTTTGAACCCTGCAGAAGAAAGCCCTTATTCAGTACCGACCAAAAAAAAAAGGCAAAATAAATATGTTGTATTGGCAATTTGTTGAAAATGAGGAATTATCCAACATGACTGGAAATATGCGTCACTAAGACCGCGGTCCAGGTGACAAGTGTCTGCAGATTTGCAGACGATGCCCATTTCCAGGTTTTTAAAAATAAAGGAGTCATTTTTGGCAGCAAGATCATACATATACAAGCAGGAATTCTCATCAAAAATCTGGAGAAAAACACATAAGAAGTTACTTAGAATTAGGCTAGATCATTAAGAAGGTGAGTTTGCAAGAAGGAAAAATAATTAAAGTGCTGAGAACTTAATTAAGTATCAGACAGTCAAACCTGCTAGTCTTAGACTGGATATTTATTTTATTTTTATTTTTTTATAAACTGCACTCCTGTTTTAAATAGCTTTAGGTGGAAAGTAACAACAACAACAAAACTGTACTTAAATTTTATTACTAAAAAAGCAAGAGCCAGAAAGTAAAGTGATTAATACCATAAAGAAAAACCAATAGGTCAATGGTGTGTGAGCTGAGAAAAACCAGCCTCAAGACAAAAATAAAATAAACTGTATGTGAAAATATGCCTAATAATCCAGTTTTCACATTAATTATGCCAACAGATTTTTTGAGCCTTAGATACCAGAATTTAAAAATCAATTTTGTCTATTCATATTATAATATTTTATATACTTTTTATCTAGGCCATATGATCATGTATAATTCTAAATCCACTTGGTAGCAAAAAAGAAATAAACTGCTAACTTTTAAGAAAAACACGTCGTCACTGAGTCAAAGTGAAAGGAGCACTCAACTAGAAGTCAGGAGACCTGAGTTCTACTTGTAGCAAATCATTTATAACTTCTCTGGACTTAACGGTTTTTCATCCAAAAAATGAGGAATTTGGTGATAATCACTACAGTCTCTTGAAATTCTGTTCTTCCAGATAATTAAGATAAGAAAGATTATCAAATACACCCATTTACTATAATCAAAAATAAATATGTAGATTTCATACCTACGGCACTTAAATCAAGGGGATGGGGTAGATATGGAAGCAAAAATGATAGTAGTCTCTCCGGACTCTATCAAAGCAAGAGCTGACAGAAGGCTTTCATGCCAGCAATGTGCTGAAAGACAACACTTACCTTGAAAAATGAATAGTAAGATTAAATTTTCCTACACTTTGCTAAAAAGTAAAATCACAACTAATCAGCATCAAAACCTAACTGGTAGGATTCCATTGGAAGAGCATCTTTCTATTTAAAAACCATTTAAAAAGAGGAATTACTTTCTCCTCTGCCCTCCATCCAGCTACTCTGCCTGAGGCTATCAACAGAAAAAAAGAAGAAAAAGAAAAAGCAAGGAGCATCCAGAAGTACAAATTTAGGGTACTTTGGATCTGACATTTTGTTACATTTAGATTTTTAATACTCCATTAGTTCAAACAATGAAAATGTTCATTCTGCTATATGAGTCAACATGAGTTAATAAATCTTTCCTTTTGACCACTTTCATACTCTTCAAACACACTCCTATAAGTCACGTCAGAGAGGAAATTACTTAACTCCTAAGGTAACCAAAGCACAAAAGCATTTAATAATTTCACTAGATTTCTGGAAAAGCTATGACTTTAATCAGAATATAAGATCTTGACTCTACCTTCTACCCAAGGTTCCAGGCACTGTTCCTCACGGAGTAAAAGATTAAGCAAACAAAAAGCAATGTTAACTCATCGATTCAAGAAAAATCCAAAAACACAAGTTCCATAATGCCTATTTACTGCCAGAAGCCCTTTCTTAGTAAATATCATTAATAGACTCATCTAGAGTCATAATTCTTCTGATGAGCCAGTTAATTATTAATTTTCATACATCATTTCATTTCCTTAGGCTACATTTAGCCTTTGTTACATTTTCCATTCCTTATGCCACAAGCATTTTTTACCCTGCATAGAAAACCTGATAATGAGACACAAAATACTGGTCAGCAAACAAACTGCTCCTGAGCTGGCTTCTTATATATATATACGTCTCAGCCATCTAAAATAGAGTTTTTATTGATTCTTTTTATTTTTTTCCTTTGGGTTAATGATTGTATAATTTCATTAACATTGCCTTTTCAATGTCGCTGCCTTGATCGTTAATAGGCCCAGGCTATTCCCATGGGCTTCTCTAGTTACAGCTTTTGTGGCCAGGAGGATATAGAAATGAAAAGCCTACGGATAGATAATATAAGTTATTCTCATGCACGGCTGCAGTGTGAAGCACATTTTGCAATTCAATCAAGGACAGATAGAGCTGAATGTTCTTAGATCCAGGGAGTTCATTTTAATAAGCAGAATGTACCTTGTCCTAACACAGGTGACTGACTCCTCAGAAAAGATTGTATAAACAAAACCCAATCGTGTAAGTCATTTTATTGGCAACAATATAAACACAGCTATATTAGATGTCACCAATAAATCAAAATTATTCTTGTCTGCAATTTTAGCACAAGGAAAGTGCAAACATGTGCCTGTGAAGCTGGAGGATATTATAGAGGAAATGCATTGGATGTGTACAATATCATTTCTCTAAATTGAAAGGGAGAGTACTATATTATGATAAAGTAACCCCCAACAAGATATAGTTGATCATTTTTCTGGTTTTGTAGCTTTATTCAGTGAGACCGACAGCTTCACAGACGTCACAACAGAAGTTACATAGAGACAGGGTTGGGATAATTCTACATGACTGAGACCTGGGGCAGAAACTTAGGGACGTTACACCTGGTAACCGGGAACTATAGATTTTATACTCACGTGGGTACTCCCAAGACTTAATGTTAGTAATTTTAAGAACGTTAACATATTTATTCTGAACACTAAGATGTACAGATATTACTCAAGCAATATAATCACCAATAAGATGAAATCTCAAAAAATCAAAGAGGTTTAGCTCTAAGTTAGACCAATTAAAATTATGAAGACAAATTAGTATTCCCTTCAGAGATTCAAGACCATTCTTCTGAAGACCACTCAGAAAAGTTAACATAATGAACATCACGGAGTCCATCAAATAGAATCTATGACTTTGTTTTATCTGTGGATTCTAACCCTTGGCTATCTAATTAGAGATATACACATTTTAATTTTTTTTACTTTTATATTTTATAAAATGTCCTCAAAAATGAAAATAATCTTCCCTAAATTTATGGAGTGAACTATCCAGCAGTGTCCTTTTCAATTTAAACTAATGGCTATGATATTCAAAATATGGGTAGTAAATATGGACAGAGGAAAGAAAGGGAAAGGGAAGGAGGAAAAAGCACAGAAAGAAGAAGGGGAGAGGAGGGACGGGGAAAGAGAAGGAAACGAAAAAAAGGAATGACCACGTCCAGCTCAGGAATTCATTCTTTAGTTAGCCAATCCTATCTTAAAAATCAGAAGCAGCACTGAGAGCCCTTTACACAAAGCCAGTGATTACAGGTTGCTCCAAGAAATTTAGAACATTTAGGAAAATACTACTGGAAGGTAATATTAAAAGTTCAGTAACCTCTCTTAGAATCCACTTTCCACACTTCGATGTATCTGCATATAACACTTACATCCTCCTAGCTTACTAAACATGTCACTACTTTTAGTAGTAATTACCTACACACGTTTCATTCACCGAACCTCAGTTATTAACTCATCAATGCGTACAGAAAGTTCTAGAAAACTGTGGCCCTACAGAAAATGGCAAGGGTGAGGGGGATAATTAGGGATCCCCTCAGTCAGTTGTAAGAAATCACACAAAATGAGAATGAATTTGGAAGCAAAAAGAATTTTAAGACAAACATAGGTAAGTTCAGAAAGGTAATCATGCCTTGGCCCACTTGGTCCAACTTGAATACGGGGCCATAAGTTCCTAGATGTATATTTAACAAAGTCCTCTTTCTAAAACAGTGTTTTTTAAAACTGGTTGCAATCCACTGGTGGGCCCTTAAATCAATTATTCAATGGCGAAAGCATTTTTTTATGAAATAGAACCAACTAGAATAAAATAGAAGCTATCAACGTGCGTCACATATATTAATGGTTGAGAATTGTTTTATTTCAGTTATTTATGAGTGTACATGTCTGTATATCTATATACATATAATGTATCCTGGGTAAGATGAAAAATATATTTTATGGTAGGTTACAGTCAAAAAAAGCATAAAACCCACTGTTATAGAAGGATTTAGACTATTTGCCTGCCCAGGTACCTAAAAAGAACAGCAGCAGGTATAGACACAGTTGAACAGCCAAAGTAAAACAAATACCAAAATATGGCTTAACGAAGAAAAGATCTAAAAGTTCAGTATTTTTAGCTTTATAAAATGTAAAGATTAAGTAACACAAAGCTACACTCCTACCACTGCTATCTTTCACAGTGCCTTTTACTCAGTAAATATCAATTGTGCTCTATAAATATCAATTAATCAACCAACTAACAGCATCAGGATCAAAATGACTGACAATTTTACATCTTCCTCACTGCGAAAGCTAGATATCTTGCCTGGAATAAAACTTCACTCTCACAGTGCTCAAGGGGGAAAAGATTAAATTAACACATATGCCTTTGAGAACTGAGTTTTTCAAAATGTGTTCTTAATACGAGTTAACCATCAGATCCCACGAAGAGGAATTTGAAATGGAAAAATGAACACATTCCCTATGACGTCACTGCTGAATTAATTACCTGAATTGCCAAGAGTGAACGCTACATGGTCATGGTTTGAGACACAAAGATTTCTTCAGAAATATAAGAAAAGTAACTGGCTGGAGATTTTTCTTTTAAAAAAACCCTCCATCTTCACACAGGGAGATACATAGATAGCAAATATGGTAAATGGAAAGCACATTCTTTGTTATTTAGTGTGTATAAATAACTACTTGGCCCATGTGAACAGCTAATTGCAAAGCTAAAGATCAAAATCCTTTCAAACAGGTAATAAATATAAGTCTATGGAAGATTCTAGAAATAAAATTGAATTTATCACTCATTAAACCAAATATTCAAGCATATTAAACTGTCCCTATCACGTGTAACTGAGTGATTTCTTCCCTTCAGTGTAGTTAGTTATTGCTTAAAAGTAACTAATGTAACTATTTTTAGCTGTTGGTAGACAGAAGTTTTATACAAGTTAAATTATGCTCACTGACATCACTGTAGAAGTATGAATGTCCACAACAATGACTAGGCCCTTAACCAACATGACAACATATTTATTAAAAAAAAAAAAAAACCCTACATGAATGACTCAGTCAAGTTACAGACAGAAGTGGAATCTATTGGTCATGCTGAAAAGGTTGGGAAAACATTAATCCATTTCTTCACACACAAGAATAACAAGAATTCATACCTAGCCCTGGCATCTGGTTAGTTTTCTGTGCACAGCATTCAGCAGGCCTAGAAATGAAACTTCATAGATCTGGCTCAGAATTTCAGGAACAACTGATATTCAGACAGTCTGACCTCTATCAAGGAGCCTGGGACAGGATCTAATCTTGCACCGTAACCCTATCTGGCCATCTGCAGTTCAGCAAGGCCTGCCACACCTGAAGGAATATGCAGTTGTTTCCATTCTTGGCCTTGAAGAGATCACGTCACACAAGAATGGCCCCACCAGCCGCCTTCATCTCAAGTCTGCTCTCAACTACTTAGAGCCTTCCTGGTTCCAGTTACAGACAAATCCCCTGATTTTGTTCCCAAAGTGGAACACGGTTGAATCCTTGTTTCTGTTCATCCTACATATTCCCTTAGAGTCCACCAGGGTGGTCTTTCCCCTCCTCCCTTATTTTTCTCCCTTTTTCCCGAAATCCAGATCCTACTCATCCTCTAGGCCCACCTCAAACACCCACCTGAGGCCTTCTCTGATCCTCTCAATCTCTATGTCTCTGATCTACAAAATGGCGAGAATTACATTATTGTACGTAGATCACAGCATTACACAATATTAAATGAGATAATGCATGTTACTTGCTTAGCACAGTGCCTCATACATAGAATGACCTAATAAACGTTAACTATTTTACTCTACATACCTCTCTTTTAACATTCCTAACTTTCTACATTGCCTTACAGTTATTTGCCTGTGTTGCATCTCCTTGTCTAAACTCTAATTTCATGAAGTTTTGGGGCTATGTCTAATTTATCTTTGAACTCTCCCCAGTCCTTATGTGTACATAGATTGTCTTATACTATACCTATATATTTATATTTTTCACACCACATGTATCATACATACAGATTTTTCATACTACATTTATACATTCACATATATTTATATTTTTCATACTTTTCTGCTCATTTATACTGAAAAATATGGCATAAATGAAATATATAACTATATATTTGTCTACCTGTATCCCATATTTACCATTTATTGCCTGAATAAATACAGTGTAAGTAAGGTGTGACCATATAATCGTGAATCCTACGCTCTGTGTCTTATGGAACCAGTTTAATTACGGTTGCATGTTTCCTAGTCTATTCCTTTCCCTAATAAGAAAAAGTAGCATAGAAACTCTATTCTACTCTCTGCTCAGGCACATTAGTCTTGCCTTTATCTTGGTATACTTGTGAACAATGAAAAATCCTAGCTAAAAGCCACAAAACGAATACAGTCATTTCAGTACTGAGACCAGGCATTTCTTTTGTTTTGGGGTTTAGTGGCCCTAACAGAGGGACGACCACAGGCATTTTGGCTTGTGATAGCAAAAGGAGCTCCTCAGCATTCTCCTTGCTCATCCCACACTGGTTTCACACTATACATTTCACTAGTGTCTGTTCAGTCTCCCTAATCAAAGAGTCATTAGGATAAAAAATAGGGCTTCTATTTCATTAGTGTTTTTCCTTAATTCTATCATATTAAGTAATGCCTGACCACTTAATTTCTGCAAGGCAAACTGTTCCTACCATCTTTAAAGGGAAATCCAAGTTATTTGACCTACTAAAAGATTATGTCAGTGAAAGAAGCCACACCCAAGAGTACATATTGAATTATTCCATTTACATAAGGTATTTAAAACAGGCAAAAGGAATATATCTGTTGGAAGTTAGGGCAGTGGTTACTCTTGGGGGGAACACAGTCACTGGAACGGTTGGGAGGGATGCGGTGACTAGAAGGAAGTAAGGGACATGTTTTTAGGGTATTGGTCATATTCTACGTCTTAATCCAGATGCTGGTTATTCAGTCGTGTTCAGCTTGTGAAAATGCATCAAGCTTAAAATATGTGCACTTTTCTGTATTGATATTTTATTTTATCTCACTAAAACATTTGGCTCTGTGTTAACTCTGCTTAAAGTAAGTAGGAAACTAGGAAAACTTGGAACTTGGGCATCTTTTAATCAAACTATGTGTTAATGTCATGTTAAAGATTTTGTTATATGCCTCATGCTCCTGGAATGAGTAAGGCAGCACATTTTTATTGCACAGATTGCCTATGTGCCATTTATTTATTTTTAAATTTTATTTTCAGTCCTGAATGAGTCTATGAGCGAACCAAACATACTGAAAAGTTCAAGTTAAGTTCTGTATTTTCACCTTCTTAATAATATCCTCAACAGAAAATAATCACAAAAACACAGAAAATGACTTCTCCAGGGAAGAGAATGTGCATGGGATGCCACTTCCAGAATTATCTCTTTCATAAAGTACTCCTTCCATATTCTAGAAGAATTATAAATTAACATTACAACTTCAGAGATCAGTAACTACAATATGAGAGGGACAACAGTGGAAAGAATGTCCAAAGATTTAATTTACTAGCAGGAAAGAGCACTCAGAGAAAAAAAAGACTGAGAACACTGAACTCTCTTGAGAAATGATGGAAAGACCACTTTCCACCACATAAATGAAGGCAGGGCTGGAACAAACATTAATTTGCTATTAGTTAACCTCCCCACTCTGCCTATTTGGGCCCAATAGGAATGTCACCCACTAGGTGGACCCTGGAGTCCTCTCCCCCACCCCCCACCAAAAAAGTCGCTTTTCCTATTTCGAATAATGATCACATTCTCCAAGCAAACCGACTCCAGGTGTTCAACCTCTGACAAACCGACTGCTATTAAGTAACCTGGATGGAATCAGAGATCAGAGAAAAGATGTTCTCTCAAGATTGGCCTAAGGTGAACCAAGGAAAGAGGGAGTTTATCGCAGTTGTCAGATTTAACTTGCCATAGTCAAGGATTGCTAAGTCCTCTGAACAACAAAAGAAAGGAATTCAACTACCAATAATGAAATGTATTTTGAAACTAACTAAAAAGAAATATCCCCGACTCTTCCTTTCAAAGCTAGTGTTAGGGATACTCCGGCTGCATAGACAACTCATGAAATCTGTACTGCATTTAAAGGCCATCCTTAAACTTCAGTATGTTCCCAACTGCAAAAGTAACATATAGTATCACACACTCCTGTCTCTAAATAGCTTCAAACTCCCCCCCCCACCCCCCCACCCCCACTCCACCCCAACAGCCTTCATTGTGGCAGATCCTTTTTCTGCAAATCTTTGCAAGTTGCACCTGTTTCACACATCACCACTGGAAGTAAGCCTGGAGGAGGGAGAAGAGGAGGAATGGAAAGATGCAAACCAATATAAATCAATTTTACACCAAAAAATGTTTCCTAGTTTAGTGTAAAAAGTGAGGTCCAGGGGTGAACGTGACAGTGGGAGAAACGAATGTCTGGCTGACTCTCAAGGCAGAAATCACGACTCATCAAAGCATTCAGAGGGGAGAGAAAGACACTTTGCATTTGTCTTGGGTTCACCTTCAGGGCAAAAAATGCTCTCTGACCTGGGAACTGGGAAACTTGACTGTTTCTCCTGCGTCTGTGACAATTGGTTGTGAGGCCTTGGGCAAAACCTCTAAAAGTCTCTGGGTCTCGGTTTTCTCATCAGTAGGTGATCGGCAAGGTCCTATCTAGCTTTAAAAGTCTATACTTGAGATTCCCAGTTCCTAAAGGGAAGTGGTCCACTGGGGGGAGCTGCAGAACTTCCCTCTCCTCACAAACTCCAGGGCCCCCGGCCCAGATGTGGGGAGATGCTGATGTCCTGGAAGTAGGCGTCGAGAGGGTGCAAAGCCTTCCTCCCTTTAAAAGGGAGCCCGCAACTGCAGGAGTCCAGTCTCTACCGACGCTACTCCCTGCGATTCCAAAAGCACCCTCCACCCCACCCCCTGCCCCGGGTTTAGATGCTCCAGGGATAAGGCCGAGCTGAAGCCTGGGAAGCATAGCAGGGGAGTGAGGAAAACAGAGCAGAGAGGTGGTGGCCTCTTCAGCCAGGAGGAGAGCTGGAGAGATCAGGAGAGTGCTGGGGACCCGCCGGGCTGGGAAGAGGAGCGTGGGGCAGGGGAGGAGGTAGGCAGCCCTTGTCTGTTCCCGACCACCCTAGCTTGGCCCGCGGGGATTCGAGGCCCGCGCCCCTGGGCTCTCTGGCGCGGAGCTAGGGGCGGGTTCGGGGGCGGAGGCGACGGGCACCAGCTGGGGGCACAATGCTGCGATCCCGTCACTCCCCAGCCGTCTCTGCCCCTAACCCTCGGGCCGGTCAGCGAGAGAGCGCCGCAAAACAAAACAAACTCGTGCCGGCTTCCTGTTGTGCAACCCAGTCCTGAGTAAGTCGGGGCCGAAAGGGCAACGCCGCTGGCCCGTCGCTGGGAAGCCCAAGCGGCGGGAACCAGCGCGCTTGCCTAGCCCGGCCCAAGCCCGGATCCGGGGGGAGCTTCGGCTCCGCTTTCGCTGCTCTGGGGAGCGCGCGGTCCCGGAACCCCCACCGAACTAGTGTCCTAACCCTCCAGTCTACTTTCACTTCTTGCCTCCCAAGCACCCCAACAGGTCGAGGGCGCGACCTGCGAAGCCAGAAACGACATTTCCCAAAGTTTCTCCTTCCAGATACCTAATTGAATCACCCATAGGATGACAAATCCGTCAGAGCCAAGTTTTCCAGACACTTGGGTGACTTCCTCATCCCCGAGGTGACTTGTCAGCTCCAGTGAGTAACTTGGAAGTGTCGCTCGGGGCAAGGTGTGTGTCTAGGAGAGAGCCGGCTGCTCACTCACGCTTTCCAGAGAGTGGCCCCGGGCCGACTTCAAAATACACACAGGGTCATTTATAGGGACTGGAGCTGTGCGCAGGACAAAGTCCCCGAGACTGAGACATTTTCCAAACAGTGCTGACATTTTGTCGGGCCCCATAAAAATGTAAACGCGAGGTGACGAACCCGGTGGGGAGTGTGCGCGTCTGAATGTGTCTGAGCATTTTGCGGCGTGGGAGATTATAGTTATAGACCTGGCGGCTGCGGGTCACCGGACCCATTCCCGCGACGAGTTACTGTACCCCAAACCCGAGGACCTCCCAGAGCATTGGGGACGTCGGCTTGGGGGAGACCCAAGCGTGGAAAACAGACTTCGTGGAGCTCCAAAACACGTGGAACTGGAAAAGACAACTGCAGCCCAGCCCCGTGTGCGCGCGCGAGACCTCACGTCACCTCATCAATTCCCACTTCTCCAAACTTTCCCTTCAGTGGGGACTCATGGGTGCCGTACCCGAGCATGCCCTTGCGTCCTGTAACTCGCCCTGACTTTGTAGCCCTGTGGCCCTGTAGTTTAAAAGAAAAACAAAAACAAAAACTCTTCCTAATTAGAGAAACTTTAAAACCTTGTTGATTTCTTTTCCGTCTTCTACACTGGGGGCTCTTAGGCAACTGACAAGAACACAGCTTGATTCCTAATTGAAGGTTGCTATCTATCTCAGTAAACAGATCTTTCACAGAATCTGGGGGTGGGGTGCGCATATCCTTAAGCCCGCGCGAACGCCACCGGCTCAGCGTGGAAAACTATTTCTAACCTCTAGTTTGTGTCTCTGAGCGTTAACTCCCCCACATTCTCAAGCGCCGGGTTTCTCCCAGTCTCTCGCCTGCGAGCAAAGTTCCTATGGCATCCACTTACCAGGTAACCGGGATTTCCACAACAAAGCCGGGCGTGCGAGTCCCTTCCCCCGGCCAGCCTGTGCGAGTGACAGCGGGCGGCCAGCACTGGCGAGGAGAAACTTGGGGCTCTAGCCCTTCAGCGCGCTCCACGGGCTCTGCCTCCTTCGGAAATGAAAACTCCCATCCAAGCCGGGGGACGGAGCGCGGAAACCCGGCCCAAGTGCCGTGTGTGCGCGCGCGTGTGCGAGGGCAGCGGCGGCAGGGGGAGGAGGAGACAGGAGGGTGGATGGACCCTAGGCATCAGCTCATTCTCCCCCCAACACACACACACACACACACATACACGCGCAAATAATGTTTTAAAAAGTTGAGTTTCGACTTTGTGCCTCGCCTGTCCTGTTCATCCTCGCCTTGGGCCGGGGGATGCGTCTGGGAGCCGGCCGGGGATGCTGGCTAAGTGCTTTCGGCGGGTTCCGTCCGGGAGCGCTGGTGCGAACCTGGACGGCTGCAGGCGGCTTACGCGGGACGCGGGGAGGGGCGGCAGTGGTAGCCCCCGGCGCTGTGCCCGTGCGCGCCGCGCTCTGGGCTGCCCCGGCGGCGCAGTGTGGACGCGGCTGCAGGGAGAGGGGAAGGGGGAAGGAGGGAGGGAGAGAGGGTGGGAGGGAGGCGGCCCGGCGAGGAGTGTTGGATGTGCGTGCGGCCGCGAGGGCCGGCCTGTAGCCAGCTGCTTCCTGAGTGTGAGCGCCGGAGGGGGAGGGGGAAAGAGTGGAGGCGGGCTCGCTGGTCACCGG
Organism: Equus przewalskii; assembly: GCF_037783145.1. Lineage (NCBI taxonomy): Eukaryota > Metazoa > Chordata > Mammalia > Perissodactyla > Equidae > Equus > Equus przewalskii. The sequence goes on from NC_091852.1 coordinate 24,156,047, forward strand.
GCTGGCCAATTCGAAGGCCGGCCGAGCTAGTGTCTCCCTCTCAACGTGTTCACACACATTCTCCTTCCAGTGCGCCAGGGAGTCGAGGAACTCCAGAACAGGGTAATGTAAGGGAGACACTTCGCCTTCTTGTTGGCCCTTATTTGTTGAACTAGTTTTTTTCTTTAACATGAAAAAGTGTCAGCGTTCTGACAGGATTTGATGTCAAATCGTAAAGAACAAGAGAAAAAAAAAAGAAAAACCCACTAGTAAAACGGAGAGAGTAAAAACTAAAAAGTGAAAAATGGCAATAAGGTCTTTCTAATATACAGGATTGGAAGCACATAGATACTTTGAAAATGGATAGGTGAAGCACAGAGGATGCCTTTGAAATCTTTTTAAAATAAAGTATAGGCAGAGAAGACAAAGGTGATGGAAGTGTTACAACGATGTAAAATTCTAAAGACACGCTGCTAGGAATGGAGGCACATTCCTCTATATATTGCATCTATATAGTGGCACTTTCTCCTTAAGAATTCAACATCCTCAGCTTCCTACCCCACCTAAGCTGTGACCCAGCCTTTCTGCTTGGCTTGATAGAGCCCTCAAGAAGTTGTCCCTAGAAGAACAGCTCTTGGTGGTTCCCTACATGTATTGATTGCCACAGATGCACTGACTTCCGTCTTGGGAACGGAAGGCATATAATATCCTCCAGTTAGGCCTTTCTGCAGTGACAGTACTTATTATTCACTCTCATGAATGAAATGAATGAGGGTATCTCCGGACATTTAGAATGTTACCAGTCCTTATATTCTATTCTAGGGCGCTCACTCAAATACAAATTAGCATTCAGGTAGTAGATGCTATGATCAAGACAGAAGCCCTCAAGTACACAAATGACTTGCCTCAGAAAACCAAACCAAAAATATTGTTGACAATTTTCATTTAACTGACTTCAGAAAGAGTATTACTAGAGTTGGTCTGTATCCATGATATTGACAACACCCAAAAAGGTCCAGTTTTCACAATACATCTTCCTATGTCTTGTTATAATTCCCTCTTCAAGACTCCCTTTAGGGAAGGCATTTTTTCTCTTTCCTAAAGACAAACTCATCAGAATACTAATGACCAGGATATCTGTCAGCAGAAGTGGAGGGAGGGAAATAATAAGTGCTTAGGATATATCATTCTGTCAGTTTTCCAGTTTCTCCCTGTGTTCTTTATCTCCTTTTAAATGCAAGTATCCAAGCCCAAGAAGGCAATAGATGGGTTCAATCACACACAAGAAAAGAAAATATTCATAAAATCAAGCATGCAGCTACATCACAAAAACAAAGAAACCAAGTGGTGGAAGTTGCCATGACTATTCCATTGTGGCTAGTTATTGCAACATGCCTGACATTCACATAAAAACTCTTCATCATTAACGCCAGCCTTCAGAAGCAGAGCAAAATGGGAACACTGACCCTTCAATGCATCACAGGAAATTCTCATGATCCAGACTCTCATGCTGTAGAGGCTGCTCCCCAGGAACAAGACAAGCCTGGATGGAGGCTACACAAAACCTTTCCAACACCCCTCAAATATCATTTCAAATACAATGGTTTTGATGCATGAAATGATATCCTAGGGCCTTGCAGAAGTTTCCAAAACTTCCCACTTGATGGGAATAGCTTAGCTGGAAGAGAAAAACATAGTGCTACACCCTACTTTAATCAATGGCTCATGGAAATAAAAAAACACTGGGGAAGTTATTAGTCATCAACATGGAGATCCCCAAAATTCTCTTCACTTATAAAAGCCCAAGGATGGGAATGTCATTTTTTATTTAGGTGAGATTTTCATGAGCCTCAAAAATACCTAAGACATTACCACTAAATAGGTACAGTGCTTTGCTTGACTTTTTTTTCTTTTGGCCAGGAATGTAGATCTGCAGTGTCCTTACATTCCACAGGATATAGTAAAAATGCAGCACTCGCAATAGAACCCTGGAGTGACTCAGAATGAGATCTGAACCTTTTCTGGACTGAATTGGTCAACAGGGGTGGGGGAAGGGAGAGTAATGAGAGTGGGAAAGGAAATAGTGTAGTTCAGCAATGACACTCTCCCTTCCCCATGAGCTCTCTGTCATGCTTAGGACTCATCTCCTGGCAGCCTTTCAGCCAGATAGCTGGGAATTGCAACCCAGTTGGTATCTTCCCTCTCTGGAGTGGTCAGTTGTATGCATCGCAACCGCTGACTCAGGGCAGCTGAATCAGCAGACAGGGCCTTACCGCCAGGTCAAGTCCAATTCTCATTCATTTGAGAAATATTCAGTGAGTATCTACTTTGTCCCAGGATTTGGGGTAAAGGAATTAACACTTATAGGTATAGTAACATGAGAGGATGTTTCATAAAGCTTTTCGTCCAGTGGCTGGGATACAGCAAAACCTCAAGAAATGGTGGTCCTCTGAATATATGATCTCATATGCTGCTCAAAGCAATCATATGAGATAGCAATCATATGAGATAAATGGTAATCTCCCATTTAGAAGGAAGGAAGCTGAAGCTCAGTAACCAATTAAGGAGAGTGGGAGGCAGAGATTGGTTTGTCAGTCTAGAAGCCCCAAGTTCTTTCAACATTGCTATCCTGCAAAATAACTGCATGTTCTTTGAATGCGTGCAAAGTACACCACAGGTGTATAAAGTGCAAGGCATCTTGTGATTTATGTCAGGTAAGCACAACTGAGTGTGGAAGAGGCAAGAATAATTTCCTACAACAATATGGAGTAGTTTGGCTGTTTGAAGTGGACTTCAAAAAATAGGTAGAGGGGCCGGACCCGTGGCTGAGTGGTTAAGTTCTTGGACTCTGCTTCAGTGGCCCAGGGATTTGCCAGTTCGGATCCTGGGCACGGACATGGCACTGCTCATCAGGCCATGCTAAGGCGGTGTCCCACATAGCACAATCAGAAGGACCTAAAACTAGAATATACAACCATGTACTAGAGGTCTTTGGGGAGAAGAAGAAGGGGGGGAAAAAAGAAAGAAAGGAAGATTGGCAACAGAAGTTAGCTCAGGTGTCAATCTTTAAAAAAAAAATGGGTAGAGAATTGATAAGCAAAGGAGACCATTCCAAAAGGAGGAATCAGCATCAGAAAGGGGACAAAAGGCCTAGATCCTACGTATCTGCTCACACAAAGCTAGACTACAAAATAGGAACATTCCCACTCTCATAGCTATAGCAGTGGAACACAACGGACTCCCAGAGGGAACATCCTAACTGCAAACCTTCAGAAGAACTATTATTTGTGTCAGTCTGAGTGATCTGACAGCAAACCATTTAGAAATTTGCAAAGAACTATCATCAGATTCCTACTCCTGTAAAGTGTCCATAGAGAGAAACAAGTTTTAACACCAAAATGCAGATAAGTTGAGCTAACAGCACCAGTGATAGTATGCCTAGCTATTAAAACATACACACACACACACACACACACACACACGAAAGCTGGCAAGAGTCCAATTATGTAGAAATGCAGTGGAAAAAGTCAGTGTTTGCCAACTTAAAGAGGGGAACTAAATGTGTAAGATGGAAAATTTCCATTTTACCTCCCTAAGCGAGTAGTACAAATAGTGGAATGTTATCAGTGCTTGATACCCTAATAAAACTTTTAAGCCGATCTTTCTACTAATTTTGCCATAAGTGCAGTCAGCAGACTCTCTTGCTTACACATCAGTGATACAAATTTTTTAAGTTATTGACATCCATTACATTCACAGCATCATAACTCTTTTCCTTTCTAAGGTCAAAACTGTAAATCAGAGTCTAAAATGTATCATTCCACATGCATCTAACCAAAATGTCAAATATTTTACTCCATACAATGTCTCCCCATCTTTTTTGATTGGTAAAATTTTTCTTCCCATTTTATACAAACTAGATTGAGATGTATCTAATTTCTACAAAGGTTGATGGGATATTCCCTGACATTTTATTAAGGTATATCTACAGAGAGTTTACCAAGATAAAAAGTAAATTCATAATATACACAACATTCCACAGTCAGCCAGTTTCCTACTCTTTTACCACTTAGCATCCAAACTAGCCATTTATATGTGGTGTTGTAAAATTAATTACCTGATCATGATGCTATTTTATCCATAACTGCCTTCCATGAGTTCCTTCTAACAGCCAAAATTTACATTTCTTCAAAGCCTTTCATGGCCTAGCAATACTGCTTGGCACTAGTAAGTAATTAATGCTAACTGAATGACTTAATTGATGAGGAAGTGAAAGAATGCCTACTTTCAGAGATGGTGAATAGCACTAACAATTGTCTTTGTGTATGCATGTAATCATTTCAATACTCCAAAAGAGTCTAAACACCTGTCATTCTCTTTCTGTGCCCTAGGCTCTTTGCTGTAAACTGAAGATTAAAATATTATTTCCTATTTCTTGGGGAAGAAAATTCACAGTCTCTAGGCAATGCTTAGAGTTAGGAAGATGAGCCTCCCCCTCCTTGGCCCCAATGATCCTTCCCTATCTGCCACCCCACTACCTTGATCACACACCAAACCGGGTCATTTGCATCACACTCTGAAGTCTACCAAAAAAAGAAGATATGTACTAAATTATGGGGAGGAAAAGGAGGGAAAATACAGAATGAGAGTTCAGAGAGAAAGATGAATTTTTTTTTAAATGAGAGGAAATGAAGAAGGGAGGATAGCATTAGGACACCATCTGGATAATTGAGAAAAATTAATAAGTTTTGCACAGAATTAAGTTGAATTGAATTAAATTGAAAAAAGTAATTCAATAGCTTTTCAGATTCCTTCCCAATGCACCTCAGGTTCTAAATACACCTACAAGGGGGTTTGAATACATTTGGAAATTTTCTACAAATCCTAACTCCCCATGATACTAATGCACTGGGGGCTTTTCACACGTACAAACACTTCTTTCCTCTTTTAACACTTTAGAGCAGGGAGGAGTGTAATTTTATTGTCCATTGGACAAATGACCAATTGTGCCCAAAGCAGACCTGCCCTGGGCAAGAGTATTGACTCCCTTTAAGCTGGGGGCACTGTTCCAAATTCATTATCTGCATTATCTTACTTAATTCCCACACATCCCAAAGAGGTAAGATCCAGCACAACTTCCATTTTACAAATGAAGAAACAGAGAAATAGAGATGTGGGATATCTTCTCATGGTCACCCAGCTGGTAGGAGAATGGCCAGACTTCAAACAGAAACAGTCTCCCACGTTAACCGTTACTCTATTACTCTTTGGGGCAGGGAGCCCTGCTTCCACTGGACATTTATTTGTTCAATCACTCAGGCAGGGTGGTGCTGTGTGTTGGAAGGAGGGTGGACTTTGGAATCAGAAAACCTAGAAATCCTAATTCTACCACTTACTAGGAAAATTGGGCTGGTTCCTGAACCACTGGGGACCTCAGTTCTACTACCTGAGTTATTGCAAAGATTGAATGGGAATTGCAACACTGGCCAGCACACATATGCAACCAGGGACTTCCTCTATTGATAAGGGACACAGCTGAAGAGCTTCAGGGGAAATTAAACCAGCCCCAGTTCCAGGAATGCGCTTGATGACTGTGAAAGAAATCTCCCTCCCCTGGTCAAAGTGAATGGCTCATAAATCTAAACCTAAGCCAATCAGTTCAGGGCATTCCCCTGGCCACAGGGAGTGTTCATTGATGGGCATGTGACCCAATTTGAGCCAATGAGATGTTCTCATGAGAGGAAAGTTCTTTGGTGGCTCCTGAGGAAAGTGGCTTCTCCTCTTTCTAGGGAGCCACTGGAAAGGTGCCCTTTCCTCTTCTGTGTGTTGTGAAGAGACAGAAGTGAAGCTGCCTTCCTCTCAGCCTGCAGAGAAAGCTGACACTTAGCAGAGGGCAGGGTGGAGAAGGTTGCAGAAAACAGGGGCCAGAGCCCTGATCTCCATCTGACCTCTGGACTTCTTCGTTTGTGAGAGCCAGTAGATCCCTTTTATTTTTTAAACAAATAGCTGACAGCAACTTAAAGAAGTACCTGAGGTGTTCAAGACACCATGGAGAGTACAAAGATAAGCAGGACAGATTTAAAGGGGCTCACCACCTAATAAATACTTAAATAGTTTTTATGATATCATTTTAGCCTGGTTATTTTTTTTTTTTTTTTTTGAGGAAGATTAGCCCTGGGCTAACATCTGCTGCCAATCCTCCTCTTTTTGCTGAGAAAGACTGGCCCTGAGCTAACATGCGTGCCCATCTTCTTCTACTTTATATGTGGGACGCCACCTCAGCATGGCTTGACACGAGGTGCGTAGGTCTGCACCCAAGATCCCAACCAGCAAACCCTGGGTCGCCGAAGTAGAACATGGGAACTTAACCATTGTGCCACTGGGCCAGCCCCAGCCTGGTATGTTTTTTAAAAATTAAGTTATGGCTCACGCTCTTTTCAAGATCCTCCTACCATCTGGTCAGTATAATGTTAAGCAAGAGACATTCCACTCCCTCAATAATTACACAATGCCCCCTTTCAGACCAGCTGGTCAACCTTCCGGGACGAGATAGAGTAACTTATCCATTTGGTTGTCAGACAACTGCCTTGAAAAGCCAAGCCATTTCTACATGTTCTCAGTTACTGGTTAACAACTGTAGCCCCAGAACTCAGCACCTAATAGGAAATAGACTCATTCCCAAATTCCTATTGAAATTAGACTTTATCTCATTCCCAGATAAAACAGAGTCAAGATTTTCCTGGGATGACATTCAGAAATAAAAAAGGTTTGTATAGAAGTGCCTTCCCAGGTATCTCAGAGTCCCGCTCAGTTTTGGTTTTGTTGCTGTTGTTATTAATCCTACCTTACAAAGTTTCAGTTCAGCCTGGAACACCTCCTCCCCCACACCCATGCTTTTCTGTTTCATAACCAAACATCATTTAAAACTCAGCTATAGATACCATTCGGGGCTGTTGTCGTGAGTGGCAGGGGCAGAAAGTGCTTAGATTCTAGATTGAATTTAGGGCCCAGCAGTTAGACAATGTGAGTTTGATAATAATGATGTTATCTCAGCAGGTCTGAAATGTTCTTTCTGTCAGTGCTTTCTTTTTTCTTCCAGCAAGAAGTGGACATTAAGGAGACAGTGAGGGTGGCAAGTTATAAACATAAGCTTAAGGCATGGTTTAATTATGGCAAAAATAACAGCTTACATTTTATTAGGGACTTACTATGTGCCAGGGGCTGAGCAAAGTACTTGAGATTCCTGATCTCATTTAATCCTCACACATATTGGTCTAAGTGGTAGAGGTGGGACTAGAACCCAGTTCCCTATGCCTCCAGGGTGTATGCTCTTAGCTGTAACACTGTACTGCCCCTATAGAGTACTGCTTATTGTAAGATGTGTTGATGAGATACATGGTAAATATAATTATATGTAAAATTTAAGAACAAAATATACTGTATAAATGATACATGTAATGGCCTGTGAAATGACACTACCAAGTGTACTGAACTACTATACTTCCTCAAAACCTACCTTGAACACTCTCCAAAGCCTCCAAGCCTTTGCATCTGCTATTCTGTCTACATGGAATGACCTCTGCTGTCCAATTCTCCTCCTACTCTATGAGGCTTCCTGTTGCAGGGATAATAATGTCTCCCCTAAAATGTCCATTTTCTAATCCCTGGAACCTGCAAAATATGTTAGGTTACATGGTAAAAGGGAATTAAGCTGCAGACGGAATTAAGGTTGCTAATAAAATGACTTTAAAATAAGGAAATTATCCTGGATTATGCAGGTGGGTCCATTGTAATCACAGGAGTCCTTACAAGGGGGCAGAAGAAGAGAGGCAGAGAAAGCAACGTGATGACCATGGAAGCAGGGCCAGAGAGATGCTACGTTGCTGGCTTTGAAAATGGAGGAAGGGACCATGAACCAAGGAATGTGGGTGGCCTCTAGAAGATGGAAAACGCAATGAAACAGATTCTTTCCTAAAACCTCCAGAAAGGAATGCAGCCCTGCTGACACCTTGATCTTAGCCCAGTGAGACCCAGGTTAGACTTCTATCTTACAGAACTGTAATTCTGGGTTATTTAACCCACTATGTTAAGGGTAATTTGTTATAGGAGCAATAGAAAACTCATACACCTTCCAAGCTCTCTTCCCTCCCCTCGCCCCTAGAGCCAGGAGCCACAAGCTCTAGGTCCCTGCATAATATAGCCTCACCAATATTTAACTCTGACTATACTATTTGGGAACCAGATCTATACATCCCTAGCCTTCCCTTAATTCCTTCAGGAGCACTGTGAATGGGCCTTGCAATTGATCTGTGAGCCTCAACTCTGTCTCTGCTCACTTTCTGCTGGGAGAAGAAGCAATGTCGAGTGAAATGACCAAAAAGCTGGAAGGAAGAGTTCAGGCAGCAGGAGGATGTAGGAAGAAGAGGGTAAAGGGGCTGACAGAGGAGATGAGAGGAGCAAAGCAAAGAAAGGGATGACGAGGTCAGAGAAGAGGAAAAAGAAGGAAGGGGGTTTGGGGGAAGATCCAGAAGCCTGGTGGTGGACGAGGAGGATGGGAAGAGGGAAAAAAGAGGAGGGATCTTGTTTTCTGCACCCCCATCTCCCACCTGACCACCCTCTCCTCCACTCTCCCTGAGCTCCAGCCCTCTCTCAGGATCCAGTCCTAGCGCCTCCTCCCTGCAGTGGTTCTCATGCTGGCTGCCCTTCACCATACCTGGAGAAACTTCACCCTACTCACCAGGCCTCACTCCCAGAGACGCTGATTTAATTGGCCTGGATGCCATCTGGACATTGGGACTTTCTTCAGTCTTCCAGTTAGTTGACTGTAATGGGTAGCCAGGGTGAAGAAGCACTGTCATAGAGCCCTCTCTGACCTCTTCAGCTCACCTGGAATGGGTCCTGCCTTCAAATTCAGAACCCTTGTCTATATCCTGCACTTGGCATTCATCTTCTGAAGCTGGAGAGGCTGCATCGAGATGATTTAAAGAGCCAGATCCTGGAGCCAAACTTCTGGGATTCAGTTGTGGCTCCACACTTAATAGCTGAGTGACTCTAGGGAAGTCACTTAACCTCTCTGTGCCTATCTCTCCATGTGCAGAACAGCAATGAATATAGCAATAGTATTAGAGCATTGTTTTGAAGACTAAATGAGTTAATATTTGTGAAGGACTGAGAACAATGTCTGCCACACCAAATGTACAAAATGAGCATTTGTTAGAGAAAATAAAATCAGCTTGCATCATCTCCAAATTGTTACTCTATCTTGCCATGCTATTTAACCTTTTGTGTATATGACCCACCCCCTTAATTATCAACTGGGCTCTCCTATAATTCCCACTACACCAAAGCCACTGCGCTCTGCATAATAGACACTCAATAAAGTCTGTTAAGCAGACAAAACAATCAGGAAACAATTCAAAAAACATATAATCTGTTAATTAAAATCAAGAACTAGCTATAAGTTAATTTTTTTTAAGAAGAGTCATTTAAATAATTCTCACTTACCCCTGGAGCTCCTCTCTGATAAGCAAGGCCCACAGCAAAGGGGCACAGGACATATGCATTTGAAGGGGGAGTAGAAGTGAAAGGAAATGCATAGCGTAGGGAGGAGTCCTGAAGTGGGTACTGGAACCCGAGCAATTCTGATTCTCTAACTGAGGTTCAGAAGGATCAGGATTAGAAAGCAGACTGAGTTCGAAGAAGCAGGGTGGAGGTAATGGAAAAATATCCAGGTAAGGGGAATGAAAGGCCTCAGAAAGCAAACTTTGCTACTTTATAATTGTGCCTAAGGCGGGCCCAGCCTAGATTTCTATTTGGATGGCTGATTTGCATACACACTTATACATTTTAACTCTGAAAGTAGACGTTCCATATGTGTTTTATTTACTCTCATTTCTTTTTTATCTTTACCAGTTGGCCAATTTTTTTTTTCACATTACATCAGGAGCCCCTCATTGCAACAAGCTACTCAGCTTGAGGATGGTGGAATAACTCCGAAAAAGACAGCTGAGACAAGATGTAAAATTTTGTATTAGGTACAATAACATTTACAAGGCACAAATTTGGCGGCCAAAAGATTTCTTTCGAAGGTATGAAAAAACGTCTGTGCTCTATTTTCAAAGAAACCAAATAAGACATGGTCCCTGAATCACTGTCTGAATGCAAACAGCATTTGGCTTTGATCTGAGTTGTTGAAAACTATGACCAATTTATCCCGCGGATTCCAAACCATCAGAGAATGTTTTTAAGTCTGGATTTCCATATCAGGATTCAGCTACACACTTTGTCTCTTCATTTCACATTACACAGGGCCAACCCAAAACAGTACTTGCAACAATGAATGTAGTTGGGATGATATTTCAGTTTCAAGTTACGGGTAAAGAGTAGAAAAGCCCTTTTCCTACAGACATACTCCTGTGGCCTGGGAAAAAAATATTAAAAACATAATTGAACATTAAATGGGATTATTTGATGTAACCCCCCTCCCCACCGTCTACTGTACTAATAATGACTTCATGGTCAGGCTCAGCCAGTTTCCGATTGAATGAGTGATAAGGAAAATCTCAGAAACTCATTTTTTTAGCTTATGTGTCCCAACGAATCCACCCTGTGCCATGCCTCCTGCCACCCTTTCTTCTGCCCTCTACCTGGTCCAGGAAGAGTCACTGGTGATTTTCTGAATTTTATTTGCAAACTTAAGCCCCAGTTATGCCCATATGGGTGGGGGGAACAGATCCAGCCCCATAGGGAAAGTACATCAGCCATCTTGCAGGCATGTGGAGCATACCAAGGACCTCCTGTAATGACTCAATAACCCAGGATCACCCGCCTTCGGGTCGTGGTGGAATTTTTTTTTGGAACACTATAAGGATTTGATCAGCACACACAGTCTCCAAAGCACTTTTCACTCTGCCAGCATCCTTCTGAAAGAACTAAATGGGGTGGTGATGTTGATGTTTTACACAACTTCTCTACGTTTTAGGGTGCTGAAATCACCTGAAGGTAAGTCCTTGTCTAAAATCACAATCTAGAGCTAGAGATTTGGACTCCTTCTGCATTCTGGCAGCATCTTTGGGTTTCTATACAGACAGGATTTAGAGAATTCAGATGGCAGCAGGCAGCTTCTAAGGATGGAGACTTCACAGAAGTACCAAATCTTAAAGCTGGAAGTGTCCTTACAGGAGTTCTGAATTCCAAGGGGTCTGTGGAGAGAAGCATTTACCTTTTGTAATCTCATGTCTTTTATTTTAGGTATTAAAACCTTATTTTGGGAACAGGTCCCTAAGCTTCATCAGACTCCCAAAGGGGGTCCATAGCACAAAAAAGTTTCCCACCTCCGCCACTCTCTGCTTCAGCCCCCTTATTTTGGAGCTGTCTATGCCCACTGCCCCCTCCTAAACCTAGCTTCCACTGCCACCCTACCCTGATGTCCCCTCTCTGCCTTCCCCAACACCAAGCCTCATGGCCCTGACCCTCCTGCATCCAGCCTTATCAACTACTTCTGCTCTGTTGAGTCATCTCCCCTGCTTTCTACGATACTATAATGTCCTGTGTTTGTGCTTGTTTTGTTTTTTCAAAGTCTGTTAGCAATGGCTGTCTGACAAAAGAGCAGGGGAAGTGGTTAGATCACAGGAATTTAGTCCTATGATGTTTTAATTTTTAGAGTGAGTCTGTTTTAACAATCAGAAAAACATAAATGATTTCTTTAAAAGTTCTTTATTCCTGTTCTTCCTCGTTCTGACATGCTATTCCCACAGTCCTCTTCACTTCTTTCTCATCTCTGTTAGGGCTCTGCTTTCAGTGGCACAGTGGAAATTAAAGAGGCCTTGGAGCTGGACGGGCCTGGGTTTGAATCCCAGCTCTGCTAGCTGTCTGTCCTCAGCCAATCATTTCGTCTCTCTGCTCCTCAGTTTACTCATCAACAGGAATAACCAATAGCTATGTGCTTACTCAGGCCAGGCACTTTACATATTAACTCAGTTACTCCCTACCCAACCCTATGAGGTGGGCAACGTTATCCCCATTTTATACATGCCCACACTGAAGAACAAAAAAGATTAAATTTCTTGCCCAGGATATACAACTGGTCAGTAGCTCCTCTACTTATTCTAGTCTTCTGGTTTCAGAGTCTGTCCTGTTAGCACTATGCTATGCTGCCTCTTTGGGTAAGGAAAAAAACCCTCTAAAATGAAAGCCACACACCTGTATATAGCAGCAGTCTTCTGTTGATTAGAGATAATGAGGGGGAGGGGTGCCTGGCACATAGCAGTTATCATCATATTCCTCTAAAGATCATTAATTTGAGCTCCCGCCATACAAATCCAATAACTCTGGCCAAGGGTGTCTGCCTACAGAGTTCACAGGAATCTTAGTTTGAAGAAGTCAGCAGCTGAACTGTCCTCATTTGCAAGCCATTGTCACCCTCTCACTTGGCCATTCTGCTGTCTCTACCACTTCCTCTATGCGTCTCACCCTGACCATCCTGCTTTCTGACGTTTCTGGCATCTATCCCCATTGTTCAGTCCCTCCTCCCCCACCCAACTTGAGGTCCTCAGTTCTCATTGCCAGACCATTTCTCTGGCCTCCTCACTGGTCTCCTTGCCTTCAGTCTCTCCCCACTCGAATTTGACTTACACATTACTGTCATATATTAATGGTCCTGGATATGACTCCTTAATCAATCTTTCCCTCTGGCAGTGTCCCCTGCCCAATACCCCATTCTTCAGTCAAAATGGACTAGTTAGGAGAGTCCGCAAACTCACCTTGAGCTTTACTTCTGCCTGGGATGCCCTCTCTGGACCAGTGTCCAACCTTAACATCAAGTTCCAATGTCAGCTCCTCCTACAACCTTTCCAGGTGCTGCCAGCCGCACATGGACCTCTTCTCCTTTGCATTTTGCACTTTTGTGTGTTGGGGGGGTGCGGAGGTCTGTGTGCATGGTCTTTTTCATCTCCACCTGATCAATCTTGGATCTCAATATTTGTTAAAAAGATTAATTTATAAATGGCAAAAACCAGAGCCCAGAAAGGTTAATTGACACAATCAGTGAATCAGTTAGCCGAGAGACAGTATTACATAATAGTTAATGTAGTAAGCCAGATTGCCTGAGTTTAAGCCAAGTTTCTACCATTTATTAGCTGGCGTGTCCTGGGGCATGTAACTTAACTGCCGTGTGCCTCAATCTTTTTATTAGTAAAATGGGAACAATAATAGTACTTATCTATAGGATGGTCATGAGGATTAAGTGAATTAACACATATAAAATGTTTGAAATGGCACTTGACACACCGTAAGCACTCAGATGTTATGTTAGCTATTGTTGTTATTGCTGTAAATGGCAGAGCCAGAGTCAGAATTGAGGGCCCTTGATTTCCAGTCCAGTGCTCTTTATACCATGCTCCACCTCCTGGCCCTGTGTAGCTGCCTGCCACTCTCTGCTCTCCGTTACTTCAGTGTCTCTACTTTTTTTTTTTTTTTTTTTTGAGGAAGATTGGCCCTGAGCTAACATCCATGCCCATATTCCTCTACTTTATTTGTGGGATGCCTGCCACAGCATGGCTTGACGAGAAGTGCCATGTCCACACCCAGGATCTGAACTGGCGATCCCTGGGCCACCAAAGCAGAGCATGAGAACTTAACTGCTCCACCATCAGGCTGGCCCCCAGTGTCCCTACTGTTGATTCAACATCCCACTTCATGCATGGCACATGTGCACACACACATGCTCAGATCGATAGGTAGACATTGCTTTTCCACTTAAGGTAATTTAGAACTTTGAGGAAGCTACACAGTCTTCAGGCAAAAAAGGAAAAGAAAGTAGGGAATCCTCGGTCAATGACAGCAAAGGATAGCCTTTATATCTAAGAAAGAGGTGAGCCATGGGTTCTTTCATAGCTTCTCTAGTTCCAAGATAACTCCACTAGCAATTTCCGAAATTCTACCATTAGAGGTTCAGGATGTCACAGTGATTCTGGAGCAAAGCAGAACTAGGTTTAGATTTCAGTTCTCTCACTCATTAGTTCTAGGACATTGAGTAAGTTCTTTAACCTCCATCCCTGAGCCTGTGCTATTCCTACTTCACTGGGCTGTAGGGAGCATCTGTGAAATGATCTCTAGAAGGCATTTAGCTCAGTGCTTGGCACCAGTAAGCACTGGCTGTTAGTACTATTCCTTTGGGCTAAGCAGCATTCGCTTCCTCTCATTCTAGGTTAGGTAAAAACCTCCTGAGAATGTATCTCAAAGGCGGGTTAAGTTTAATGTGAGTTTATCAGAACCTAGAGGACCGGAATTCCCCAGGGATTAAGAGCTGCTGAGGGTGAAAGTGGGAAGCCCCCAAAACCCAATTTGCCAAGATGCAGCTCCAGAAGTCCTTCTCTGGCTGCTGAAGGACCAATTCTTTCTCCTCCCTCAAGGTCCTTCCACTCTCTCTCACTCCCTTGCCTACTGACTCAGTGAAAGTGTCCTCTCTTTAAGATACCACTCTCACCAAAAAAGTACAAGAGTCAAATTTTGGATCTCAGCTGACTTAGGAAGTGTCCTTTCTCACACCTACAATCACGTGTCCCTGATGCATTTTCCTGATGGAGGAAACAAATCCCATCCATCCATCCTGTCAACATCTAAGGCACTTTTTTTTTTTTGAGGAAGATTAGCCCTGAGCTAACATCTGCTGCCAATCCTCCTCTTTTTCCTGATGAAGACTGGCGCTGACTTAACATCCGTGCCCATCTTCCTCTACTTTATATGTGGGACACCTACCACAGCATGGCTTGCCAAGCGGTGCCATGTCCTCACCCAGGATCCGAACCGGTGAACCCCGGGCCATCGAAGCAGAACGTGCAAACTTAACTGCTGCGCCACCTAATGCGCTTTTAAAATTGACCCAACAGAGTACTAAGAGGACAAGCAATTATGACTATCTCCTAGACAGGGAGCTTGAGGCTGAATGGTTTTTCAAGAGACATGGGTGCCCTTTCTGTCAGTGTCTTGTCGCTTCAGTTGACATTCTAAAACTCTAGTGTGTATGTAACGACACTTTTCTATGTGTAAACTCTATTTACTAATGTGGTAGAGAATAAAGTTTTATTTTTAAATGAAATGGACCTCTGTTTTTTAAAAACCTTTAAATAGATTCAAACACTTCTAAAACAGAGTTGAGTCCTAAACTTCACCCTCTGCCCTCTCCACTCCTCAACAACACAATTGTCTTTGTGTTGTTAATCCGTGTGATGGAATCAAAACTTTATGTAACAGCATTCAACCAAAAATTAGTTCTATCATTTTCTGCACCAAGGCTGCTGGTATTGTTCCTCAAGGGAGAACTCTCTTCCTGAGAGAGATTCTTATAGAAGACATATCCTTGAAACACCTCACTTTGTGTGTATGTCCTCATAAACTTCCCTGTGAAGCACAGTGGGGGTGGGTGCTGGCAGACAACTTCCCTGGGCCAGCCTCTTCGGGATACCTGCTCTCAGCCAAACCCAACAGAAGGTCCCTCGTAGGAAGCAGTGTGACTGTGGCTGGTCAGTAGGTGGCGCCCTTTCCCCAGTGTTGGCCCTGGCCCTAGTTCAGAGGGATCGACATGTTCTTCCGGGTCTCCGCTTCCAGAATGCAGGACTTTCAGACCAGAAGTCTCATGTTACCTCTCAGAATGCCATTGTTGTCCTGAAACCTATTAGTGTTTTAGGATGTGTTTCTAACGTCTGGAAGGGAACCAGAATAAGCATTGTCTGTATTTTTAAAAGAAAATACATTCTCATCTGGAATGAAGATCACAATGGAAAAAACATTTTTTTAAAAAAAATTAAAGCCATTCCCCTTTACAAAGCATACACCACACCTCCACCCCTTTTCCCAATGCCACTGTCACTCTATCCCCACCAAAAGAGATTTCTCTCCCAGCTTTTTCTGAGTTTGGAAGAAAGGGTAGGATTCCTACAAACTAAATTCTAAAGAATAATCATTAACTTCATCTAACTACCCTTGCAATTCTAATGATTGCTCACATGATCATCAGTGTGACCTTATTACAGATTCTCCCAGAAGGTCTCACACTTGTCTGCCTTACCTTTAAAAATCCATCTTCATTTTCTGTGGGTCTTTAAATGGATTGACTTTATTGCAGGTCAGTATATATTGTAGCAGCTCCCACTACTTGGCCAGGGACAGAGACTATCGTCAAGGAGCTAATCTAGATGAAAGATTAAGATGCTTCAGCAGGGCACTCCATGTTGAGGAACAAATAGAGGGTGTGGGCCAAGAGTGTCATGATAAGTCCAAGAAGGGAGAACTCACCGAGGCCTCTAGCAGTCAGGGAAGCTTCGGGGAATTAGACTGAAATAGAGTCTTGAGGAATGGATGGCCCAGTTTTGGACTGTTGGAGAAGAGGAAGGACAGTTTTTTCAGGGGAGAAGTTGGGGGAGAGTAAGTAAGAGGCCTAGTAGACAAGACGATGGAGAGATCTCATCATTAAAGCTGCAGTGAGCACAACAGTAAAGGTAGGAGTGAGCAAAGGAGGCCAAGGATGAGGAGTAAAATGGCCTTGTCAGAGGGAACAATTCATGTTGAGAAGTAGTGGGGAAGAAAGCCTGCAAAGCTTAGTTGGGGATTACAAATGGCAGTTCTTAAATGCTGAATCAAGGAATGTCTCTGGGCAAGTATCTATCTAAAAGCTGCACTACATTGCAACAACAGTGATTTGCACACAGTTACCTTAGAACAGTTTAAGAACAAAGGCTTTGGTGTTGGAAAGCTCCTGGTTTGAGTCCTAGCTCTCTGGTTTACTATCTATATGTGTTTTTTAAGTTCTCTAAACCTCAGTTTTCTCATATATAAAATGAGTTTGATAATAGTATCTACTTCATAAGGCTGTTAGAAAATTTAAATGTGATGATGAATACAAAATCCAAAGAGAAACCCTAAATAAGGAATGTAAGATGTGAATTGATAACATCCTTGGCTTTTCCATCTCAATATTTCCCAAATTTGTCTGAAGATAAGAATCACCTGGGATAGTTGTTAATATAGATTACCCACCTCTAGCCTTGGAATTTTAATTCTCAGTGGTGGAGACCACATTCTGTGTTTTTAAAAGAAGGCTAGGTGATTCTTATCATCAAAGAAGTATGGGAAACACTGGCAGTATTTCTCAAAACAGTGGTTCTCAAACTTTATCTTGCATCAGGCCTGTGAAAATACGGACTGCTGGTGCCACTTCCAGAGTTTCTGATTCAGTAGGTCTGGGGTAGGGCCTGAGAATATGCATTTCTAACAAGTTCCTAGGTGACGCTGACACTGCTAGAGGGGAGAGGAGAGGACCACTCTTTTCAAAACAAACTCCAAGTACCTGGTGAATCAGAATCACCTGGGGGTGCTGGTGAACTTTGGCCCTTTCAAAAGGCCCAAAACTGGCCTAAGCTTCCTCATTTGTAACAAGTACTCCAAGTATTTCTGATGCAGACTGAGGTGTAAGAACTCTGCTATACGTACAGCTTTAGAATGTTAGAATGCACGTGTGCGCACACCCCCACCCCTTAATTTGAGGTCATGACATGATTTCAGAAACATTAAAATGTGAAAATCATGATATCATTAGAATAAAGAGAACGTGGTTGGCTAATGAAAAAATAAAAGAGTATGTTCAATGCCTTTTAACTGCTAGGTTAAGCTCTAAATATATTCTTACGTACTTTAAGTATCAGTCTTAAAATCAGAAATCAGGTACAGATCAAGCTCCCCTGTGTTTGGCTGTGACCCAATCCACTCTCACCAAAACTTAGCACAGCCTTCCCTCACCCATCTGGTGGCTGCTCATTAGAATCTTCTGAACAGCTTTAAAAAGTATTGGTGCCTACCCTAAAGATTCTGATTTAATTGGTGAGAGGTTCAGCCCCACTCACATCTTCCCAAGCTATTCCATGTGCAGGCATATTTGAGAACCATTGCTTTAAAGGCATTTGTAATTTGGTGTATGTTTAGGAAGCAGACATCTCTTAAAAATATTCTAAGGAAGATAAAAACTTCCTAGAAAATAACAATAACAAATAATGCCAATGTAGGTATAAAAAATTTTAGATTATGCATTGCTGAGGATTATTCATGCTTTTATATGATACCTGTTTTCATCAGCCATAGATTCTAAATGCACCTTTTTAAAAATCAGCAAGTATTATTTGAGTCCTACTATGTGAAACATTCACGAAGCTCTGGGTTTATCTATTGTTCATTTTGTCTGGGATCTGAAGAATTCAAACCAGTAAGAGTAAATGAAGGGGCCGGCCCCGTGGCCGAGTGGTTAAGTTCACGCACTCTGCTTTGGCGGCCCAGGGTTTTGCCAATTCAGATCCTGGGCGTGGACATGGCACCACTCATCAAGCCACGCTGTGGCAGCATCCCACATGCCACAACTAGAAGGACCCACAACTAAAAATATACAACTACGTACCAGGGAGCTTTGGGGAGAAAAAGGAAAAATAAAATCTTTTAAAAAAAAAAGAGTAAATGAAGTAGTATATGTAAAGTACTACTTTGTAAACTGCCAAGCAGATGGAAGTTATTATCAACAACCCCCAAAAGCCTCACTGAAAGCAAGAGAACTGCTCTTCACGTGATTTATGATAAATAATATTAATATAGTACTTATATACACAGTGAAATCTCTACAAAGATATGCTTAGAGAAACCTGAACATGCTTATAATGTGAGAAAATCAACTAGAAAAAACTGTAGAAACTGAGGAATGTCAAAACAAATTAACTCAGCAACTGGGAAAGGAGGAAGTAAAGGAGGAAAGCTCTCTTGCTTTAAAATTCATGCTTTAAGTGAGCAAATATATTGATGTTGTTAGGAGCCAGGGTACTCACCTATGGAACGAGGGAAGGCAAGGAAGTGCCTTCAAGTGTTTTATTGGAATCAGAAGTACCGGTACAAATCCATGAATTTTTAAAAATACATGCCTCCTATCCACTGAAAGCACCTAGCATCAATGATATTTCAGTAGTGATGAGCACCCTAGGACCCAGATTTTAGTTTCTAAATACATTCCTCACCAAAAGGAAGTGGGGCTCCTTCAGTAAATGGCTGATTCCAGGCTAGGGCAGGGAAAGTACAAAGTGAGCCATAAACATCTTGTGGCAGAAAGTAAATCCTCAAAAATTGATGGGGATGTGTCAAAGAACACAGGGGCCAGCTTGAAGGAGCTCCCTCTAGCCAATTGTGGGCAATTTTAGTATCAAAACAATAATAATAGCTTAGAAAATACTGGATACAAAAAGAGTCCAGGTGTCCAAACAGAGGCAAAAAAGATATACAAGGTAATTAAACAAATAAGTGGGGAAGAGAAAGCTCTTCTTTACAGTGGAATGCTAAGTGGAGAAGAAATGTTAGTTTTTAAAAAAAAAAAATTCACAAATTTGCAACCTCCATAGTAAGAATAGATTCAGATGGGAATTTTCAATGGACACTAAAATTACTGAGTGAAAGTTTGTTAGCGAACAAGATATTTGCAGAGTCTCAAACTATCTCCCCACAGATTACTTGCTGATTACAAAGAGGATAAATTCCTGTAAGTGGGGAAATCTGGCAGACACAACCCTCACTAAATGATCAAAGTGACATCATGTGCCTCCTGAAGTGATGTGCTGAGGACGCAATAGTTATATAGTATTCCTGCCAAAAATGCATAACCTGAATCTAATCATGAGGAAACAATCAAGCAAATTTAAATTGAGGGGCATTCTATAAAACAGTTGGCCTGTACTCTTCAAAAATGTCAATGTTATGAAAGACATGAGGAACTGTTCCAGATTAAAGAAGACTAAATATATATGACAACCAAATACAATGGGTGATCCAGCCTAGATTCTGGAAAGAAAAAAAATTGCAAAATTGAATATTAACTGTATTTTAGGTAATAGTATCGTGTTAATCCTGAATTTGATCATTGCATTGTGGTTATGTAAGAGAATGTCATTGTACTTAGGGGATACATGCTGAAGCATTAGGGGTCATGATGTGTGCACTTACTCTGGAATGATTCAGATGGAGGGAGTCAGGGCTGAAGAGGTGGGGGGAAGAGAACTCAAATGTGGAGAAATGCTTACAAAGGATGAACCTGGGCAAAGGTATATGGGAGTTCGTTATTCTATTCTTGCAACTTTTCTGAAGGCTTTAAACTTATCAAAATGAAAATTTTAAAACTTAAAAAATGATGTTCTAAAATTGAGTATGTAGTACATGTTGGTAAAATTCAAATGCAAATAGCTCTTAATACAGTCATGCACCACGTAACGACGTTTTACTCAACGAAGGACTGGAGATACGATGGTGGTCCCATAAGATTAGTACCATATGGCCTAGGTGTGTAGTAGGCTATACCATCTAGTTTGTGTAAGCACGTTCTATGATGTTCACACAATGATGAATTTGCCTAACGACACATTTCTCAGAATATATCCCCATCAAGTGACACATGACTATAGTGCTATGCTATCAGAAAACTGCTATCCCAAAATTGTATTGAAACATACTTGATCAATAATATAAGTAAATTAATATTAATAATTTAGAAAGAAAATTCTAATCTAGCTACCCATGGGCTACAGATCAGTTTTGTTTGGCCCAAAGAACTGGTCCTTACAGTAGAGTTTTTTTGTGTGTGTTGACTTAGTTGCTAACTAATTCAACACAAAAATCATGATTTTTTTTGCTCCTCTTGAAAAATCAAGAGCAGACAACACTCAGCCTCCCAATGGGCTAAGCTGAGTCACAGCCACCCTCCTCCTTTCAAGGGTTATGTTCTCTAGAGGTCACCAAGGTTCCCACCATTCTGAATGTCTCCTTGACCCAGGCTGCTTTACTCACTCCAGTTATCTGCCTGGCCCCAGAAAGAATTTGAGTTTGTTAGCTCTTATTTAGGCAACAAAGAAGAAAGTGAGATCACCATCTCTGGAAAGGAGTTGAAAAAGAGGTGGAACCTGAAAAAGCATCTCAAACTCAGCATGCCCAAAACTGAATTATTGATTTCTCCTTCCTGCTTCATTCCCACTTTATTGATAAGCCAAAAACCTAGGAATTATCCTTGATGTTTTCATGTCCATCAACACATATATCAAATATATCCCTAAATTCTACAGATTTCACTTCCAAAATATTCTCAAATATGTCCATTTAGTTCTATTTTCAACACTAAAGCCACCATCATCACCAGCAGCACACACACCGCCAGAACCACCCCCCCATTATCACCAACACCAACACTATCATCACCATCACTATCACCACCACCACCACCATTACCACAGTACCATTACCACTATCACCACCATCACCAACACGAATACTACCAGCACCATCACCATCATCGCTAACACCAACACCACCACCATCATCACCACCACCATCGCCATCACCACTGCAACCTTCACTGTATTCTAAGCTCCCACTACCTTACATGTAGACAAAGCTGTCTTAAGGGTTCATCCCCATTCATTCTGGCCTCTCTTCAATCTGGTCACTATGCTGAAGGCAAAACGATTTTTTTTTAATTCAAATTTTGAACCTTGCCTCCTGCTTAAAAACCCTTCAGTTGCTCTTAGGATAAAGGGAAAACTGCCTGTAAAGGCGTGCAAGGCTCTGCATGATCCAGGGCTCAGCCATCTCTGTAGCATCATTTCCTATCTTTCCCCTCTGCTTTTCTATTCCAGCCATCCTGATATTCTTTAAGTCCCAAAAATTCAGCATAATCCCTTTTTTAAAAAAATCTTTGGCCAGCCTCAGTGGCCCAGTTAAGTTCAGAGCACTCTGCTTCAGCAGCCCAGGCCTGGTTCCCAGGCATGGACCTATACCACTTGTCTATCAGTGGCCATGTTGAGGTGGCAGCTCATATACAAAAAGAGAAAGATCAGCAGCAGATGTTAGCTCAGCGTGAATCTTCCTCAGCAAAAAGAGGATGATTGGCAATAGCTGTTAGCTCAGGGCAAATCTTCCTCAGCAAAAAAAAACAAAAAAAACAAAAAAAAGCCCTCAGGTGCCCAGAATTGAATCAATTATAATCCTCAGTTTATCACACCATTAAAATTGGCTGATGCTTGGCCCTCTTTACTTATGTATTTAAATTAACATAATGAGCTTTTTAGAACTCCCAATCTGCCCCAGTATCTAGAACATTACCAATAACTTATATGTCCCTTTATGAAACTCCTCATCCCTTCCCCTGCCACTCCACATCCGAATTTTTACTTTCTTTAAATTTTGTGTTCATTTTTTGTTGCCTTTTTTGGTTTTACCACATATATTTGTAGATCTAAGCAATATACTATTTAGTTTTTGGTTTTAAACTTTACAAAAAGGTATCATGCAGTATATAGTCTCTAGAACTTACTTTTTTTCACCCAACATTACATCACCAATATTCATCCATGTAGTTGTGAGTAGTAGAGATTCATTCATTTTCATTGCTGTATAATACTCCATTATGAGAATGTCCCCTGTCTGTAATGCTCTATGTCTTCTTGGCCTATTTAGCTCTTAATTAGCCTTCAGATTTTAGCTCAGGTGTCACTTTGTCAGATGTTTCCTGACCTTGATAACCAGGTCAGACTCCATTATTTATTATAGACCTTCAAGCCACCCTGTATGTCTCCTTTGTAGGCATTACCACGGTAGCAATTTCACATCACGTGGTTGTTTAATTGCAGTCTGTCCCCTCACCCACTTAGCTGTAAGCTCCTCAAGAGCAGGCATGCCTGTGTTTGATTGCTATTAAATCCCCAGCTCCTAGCACATCATAAGAACTCAATAAAAGCTGCTGCTTGAATGAATGAATGAATCATGAAAATAAGTATTTCTTTCTACTAAACAGTACATCCAACTAAGCATGTTCAGAGATAAATAACTGTAAAACCAGTCTCTCTTTCTGATTTTCATGTATTTTTAATGCTATCATCCTTCTTTCACAGTCACCAAGGCTTAAAAATATCAACATTAGGGGCCGGCCCTGTGGCCAAATGATTAAGTTCACACGCTCTGCTTCAGTGGCCCAGGGTTTCGCTGGTTCAGATCCTAGGCACGGACATGGCATTCCTCATCAAGCCGTGCTGAGGAGGTGTCCCACATGGCACACCAGACGGACCTATGACTAGAATATACAACTATACTGGGGGGCTTTAGGGAGAAAGAAAGTAAAACAAAAACAAAAACAAAAACAAAAGACTGGCAACAGATGTAAGCTCAGGTGCCAATCTTTAAAAAAAAAAAAATTGACATTAGGTCTGACTCTAGTCTTACCCTGATCCCTCACCTTTGCTTGTTTGCTCACTTCTGTTCTTTCTACTTTGAAAATGGTGCTTACCACAATATACCATCTCAACCTGATGTGACTTCCATATGCACTATTTTTGGTTCCCTAAACTATGCCTGATAATTTCCCATCACCTTGCCTTTGCTTATGCATTGCCTGTTCCCAGAGCCCTCTGTTTCTGAGAATTTAAATCCCACCCAATGCCCACTTCAAATACCACATCCCCTCAAAATACTTCCCAGATTTCCCAGATGGAATGATCTCTTCAATCTCTAGGCTATGATCACACACTACCACACAGTGCTTATCTGTACACAATCAAAAGTTCTTCTCCGTCTGTTGGAACAAACATGGGCTTTGTATTCGGAGCCGATTTCAAATCCTTTCTACTAATACCTACTGCGTGACCTTCAGAAATTATCTATATAACAATAACAGTGTCTAACTTTTGGAAATGTTGGTCACATTAAATTAAAGTAGATAAATATCTGGAAAATGCTAGATAGGAATCCCCTTGCCACTTACCCCATGTTTTTCTGGTATAACACTTTTCGCCTCACCCCCCACCTCTTACTCACTTTTCATTTGGGAAGGAAGAGGAGTGATTTAACAGATTAGTGAATTTAGAAGAAGAAAGTGAATGTCCTAGTTTAACAACTTCCTCCTCCTCCTCCCCTCTGCCTCTTCTTCCTCTTCCTCTTTCTCTCTCTCTCTCCTCTCTACCACTCCCACCTGCCACCCACCCTCCTCTGCCCTTTCCACCCTTCACCTGGTCTCACCTGCCTGTCTGCAGGATTCAGACATTCTGCACCGCCGCTCTCCATCAGGGTAAGCTTAGTGAGGCAGGTTCTGCCCTGGAGGTGCAGGTGAGGGCTCTCACTGGTAGGTAAAGCTCTCTAACTTTGGGCTGGGTTGTTGGCAATCCTTTTGGCCACAGCTCTGAAGTAAGTTCTCCCATCAGCTTATCAGTGATAAAGTTCACACTTTGATCTCCATCTGTCTGCTTTCCCTGTCTCATTTCTCAACTATTGCTGAACTCTGGTGAAGAAAAAAGGGAGTTATTTATCCACTTCCTAAAACCACAACCATAAAATAATATGACCCTTGTGTTTAAACAAACATACCAGAACTTTCACACCCAAATAAGGGGTGCCCTTCAAAACAGTACCCTGAGGAAGTGACACATATATTATAATACATTCCAGTAAGGCTACTCTGGTTCAAAATCTTTTGGATGTATCATTAGAGCCTGTGGATTTTTAATTGAATATGTTCATTGATCTCAAGTCTCATCTGAAAAGGCAGATTTGAGTCTGGAAAATAGCAAAAAGTCATTTGGAACCAAGGCTAGTAAATAACTTGGCATTTCAGGTCAACAATTGAAAGGAATTAAAAAATAATGAGACGTGTGTATGTGTCTCATAATTTGAAAAGTGTCCTAAAAATGCTTGCACAACAGCCACATTTTCAAAATAGCACACAGGACCCAAAAGTGACCACTGTGAAAAACAACACTCACCTGGCTACATCAAATTGGGTGTGTTTATTATTATTCAAGTCACTTCATGGTGAAGCTAATAGATATGACAAGGATGCTGAGTTTTTGTAAGGCACAGGATGGGAGTCAACAGCCTTGTCACATATTTTCTGTGTCATCTTAGACAAGTTATTTAACTTCTTTCAATCTCAGTATTTTAATCAGTAAAATCAGATTAATAATAACACCTGCCATAGGTACCTCACAGGACTATTTTGAGAACCATGTGAGCTAAAACAGGTGAAAAAGCTCTTTGTCATCTATAAGGGGCAATACAAATGTTAGTTGCACTATGATAGTTATTATTATGATTAATATTCTTCCTTGATGTTTTCAAACTTTTCCCCCTCCTTTCACACATAAATTTGGCAGCAGATTTAGATTCTGAAACATCTTCTCATAAAGAGACTGAGGTCAATCTGAACACATATTCCAAGATTCAAATAAATTGCTAAGGAAAATGCAAGGAGGCAGGAAGCCTGCCAATGACTCAGTGAGCACCATTTTCTGTAAATCATTTGATTTGTTTTGCCCCATTTTCTGTAAGTCACTTGATTCACTTGATTTTGGCTTTGGGTGATTTGTTTTTCGTTTCTTAAAAAAGCATTAACTTTGTTCATCATTTTCTCTCACCTTGCTTTAAAGACTAAAAGATGTACCCCTACAACCTTAAATAGTATTTTTTATGCACTGAATGAGAGTTAATATTTACTGAGGACTTACTGTGTGCTAGGTAATATGTTAAATACTTTAATCCTCAACAACAGTCTGATGCTGTAGGTACTATTTTTGTCCCCATTTTATAGATGAGATCACAGAATCACTGAGAAATTAAATAAGTCCTCAGGCCACCCAGTGGGTAAGTGCTTAAGATGGTATGTGAATGCAACTGATATGACTGCAAAGTGCGTCTTCTTCAGCACACTCTTGACCTTTAAATGCATAAATCTGTGTTTTCCAAACTGCAAACTCAATCACACTTTTTCTCCTTTCTGTTTCACTTTTGAGGCCAGCATAGGACCTATTCTGGGGCTGTTTGTGTCTTCTTGATGAGTGACAAGTTCCCCTTGAAACCGCTTTAAAGTGTAGAGGACCCCATAATGTTGTGACTAGAACTCTGAGAAATGTGCTAGGGCATAACATTTAGGCAAACACGGAAGAAAGAAAGGTTTAAGAAATAAAATACAATTCATCTTTAAGTTAGCATTTGTGATGGACTTTCAGAGCCTACTAGGAATTTTTACTCAGCCATGTCTCTTAAAACCCATCCCCACTTAGCCTTCTGGTCGCTCTCCATTCTCTCACATCCGTCCTTTTCCTAGAAAACATCTATGTTTTGTAATCACCTCCAAAACAAAGGATGCCTCATCTACCTTCTCTAATCCTTGTCTGCACTGCAACCAGACAAAGCACTTTAGATTCACTTTCACCTAGAGCTGGCACCAGAAGCAACCCTTTTACTCTTTTTAGATAAAGCCCATGTTTTGTTTTTATTTATTTTTTTAATTTATAAAAGTAATCCTGTTCATGGTATGAAGCTTGAGAAATAAAAAAGAAAAAGATGCCCTGGGTGCGGGACCTATGTGTCAGTTATCTGTGTCTACAAAGCCTGACATAGTGCCTGGCACTTAGAGGCATTCAATGAATGTTGATGATGAGTGAATTTTTTCAAAGACCCATAAGCATTTATTGTCAATGGTCTCCATTGCTGCTATGTGTCCAGGGATCAGGTCTTTGCTTACTGGTCAGAAAACACCAAGTGGGAACTTGAAGAATACAGAATACTCAAACAGGTGCAATGAGGAGGGTCCAGGCTCATACAGTGGGCCCTGGGTACATTTGTTGAATCATACACAGGAAAAAGAAGATCCTGAAAGCCTACTGTCAAGCTGAGGGCAGAATGTTGTCCCCACCAGCCTCTCCTACACTGCCTGCTGATTAAGGCCAGCCCACATGCTTCTACAGGAAGCCTGCTGTGGTAGGCTGAATAATGCACCCCCTCACCAAATATGCCCACATCCTAATCGCAGGAACCTGTGAGTATGTTACCTTATAAAGCAAAAGGGATTTTGCAGATGTGATTAAGTTAAGGATCTTGAGGTGGAGAGATTATCCTGGATTATCCAGGCGGGACTGATGTAATCACAATGGTCCTTATAAGAGGGAAGGAGGAGGATTCAGATTCACAAGAGAAGGAGATGTGTTGATGGAAGCAGAGACTGGAGTGATGTGCGTTGAAGCTGGAGGAAAGGGCCATAAACCAATGAATACAGAAAGCCACTAGAAGCTGAAGAAAGCAAAAAGCTATTCTTCCCTCAGAGCCTCCAGCAAGAACCAGTGCTGCTGACACCTTGACTTTTAGCCCTGTGAAACTGATTTTAGACCTCTGGCCTCCAGAATTATAAGAGAATAAATTTGTGTTGTTTTAAGTCACTAAGTTGTTGGTAATTTGTTACAGCAGCAATAGAAAATACACCCTTCTCTGACACTCAGGTCTACGTTGATCTCCCCTTTCTTTGAATTCTGATTAAGTTTGAATACACAAAGAGGCATTCAAAACTCCACAGAAGCATTTTCCTCATCCAAGTGTAAGCCCCTTTGAGGGACAGACTTTCCCTATATTTGTTTAATTTATCAGAGCGGGGAATGTCTAACTTGGAGCCAGCTCAGCAAAGGGCTTAGTAGATACTTGTTGGGGAAGAAGTAAATACTCAGTTCAAGACTATTATACCAAGACGAGGGAGATATCATCCTTTGATCTTACAATTACAGCATGTCATTAAAATTGGAGTCTGTTGAACAGATTTTTGTACACCCATGTTCATAGCAGCATTACTCACAATAGTCAAAAGGTAGAAACAACCCAAATATCTATCAATGGATGAATGGCTAGACAAAATGTGGTGTATATATATTTACAATGGAATATCATTCAGCCTTAAAAAGGAAGGAAATTCTGACACATGCTACAACATGAATGAACCTTGAAGACATTATGCTAAGTGAAATAAGCCAGTCACAAAAAGACAAATACTGTATGATTCTGCTTATACGAGGTACCTAGAGTAGTCAAAATCCATAAAGACAGAAAGTAGAATAGTGGTTACCAAGGAGGAGGGGGAAAGGAGAGTTATTGTTTAATGGGTACAGAGTTTTCAATCTGAGATGATGAAAAAGCTCTAGAGATGGATGGTGGTGATGGCTGCACAACAACGTGAATAGACCCAATGCCACCGAACTGTAAACTTAAAAATGGTTAAAATGGTAACTTTTATGGTATATATATATTACCTCAATAAAAATAAAATGGGAGTCTCTAGCTGCAGTGAGGACAAAGAAAGAGAGATCCAGAAACATACTCAGACTGGAAGCACATGCAAAGGAGGGAGGTGTGGGGCTTGGTTTATAAGGACATAAGAGCTGGCATTAGTATGGAGGATTCATGGCTGTGGGTTTGCCTGTCCTCTCACAGTGACAAGGTTTTCCCTCCTCACCACCAAAGGGCAAAGCAATTCCTTCAACAACAAACATGTATTGAGTTCCCTGTGTTGACACTGGGGGTACAGCACTAAACAGGATATATAGCTTAGAGTCACATGGGGGAGACAGACATAAAACATATACTCATGCAAATGGAGGTTACCATGTGATCCCTATCAAGGAGGTCAGATGAAGAAATGAAGCATGAGCTGAGAATGAGGAATGAATGAGATTTAATGATGCAGTGGGGTGGAAGTGAGAAGGGGGAGTGTTCTAGGCAGAAGGAACAGTAGGTTTCTAGGACCTGGACGGAGTGGCAAAGGTGAGAGAGCAAAGGCAGCAGTATGATTCTGGGGAGGTGAGCAGGAGACAGACAGCAGGGCCTGGGCCATGTTCAAACCTGTGATCTTTGTCCTCAGAGCAAAGAGGAATCATGAAAATAGTGTTAGGGGTAGGAGTGGGGGAGAGAACGAGGTTGGAATGTCATGATCAGATTTGCATTCTGGAAAAAAGGGTCAAGAGAGATGTGGGGAGACCAGTTAGGAGTCTACTTTAGTAGTCTAAGTGAGGGACAATAGAAGTGGGGGTACTAAAGAAGTGCTGGAGGAAAAGAAGAGACTCGGTAGATTAAAGTGGGATTTAGGATGTGAGATGAATTGGGTATTGTGATATTATGATTTATAACATGAAATTCTTAATTAAACAAGGAGGCCATTAGACTGATATGGCTCTAATGCCATGGTGGCTTATATAAACAAACCAAAATCTAAGTCTATAAATACCTCAAGGATGCAAAATCAAAATGCTAAGGACAACCAATCACAAACAGCCAACTAGGCTTTAAGCTCTAGCCAATCAATAATTTCCTTACTTTTTCCCCCCTTTTCTCTATAAAAGCCTCTCCCTCACCTCCTGTCTGGAGCACTTCTAACCACTTCCATTTGGTGCTGCCCAATTTGAAACAATTTTTGCTCAAATAAACTCTTAAAATTTTTAACATACCTCAGTTTACCTTTTAACAGTTCTGATCTCAGAAGAGGGAAGCAAAGGAGACCACCACCCCTCCCCCCACAGCCCTCAGTAGCAACAAGCAACGAGAGGAAGATACCTGCTGAGCCCCTTGAGCTCACGGCTTTCTCACTACCTCTGGAGGTTGAGGGTAAGTCTCTCTCAGATCCTGGCTCTGCAGTTTTTGCATTATGACTTTCAGACTTTATTTGAGCATTCCTTTCTCTGGACTGGGTCCAGAAACCAGCCTGAGTCATACTGGGTCCAACTCAGAAACTGGACTGGGTCCAGGGTTGGACTGGGTCTGACTTGGAAACTGGACTGGGTACAGCTGTGAGGCCTCAGGTGAATAAAATTTTGTTTTAAGGCTGAACAAGTAGGTTAACCTTACCAAAGATATCCTCAATTACAGTGGCCATAGTGAGAAATTTTAACCTAGAGAAGCTTATCCATTTATGAGGTACCCTAGAAAAAAAGAGATCTCATCCCAGAACACCATACAGGACAGAGGGAAAATTACTTTTCCTCCTCTAGTTTCTGGTGACCAAGATGAGACCCACTGGGACACCTCACTCACTCTAGAGCCTCCAGATGGGATCCTGGGAAAATTGGCAGAAGCTGGCAAAGAGTGAGAATTCTCAGCAAAGTCAGCTTTTCCAGATCTCTATGCGGAATTCCCGGTGGGGAAAGGACAGTAAAACTTCATGTTGTCCTTTCCTTTCCAAATTCAGATTGGCACACACACACAAAATTGTAGGAGTAACATCTTTGAATTGTGACTCATGAATTTGTTTTTGGGTACCCAGTGGTTGTTGATCTTTTCTCTCCTAGGGACAGCTATTGCCTTGTTTGTCTTGTTTTGTGTCCTGAGAACTAGGCTTGGCAACCATCAGGTTGGGACCCCCAAAAATATGGCTGGACAGAAATGTAGTTTGCACTCCATTTGCAGCTAGGGTCTTACTACTGCTCCAGCTCACAGGGGACTTGTCTAATAAATCTTTCTTTCCTTTGGCTATCTTTGAAAGTGGCTCTGGATCTTGGGAGGATAGCATCTTTTGCACCTCTTTAGGGATGCCTCTTGCATCCATGGGGTTGTTCAATACTGCCAGGAAACCCGATAATATATTCAAAAGGATTTTTTTTAACTAGCTCTAAGGTCTGAAGTTAGCCAAATTGGAAGCTGGTATTCAAAAGCCTGATGGGAAGGGGTTTTTTTAAGCCTTCTTCCCTAAGCTAAATGAAATTATATACCCAGAGGGAAAGAAAAACATTCCAAAGACAAATAGCTCTAAATCTACAACAGAATCTTTGATTTCCATCTTAGTTGAAGATCTTCTCCCTGATATAAAGAAGCAAATTGAAAATAATGTAGTAGGATGGGTGGGTCAGCCTTGATATCATTCAGGTTGCAACCCAATTCTTTGAGGAATTAAAAACAACTATATTTGTCTTCCAAATCAAGTCTTTAAAAAAACAGAAATGCTGCTCTAGAAAACTTTCAAAGCCCACATATCCCTTTTATTAACCTCCAAACCCCTGCCTATTCATCTCAAAAAGGCTTGTAGGTATTGTAAAATTCTAGATTTAGGATCAAAAGTCCTTGTAGGAACTTGCATTCTTTTCCTGTGCCTTTGAGATGTAAGTGTTCTACCCTGTCTTCTCTAGGAACTGAGGGCTATCTCTTTGAAATGTAAACTTCAAGGAGGTAGTTCTTATCAGACAGAAAAAAAATAGAGAAAGAAAAGGGGGAAAGGCTATTTGGAAACTAGGCAAACGAAAAATCTTAAAAATCCTTTCCTCAAATATTAGTACAGATGGTCCCCAACTTACAATGGTTTGACTTACAATTTTTCAACTGTATGATGGTATGAAAGCAATATGCATTCAGTAGAAATTATACTTGAAACTTTGAATTTTGATCTTTTCCTTAACTAGTGATATGTGGTATGATACTCTCTCATGATGCTGGGCAGTGGCAGCAAGCCAGTTTCCCAGTCAGCCACACAATTACAAGGGTGAACAACCAATATACTTACAACCATTTTGTACCCATATAACCATTCTGTTTTTCACTTTCAGTACAATATTCCATATATTACATGAGATATTCAATACTTTATCATAAAATAGGCTTTGTGTTAGATGATTTTGCCCAAATGTAGGCTAATGTAAGTGTTCTGAGCACATTTAAGGTAGATGAGGCTAAGCTATGACGTTTGGTAGCTTAGGCACGTTAAATTCACTTTTTGACTTACGATATTTTTCATTTATGATGGGTTTATCAGGACATAACCCGATCATAAATTGAGGAAGATCTGTAAAATGTTTAAGCCATCTGAGCAGGTAAACTTAACTTACACTATCTGCCAAAAGACAATTTAGATCCAACTGTTCTTTTATAAACCCATGAGTTTTGCATTATCATATCTGTCTTATAGCGAAAATTTTAAAACAAAAGCTATAAGATCTCTGTTTGCACCTGTGTGTAGGTTTATGTATGTATATATATGCTTTTCTACTTCTGAGTGGTAGTGCCAAAATTAATTTGTAAAGAGCTCTATTTAATTGGCTTAAAGACAAACAAGCACTATATAAATTAAGTATATTCTCAAAAACACAAACACTAACCCAAATGTTTTTCAAGTTCACATGATCTAGCATAATCTTCAGTAAATAAAAGCTAGTTTAAGTTTGTTGGTTTAATTAAAACAGGCATGTCTTTAGAGTTATCAGCATTAAATATAATATTTTTATTTAACCTATGGTTATTAAAAGTCAAATAAGCTCATGTTATCTCTGTTACAGAATTTGTCAGCAAGAAAGATAACTTAAGATGATGGTTAGCTGTTTAAAGTCTCATGACATTTTCATGAGCAATCTAAATGTAATTTTTAAGAACAAATAAATTAAATAGATGTACGGTAAAAGTTTATACATGAACTTTTCAGGAATAATTATGCTTTATGGTATGTATACTTAAAAATAGTTTCCAAAATCTTTGTGGTAACTTGAAACCTTAAAGTTATACTGAGATAAGTTAAATGGTAGACATTCATCAAATATCTAGATCATTTCCAAATAAGATAAAGTACTGAAATATTAATTACTGAACATAGGTTTATCTACTTTTGGCTTCTGAATACAGAGGAACTAAAGATATTTTGGTCTGGCAGTAAACATGTCCTGTGCTTCACTGAAAAATTATACTGTGAGGAAACATATCCTTCTGGAAATTAGGAAATGTATTCATAAATTTGCCAATCTAAAGAATGCTGGCATAATAGTTCAATTGGTTACTTTTTAATTTTCACTAGAAATTAAGGTTTTTAAGGATTAAGAATTCTAATTAGTATATAATTAAAACTACTAGAAATAATAAGGGAAAAAATGTATGCAAGGAAAGTAAGATGTGTTTTTGGTTAAGCAAAGGTTATGAGGTGTGGAGATGCATTTTTCTTACAGGAAATTAAAGTAATTTTGTCCTAAAGTAAAGTTGGTTACTTCAGAATGGAAAAGAGGGGGGAAAAAGACAAGCTAAATGGATATAGAAAGTTGGGCGGAGAGAAAGAGAGAAAATTTTACCCTGTATAGTCAAGCTGGCTAAAATTGAATTGTTCTTATAAGAGTTTTAAAAATAAGCTTTAATATCAGTAGTTTATTTATGTAAAACCAAAACAATTTCCTTTCATCTGGTAAAAGAACAAAGTTTTTCCATGATATTGCTCTGCTCTTGATAATAAGAGATTGTGAAAGGTTTTTCTTAATTTTTAAGTACTCTGCCTAGAAAGCAAAGATTTTGTGCTTTACTAAAATAATTTCCTGTGTTTCATGTTGTCTTTATTAGGTCTTTGATTACTTAAAAAAAAACTGAGTCTTCTCAATATTAAAACAGCTAAGCTTTTCTCACAACTATGCAACCTTCTGTATTTGCCTTTAAAATTTTTTATCACTTTGGTTAAATAGATAATTAAGTATTATTTCATAATGATCTGTGATCCTATTTAGTCAAGTGTCCAAAAACTTTTTGATATTTTTGACAAACTTCCCAAAATCAAATTCTAAATGAAGTCTTTTTGATCTGGAAGTAACTTTGGGATTTTCCAGAAAGCCCCTGGAGCATCTTGAAAGATTTGTTCTCTCTCCTTATAAAAAGAGACTTTAAATTAAATTAATTAGGCTTATTTGGTATGTTAAATTACATGGGAAGCATTGTAAAATAAAAGGTAATAATTATATTTGTGTGGCTATATGTTATTAATATGTGTTCCAGAAATTGTATAAAATTCCTAGAAATCTCTTATGTCCTGGTATAATGTTATCACTTGTAACTCTAGTTATTATCTCAACATATTGTATGTCACAGAAATAACTGAATTTTCCTGTCAATAACATTATAATGAACTCTCATCAGATCTTTAACCATGGCCATTTTTAAGTATTTTATCATTTACAGACCATTATTGTTTTACTCTGATGCTTTTTCAAAAGTGTTCCTGCAAAAGTGCCTCATCTTCAAGGAGACTCATGGAAAGGACTCTAAAAGTACAGGTTTATGATAACTTTCAGATAACACCACTGAACTGGGTAAGAATTTGTAAAAATCTAATGGAGAAACTGATGGTTTCATAAAACTGCTAACAAAAGATCAAGATCAACAAGAATTAATTACATGAGACTGAAGGAACTGATGAAGATGATTATAATTTTTATGACTTTCATTTGAAACATTGTGGTTCGTTAATTTTTGTTTTTCCAGATTTAAGGAAAGCTTTTTCTCTTAAAGTATTGACAATTTGGTAAAATATACCTTTGTGAACAAAAATGAAACATTTATCTTTTACTCCCTACTTGACCCATCCAGAATTCAGAAACTCTATTCTTATTTTCCTGGGAATATATTGTAGTTATTTGCATAAGTGCTGTTCTCCTTGTAAGAGGACACAGCTGGAAACAGTGGTTATATTACCAAGGCTTTGACTGGAATGTCATATTTGGGAATATGCATAAAATCAGATATGAACAGATAGTTTTAAGGAACTAAGGTTGACTTTATGTAGTCAATAAAGCCCATTGGAAAACCCCCTCCCCCTCCCCACCCTGGTACTTGCTTACAGGGTTCCCAGCAGCCCTACCATGTGAGTAATGAAGGTCATGTCCTGGTAGGCCCAGGAACCTCAAGATACTTGGGGATGCCAAGAGGAGAGGAAATCACCCAAATCTATAGGTATTGCAGGCAAAGTCTGATGGTGAGTTCTTGTCTTGGCTTCTAATCGTGGAGAGGCTTTTAAAGTCCATTCTAAGATTCCTTGGGAAAAGTTCCAACAAAGCAGATTTTTAAAATAGCGTATATGACCAATCACTATTCTTGCTATGCTTATATAAATAATCAGTCCAAGTTTAATGAGACTAGACTTATTCTGCCAACAAATTAGTCTACTGTGACTATTTTTGATAGAAATGAGGGTAATTTAGAGGAAAAAATTAAATTTCAGTAGAAAATTATAACATAAACTTGTGGATATCAAATTCTAGTCCTGCTCATTGTCTTTGAGGTTTTGTTACATATCTGTAAATTGAACTGGATCCTGAATTTCTCTAGTTTTCTCCAATATCTGGCTACAACTCTCCAAATTAACATTTCTAATTTTCTCCCACCCTTCTTATTTGGAATCACTAAGAACAGAGACTGCTCTTGAACCTCCTTGGAAGGAACCAGACCAGATTCTCCTCACTACCCAGATAGCAGCCAAACTTTAGGGACTTAACCTGGGTCCATATCCTCAAATTAAAAAGGGCTCCTCCAGACTCTTAGAACAGCACCCCAGCTGGAGATCTTAAATTAAAATTGACTAGTGAGGTTTCTCACCAGAAGCAGATGGCATCTTGTGGTAAGCAGCTCTCCCAAGATCACAGATCAAGATCTTCATCTCTGATATGAAAACTTTATTCTTTTTCCTACTTGTTTTTTCTCTCTGTTAATGCACAAGACAACAATGCCCCTTAACTCTGGCAACTATTGCTAAATCTACTACTATAGCAGCACAACA
The DNA here is from genome assembly GCF_037783145.1 of Equus przewalskii. Taxonomy (NCBI): domain Eukaryota; kingdom Metazoa; phylum Chordata; class Mammalia; order Perissodactyla; family Equidae; genus Equus; species Equus przewalskii. The sequence goes on from NC_091852.1 coordinate 24,191,394, forward strand.
AAAGTCCCTAGACTTTCTTGCTAAGGTGGTTTTAGATAACAGAATTGCTTTAGATTACTTTTTCGGCTGAATGAGGAAGACTCTGTGCCATAGCAAATTCTTCCTGCTGTACCTGCAACAACACCTCTGGTATTATAGCAAATACAAGAAATTAACAAACAAGTCATGACTAAAACAGGCTGATGCCCCTTCAGGTATATTCTTTGATTTATTTGATACCAACTGGTTTGGTTCATGGGGGCCCTGGCTAAGGAGTATACTTCAGTCTCTTGGTATTATCCTCCTAATAGTTATAATCATAGTCTCCCTGGTGCACCATGTTCTCTCAAAGGTCTTAAATGCATGTTCATAGCCATCAGCAGTACATCAGATGGTCTCACTGTTCTTGGAGAACCAGAAACAAGATAAGCGACAAGATGAACAGCAAAACCAATTCTTCCACAGATCTGCTTCATAACCTATGAGTCTCATGATGAGACAAGAGCAACTGAGCCCTGATGGTGACTGAGAGTGGGCTAATACCAATTTTTTGGTCATCTTCTCATACATGAGAAGGGGAAAATTGTTAAATTAATTAAACAAGGAGGCCATTAGACTGATATGGCTCTAATGCCATGGTGGCCTACATAAGCAAACCAAAATCCAAGTCTATAACTTCAAGGTTACAATATCAAAATGCCAAGAACAACCAATCACAAACAGCCAACTAGGCTTTAAGCTATAGCCAATCAATAATTTCCTTACTTTTCTTCTGGCTTTTTTCTATAAAAGCCTCTCCCTGAGCTCCTGTTGGTGGATTGTTCTTAACCACTTGCAGTTTGGCACTGCTCGATTCAAATTGATTTTTGCTCAAATAAACTTTTAAAAATTTCAATATACCTCAGTTTACCTTTAAAAATATATATATTTGGTCTTCAATCCCATTCCTGGCACAGAGCTTCTAAAACCCTTGGGATTTCCTAAGTGATGAGAGCGATAAAGGTGTCTTTTGTTATGTTAATGAAGTGAGTTTTGGACAGCACCTAAGGATGGGGGCTGGTAGCCAGGAGACCCAACCACGGGATTAGAGGGTTGGAACTTTCAGTTCCGTGCCAGACCTCTGAGGAGGAAAGAGCAACTGAAGATTGAATCAACCACCAATGGTCAATGATTTAATCAATCATACCTATGTAATGAAGTCTCCATAAAAACCCAAAAGGATGGGGTTCAGAGAGCTTCCAGGTTGGTGATCTCTTGGAGATTTGAGGAGAGAGGTACACTCAAAGAAGGCATGGAAGTCCCTCATCCTTTCTCCATACCTTGCCATATGTATCTCTTCCATCTGGCTGTTCCTGAGTTATATCCTTTTATAATAAACTGAGAACCCAATAAGTAAAATGTTTCTCTGAGTTCTGTGGCCCACCCTAGCAAGTTAATTGAACCCAAGGAGTGGGTTGTCGGAATCTCCGATCTATAGCCAGGTTAGTCAGAAGCAGAGGGGACAACCTGGACTTCAACTGGCATCTGAAATGGAGGGGGCAGTCTTGCAGGGCTTAGCCCTTAGCTATCCCCAGGTAGATGGTGTCAGAATTGAGTTGAATTGTAGGACACCCAGATATTGTCTGAGAATTGCTTGTTGGTGGGGGAAAATCCCCACATTGGAATTGGGTGCACAATTGGGGGGTATGAAGGATACAAGAGAAGTAGGGATCACAACTACATCTGCACTTTCTGCTTTGAGAAGCTGGATGGATGTGGCCTTCAAATTCACTGAATACAGGCTTAATCAGTGTCACCACACTGCAGAACTCCAGGGGTTGCCATTCATTTTGCAGTCAATGGCAATGGTGCCCCTAGAGTTGTGCACAAGCAGCAGCCCCATGTGACATGTGACCCACAGACAAGATGTGCCTCTCTGACCTAGGCCTAACTTCCTCCTATCTATTGTTTTCTTCCTGGTATACCTGAAAGCTATGATCAGTGACCAATGTACCTGAAGCCCAGTGGAATCAAGTGTTCCATGTTGAGCTATTCAAGTTAAAGTCCACTGAAACTATATCATGAACCTGGGCCTTCAGAAGGATTTTGGGCAAAAGTAAAGTAGAAAAGAGAAAGCCTCTGCACGCATGTGACTCACATTGGAGGGATGTTGGAGGGTTGTTTGCTTTTTCCCCACTCATCACCGTTATCAATGCAATGCTCCTGCAGCCAGCACATATGGTCTTCTGGTCATGTGGTCTGTGGATGGGAAGAGCCCTGGATGCTCCTAATCCAGGGCTTCAGTACCAGTAAGTTGTGTTCCATAGAGTCTGACCAGAGGCCCAAACTCTACCTGGGGTTCCTGCTGCATAAAGCCAGACAAGAACCCATTCTACCCACTAACTGGCAGCAAGCGGAGGTATTCATGTCTCAGAAAGTCACAGCAAAACAGGCAGCACTGGGAGGAATCCAGAGACCTTCAGCTGCCATTCTGCCTCCCACCTTTTCACTTGTGTGGACAGATAAACTGCGGCTCCACCCCTAAACTGTGATCAACTGGCAGATCAGCCGCCATGAAGAAGGGGAACCTGGAGGAGCCAAGCTCTGGGTCTCAAGAAAGATGAAGTCTCCTGAATCCTGAAACTAACCATGATCGCGTATGTAAGGAAGGATAGGGAGGAGTCATCCTGAAGTCTGGTTAGAATGGCCCAGGTTGGAATCCTGCTCTGCCTATCATTAGCTGTGTGAACTTGGACGAGATTCTTCAGCTTTCTGTGCCTCAGTTTTCTCATCTGTGAAATGAAGATGATGATAATTGTTTCTATCATACAGAGCCTTGTGAGGATGGAAAGCATTAAGACACATACAGCACTTAGATCAGTACTGGCATATGGTAAGCACCCAATAGATGTTCACTATTATTACTCTATTAGAACAGGAGTCTGACACTTATTGCTCCCAGGCCACAGACAGCAGGCTGACAGGTTGCAGTTCCCTGCCTGTTTCTCACAAGCTCCAGTGACAAATGTTTGTGCGGTGAGTGCCGAGGGGACATGGGCAAGACACCAATAGCATTTGTTACCAAAGGCTTATGATAATGAATAAGACTCTCCAATCTTACCTTATTGCCAGGCTATATTTTTAACACTTAAAGAAATGGCCTGAACCTTTTTTCATTCCCCCAATATATTGTCTACTTGGACAGCTGTGTGGGATGGAGAAGTTTTCCACCTCCGTGGGCCTCAGTTTCCTTGAACGTAACCCAAGAGCTTTCTGAAGTCTCTTCCAGCAATAACATTCTGAGTCCGTGACAACAGGCCCTCATAAAACCAGCCAGGGCACCTCTGCACCTAAGTGTGAAGTTCCCTTTTTTCCCACTGACGCTTCTAGTCTTTTCTTTTTCCACTTGTTTCTGATAATCAACCTTTCAATATTGAAGTCAGAGTAATTCTCCAAATTTACAAATGTGACAGCTAAAAAAAGATATATCTGAATGGTAAAAGGCTTCCCAATAGGTACTTCTAACACCTTATAATTTGTCCTAGAACGAGGCAGTGTCTGGGGGCCTGTAATAGAATCACCATAACCCCACCCATCCCACCCTCATTGGAGAAGTCAAAAGGCTATAAAGCATTTATCAATAAAAATGTGCTAGACACTGTGCTAAGTACCGTACAGTCCCACCTGCCATCTCAACAGGGTCCTATAACAAAGAATTACAGCATTCCAGGGTGAGAGAGAACTTTAAAATTTATCTGGTCTGACCACCTAACTGATGCAAGAACCTCCTCTACAATATCCCAGCGGGTAGCATCTAGCCAGTGTGTAAACACTTCCAGTGATGGGAAACTCACAATCTTATAATTTATCCATTTTTTCATCTGTTCAACAAGTGGCCAGGTTCACAGCTAGGTGCTGGTATACAACAGTGAACCAGATGAAATAGTCATGTCCTCACAGAGCTTATAGTCTAGATGGAGATACAGAAGAATAAATGAATGCAGTGAGATATTATATTGAAATATTAATCTTTGTGCTTTTCTTTTCCATATTTCCTTGAACAGCACCCTTCCCCAAGTCAGCCAAATGTTTTCACATATCCTTGATGAAAATGAGGATTATTCCACCAGAAATGCTAATATACAGAAATGATCAAAACTTACCTTTGTGATATTCAGTGTAAGCTCCTGAAGCCCACAGCAGAAACAATAGCTTTGAAAGCCAAATTGATTTGATTTATCATGTCTGGATTCTGCCAACAGAAGAAAAGCTCTTGAGAATCAAGCAGCAGGGTCCCCAGGACAGCAAGGTGGAAGCTAGTGGTTCTCAAACTTTGGTGCATATCAGAATCAACTGGAGGGAGTGTCAAAACACAGATTGGTGGTACACACTCACAGTTTCTGATTCAGTAGATCTGGGATGGACCTGAGTGTTTGCACTATTAAAACTTTCCCAGGTGATTCTGTTGCTACTGGTCCAGGGACCATACTTTGAAAACCACTGGTGTAGATTTTATACCTTGACAGTGGATTGGAAAGACAAAGATCCAGTCTAAGGTCTAAGGGGAAATAAATGACCTCCACTGGGCTAGGAAGCAAGGTGGAGTTGAAGTAGAAGACCATACCTGGGAAAGAGTAGAGCTTGCTGAGAAGAGGGACTGGACTCAGGGGATAACTTGCAAAAAGTGGAGTCAACACTGAGAAACTTTTCATAATCACCCACTACAAGCACCAGGGGAGCCAGGAGGGAATTAAGCCAATGCCTACAGATCACCTGCTGCCATTTGACCAAACAATGCATGTCATCTGTGGGAGGGATCACGTTAGTTATTCTTCCCACTGCTGTATAGTTAGGACCCTCTACTGACTGCTATAAGCATGCCACCCTAAGGTGGTCTAGTAGAAAGGATGTCTACCTTGCCCTGGACCATCTGTATTAGTTTCCTAGGGCAACTGTAACAAACTATCACAATCAGAGTGGCTTAAAACAACAAAAATTTATTCTCTTATGGTTCTGTAGTCTAGAAGTCCAAAATCAAGATATCAGAAGGCCACGCTCCCTCAAGGCTCTAGGGAAGGATCCTTTCTTACCTCTTCCAGCCTCTGTAGGCCTCAGGCATTCCTTAGCTTGTGGTAGCATAACCCTAATCTTGCCGCCATCTTTACATGGCCTTCTTCTCTGTGTGTGTCTCTCTGTGTCCTCTCCTCTTCTTATAAGGATGCCAGTCATTGGATTTAGGGCCAACCTAACCCAGTATGACTTCATCATTACTAATTAAACCTGTAAAGACTCTCCAAATAAGGTCACATTCTAAGGTTCTAGGTACACATGAATTTTGTGGGTACACTATTCAATCCACTACACCATTCAAACTACCATTACTGAACTTTCCTTACTCCTGCTTTCCAACAGCTCAGCATTTGCATTGGTCCCTTGAAATAAAAGGATTCTTGACATCCAAAGAAGCAATTATGTAGCAAGAAAATATCCTGAGCCCACAGTTGGGTGGAAGTTGTTGGTGATAAATCCCACTCCAGTACATAAGTGTGATAGGTTATGATGAAGAAATGTAGGGTGCCATGGGAACACAGAAGACAGGCACTGAACACAGACTCGGGTGCTAGGCAAGGTTTCCCAACATTTGGAATGTCTAAGGTGAGACCTGAAGGATGAGCAGGAAATAGTCAGATGAACATCTGAGTAGAAAGAGACACATTAGGGAAGAGTGTTCCAGACAGAAGGAACTTGTCAACAAAGGCCCAGAAGTGAGAGAAAATATGATTCATTACAGGAGCACAAAGACATTCAAAATGGCTGGGTTGCAGAGTGGTCCGAGGGGGTGGGAGGGAGAGCATCTGGAGGACTAAAGTGTGAGCCCCTGTCTTTATCTCTTGAAGCCACAGAGAATAATCCAAACTATTTTTCACCTTGGGACTCGTTATGTATTTAAAGACAGATATTTTGTTATCCCTAAATTTTCTCTTTTCCAGGTTAAATATACTTAATTCCTCCAAGCATTTCTCATATACTTTGGAGCACATCTCATCACTAACTATCCCAGTTGAAGTCCTACAAACCCACTCCAGCTTCTCTAAATCTCTTGAAGTAGAACCCAAAATTGAAGAAAATACTCCAACCCAACCCCAAAGTATCGACACTCTGACCCTAATGATCAACATTTACTGACAACACCTTTCCTTCCTAGATCTAGATGTAAAATTGGGGCAGGTTTTTGAGGCAGAGACTGCTAACTGGACCTTAATATCCACTATTACTTTGTTACTCTTAGTGATATAAGCCTCCCAAGTTTTAGCTAAGCACATGGCTGCCCAGAGATTAACATCCCTGCCTTCCCTGTAGCTGAGTATGGTCATGTAACTAAGTTCTGGTCCACAGAATCTTCTCAACAAAGCCACTTACTCTTGTCTCCTCTCCTGCCCTGCTGGCTGGAAACAGGGACAACTGTACCAGCCTTGTGCCCAGAGATGGAAGCCCCATGTTGAGGGTAGCAGAGCAGACCAGCCCACCCGGCTATCTAGATGACTTCTTGAGGCAAAGAGTAGTCTACCCACCCTACTGACCTCTGGACTATTGGATGAGGTAGAAAGAAACTTCTATAACCTTTGAGCCACTGTAACTAATGCAGGAGTCGTCCCCATGTGGTCCTTATTGATATAGATTGCATTCAGTATAGATGTAGATTTAGGTGTTCACCCACTCATCCATCCATTCAGTAAATACACTAAACATCTATTAGGTGTTAGGTGCTATGTATTCTGAACCCCATACATGGTAGTATCAATATTTCTTGGATGGGCAGTATATTGCTCTTTGTTTATAGTCTTTATTATTATGACACTAGGAAACTCTTGGTTCAGTGTTAGTCTTCAGCTCCTGGTTAGTCTATACAACACTGAGTGTCTACTCTGTGACAGCAGCTTTATCTAGGCTAGCTCCTTCAATCCTCAGAACAACCTTATGAGACAGGTTATTGTTATTCTCATTTTACAAATTTAAAAACTAAGCTTTTTTTAAAAGTTGACTTTAATTTCCTTATGAATTAGCAAATATCATCACAAGAGACAGGGAGAGATTTCTAGCATTTTCTGAGCAGTTAAGAGTGAAAGAACAAGATCTTGTTCAACGACCTTTCAACATTGCTCTGGGCTAGTTTCCCAAATTTGATCCATTGAACAATAGGCCTCGTGCTCTGTGGAAAAAAATATGGTTTCTTGGTCAAATAAATTTGAAAAATATTGCATAATAAGGAGATTCGTACTGTGCTTTTAAAGTCTCTAACAAGACCTGCAGAAAAGAGATCTGTTCAACTTGATTTAACCCAACGTTTCCCAAGTGAACTTGGCTATGAGACCCTTTTTGCAAGTAATGTTATTAACTTACCTCAGAACTCTGAGAAGGGCTGTTCTAGATATAATTTGTGACACAATGAGATGGGAGGAACTTTCCTGCTTCATCTGAAACAGATTCCCCATCACTTTCAGGTGTTACACCTGATTGGAAACATCCTCCCAAGAGAAATTATATTATTACAAAACCTCAAATAAGGCTTTATAAAAGGTAGAATTTGGGGCAACATCAGAGAAAACCATTTTGCTTTGGAAATATCTTGGATTCCTTAAAATCCTACCTGGAACGCTGCCACCATGTCTACTCCGCTGACTTTTTAAGGAGAGGGAAGGACTAGATTAATTGTAAGGGGCTTAAGTACCTAGAAACACAAGCGACTTCTTCCTGAGGCAGGCAATACGCTAGTCTCATAATTCAGAGTATTTCAATTTGAATATCAAGACACACAGTTATAACAAGGGTGTCTGGGCAGTGTGATCTCATATAAGTTCAGTCAAATTTGGGAAATGGCAATTGATTTCGTTACAGGTGAAGAAATTGAGTTAAGAGGACAGTGAAAGACCATCTGTACAGGGTTAAGTCCCAGGCAGGTTCTAAATCTTCTGTTTCTAAAGGAGTTTTCTGGATATAATACTCAGTCCTTCTACAAATTAAAAAAAGAAAGCATAGAACCAGCTCAAAACAAGTAACTGTAAAAACAGGCAGCTCTAGGGTATGCAGATGGGCAGAAAGGGTGGGGTTGCCAAGGAGCTGGTGGCTGGAGAGGCTGGGAAGCTGGTGAGTGTCCTATGCCCCCTCCAGCCCTCCAGAAACGACTTCAGTGCAAATGCATGCTCATTAAGCAGCAGGCCTACTGGAGGGCAGACTTTTCTGGCCCTGTTTGCAATGCCTGGGACCTTGCTCCAATGTTGTCATGGAGAAGTTATTGTCATTCTCCTGGCAACAGGTTACCTAGGTGAACACCAAACAGTCTGACCTGGCTCAGTGAGCAAGGGGCCTGGTGCAGTACTGTCCCCACACTGCCTTGCCCACCCTGCCCTCTCATTTCACTCTCTCACTTCCTCATCCAAGCCATTGCCTTTACGAGAGCAGCATTCATTCTAGTGCACAAAGACACTACAGAAAGCCATCAGCATGAGGGAGGGGGGCTATCCATGGCCCTTTTCTACCTGACCTTCAAGTGTGGCCATCCATGGAAAGTCATGCCCACAATTCTACCCGTAACTAAAATGAAAACAGCTCTCAGAAGAAAAACTCCCATTCCACTCGGTTTTACTGATTGTCTCAGTGCCATAATTAAAACAAATTAGAAACCTAAGAAATGCCTCCAGTGATGAAAGTCTACATCACAAAGTGACATGAAGCCCTAAGCCAATTAACCTGTGAATTTAATCAACTAATTGTAGACAGCTAAATGAAACGGTTCAGTTAAAGCAAATCCTCAATTGCTCATCAGATTGCCAGATTTAGCAAATAAAAATATCCAGTAACTCTATTCAGCAAAAGGTTTTTGCTCAAATTGTCAGAAGTGTCACCTCAACTCCATGTGCTTCCTGTGTAGACAAAGCCTTCAGGCTGGAAAACAGAGAGGCAGAATGCGATGATTCCAGGGTCCACCTCCACTCTACCAGCCCCGGGGATGGTGCTGACACAGCTTATGTCTGGCATCTCCCCTGCAGGACCCTAGTTAGCCCAGGGCTAAATGGGAGGCGCTTTCAACATTGCATAGGGGGTTAGTTTAAACTTGAACATCAGGATCCATTTAGACCCATCCTGGAAGGATCCAAGAGAGTCTCCCCTGGGTCCCTTGTCCTTCACTGAAATACCCTAAATTCCCTTCCCCAACTTAACTAGATTTAAGGGGACAAGGTAAGGGAACTGAGTGATCCTTCCCTCATCCTATGCTTGATGTCTGTATCTAGTTCCAAGAAATTTAAGTAGTTAACACAGTACTGTGACCACCTAATGTAAAAATTTGCTGACAGAGAAATTGCCTTGGTGACAAGGAAATGTAGAAAAAAGAGCAGTGATTGGTGAGTCAGGAGACCTGTGTCTGAAAGCGATGGGCTATGAGATCTTGAGCAAGTCATTGCACCTTGGTGGGCCTCCATTTCCCCATCTGTTTTGTTATCCACAGGCCATAAAACATGATGTTCAAGTGCGGTCACAATAGCAGTAGAAAACAATATTTCTCTGGCTCTAGCCCATGGAAAAATCCTCTCCCTGCCCTAATTTTGGGAGTCTCCAAAGAGTATCTCATGTGAGTTCAAAATAAATCCTCTCCATTGCCATAAAGCATCCATGGCTTTCCTCCTCTTTGGCTCTGGATCCTTTTAGAGATCTCCGTGGCCAAGGCTGTCCACTAAACCCCTGGTGCTGGTACAACTGGCATTTAAATTGCTCCACAGAGCCAAAGCCACCATGCCATGCTAGGTCAGCAATATTCTGGCTATCAGTTCTGGGCCAGAGTTCTCAATACCTTGGGATCATTGCTACCACTTCTGGTGCCTGAGACTGATGTGTGTGTCATGGTGTTTATATAAACACCACCTCTCAGAATCCTCACATAAACCTTGCAAACTAGATATAATAATTTTCATCTTATGGAAGAGGAAAATGAGATTCAGAAAGCTTAAATAGCACGACCAAGACCACAAGATCTATAAGTGGCAAAATCAGGATTTAGACCCAGGTCTATCTAACTCCAAACCCTGCTGTTACACCAAGCTACCACTTACGGGAAACGCAGGGTTCTAGCTGCTCAGAGTTAATGTTTCATGTCCTACACACTCTGTATATTATTTCCTTTAGTGGGTAAGCCTTCATGATAGTAGATAGATGCACAAACTAATTATACTATTGATTGGTTAAAAGGATCTGTGAAGAAAGGTCTACAAAATTTATCTGTCAATGATATATATGAATACTTGTGCAAACTGATAAGAGAAACATTAAATTCCAAGAGAAAAATAAATCAGTTAACAGATAATTCTCAAGGGACAAAATACAAATGACTAATATATAAAAATCCAGCATTACTAGTAAAATTTTTTTTGGTGAGGAAGATCAGTCCTGAGCTAACACCTGTTGCCAATCTTCCTCTTTTCGCTTGAGGAAGATTGTCACTGAGCTAACATCTGTGCCAATCTTCCTCTATTTTGTATGTGGGATGCCACCACAGCATGGCTTGATGAGCAATGTGTAGGTCCGCACCTGGATCCAAACCCATGAACCACAGGCTGCCCAAGTGGAGTGTGCAGACTTAACCACCATGCCACCAGACTGGCCCCTAGTAAATGTTTTTAAATGCACTAAAATGAGATACCATTTTTAATCCATGAATTTAGAAAAAAATACTCAAAGTTGGTAGTGTCACTGGCTTCTAGTGCACCAACAAATTAGTAAAACTTTCCAAAAAGTAATTTGACAATACTTAGCAAAAATATTTAAAAGTGCATATCCTTTAGATAAAATCGTCCCAATCACAACATGGATGGACCTTGAGGGTATTATGTTAAGTGAAATAAGCCAGATAGAGAAAGACAATCTCTGTATGACTCCACTCATATGTAGAAGTTAAATATGTAGACAAAGAGAACAGATTAGTGGTTACCAGGGGAAAGGGAGGAGGACACAAAGGGTGAAGTGGTGCACCTACAACACGACTGACAATAAGGTACAACTGAAATTTCACAAGGTTGTAAACTATCATAATCTCAATAAAAAGTTTAAAAAGTTCATGTCCTTTAACCCAAAAATTCTCACTGTAGGACTCAATGTTGAAGAAATAATTGGAAACTTAGAAAAAGACTTACCTATAAAGACATTCATCAATGTATTAATTATTCTAACAAAAATAGAAACAATATACATGTCTAAAACTCAGAAAATAGTTAATTAAATGCAGCCATATGATTAGATATCAAGCAGCTATTCAAGTGATAAAGTAAAAAAAATTTAATGACAGAGAAAAGTGCTTACAGCACAATGTTAATTTGAAAATAAAGATACAAAATTGTATGTATAGTATGATCATACTTTTGAGTTAAAAGACTGAAAGCAATATTTTCCAATGATTCTGAACATTTCTGGTATTTTCTACAATAATGTGTATTTCACTTATAACCAGAAAAATATATCTAACAAAAAACTTCAAGTGCCTGCAGATCTTTTTTTCTGATGTGCTGAGTTAGATGAGGGCGTCCAGGATCACCAAGCTAAAAGAATATGGTAGATCCCTCTTGGGCCATCATTCTGGCTCTCTTTCTCCCATATCAAAAAGCCAGATAACTGCTGATTAACATAAATGATAATCATAATAGTAGAAATAACAGCAACCAGTTTTGAGATTTTACTCAGTACAAGGTTCTATACCCACCCCTTAATATATGTTGTATCATTTAATCCTCACAAAACTTTATGAGACAAGTACCACCCCATTTGAAAAATGGAGAAACTGGGGCTCAAAGAGATTAAAATACTTGCCCCAAACCATACAGTTAATGTGTGGCTAAGTAGGGGCAAGAACCCAGATCTGACTTTCCAGAATGCTTTGTTTTTTCCCCTAAGGTCTGACTGGTAAGGTTAGAAAGAAAATTCATCGTTTTTTTTTTAAATATGAAAATTCTATTTGTCCATAGCATGGCTTCTTTTCATACAAGATACTAGAGATTGGCCCACTAGGGATCGATCTGCATGATTCTGGAGCAGAATCCAAGCAGAAAGAGAAATTGGGAGAAAGCAGTGTGAGACTGGAGACTGGTCCCTGCACCCAGGCCCAGGGACTTGGGTCTGAACTCCAGGGGAAAGAGCTGCAAACAGAAAGTGAAGGAACCAAAGGAGTGCCTTCACATTATATCACCTAAGGAGCTTAACAAAGTACTCTTACCTGGGTCCCACCTCCATGACCTTTCTTAATTGGTTTGGGGTATGTGCCTGAGCCTGGGAATTTTAAAAACCTTCCCAAGTGATTCCATTTTGAAGATAAAGTTGAGATTCTGCATTAGCACACAAGATACAAAGCCCTAGAAATGAGATAGCTTTATGTGTTGTAGACATACCCTTGAAATGGATGCAAATTGATATTTCAAGGACCCTCCTGGCGAGTTCACAAGGAAAAATAACTATCTTTTGGATTTAAAAACAATTGAGACTCAATACAAAACTTCCTCAATACGTCATGTTTCAGTGGCTTGGCTTATGTGTTTGGTCGCATAGAAAGAATTCAGTCTCCAGAAGTGTGAGTCACATGAAGCGAATCTTAACTGACTGAATTTTTCTTCTTCACTGAAGTGAATGGACTGATCTGTTGTTTTGTCACTGCCTAGCTAAAGCCAGTGGGAGGATGCCAGTTATCATTTGGAGAAAAGGTATCATTTTGAAGTACTAAAGACAGCAGATGAATTGTGTTCATGAAATAGATGTTTCACTCTACTTTTTAATTTGCTCCTGTTTGAGTTAACTGAGAGTTTCATCTTTATTTTTAAAGAATGACATTTACATAGCCGCTCAAACTGCCAATCTGTTACATAAACAGCCTTGTTTTCCAAAAGGCTAGTGCCGCCTTGAGGCCAGATACGTGCAACGTTTTGGATTTCAGTTCAGAAGGAGCCTCTTCAACCTGTTGCGTCTGGCCACCTGCGATTTGCCTCAGTCATAAGCAGTTAGGGTCAGTTGAAGCAAATTGGATTTTTCATACAGCAAAGTTTCCTAAGCAAGGGCAAAGATACCAGTGTGACGTTTCAAAGCCAGACTGCAATACAATGATAGGACTGAGGAGGCCTGGAACAAAAGAAGCTTCTCAGTGACACCAAAAGCAGTGCTTTGGAACCAGACACCAGGAGGAATGCTCAGCCAGTGACTTTGTACATAGTGATCTGGGTCTGCTACTCATATACCGATGGAGGAGCCCAGATCTTCTGAAGCTGAACCACGGCTAAAATCTGAAGGTCTCACAAGTTGGTCTCACAAAGCCTTGAGACAACAGCCCATAAAACCAACGTTTTTCGGAGTTTGGTTTACACCTCACTTACATCAACATCACCATGGGTGCTTGTTTAAAATGCTGTTTCCTAGTGCCCACTCCACACCCAGAGAACCAGAATCTGTTGTCGTGGAGCCCAGGAAACTGAATTTTAACAGTCCACCACAAGTGTGTCTAGGGTTTAGCTCTCACCAAAGCCTGGAACAGCTGTTGAAAGCCCTTGGGTTGCCTTGGGTGAGTTGGCCTCTCTTTTGGCAGAGCATGGCTAGTCTATGGAAGAAGAACCAGTGTGTGCAGGGCTGATCTCACACCTGGAGGCTGAGCTCTCTGGGCACCCCTCATCCAGGGCTGTACCCTGCCAGCCTTTCCTACTGTCTCAATTGAAACTGACTGGGCCATGTCCCTTGAATCAAAGTGCCAACCAGCTAATCTGATCCATTAATCCTTGCTAACTGATTCGTGCTAAATAGCAAGGTCTAGTCCCCTGGTTCTCAAACCTCAGTGTGTATCAGAATCACCTAGAGCACTTGTTAAAATACAGATTACTGGGCTCCATCCTCAGAGTCTTTGATTCAGTAGTCTGGGGTGAGGCCCGAAGAATCTGCATTTCTAACAAGCTCCCAGAAAATAATGGTGATGCTACTGGCCCAAGGAACACTAGCTCTCAAGCTTTTTTGGATATAAGATCACCTCGCGCTTTAAAAAATCTTGATGAAAGGCCACATCCCATCCCAATTGAATCAGAATATCTGAGGGTGATACGAGGCTATCAGTACTTTCTTAAGTTATCCCAGGTGATTCCAATGTGCAGCCAAGTTTGAGAATTATTGATCTACAACTGTGGTCCTCAAAATTTGTTATGCATAAGAACCTGTGGAGTTTGCTAGAATGCACACTCCTGAGCCTCTACCCAAAGAAATCTGGTTCAGAATGGCATCAGTGGGCCCTGTGTATTGGGATGTTTCACAAGTACCTCAGGTGAATGTGACATAAACCAAAGTGCAGAACCTTTAGTGGCACATTAGAATCCCATGGGAGCTTTTTAAACACCAGTGCCCAGAGATTCTGATTCAGTTGGTCCAGAGTGTGGCCCTAGCATCTGTAATTTTTGTAGCTACCCAGTTATTTTAATATTTTAATATACAACCAGGACTGAGAACCATTGGTTTGTGCATCAGTATCACCTGTGGAACTTGTTAAACTACACAGATGCCCACTCCCTACCCCAAAGCTAGTGAATCAGAATGTCCAGGGCTCAAACCAGGGTATGTGTTTTTAACAAGCCTCAGAGAATATTCCAAGCATAGCTAGATTTGCAAACCATTGGTATACATTAAATTTCACTTTTTTAACCATAGAGTTCTGAGCAAAGCTTTGAATACTACTGGCTTAGACTAATGCTATTCTCATTGTTTATGTTAATAATAGCAAGCATTTCTTGAGCACCTATTATATGCCTGCTGCTTTAAATACATTATCACTGATCCTTACAGCAATGTGACAGGATTGAATTTTAGAAGAAAAGCAGAGATAACAGTAGACTTGTCCAAATCTAGATCCCAACTAACAAGAAACAACTCCAATTCTAAGGTGGAACATTCTGTCACACTGGGCTCTTGGTAAAGACAGAGATGTGGCCCAAGATGACTCTGGATGATCCATTCTCTCAGGTGCTAGTGCCTTGGATTCTACCAGGAAGCTTCCTCATTTCCTTTGTCTGCTCACTTGGTCACTGATGAACACACAACTTTGAACACTGCACAAAGCCCTTGGAAAACCCACTTAACTCTCATTTTACCTTCACTCTTAGAGTACACATGATTCTCCTGAGCTGTAGTGGCCTTTGGCTTGGATTGAAAAAAAGGCAAAATCCTCAAACAGCTACAGCACTGTCAAATCACAGGATACTGCCAATTTGGTTGCTGGTGACATATAAGATGCAGCCCAAGAGCTAATGGGTGGTGGTGGGTGGAGGGGGATCTCTAATGCACCCCAGGGTCAAACAAAACTGGAAATCTCCCTAATGCATGTGACGCTGTAAGCTCCATGGCAATTTTTGTTCAAAAAACAGAAAGGAACAGTGTGTTTTTGGTGACAGAGTGGACTTCTCAGAGCAGACATTCTCATGTTGATATTGATCAAGATACAAAGACTGGGGAGAAGTCAAGATCTAACACCAGCTGGTGACAAATGGCTTTGCTTCTTGCTCATCAGTGAATTCACAAGATCTTCATGACTTGGTCTAGTGCAAAGTCAGAATTCCCCTGGAATGTCTGGATCTATTCTCTTTTTCATACTTTGTCTTTTCTTACACAGCCAACTTTTAATTACCACATGGGAACAGGAACGATATGTATGTTTTAAATCTCTAAATAATCCAAAATGTCTATACCCAAGTGGAAGTTTATGAACTACAAATCAAATGAGAAAAAATTATGTTACTTTCCTTGATTTCCCACGACTGATATGATCTGACTTTGGAGCTCCCTCTCCGCCAATGGGTAGAAGTGAGAGGAATAGGGGAAGACCAACTTACCAATTAAATATAACTCAGTTAATTTTAGTATGAAACATTCTTTTATTTTGTCTCACCCCAGTGTCTTTGGGAGAAAGGCTCCATCTTTCAGAATGTATCTTCCTTCCCCATTTTCCTTACCAAGATGGCTCCTGGGCCTGAGAAAGCTTCTTTGTATTTGTGGTAGCAGAAGGGCAGGAGTGGAAGGGATGGTCCATGTGCTGATCTCCATGTCCTTCCCGTTATCCACCACGGGGACATGGAAACTGGACTGATCTTCTCCCTGGACACCTGAACCTACTGACCATCGTAGGGACCTGATCCCACCGGATTCTTTTGGAAATTGTTCTAACACCCGCAGCTGGAGTCTGTTATCCTTGAGGTATCCTCTGGCTGCAAATCCTGCTTATCTCTAATCCCGATGCTCTCTTATCTCTTCCGCTCCATTAGTTCTCTTAGCATTTCCATACATCTTTTGAGGGGACAGATTTTCATAGTTGGGTCCTCTGATCACACAGGCACGGGCTACATTCTGTGAGTCAAGACCACTCTCTGCCCAACTGCCTCCACCCTTTTTCACCTAGCACTCTGGTAACACTGAAGCTTAAAGTTTTCCCAACCTGCATCCAAAGAAGTGAGGGATAAGTTCCATCACTCTGGACTCCCAGCACTTCCTCACCCTGTATTCACTTTCAGCTGATGAAAGGTCATCCAATTCACTGAGAATAAGGAAACATAGAAGAGCTTGTACCAACACCTCTATCTAGCCCTTGCATCTCTGCCCCATACTCTGCCTTCCCTCCTGTTACAATGGACAAGCAATCCATTCTCCTAACAAAAGACAACTTGTCCACTTTAGTATTAGATTCCATTGCTACTACTTCTCCCATCTCCTGCATTATCATCTTTTTTTCTCTCTACTGATTCAATCCCATAACACTTAAACATACTGCAATTTCTTCTCCTACCTTGAACCTATATCCTCTTTCATCTACCACCTCACTTCTCTGCTCCCCTTTACAAAAGCTTGTGGTAAGATTTGGCCATACTGACCAATTCAATTCCCTCCATGGTTACCTCCCTTCCTCCAGCCACCATTCCACTGAAACTATTCTTTTCAAGGCCATTAATGATCTCCATATTGTTCAATCTAGTGGTCAATTCTCAGTCCTCATCCTACTTAACACATCAGCAGCATTTAACAAAGCTGATTAAGTTTTCTCCTTGAAATATTTTCTTTACTTGGCTTCCTGGAAATCCTGGTTTTCTTCTGACTTCATTATCAACTCTTCTCTGACTCTTCCTCTGGCCTCTAAACGTGGAGTGACCCAGGGCTCAGTCCTTAGGCCTCTCTCTTCTCTTCTCTTTTATACTCATTCACTCCTTTGGTGTTCTCATCTAGTCTCCTGGCTTTAAAAACCATCTATGCTAACGATTCCCAAATTCATTTTCAGTCTAAACCTCTCCCATGAACTCAAGATTCAAATATCCAACTGTCTAGTCCACAGGTTCACCAGATGAACAACAGGCACTCAAACTGACCTGTCCACAACTAAATTCTGATCTTCCCTACTAAAACCGCATCCATCTACAATCTTCTTCAGTGCAGGAAGTAGTAATTCTCTCCTTCTAGTTCCTTAAGCCAAATTCCTTGTTTCTTCTCTTCCCCTCAGCAAAGCTCATCCATTAGCAATCTAGTTGGCACTATCTTCAAAATATATCCAGAATTCACACTTCTCACCATCTTCATCACTGTAACTGTCGTCCAACTCATACTTATCTCTCACTTGGATTATGGCATTAATCACCTGACTAGTCTCCTGCTTCCACCCATGTCTCCCTTAGTTTATTCTCTATACAACAGCCAGAATGATCCCTTTAAACCAAAATCAAGTTAGGTCGCTCCTCTATTCAAAAGTCTCCAGAAGTTTCCATCTCAGAGTAAAAGCCACAGTGCTTACAAGGTCCTACACAATCTACTCTCACCCTTTCCTGACTCTGGGCCCTACCATTACCTCACTGACCTCACTTCCTACCTCTGTCCTTCCTTCACTCGGCTCTTTTTGGACCACCCTTCACCAGTTCCCTCACCTACTTCACACACTTGCACAGTTATTGCTGTCTCAGTGTCTCAGTCAGGACTTCTACAATGACCCTAGTTAAAAAATCACAAGCCCACTTCCAACCCCACCTCCTATGCTATCCACCTCTTTGCTTTATTTTCTCCATAGTTTTTTTTTTTTTAACCAACTGACATATATTTTACCTATTTGTTTACTGTCTGGCTCTCTCAATAGAATGTAAGCTCATGAGGGCATTTTACCTAGAACAGTAGGTGTTCAATAAATATTTTTTAATATATCTTATTATTTCTAACACTCATACCCCCAACTGGGGTTTTAACCTGCAAAGGAGGAACCAGGGTCCACACATCTTACCACTTACCTTTGTTCCTCATTTTCCCCCTCCTTAAATACTTTAAGTGTGGCAGATTGAATACAGGTGTTTATCTCCATTTCTCTTCAAACTCATTTTCCAAAGAATAAAGTCAACAGATAATATTTAAAATTTAAAAGTCAAAGTTATATGTAATTTTGAAATATGGTAGTAACCACTAGTAGATAAAGCAAAGTTGAAAGTAATTGCCTCTGGGGAGTGAGAATTTGGGGATGGGGAGCAGTAAGGCAAGAGTTTATGTTGCTGGGTTTGTTGTTGTTTCATTTTGTTTGTAAAAATTAGAGCACAATTTGACTGCAAAAATTTAAAAAGAAACAGGTAAAATACAATTATAGTAGGAGATTTTAATATACTTCTTTCAAATCAGTGAGATCTAGGAGACAAAAATTAAATACAGACACAGAGGAACTGAAATATTACTATCAACTCACTTGTTTTAATTGCTAAAGAACTTGACATCCATTGAAGGAAATACATATTATAAAAATCAATCATGTAAATGGCTACAAAGAAAACCTCAAGAAAATATGAAAAGTAGAGATTTTACAGACCTCATCTTCTAATAAGAATCCAATAAGATTAGAAATAAATGATATATAAAGGGAGCTTTAGAAATTTAGAAATTCCTTTTCCTTCTTGACACATCCTAGCTTTCAAGAGCACTTTCTCCCTGGAGACACTATACATAAAAAGCTTCATATGACAGTCAAAGCTGAGCGATGACTTTGGTGTTCTAGCCAGTGACTACCCTGCCCCTGAAGCACTGAAACTTATTGATTAAAAGGATGAGGAGCCATATGGCATCTTGATTTAAGAGGAATAAAAAATGCATTAAATAATTCCTAAAATCTCATATCCATTATTCATAAGTGTGGCCATTACTTTAAATCCAGAGCCACAAAATGTCAATCAACTGATGGAAAGGACCAGAATTGCCAATCTCGGCTGTATCTCTATCCCCATCTTTGGTCAGCTTCTCTGAAAGGATTAATAAACTGTGAGGCAATAAGATTTACTGATGGATGGGATTTCAGCCAATAGCTGAAAAAATTCTTTAAAGTATCTGGATAAGTACTTCTCAAAGTAGTATGCCAGTTAGAATGCATATTCCTAGGCCCCACCCTTAACCAACTGAATCAGAATATGTGGAGCTCAGAAATCTACATTTTCCAACACGCTTTTAGTGGATTTTTAAGTGTGCTGAAGTTTGAGGATTACGATTTACATAATCCACTAACAATAATAACCTCCCAATAATCCAGAGTGAACTAAAATCATGGAAGGAAATGCACCCAGCATAGAAGCTTTTTTTTTTTTTGTCTATTGATTTACAATTTAATTCAAATAAAAGTCTTAAGAATAACTATCTGACAGGCTTGAAACAGAACTATTTTATTGGCTTATCTTTCATAATTCCAACTTTGATTCATTAGCCATTCTAGTAAAGGGAACAGTAGAATGGAGTTTTAGTTTGACTTGGGGACTTCTGGCTCTCATCTACATTTCCCGTTTCATGTCAACCATTTCCCAGCACCACACCTCCAGTCAGTGTCCTGCACATTTAGGATGTGTATTCCACCCCATTTGTTCATTGCCAGGGAGGATCCCCATTAAGAATACCTTCCCAAGTTACGTAAGTTATTTCACAAAACAATAAAAAGTGTTCATAAATCTTTTAGTTGATAATTCAACTCCTAGGAATATATTCTAAAATTTCTCAGACAAATATGCAGAGATGTTTGGACAAGTACGTTAATTGCAGCACAGCTTATAACAGCAAGAAATTGGAATCAAACTAAGTATCTGTATCAGTTAGAATTAAGCTTGTCTGCATATAAGAGAGCATTTAAAATAATTGTCACTTAAACAAAATAGAGATATATTTTTCTCTCACCTCAAAGAAGTTCTGAGGAGGTAGGCCATCCAGGGCTGATATAATATCTTCACAGTGTCATCAGGGACCAAGGTTCCTATCTTGCCAGTTCACTATCTCAGGAAGTGGTTTCCAATCTTCAAGGTCCACCACATGGCCATGTTTGCTACATCCTCGCAGGCACCCACTTACCACCTAGGATAGCAAAGGGAGAACAGGCAGAAGTCTGAGCAACTAGGCATGTTTAAGCCAGTAATGAAAACTAAGTTTAAAGGGACTATCTCAATTATTGCACTGAACCAGGTTTACTGGATCTGACTTAAAATTTAGACTTTTCTTCCCACTTCCAAATGGATGGGAACTATTGATGAAATTTAGATGATTAATAGAAAATGTCTTTAAACTATATTTTCTCTGTTCACCTGAGAACAGCATGAGTAAATTTACAAATTCAATTACAGTATTAATTAAATTTACAAAATTTTAAAACTATTTTTAATTTAAAGTCTTGTTCGGATTGCATTATTACCTTAGTTTTGGAGGTGGACAATTGAATACTCCTTTTAAAGTCCAAAGTGTTAAATGGGACAAAAGAACCCCACCTTTGGTGTTCCTCTCAAGTCATATAATATCCTCCTTCCTGGGCCAAGGAGGAAGTGGAATCCATGTGTCTCACTCACTGTCTCCCTGCCTCATCTACTCACAATGCCCTGGGGTCAATAAAGGTCAGTTTCTCTTTTACTTCCTCTTCCTATCTCTTATGACATACCCTAGTACCAGGACCAGCCACATAATTTTTGGAGCCCAGTGCAAAAAGAGTAAGGGCCCCTTGTTAAAAAATTAGTAGAAATTTCAAGAGGGTGACAGCAGAGCATTAAACCAAGTACAGGGCCCTTCTAAGCATGGGGTTGAATGCCCACATAGCTGGTCCTGCCTGTTGCCCAGGCCTTGACATGGCAGCTTTTGGGCTTTCACTTTCCCTACATAATAACCTTCTTCTTTCTGATTCCGGCTCCTTGCATAGACCTTAAGGCTGGTTAGAATAACTTCTCTACATTTAAAGAAGCCTGGTCTTCAAGCTTATTTTCATACTGTGGATTCAAACAAAATCTAACTTGATGATAAAAGCTAATTAATGTCTTTTTAAAAAATAGCAGGTATTTCTCATGCTCTTTCCCAGAAGCCCTGTCAGTCACACTGCAATGTGGGTGATAAGATTTTCAGGATAGGGAAATAAAAACCTGAAAATATTTTTTAAATAATATCCTTGTTCCAAAGGGAAAAAATATAAATGCCTAATCTAAGAAATAGGAGATTACAAAATGAGAACAATTGGATTTGAAAAAGAACTGAGTAGAAATCCAAGAAATGAAAATACACTCATTTAAATAAAAAAGGAAACAACTGAAAAGAGAATTAGTGAACTGAAAGCTGAAAAAATAACAATGAACACAGCACAGAGAAATAAAGAAATTAAGAATATGAACAAAACATTAAGAGATACAGAGGAAAGAAAAGGGACAGTTCAGTATATTTCTAGTAGAAATTCCAGAAGAATGGAACAGAGAAGTTAGGAAAGAGGCAATATCTAAAAAGATAGTGAATGAGAATTTTCCAAAACCAAAAAAATACTTAAGGTTAAAAAATAAATAAGTAAAGAGCTGGCCCCGTGGCCAAGTGGTTAAAGTTCAGCGAGCTCTGCTTTGGCAGCCTGGGTTCGCCAGTTTGGATCCCAGGTGCGGACCTACTCTGCTAGTCAGTCATTCTGTGGAGGCATCCCACATACAAAGTGGAGGAAGTTTGGCACAGATGTTAGCTCAGAGTTAATCTTCCTCAAGCAAAAAATAAAAAATAAAAAAAGAGGAAGATTGCCTAATGGACGTTAGCTCAGGGCAAATCTTCCT
Source organism: Equus przewalskii (assembly GCF_037783145.1). NCBI lineage: Eukaryota > Metazoa > Chordata > Mammalia > Perissodactyla > Equidae > Equus > Equus przewalskii. The sequence goes on from NC_091852.1 coordinate 24,213,452, forward strand.
CACAAAAATAAATAAACACATGCATAAATAAATAAATACCACACTCAGTCATGAGCAGGATAAATAAAAACAATTCCAAACATTGTAATGAAACTACAGAATATTAAGAGAAAATCAAACAGAAAGAGATGGTAGACTATCTCAAAACGAAAAATCACACATTCAGACTGACTGCAGACTGACAGCAAACTTCTCCTTGGAAGCAAGAGATGCCAGAAGAGAATGAATTCCGTCTTCAAAGTGTTCAAGGGGAAAAGTGACACAATAGAATTCTACCCCAGATAAACGATCACTCAAGAGTGAAAGCAATATAAATACCAGCCCAAGAGAGTTAACTGACCCTCACCAAGAGAATTACTGAAAGAGAGACTTTAGCAAGAAAGAACCGAAAGCCAGAATGAAGGATAGAATTCAAGAGCAATGGTGAGAAAAGAAAAGAAAAAAAACTGGTAAAAATATGTTAACTAACAATAATAACCATTCTTTTGTATTTAAAAACAAGGTAGAACTAAAACTTCAGACAATAGCAATATGGGAGACTGAAGAAGGTTGTTTGTAGTGAAAACAGAATATGCTAACTTCCTTGCCTGTTTAGAAGGAGAATATAAATTAACTTTAGTATTTATTTTAAAATAACGTGAGCTGTATATAACAACATTTCAATGGTACCTACTAAAGGACTAGAAATAGAATGCATAATTTTTAAACTAATAGCAGAAAGAAGGAGAAATAAAGAAAACCTGACCATCCAACAGAAGATAAGAGCAAAAAAGCAAACAAAATGGAAAAACAAAAGCAAACTAAAGTGGCATAAGTAATTCCAAATATGTCACAAACCATAAATAATACAAATAAGACTCATCCACTAATAGAGATATTCATGTCAATGTTGAATGAGAAAAGCAACTTGTAAGATGACATATACAAAAAAATATGTAGGGCAAACTGTCCCTCATGTACATTTAAAACACACACATATACACTAGCACATATTGTTCTTTGACATATAATTATGCACATAAAAAATATTTAAGGGGCCAGCCCCATGGCATAGTGGTTAGGTTCAGCCCACTCTGCTTCGGAAGCCCTGGTTCACAGGTATAGATCCCAGGTGCAGCTACACCACTCATCAGTCACGCTGTGGTGGTGACCCATATATAAAGTGGAGGAAGACTGGCACAGACTTTAGCTCAGGGCTAGTCTTCCTCAAGCAAAAAATAGAGGAAGACTGGCACAGATGTTAGCTCAGGGTGAATCTTCCTCAAGCAAAAAAGAAAAAAAAGGGAGATTGGTAACAGATGTTAGCTCAGAGCTAATCTTCCTCGACAAAAGAAAAAATAATATATTTATATATAAAATAGGTAATATATATTAAAATATATATAAAATATATATTATATATATAAATCAAGATTTGGGGGGATGAAGAGAAATCTTTTACATATCTCAAAAAATGTCTAGTGCTTCAGCTTATTACAAAGTATTAGAGTATATATTTAAAAACACAAAAATACCTTTATCTAAAACTTCTTTATTATTCAGATTTTACACTGATTGAAAATGAACTTTCCACTTAATTGATCAGAATTAGTGAAGTTTTCATGGGCAAAAAGTATATAATCTGGAATACCTAATGATGGACATCAAATGATAATGAAAAGATTTTGTTTTGAACAAAATATTGTGGTCCCTTGAAATAGGGAGCATACAATGGTACCCAAAGGACTCTCTGTCACTTATTGATGAGCCTTAGGTTTTTAAAATTAGTTTCTGGGTCTCTTCAAAGAATCCAATTTTATCTCTGAGCTAGAAATCTGGAGCACAAAGAAGTCATTTTCAGAGAAAATGAATGCACAGTTTTCTTAAAAAAAATTCAGGATTCTGAATCTGGAGAAAAAAATAAAAGTAGTACTTCTATTTGAGTTGCGTTTTAGATCTAAGAAGTTTCATTTAACCCCTAGAGGGTTAATAGCTGTTCTTAGTTAAAAAAATAAATGAGATCGTTTTGTAAAATATCCTCCTTTTCATACACTAAGTGATCTCTGTAAGCTTGAACTATCGTGTTCATGAAGTTAAGATTTGTAACTGGAATGGAAAAGGAGATTTTTGTCGTTATAGAAGAAGCTTGTCTCAGTTCTTTCTATTCCTCCTTTAAATAAAAAATGCAGTTGTACTGAGCTTTGCTAACATCAGTAAAGCTCAGGCAACACCCAGTAGTGCCCTTTTTTGGGTGGCTAACTGATTTTCTCAAGGTCATGCAGGGATATGGCTCAGGAAAAAGGGGAAAACCTGAGGCTGGCCTGTGACTCTAAAATTACACTGGGCTCTTTGTGTAAGGTCCCTGGGTCATTGATCTCTAAATTAAAAATAGCTCACAATTCACCTCGGGTCCTTTTGGCTTATAAGGGCATACGAACATGGATGGCTAAGGCATGGTGGGGCAACTTCTAGGTTAAACCGAGAACTTTCCTTGTCTCCAGGATTAGAGAGCACAGAATGATAACCAAACAGCCATGCCTCTTTTTATAGATGGTCATTAAAGTGAACTCTGTCTTGGATTAGGCTGTCTCTGTGTAAGGAAATTTCTTCCATTGGCCACCCACAGGCTTTCATGGGCACAGAGATGATCAGGACTAAGGCAGTTGGAGGGGAGATAATCAGGACCAAGGCAGGCCTGAAGGGCTAGGTGTGGTGTCAGGCAGTGCAGCTTGTCCTTGCCTTTGTGCCACAGATTCTAGGAAAGAATACTTTGACGGAGTGGTCAAAAGAATGAATTGATCATAAACAAATATTCTCAGACATTGGCCAAAAATAAATATTCTTCAGTAAACCATACAAAGATTTTGTGAACTTTAAAAGAAAAACATATCCCTTGGTGCACAAAACAAGTCCTATTTTCTACACATTTAGCAGGTGTAAGTGGTGACCCTTCAGGCTGAGAAATGGGGCCCTCACACTCCTTCAGAGCTCCAGTCCATAGTGGTTTGTTGGCTCACGGGTTTGGTCAGGAGGTCAGTCAGCTCTTTGGAAAGTTATGTCAGCCTGGGGTATGGTAGTCTCCCAAGACTAGGTTTCATCTTTGATCCCTGAGTGAACAAACACAATTTGACCCAACCTCTCTGTTACTCTCAGACTCTGAGAAGCGTCCTGTCTTGACATCCCTGTGACATTAAAGGCTAAAAACGTTGAGGTAAGGCAACTAGATTTCTGTGCCCCACCAACCAGGCCAAACCACAGGCTGGGTGTAGACTTCTGTAGCCAAGCAACCCCTCAAAAGCCTCCATCGTCTATGTTGCACATGAAACTGCTTGCTATAAGAACTGCTTTTGTGAAGCCTCAGGCCTCTGACCTCAGGCAGCTTTCTTTAAAAGATGGGAAGGAGGTGTGGGAGTTAACCAGCACCAAAACTAATCAAGTCTACTGAGCTTCAGCATTTCCAAAGTTCAGGGGCCAGGATTTGTCCCTGGACTCAGCCCAGCTCAGAAATGACTAAGGCGTTTCCAGAACTGCCTCTGGGCGCTGGCCAAAGGGCAGCATGTGTATCTGTGTGTTACCAACAAAACTAAGAACTGCACTCTGATTCCTCGCCTAAGAGTGTCTCTCACCAAGTCCAAGGTCAAGAAGTTACAAAAAAAAAGGGGGTCTTAATCAGGACTAGGCTAGATTTCTGGGATGCTCCTGAGACAGATCCAGACCCTTCCCCTAAACCACACGGTGGAATAGCTCTCAGTTGTTTCTCCTGGGGCCTGCCTATTCCCTGCATAGAGAAGTATGTTCTGAATTATATGTGCTGTACTTAATTTGGCGCCTGTAGCTGTTGAGTTGCTTTTATTTCTCACTCCTCTGTACCACTTCAGGAAAACTCTTAATAGCCAAGAGGGCTTTTTAAAAAGGAGTATTACGATAAACTTGCAAGTTACACAATGGCAGGCAAAGGTATCCAAATGAAATTAGATGCCCCAATTGAAACTCTGAGTATTCTCTCAGGCAAAAACTTCCTAACCATTCTCTTTGTGAACAAGATTCAGCTCACACCCTTAAACCAGGACACCTCTCTTTATGCTGCAGGGAGGAGGACTGAGCACTCCTTTAGCCGGCAGGAGGTCCCTGACCAGAGTCACTTCCTTGAGGGAGCAGGTGACGATTCCTTTCCCTTTTGTTATAATAAACATAGTTATACACTCTAGCCTAGAATCTCACTTTTTATCGGCAATATTGCCTATAATAACTGCTTGCCTTCCAGAGTCCATCTGCCCCATCTTATTGAGACCAAAACTCCAGTGCATGGGATTGTCCCAGACACAGTTAAGCACAGTCACACTCATGCAAAGCAGTGCACTGTTCACAGGGCTTTCTCAGGCCTCTCTCACTGTGGTCCTGGGACCAGGAGAACAACCTCATTGGCAGCCCTGGGGCGATGCATAACTTGTCTACGAGCTCCCTGGTCAGATGTCATTCTCCCTCTGGGAAGATATGCTACCTCAAATTCCACCTTCAAAGAGTCATTCCTTTGGGTGAAGGCACTGGCATCTTCAAGAGTTCCCTGAGGCAGGGTAGCAGCGTGGAAAGTGTCCTGACTTTGGAGTTGGGCAGATCTGGATCCCAATACAAACTCTGCTACTTACCAGCTGTGTGACTGTGGGCCAGCAATTTAAACCTCCTGGAGCCTCAGGTTAGCTTTATGTAGAACCCAACAAACTCACAGGGCTCCTAGAAGGCAGCATCCATTTAGGCAATAGAGAGAGTACTAAACACCTACCCAGTATAGTGTAGACCCCAATAAACTATAGATGTCACTAAGATTATTAAATACAAGCACTTCCAGGAACAAAATTATTAATACCTTAACGTGAAATGGACTACTCAGATCACTTTGTAATAGTATCTAGCTAGCTCAAAACCAAGCACAGAATGAAATGAGAGCTAGATAGAACTTGGGACACTTCATAGCCCAAGAGCTATAAGAAGGATCTCAGAATAAAAGCGTATTAAGAACGAAACACAAGCTTTATTACTTTTACAATCTGGATCCCCACCTATACCCCACCTTATAATAGCTAGAGACACTGACTCAGCAAATCTGCTTGCTTAACACCACACAGTTAATTGAGCAAGAACTGGAATGAGAACCTATACACCCTGTTTTCAGTCCTGAACTCTTTTTCACCAAGTGACGAGTGTACCTATACACTGGTGAAAGGGTCATTGGAGGCAAAAACACTAGATCAGGAACCAAAAATCTACTTTCCAACTATGAAGGAACATGTGGGAAATTCTTGAGGGTAATGAAAGGTTCTACATCTTGATTGGTGTGTTGGCTATGATTACATAGATATATACATTTGTCAAATTGCATCAACTGGACACTTCAGTTCTGTGCATTTTATGGTACACAAATTACACTTTAGTTAAATTAGTTAATAAAAAGATATGTTTTCTAGCCCCAGCTCTGACACCAATTAGCTGAGTGGTCTTGGCCAAGTCAGTTCCCCTCTCTGGGCCTCAACTTTCTTGTTTTTAGAATGAAAGCTTATGATTAGACAAAGACTAAAATCTCTTCCAGTTCAACACTATGATATGGTAAACAAGACCTCTTCCTTTCGTTTTAGCCTCTATTTTATGCCCACTGAGTTCAGCAGCAGGGTCAGAGAGATTGGCACAAATTTAGGGGGAGTAAGCAGTAACTTCATGGTATGTGAAGGGAATCCAGGGTCTTTCTATTGCATCATTAACTTTCCAGCTGCACTTTAAAGAACATGATTGGTTTTCACAGGGATCCAGCAATGCAACATGATTGAGCTGTGGGATGAGGATGATCTGGACCCAGAAAAGTTGTATCTGCCACGAGAGATAACAACTTTCACATGGAGAGTGGAGAGAATGTTTCCTGGACAATGGGAATGACTGGCAGATATTAAACAGGAGGAAACTGAAGGCTCTGCCAAGTTTCATGAAAAAATGGTATTTCTCACGGTAAGGTCAAGCTGTCTCTAGTGCAGCTACTGCTTTTAAAATACAAAGGGAACATGGAAGGTTCAACAGAAGTACATCAGGCTTTGCAAAGAGTATGTGATCAAAGGCCACTTGTTTCATTTATAAAGAAAATTGAATGATTATTACAGCAATAAAAATCATCAAGGATGAATTTGGAATTTGCTGATGAACTAAAAGTTTGAGAAACATCAGTAAGGAAATCTCTAAAGGTTTTCTCCCAAAGCCCTTTGGATATAAAATGCCCACTGATGTTTGCAAGAACACATATGTAAAAGGAAGGTTAAATTGGACTTTCATGGGAGAGCATTATGCCAAGAGTTAGGGTTGGCATTATTGTAACATATTAATGAGTATTTTAAATGGTGGAATATATTCACTGGCACTAAATCTTATAGTTTGCAAACACTAACAATCTAAACACAAAATTTAACATGTATGAACCATTGGGTATTAGTGTTTACTTATGCAAACAAGACAGAAAAAAAGTCATATTTTTGTCTCAAGTTGCGTTTAAAGAGTGAGTAACATTTATTTTTCATTTTAAGTCTTTGGGGAATGACTCTGTGATGGTTAATTTTATCTGTCAACTTGACTGGGCCACAGGGTGCTCAGATGTTTAATTAAACATTATTGTGGGTGTATCTATGAGGGTGTTTCTGGATGAGACTAACATTTGAATTGGTAGACTGAGGAAAGCAGATTGCCCTCACAATGTGGATGGCCTCATCCAATCTGTTGAAGGCCTACAAAAGACTGAGTAAAAACAAAAGGCTGAGTAAGAAAGAATTTGCTTTCTCTGCCTGACTTTCTTCCAGCTGGGACATCCAGCTCCAGCCTTCAGACTCCTACTCAGACTGAAACTTACACCTTTGGCTCTCCTGTTCTCAGGCTCAAACTAGAACTACATCATCAGTTCTCCTGGTCTCCAGCTTGCCGACTGCAAGTCTTGGGACCTTTCACCATCCATAATCACATGCGCCAATTCCTTATAATAAATCTCTTCATATATATTCATTCATTCATTCATTCATATATATATCTATATATTCACACACACAGAACCAACAGGATATGTATATATGTGTATATTCTGTTTCTCTAGAGAACCCTGACTAATAAAGATCCTCTCAAATGATTCATCAATTGATTCATGTTAACATCACTCAACATTCTGGGCACTAGATATCAAAAGTTACATTCAGCGTAGCCTTTGATCCAGCAATCGTCCTTCTAGGAATTTTTCCTACAGAAATACTTGGACATGTGCAAAGAACTAAGTATAAGGATCTGGGCCATGATGTTATATAACGTCGTTCAGGCGGCACTATTCCCATTGAGGCTATATCAATGGTGCCCCTGAAGCATGACAAAGATGTTCACTGTTATATTGTTTGAAATGGCAAATGACTCAGAACAATGCAAATTGCCACTATTAAAGAATGATTAAATAAGTTATGTTACATCTGCATGATAGGATACTATGGATATTATGCCTTTGTTGAAAAAGAATGAGGTAGATCTATATAATCTGATAAGGAAAGATGTCCAAGAAAAGAAAAGCAAGGGCAAGGGCAGACCAGTGTGTATAGTGTAGAGTATATTCCCACATGTGTGTATATGTATATATGTGTGTGTGTATACAGATGTATACATACACACACACAAATAAAATTTCCGGAAGATCATATAAACTATAAATACTAGTTGCTGCTGGAAAGTGAGACTGATGACCAGAGTGACAAAGAGTTCTACTTTTTGTTGTATACCCTTTTTTAATATTTGATTTTTTTTTTACCATAGCCAAGCATTACTTTCGTAATTAAAAAAAAAACCCTAGACTAATAAAAAAGTTCATCCATTTATTTAATAATTAAGGATCACATACCAAGCAATGTGCTAAGTACCTTCCCAAGTTGAAGTGCTCATCATCCAGTTGAAATTTTCTAGTTTGTTGATGTAGTTGTTCCTGGTAGTATAGTTGGTGTTGCTGTTAAGGATGGTGAAATACTACCTATTTCATTCAACAAATATTTATTGTGCACCCTCTATGTGCTGGCACTCTTCTAGGTGCTGGGGATATATCAGTGACTGAAAGAGACAGAAACCTTTGCCTTCCTAGTTCTTACAGTCTACCTATTTAGAGTGGAAATTTTGCAGTCTGTGCATCACATTTACGTGATATACCTCATACAGTGAAGTAGTCATTCTACAAATGCTTCCAGAGGGATGGGCGCACAGGTATGTATGTGTGCATACGATGTGCATGTGCGTGTATGTACACATATGTGTCTTGGTTACAGCCCGACTGGCAACACTATGCAATGCGATCTTTATTCAGAGCAGATCAGACAGTTGTTTAAAAGGTCCCTGTAACACGTAAAATCTTAGTAACAACCAGAGGCATAGAATTCAGTGTGGGCTACCTCTGCTGCCCCCTACACTCCTCCACTCCAAAACCCTCCAGGTTGGCTATAGTTCAGGAGACGGCTAGGTTCCTAAATCCCGGCTGGCTGTAGTTTGGGAGATGGCTGGGTCCCTAAATCCTTAAAACATGTCACTAGGCCCACCCCTGACATTTCCAAAAGGCCATGGCAGCTTATAGAGATAGACGCTTGCATAGTTCACCACAGGGAGGTTACAAGTACCTCATTCTGGGTTGTCATCCTAGTTACCACTCTCTGGGGGTTGGAAGTGACTCCTTCCAACCAAGTGAATTGTTACAGCTGTTCCAGTACGTACCAAACCCTAAATGTCCAGGAGTGCCCACGGCTGTGCACACCCATAGACACACACATGAGAATCTCCCCATGCATCTTCACAACCTCTTACTGGCTTCCTTGCTAGAGTGGCTGGAACTGGCATGTGGCTCAGCAGACCTTTTCTCTTTTCTCTCCTGCTATGACCTTAACTGCTTTTGGAACCACTAGCCTCGGGCAGTCAGAAACAGCTGCTTGTCCTCCTTCAAAAATCAGAACAGATTTCTGATTGTTATTTCTACTATAACGAGACTAAGCCCTACAATCTTTCTTGCTGACTCTTTGAGTAGCTGCTGCTCACCTTTTATCACCTTATAATGATTCCCTCCCATCTGTGGAGGAATAATAGCTTCTGACTGGTGATAGGGGCAACAGATCCAATAAATGTTTTATTTAACATTTTGTAGAAAGAACTTGGGAGAACACAGTACCCGTGAGATGCCAAGACCTGGATTTTAATTTAATTTTAGAACTAAAATGTATTTAAAAAGGTAGAGTTGCCTGCTTTGGCTCTTGGGAGTATAATAAGCAGACATTGATTTCTGCTGAAGTTAACATAAAGAATTATTGAACTGAGAGGTGCAGGCTGCCCTGGTCTCCACCTCAGTTAATATTTACCTTGAAAAATAATTAATCTTGATGTTGAGTAAAAACAAGCACCAATATATCTATTTTTACTTTTTTCCATGCTGAGACAAATGTTAACTATATATATATTTAGCATTTTAATGGAATACCAGAAATTGCAAAAACTTAAACTACAAAAATTAAAGCCCACCTATGATATTCTCCATCTCCTAATGAAGTCTCATTTCCCTCTGTCATCCTTACTCAACGAAGGCACTTGCCTTATGCAGACAGCGCTGTTTGCTCCCAAAGAGGCAGCAAGCTAAGAAACACTGGAAGTGTCACCTAAATGCCTGACCCACCCCTGGCTTTTAGATGGTTTGACATCAAAAGTTTCTGTGTCTCAACACGTCTTCCATGAGCAAAGAGCAGTAGCAACAAAAGAACACATGACTGACTACATTTGGTTGTTATAAGAAAAACATGATCCATCTCAGAGACACTGTGACTTTCCTAAAGTCCATGTGCATCTTGCACCCAGAAAATACATACTCAACAGCTCAAACAGATGTGGCTGATGGCTAATAATGCTAATACAAATATTATTAGTAAAATTAAATTGCTGTCATGTAAATAATAACTGCTAATACGCATTAAGCTCTTGGCATTTACCATGTCAGCTTTGGCCCTTTACAAGGATTATCTCATTTATTCTTTACCTTAATCCCATGAAGTCAATATTATTGAGTCTATTTTATAAATGAAAAAATTAAGGATGAGAGTAAGCCCTTTGTTCATGGCCACACAGCTATTGTCAGAGTTGGGCTTTGAACCCATGCCTGTTGAAGCCACAGGCTATGTTCTTAAAATCATGTTACATTGCCTTTGCCTGGCACAGAAAGAGCTGTGCTGAGGCACAGATGCCTTGAAGGGTGAGGTAAAAGGAGGTGTTAACTCACTGGTAGGCATTTCCTAATGGTGTGCTTTTGAGAAAGATGCTACTGGGGCAGAGAAGCCGACTGACTATTAATAGAGGCACAAGGAAATCAGGAACCTCTGACGGCTTTATTTCTCCAGTGGCCAGACTCGAATTTTCCTGACCTAATTCCCATGTTGTCCCAATGCTTTTATCCTAGTCTTGATATTTGCTTTCCGAAAGAGGCCCACTTTGCAACACAGCTGTTATTCGATGCTCTTGGAGCACCTTCGGTCCCTACTTTAAGGCTGAGATATTCATTCCTAAGAGTGTTGCTGCTGGCAATGGTGGCTGCTGATGGCTCCCAGCTGCCCCTCTTTGGGAAGTGCCATCTGCAAAAGGGAGCAGCTTGACCCAAGGTTATACCCCTCCCTGTAGGCAGTCTTCATGTAATGACCAGTGGATGTAGGGAAGTACCAAGGGCTGGCCCTCTTGTCTCAAGAAGGGACCCTTCCGTTGATCCCAGGGATTGGCTAAAATCTCCCCTCCAACTACATGGCTGTTCAACTTCTCCTTCTGCCCAATTCTGCTTCCCTCACTCCCTTAAAGGTGCTGTTCCCTTTCCTAGGGACACCAATTTAAGACAACAGTTCTCATAAAAAAATGATTTGACCATAGGTCTCTTGCCCTTCCATCTCAAGTGTCAGCAAGGTTTTATATACAAGGGAGATTTAGATCTACAGTGCTGTGGTGTGTGAAACTGTTCCTTTGTGGGTGACTCACCCAATGGGCCAAGATCATTCCTCTGATAGATCCTGGGTGGAAGCTCAAGCTTCCATATCCCCACATTTCTACCCAAGCCATTCTATAAGCAGTCCTGAGTTGTCCTTGCTCTGACCTTGTAAACACATAATGAGAAGTCTTGGCATCAAAAGTCAGTGAAGGTCCTAACCACATCTCCTCACCTTGTTGTTACACAAGGATTTTATTACATCTTAAAACCCTAAATTTGGTTGCACATCCGTAGAAAATCTACAGCCTAATTTGAAGCTCCTTCCCTGATAGTAAAGGGAAGGACCTTGTAATCTTTGAAGTTTTTACTTTGTTTTTGCCAGTTTGGAATGTTACCTTTCTTCTCCACATCCAAAAGAAATAAAATGTGTGAGCAGTTTAATGAGAAAAGTCTAAATGAAATTCCAATGATCAACTGATACTTTTTCTAGCCTGTAAAGCAGAAATAAGCAAGAGATAAATGGTCAGTGAAGAAGGATACATTTACTTACACAAGATTGAATCACTGAAAAGTGCTCATCAGTTCCCCTCTAATAACCTCACGTGCCTAGAAAGGCAACTGTTAAGACAAGATCTAAGACAGGGCATTGTGCATCAAACTCACCTCTTTTCCCTGAAACTAATGGAGAGGGGAGATTTTTCAGATGTGTTTTTGCCATAGATTTTTTTTCCTTTCTTCTTTCTTTCCTTCTTCCTTCTTTTTATCTTTTGTTCATTCTTTTAAAAGACTATTCTCTCAGTTAGAGAGGAAAGGAAACTCTCATTTTCTGCTGACTAGCTTGTGCACAACTGGAAATTATAAAAGAAATTGCTGTATCATTGATGTAGTAAGAAAACAGGAAGACAATTTTCATCCCCAAATGAGCCCTCTCAGCTGAAGCTCCCTTTGTAGTTGATGACCACACGCTTTCCATCTCGGCACAGGGCCAGTTTTATTAAAATCCTATAGCAACGGCTTGTTTTTCAAACAACACTTTAAAAAGGCATTTTATGATGAATTTCCCTTAAAGTTGCTCGTGGTCATGTGTTTGCCACCTTCAAGGACTCCAATGGGAAAGGGATCTTACCTCATAGGGGCAAAGTCTGAATGTTATTTTTGTGATCAAAAGCATTTGTTGGGCCCTCAGGTAATGCTCAAGCAAAGAGGTAAATGGGCATGAAGGCACAGAAGGAGTAGGGACCCAGCTCTTAGTACATCACTTCACTAAACAAGAAGAGTAAATTCTGCATGACCTAGAAAGGCTGCCAGAAAACCCAGTTATTATGCTAGAGAATGATGTGAAAACATAAAAGATGCCTAATTTCAAGAAAACTGGATCAGAAAGAAGTAGACTATGAGGAGTTAAAGGAAGGAAGGAGAGAGATGAAGAGGGTAGTCAGGGAGAAATACTGATAATACAAAGAGAAGATGAAGGCAGAAGAAAAAGAAAAGAAAAGGAAAGAAGAGAAGAGAGGAGAGAGATGGACACTGGTCCATTATTTGCTCTATAAATTGGAAATCAGTTCCATTAATCCCAAGAGACAGCCTTGATCTAGAAAACCAGCAAGAATAGAAGTAATCAATAAACTGAAGAAGATTTAAAACTTCTTAACTGTTTTAGCACCAGTGACTAGAGAACTGTAGGACACAAATGATCAAAATTAACTTGCCTTTAAAAAGTAAAGCGATTAAACCTCCCCAAGCATATTTAAGGCGTTTTGAAGTCACACACAAATTTTGGAGTAGAAATTCTACATACTGCAGTAGCTATAGTACCGTCCAAGAGATGTTTCCTAGTGTCTGAGCTGTTAGTATTGAAAGGCCCCTTAGCAGTCAGCTTCTCCAGCACTATTTAATCCCGACTGGATTCTTTCCCACCTCTATCCTCAACAAATAGGTACTCAGCAACATTTCTAAGTATACTGTTTTTTCACTTCTATCATTGCTCTAACCATAGTAAATTCATTTAATTCTTCTGCTCTGAAAATACATACAAATAAACATGGAACTGTCATTGATCAATACCTTGTACCAACTAAAATAATCTCACAAGGGCTGGAAGGCTGTTGAGGTTAATAAACTGCATTATAACCTCTTGTGGCAATTCTTCATGCAAGGCTCCAACAGTGTTCTCAGTTATGAGGAAGCAGAGCAGGACTCCCAGTCCAATGTTACAAAAGAGGTTTCTATAGTCCTCAATCCTTTGCTTAAATTCCCCTTTAGTAACTCTGGTTTGACAGTAGTCTGGATGGAATTCCTACAGAAACTTGTATATTAAATATTGAAAACAGATACATTTGATACAAAATGCATGGTCAAGTCATAAAATCTGCCCTTCCAGGTTAAACCTCGGCTAAAAACTGAATGGAATACTCAAGGCTCTCATGGTAAGAGCAGAACCACTTGATTACTCTCATTTGATCTTAAGATATCCTTGAGTCTACCGAAGAACTATTACCAAACAGGACAACCAATCCCTCTCCAAATCTCTGTAGGTCTTTGATCTCTCTCTGAAGTTAATTCTGAAAAACTAGATAGAACCTAGGACTGGAGTATTTTTAGTTAACACTAGCAAATTCCTTCTTGAAAAACAGTGTGTGGTATATCTGGGGCAAGGATAAATCTAAGGGTAAGATATTTGGCCATTTTTAAGTGCGAACAGTTTCATTAATAGGAGATTCACTTTGTGCTTCCTTTTTTGAATATCTAAAATGCCACCACCAAGTACTCATTTGGGCTATCAAAATCTTCTTTTAAAATGTAACACCTACCACCCTCCCAAAGGTTAAGGAGCTAGAGAGTCTGCTGGGTGTTCCTACATTCACACATTAGAGTCTATTAAAATCTTAAAGTAAATCAATGTAATCAAATTTCTTTGTTTCACATTCATAGGTTCTAAGGTTCATTCAAAAATGTATGCCAGAGAATGGGCAGGGTAGGAGAGGTCTTTGGGGATGCTTTGGTGAGGAACTGAAGTCTGATTTGGGGTATGTGGGTATTGGATGCCAAGAAGATAGAAAGAAATCGGTCCAAGGAGGCAGGATAGAACATAGAAAGGGTGCTAAGGATAGTTAAAGATAAACTGCAAAAGTTCCCAAGGCTCTATTTTATAAAGAAAATCAGGCCACCTGAATCTTTTAACTGGATTTTACTTTGATCATATTCCCAACTAGTATCATTTTCTTCAAATCATTTAAAATAGAAAAAAAGAAGTACTGAAAGTCTTCTGCTAGTTGCCTAAGCCTGAATACTCTCAAGTGAATCCAATGCAACAAGTTGAAAAGTCAAAAACATTTACAACCTTTCCTTGAGATGGGAGGGAAAGGGGTCTATACCATGCCAAATAATTGGTTTGACTAGATTTTTCCTGCCTGAGATGACCCATAGCTTGGATGTCATTAAGACACAGCCTCTCTGTTTCTTTCCTGTACTCGGAGAAGGAACGTTCCATTCCACGCAATTCATGAATTTTAAAAACCGTGAACCTTCCTTCACATTCCGAAGGAACACAAACGTTTTCCTGTCAGAGAGCTGTTTTGAACATAAATGCTCAAGTGATTGCGATGGTGACAGGGAGAGGCCTTTTCAGACTGTCTTTGTTTTAAGCTGGCTAGAGGCTCCAGGACTAGGACTGCCAGTAGGGTCTGGACATATGGTTGGGCTCAGAGAGCAGGGACTGAATTTACCAACCACCAACTGCCATAACAGCCTTGTCCCTGGAGAATAGCCAACTGTTGAGCCAACTGCCAGGGCCACCATGTTGTCATTACACATGGGCCAACAGAAAATTACGCGACCAGGGAAGACCACTAGCTCCCTCTTGTGGTGGAGCACAATGGCTAAGTCCTGCCACTTTTCCATTAGAAAGACATTCCTGAATTCCGTGAACAAAGGATGAAGGCACTTCCTAAAGCAATCCTATTAGCCCATTTGAATAGTGGCTTTTATCTACACCTCTCCAGAGAGCTAATATTTACAGGCTTCTAATTCCAATGACAAAAATCATATCACTCAAACTCAAAGCTCTCCAATGCCCTTAAAATTAACTTCCAACATCATTACCACGGCTTGTAAGCACCTAAGGATATATCCCCTGCTCACCTCTCCAGCTACATCAATTGTCACTCTCACCCTCACTTTACGTTTCTTGAAATCTCTCCCTTGAGTATTTTCACACTTGATTGCTACATCTGTTAGGAATAATTATGGCTTCCCTTCCCCACCTTCATCCCATCTCATCTGGCTAAATCTTAGGCATCTGTTAGGATTTATTTTAAATACCACCTCCTCGGTAGGATTTATTTTAAATACCACCTCCTCGGGGAGGCCTTTCTTAATCCCCTAAAGTAGATCTCCCTGATCAGTCTGAATTTAGCACCTTAAATTTCCTTACCTAAGCACTCATAACACTCAATTATAATTGCTTATTTAATGTCTACCTTCTCCATTAAAAGACAATTCTACAAGGGCGTCCATTCGTCTCTTTATCGTCCATACCCAACACAAGGACTATAGATATTTACTGAGAGAATGTGTTTCAAGAAGCAAATTCTAGAACGGAAAAAGAGAAGTGACATATTATTGTGTGCCAAATATGGACCGGGCATTAGGCTAGATACTTGCATATCTGTTATTTCATTTAATCTTCTTTAATACAACCAAGGAAAGTATTATTATTCAATTTACAGTGAGGAAAGTGAAGCTCAGAGAGGTTCATGTAGCTTGACCAAAGCTATGCAGGTGAATATGTCAAATCCAGAATTCTTACTCAAGTGTAATTCCAAAGCCCGTGGACTTTCTACTGTATGATGCTCCCTCTTAAGTAGCCCAAGTTAACCAGAGACAATTCTTGCTTATT
Source organism: Equus przewalskii (assembly GCF_037783145.1). Lineage (NCBI taxonomy): Eukaryota > Metazoa > Chordata > Mammalia > Perissodactyla > Equidae > Equus > Equus przewalskii. The sequence continues at coordinate 24,229,315 of NC_091852.1, forward strand.
CATGTCAAAGAAAGCATCACATGGTATGACAATTCTCAAATAGAGAATAATCCTAAAATTATTTCTATAAACTTTAGGTGGTGTTTTTTTAGGTGGTGTTTTTGTTCTTCCATTTAAAAAGAGATTTCTTTTGATGTTCCCAATATCTTCAAAGAAAATAAGTAAGTCATCCTGAAAAGCCCTTACTAGTGACCTTTCCCAACCAGAAGGTAACAGAGCATCACAAGGCAGAGAACAGAAAGAGCACTAGATAAGGATGCCACAAAACCCTGATTCTAAGGCAAGCACTGGCCCAGACCTGAAGGAAAATCCTGACTAAGCTTTTGTTCCTCGTTTCTAAAAAGAAGAAGATGGAAGCATGGACTAGAATGGATTATTTATTTATTTGTTTTTGCTGAGGAAGATTAGCCATGAGCTAACATCTGTGCCAACCTTCCTCCATTTTATATGTGGGTCACTGGCATAGCATGGCTGAAGAGTGGTTTAGGTCCACACCTGGAATCTGAATCCACAAACCTAGGCCACGGAAGTGGAAAACACCATGGGGCCAGCCCCTAGAAGGGATTTTTTAAGGACCCCTCTAGTTCTCAAATTCTATTGTTCTAATCCAAAGTGGAGCTGGAATCTACAAACTTGATGATTTATGCTTGAAATAGGGTGGTAATTTTGTTTGGTGTTAAAAGACCTCTTCAAACTCTTCAGTTATAGAAATCAAAATCTTGTTTATGTTATCTAAGTCTTAAATAGAGCAAATAATGCGCAAAAGAATGCTATTTTCTTTTTTCCTGAAAATTCTCTCCAACTTCTCTATTTCTAAATGTAAAAAACTAGACTCAGAATTCTAATCAGATTCCAAATGGTGCTTACATGCTTTCTTGTTATGCGTCTCTTTGGAAATAGGCTTCATCTTGGAATTTTTGTACATTGTAAAGAAAGATTCTCTAGGGCCAGCCCTGGTGGCCTCATGGTTAAGTTCAGTGCATTCTGCTTCAGTCACCCCCGTTCGGTTCCCAGGAGATGACCTACACTACTCGTCTGTCAGTGGCCATGCTGTCATGGTGGCTCACATACAAAAGAGGAAGATTGGCAACAGATGTCATCTCAGGGCGAATCTTCCTCAGCAAAATAATAAAGATTCTCCACTATTTTGGCCAATCAGACCTTGAGGTCCTCCTATTTTAATAATTCCTGATGGATTGTTCAGCTATCCTTCTTGGTCTTCTAAAGAAGTATTCCCAAAGATGTTTTAAGAATCTCAGGAAGGGAAGACATCTTTCCAACCTAACTGTTCTCTGCAACAACTGATAAGTAGCACCCAGTTTGCGCTCCTACCTTGAATAAAAATACTTAACCTTCCTGGGCCTCTCTGTAAAATGAGAGCAACAATACCAACTCTAGAGCTATTAGAATAATTAATTGCAAAATGTTCATGAAAGTGCTATTCAAAGGGTAAGTCTCCATTACATTGTGTCTAGTGCTTCTACCCATAAGCTCGACCATAAGTTTAAAATTGTCTTGAGAGAGTATGGTGCCAGGGAAAGAACAGAAGACCCAGGTGTAGTCTGAGCTCTGAGCTGTAAGGCATTGAGCAAGAAGTTATTCTTAAGGCTCTATGTCTCATCCATACCTAGTGGATTATAATAAAATAAAAATGCCATGCTGACCAAACGTGCATACAACCAGAAGAGCTGGCTTCGATGCTCATTGAATCAGAATCCCAAAGGATTTTGACAAGTGGGAACCATGAACCAGCTCTAAAGACAGTTTATCTAATAAAATCCTACGTTCATGACCAAAAAGCAAACAACTAAAAATGAAACACACAATTGCAGAAAATAATGGAGACAGTGAAAAGCAAAATACAAATCAATAGCACATTGTGGTTATCCAAAAGTTAATATTTTCATGGGGTTCTGTATTGTGAGGAGCCTCATTTTCTGCACGACAGTCTTGAGATGAGTGAGCCACATCACTTCCTCAGACTTCTCCACGATGAGCAGCCCCGTTCTTTCAACCCTTCCCCAGGAGCCATGATTTGTCACCTCATCATCATCCCAGAGTTGTGTGCTTCTTCTATGGTTCTTGTTAGATTTTCTGGTTGTAAATATAGCACCTTATGTCTCTTAGATAAATTTCTTTTGATGTGGTTCATTTGGTTTATTATTCCAGGCTGTCAAAATCTTTGGGTATTTTTATTTTTTCACATTCTGTTTTCCCCTGAACGGCAATGGGATCTCAAACTCTGGCTCATGTAGAAGGACTGAAGGAATGAGAGCTGCATCATGTCAGCTTTTCTAGATATTAAATATTCTATATTTAATATGTATATATTTTATGTATAACAATATATTATATTTATTTTATGTAATATAAATATACATAAATAAAATATTTTATATTCAATTAATTTTATTATTATATTATATATTTCTTTCAATTACGGAATAGAGATCAACCATACTCATATACAGAGGTAACTAGCCCTCTTCTCAACAAAACTTATTATTTCATGAAGACTTTGGAGAAAGAATTAGGATGCTCTGGGGAATTCAAAAGAAAACTGCAGACCTGGTCCTGCTTCCAGGGAGGGAGACTTGAGATACACACATATGAATATATGGAAACCACAAATGAGTGGAACTTCATACATAAACTGTGTGGTCACACCTGGTTCCCAGGCTTGGCATCTCCTCTGTTCCTCACAAAAGGAAACGTAATATTTTCACTTGCTGAGTCACTGCATGCCCAGGACAAATCCTGACTGGGACAGAGGCATTTAAGTAGTGCACTGTCTGGAATGGCTGAGCCAATCCCTCTCATGGGCCATCCCCCCCAGCCCCACCCCATTTCTTCTACTGGATACCACCTCAGTCTGAAGCCCCAGGCTCCTCCTCCCTATATGAGTTCATTCTTTCCCTCAAGCTTCTATATGAGCCTGTGTTGCTCTGGGCACTCCTCCACTCAAGGGCTGGAGTCAGGCCCACAAATCCCAGTCCAGGGAGAGTAGTTGTGGTGCTTTTTCCTGCCAGGACTTGCCACTGGGACATCCCGCCACTCCCAGTGTGTGGCCCTCCTTGCTGACTTCTTGTTGGGATATATTAGATATTGAATTATTGCTACAGCTTTCCAACTGGCCCTTGCCCCCTGCCTTGTTTCTCCCACTACCTATTACTGCACTGTGTTCAAGTCATCTTTACAAAACATAGAAATCACCCCATAATACCTCTCTTAATGCTTTTCAGTGGTTCCCCATTTCCTACAAAATGAAGCTCCAATCTGCTTTCTGGCTCAAGCCCCTCCTGAGGACCTGACCTTTTGCTTCAAGAGTAGAGGCCACCTCTTAGTCCTTCTGTATCCTGCAAAATAAATGTGGATGGAACTGAACTGTTTCCTTGGATGCCCAATTCTACTTGTTTATTTGCACTTTTTCTAGCCATAACTGCACCTGGATCTGTTTTCAGACCCCTTCTAGTCCAGCCTCCACAGGTAGGTCTGGTGCTGGGTCCTGCCCCCTCCCCTCCTGTAGGATCCCTGCTATTTTGAAGATGTGGCTGCATAACTTCTACTCAACCTACTCTACTTATGCTGTGAGAGGTAGCTCAAGTGTCCTGAGGCAGGAGGGATTAGTCTAGAAAGAATTCATGAAGCACAAGCTTCATGGGCATATCCCTGTAAAGTTGCACAGGGCCTATGCTCCGAAGGCCTCTGTGCTTGATTTAATGCTCTCCTGCTGCCATCTTGAAATTTTAAAAAATTTTATCTTTGAGCTTCTGTTACATAAGTGAAATCTGACAAAACAATAGAGCATAAGCATGAGCAAAGGAGATACATGCAACATGCATGTCTGCCGCTATTTCTTGCTGCCACATTCACAGACAGCATTTGTGATGCTCCATGAGTACAGGATTGTGGTAAATCTACATGCATGGGACTTTAGGAAGACTCAAAGTGAGCACAAGGTGAACATGTTACATCTACAATTGAGTAAACTGACTCCCTAAAGAGGCCACTTTTTCCATTTGAACCAGAATTTGCTTTGAATGCAGAAGAAAACAGAAATACAAGCAACCAAGGACCCTATCATATCCTTCTTATTTGCATTACTTCTCTGGATTAGCCAACCATTTAAGCTGAAAATGACAACACAGAAGGAAAGGGAAAGGTAGGGCAACAGTTAGCTCCTTTTCCTTTAAGTTCTTCCTCACTTATCAGGTAGAGAGTGTTGGTGGAATCTGTATATATCAAGAAGTGAAATTTTAGAAACTGAGTTAGTTTTGTGCAGCATTTCCACTGTTCTGGTAAGAATGAAATACATATGTATTGCAAATACAATACATATGCAAATTGTATAACTACATTGATTCCGCATACAAGTTAAATGCTCTTATATTTGCATTTAAAACCGGCATTGCACAATGTAATGATGAATGGTAAAATTCATGCTAATAATTTAAATGTTTAATTTTTCATGACTTAGAATGACATTAAACAGCAAATTTAAGACACCATGACAAATCAAGAGAAAGACTACAGGAGAAAGGAAAAAGCATTATATTTTAGTACCTTTCATGGTACTTTTTTCCTGCTTTTTAAGCAAGGGACCTTGCACTTTCGTTTTACACTGGGCACTGCAAATTATGTAGCTGGCCCTTCAAAGGCAAAAAGGAACCACTTAACTATTTTGATTACCACCAAACCCCAAACTACACTTATAAAGATGGAGAGAAGACTTAGTAAGTGCCTACTACGTGTTATGTTTTAGTCTGATTAAAGACTAAATTGTCAGTTCCAACGGTGGAATTAAGAACAGGATCTTTTCCCTCTAATCTAAGGCCCGTTACACAAGGAGCACAGCCTTGATAGAAATGAACCAATGCCACCTAGACCTTGTAGGGAGAAAGGGACATGTCCCAGCCCAGGAGAAACAAGGACTACAGATCTCATCACTCTAGGCAGTGCACGCTGATGGAAGTGAGGACAAAGAGTGCCTTCTTGGGGATGGGTCTACTATTTCTGGTTAGGAAAGACACAGCAGGTCCACCAGTGGTTTCTGTCAGGTGTATCGCCAACCACAAACGCCATTGGACACATCCTGTTGTAGCAGGCTGCCCCAGATAGAGGGCTGAAGGATGTAGGCAGGATGCTAATGGAAAGTAGTCAGGCATTCATGGGCTAGGACACTCATGGACAGCAACACTCCCATAAAAAATTACACAGCATTTGCACTTACTACTGGACTTCAGGAAGTGGCTTCAACGAAGCCTCCTAGTTTCAGCTAATTCAGGAGACTGTCTGATGATTAAAAGAAAAAATCTTGTGGCAAGGAGCATTTGCTTGGAGGGGCCCAGCCCTGCTAATATAGATGATTTTCCTAGAGAACCCTAAAAATATAATCAAGAATTGGGAAAGATGCAAAGTTATGATAGCTCATCTAACCCTTGAAAGAATCTTGTGCTTTATCCTTATGTCACCTATGTTCTTCCCACCCCCCCACCATTGTGGCAGATGTCACCCCGTGTAGTGGTAGGACTCCATCGTCCTTCCCCATCCTCTGACAGAAAGTGAATTCTCAGGGCCAGGGATGATGGCTGATATTTCTATCCACCTCATGCCTCGTGCAGTGACTAATATTAGTAGCACTGCATAAATGTTTGTGGAAGGCAAAAATGTATCAGAAAGAAAAACACAACTTGGATCATTAAATGCCACATCTCATAACTAGGCATCACCCCCAGGAAAGTGGTTTCTGTGTTCTCTAAGTTCCAAGCACCAGAGAAGATGGGGTTTTGTGATTTATAAGTTTTGAAATGCTACTTGCTTACAGGAAACTGAACTTTCCTTGGTGACCTGGTGGGATGGTGAATGCAGAACACCATTCTCAGACATCACTGATCACCCACTGCATTAAATGTGGAAGATGAGCAGTTAACATCTTCCATGCCCTGTGGTCTAGACCAGCAGTTTCTCATCCCAATTGCATTTCAGTCACCTAGGGAAGGTTGGGAGTTCTCAGGATCCACTGAAGACCTACTAAATCAGAATTTGGAAGAGGTGTGGGAGATTTTTTAAAACTCCCATGTGGTCTGATATAGTTGACCCACAAACCAGCATTTGGGAACCACTGCTCTAGGATGACAAACTGTTGAAGCTTCATATGTTTCTGAGACACAATTCAATTTACACTAAGAATTAATTTCAATTATATATATGTTACACAAAACCCATGGCCAAATTCTCTTTCCGGGGTCTAAAAAAGACTTCCTAACACTCAGTGTGAAATTAATGATTTTTCCTTATCTGGGGGAAAAATATGAAGTTTTCAAACTGTAACTATTCAACAATTTACACCATACGGGTGCACCTTTTTGATAGATACATTTCACATCTCACAATGAATGAAACAGGTAGTGGAGACCTGATAGCTTACTTTAAAAAAAAAACAATACTGGGGCTAGCACACACAGGATTTCCAAACAATTAACCAGTCCCTAAAAGAACATCTCACACAGGCCCAGCCTGAAGCCCTCCAGACAGCTAGGGCTGTTCTGGTCAAGCTCACACATGGTGTCTGTCTCCTTGGCATCCCTTCCTTGGGGAACTTATCTGCTCCTCCCTTCTCTGTGATTCTGATGAGGCTGTCAATCCCAGGCATCACATCTCCTCCACTAAGAGGATAGGAATGAGACCTCTGTTGGCAGCAGAGCCTTCCCATCACCTAGATGAGTGATCATATACACAAAGCAGGCTTATTATAGAAAATGTAGATAATGCTCAAAGGTCAAAAAAAATTACCTACACTTTCCAGAAAGAACAACTGTTATTCATTTATTGTGCATCCAACTTACACACATTCATGCATACATGCACACAAGTGAATATACTGTTTTTAAATCCATTCTTTTCACTTAACAATACATCTTGAGCTTGTATGAAATATTTCTCAGGTGATGAAATATTCTTCTGCAACTTGCTATTTATTATCTGCAACAGTATGCCTTTATATGGCTGTTTCACCCCATTTCCTATTGTTGGACATTTGCATTGTTTCTAACTTTTCACTATTATAAATAATGCTCTGATTGCTCTCTCTGCTTGATCATCAATACAAATCCTGTCTTTTCCTGACACAAGACACTATTATTAGTCATTCACCGTTTTTTAAAACTGAATTTCAAATGCCTTCTGGAAAGCTGACCCCTACAGTCAGCCCTCTCCAAAGGAGAAGAAATGCGACCAGGTACGAAGAGAAAAGGAGTTTCAATCAAGCCCAATCACTCCCAAATTTCTCCTTCAGTAACAGTGAAGATCATAACGTTCTTGTAGAACAAACAGAACCATGGTTTTTTTTAGAGGGAGAGTGGGAGTGTAAAGAAAAGGGGTATATCAAATTACAGTACATACAAATTTCCTTTTTACCTTTAACGAAAAAGAACAACTTTGGTCTATTTTTAAATATAAGAGCAAGCCTTCTTCTGTGTTCGTGCTACATTTAACCTAAGATTAATCTCCTTTCTGTTGAGTTCTCTAAATTCTCCTGCATCTGACCCATGCTCTCTCTAGGCTGTGCAAGAGTACCATCTTGTGGCTGACACCAAAGATAATTAGAAAACACAGGGCTTTCTAGAGTGTGAGTATGACTGTAAGCCCCTATTTAAGAGAATGTTTGCTTCTATAGTAACAGAATATACACATCATTATTTATTGGCTTTATAAAAAATGTGTGCATATAAAGTGAACACTCAGAGAGTTTCCTGACCCCAACTGATAACATTCTAGCAAGAGTAGGAAAGTTTCAGAACCTTCTAAAACACTCATACTTGAGAGAGGAAAAATGACTATGTCAGTACTTAGCTCTCTTGTTGTGACAGTAAGTGATTCATAAGAAACTTTGTAGTAGTGAAAACACCACACAAGCAGGTGCTAGAATAACCAGGTTCCAGTCCTAGCTGCATGAGTTTCAGTGACCTCAGGTCACTTAACTTCTCAGTCTCTGAGTCTTCATCTGGAAAAGGGAGATAGCCCCTGAGCTGTGGGCCTCATAGGGATGCTGAAGTCACATATGGAAAAGGTGCTAAAACACCAGATGGAATACAAAGCCTTATTACTGTTATTCAGAACAGTCTGATTAGCAATCTGGATTTTTTTTAAAGAAATAGTTTAGCCTTGCTCCTTAAATATTCTCGGACATGATGCTAGTGGAGGAGACTGTTTCTGAGGGAGGGGCAAAGGATTCCTCTCAGGGGAAGATGTTAGGAGGAAAAGGAGTCAGCAGGAAAAGGTTCAGAAAGAAAAATTAATCCATATTTTTTTTTATTGTGGTAACATTGGTTTATAACATTATATAAATTTCAGGTGTACATAGTTATATATTTCTATTTCTGTGTAGATTACATCACGTTCACCACCCAAAGACTAATTACAATCCATCACCACACACATATGCCTAAACACCCCTTTTGCCCTCCTGCCTCCCCCTTCTCCTCTGGTAACCACCAATCCAATCTCTGTTGCTATGTGTTTGTTTGTCATTGTTTTTATCTTCTACTTATGAGTGAGATCATATGGTATTTGACTTTCTCCCTCTGACTTATTTCACTTAGCGTAATACCCTCAAGGTCCATCCATGTTGCCACAAATGGCCAGATTTCATCATTCGTTATGGCTGAATAAATTTCCATTATGTATATATACCACATCATCTTTATCCATTTGTCCTTGATGGGCACCTTCCAAGTCTTGGCTATTGTGAATAACGCTGCGATAAACATAGGGGTGCATGTATCTTTGTGCATTTGTGTTTTCAAGTTCTTTGGATAAATACTCAGCATTGGAATAGCTGGATCCTATGACAGATCTATTTTTAATTTTTTGAGGAATCTCCACACTGTTTTCTATAGTGGCTGCATCAGTTTGCACTCCCACCAGCAGTGTATGAGGGTTTCCTTCTCTCCACATCCTCTCCAATACTGATTGTTTCCATCTTGTTAATTATAGCTATTCTGATGGGGGGGGGAGGGCGAGTGAGGTGACATCTCATTATAGTTTTGACTTGCATTTACCTGATGGTTAATGATTTTGCCCATTTTTTAATTGGATTAGTTTTTTTTTTTTTGAGGAAGATTAGCCCTGAGCTAACTGCTGCCAATCCTCCTCATTTTGCTGAGGAAGACTGGCCCTGAGCTAACATCCATGCCCATCTTCCTCCACTTTATATGTGGGACGCCTACCATAGCATGGCATGCCAAGTGGTGCCATGTCCGCACCCGGGATCCGAACTGGTGAACCCCGGGCCAACGAAGCGGAACATGCGAACTTAACCACTGGCCCACCAGGCCGGCTCCTTTTTGTTGTTGAGATGTATGAGTTCTTGGTATATTTTGGACATTAACCCCTTATCTGATATATGGTTTGCAAACATCTTCTCCCAATCATTAGGTTGTTCTTTTGTCTTGTTGATGGTTTCATCCACTGTGCAGAAGCTTTTTAGTTTGATGTAGTCCATTTTCTAAATTTTTTCTATTGTTTCCTTTGCCTGGTCAGACATGGTACTTGAAAACATACTGCTAAGACCTACGTTGAAGAGTGTACTGCCTATGTTTTCTTCTAGAAGTTTCATGTTTCCAGGTCTTACATTCAAGTCCTTAAGCCATTTTGAGTTAATTTTTGTGTATGATTTAAGACAATAGTCTACTTTCATTCTTTTGCATGTGGCTGTCCAGTTTTCCCAACACCATTTATTGAAGAGACTTTCCTTTCTCCATTGTATGTTCTTGGCTCCCTTGTCAAAAATTAGCTGTCCATAGAGATTTATTTCTGGTCTCAATTCTGTTCCATTGATCTGTGTGTGTTTTTGTGCCAGTACCATGCTGTTTTGGTTACTACAGCTTTGTAGTATATTTTTTAAATCAGGGAGTGTGATACCTCCAGCTTTGTTCTTTTTTTCTCAGGATTTCTTTGGCTATTTGGGGTCTTTTGTTGTTCCATATAAATTTTAGGTTTCTTTGTTCTATTTCTGTGAAAAATGTTGTTGGAACTTTGATAGAGATTGCACTGAATCTGTAGATTGCTTTAGGAAGTATGGACATTTTAACTATGTTAATTCTTCCAATCCAAGAGCATGGAGTATCTTTCCATTTCTTTGTGTCTTCTTCAATTTCTTCAACAATGTCAACTTTTCAGTGTACAGATCTTTCACCTCTTTGGTTAAGTTTATTCCTAGATATTTTATTTTTTATTTTTTGCTTGCAGTTGTAAATGGGATTGTCTTCTTAATTTTTAGGTGTCAAGCATCTAAAGCATTAGGCGGATCCAAGGAGAGCTTTCAGAGACTGAAGACAGGTTTCTTAGGTAAAGCATTTGAAAAAGCAATAGATTATTCAGTTTAAAATGTTGGACCCATATGCTCTCTTCCTAAGCACAAGAACAACAGAAAAAAATCATAAAAGAAAAGACTGACATATTTATCTCTCTTTATAATTAAACTTCATAAGCCAAAGGTCCCAACACAAAACTGAAAGACAAGCAAACTTTATTTTTGAAAGTCATTTGCAACAAATGACAAAAGGATTTGTGTAACTGGTTTGTTTAGTTTCTAATATCCCAAAGGGTATGGATGTAAATATATACTTGATAAAAGAAGAAATATAATTTTTTAAACCATATGAAAAAGCTCAACCTTTTGTAATCAAATAAATACAACTTAAAAACTACTAGATACTATTTCTCAGCAATCAGATAGGAAAAAATAGTTTTAATGAGAACACTCAATACTGGAAAAGTTCTGTTGAGATATTCATGAATTCCTGGTAGAAGAATATATAGGTGCAATCTTTCTGGAAAGCAATTTGGCAATGTGCATCAAGGTGCTCACAAATGTGCATATTCTTTGAGCCATTGATTCCACTGCTGGAGGATAAATGGTGCAATGGATAAGAATGCAGACTCTGAGCCAGGTCACCTGAAGCTGTCCCCCAGTTCCACTGCTTACTAGCCAAACAAGTGGTCAGGAAATTGCCTAACTTCTTTGTGCCTCAGATACCTCATGCATAAAGTAGGGTAACAATGCTACCTACTTCACAAAGTAATGTGAAGATTATAGGAGTAAATGTAAGCCATTCAGAATGTGCCTGGTACATCATAAGACAGTATTAATATTCTTTTTTTTTTTTTTTGAGGAAGATTAGCCCTGAACTAACATCTGCCACCAAGCCTCCTCATTTTGCTGAAGAAGACTGACCCTGAGCTAACATCCGTGCCCATCTTCCTCTACTTTATATGTGAGACGCCTACCACAGCATGGCTTGCCAAGTGGAGCCATGTCCGCACCCAGGATCTGAACTGACAAACCCCGGACCACAGAAGCAGAACATGTGAACTTAACCTCTGTGCCACTGGGCCAGCCCCTATTGTTGAATCTAGCAATATTCTGGACATTGCATTTCTTTAGGAAATATGTGTTTAGTAGTATTTTTGGTTGGGCAATGGAGAACAAAACAGTCATGGTTTCTGACTTAAGGAACACATCTTATAGCTACAAAAAAAACCCCAATTATGCTCTTAGATGTTCATTTCAATAATATTTATAGTAGCAATGACTGGAAATGACACCAATATTCAAAAATACATGTCTATAAAGCAAAAGATTGTACAGCATTACTGTGGATTACTTTACAGTTAATAAAACTTATGTTTTGAGGCTTAATTTCTTCAGCTGGTAAATGGGGATACCACAGTGTCATTAAGAGGATCAGAATAGCAATGAGTATGAGATGGCTTTGGAAATAGTAAAGTAATATACAAATGCTAATTATTATTATTATTTGCTAGGGTCTATAGAAGCTCAATTATGAAAATTATTTTAATAAACATTTACTGAATGTTTACTATGTGCCAGATACTATACACATAATATCTCATTTAATTTGCCATTCAGGTTGACAGGTTTAGAAAATAAAAATACACACCAGTTAAATTTGAATTTCAGGCAAACAATTAATAATTTTTTAGTATAAGTATGTCCAAATGCAATTATTCATTGTTTATCTGAAATATTTGGAACATATTCATACTAAAAATTATTTATTGTTTATCTCAAACATTTGAAATGTACTTATACTAAAAATTTATTTGTTCTTTTCCGAAATTCAAATTTAACTGGGCATCCTGTATTTTATCTCGTAACCCTACATCAGTTCCACGAAATAGATACGATAATTATATATGTGAGAAAGAAAGAGAGAGACAGAAACAGAGATTCAATTTTGGTTGGTGCAATGGGCGATCATCCACCATTCCTTCTATGGACCACATAGAGGAGGAACTGTTAAATCAAGAGGCTGAATGAGAAAGCCAGATATTATTTCCTGGTTCTAATTGCTGTGTTATCGTTATTTAGAATGTTATAATTTCCCAGAATACATTAAGCCCAAATTAAAATACTAAACATAAAACCATGTTGCAAGGCAAAATTTAAATGACTTTGGAATTATCAGTCATTTTGGAAGACTGACATCAGTCCCTTCTTTTAGTGCAAATTATCTAAATGCTTATAAGCTGTTTTGAGTTGATGAGACTTCAGGGTCTGGGAGCTAAACCTCTAGCTGCTTCATTTCCATTGGATAGTAGCAGTTGACTTGTTTTCTGCCATTTCAGTGGACCTTGAAATTATCACGTCTGTTTGTTTCACTTCAGTGTGCATCCTCCCTACCCATTTGCAATCAGCACCACCCAGGGACTAAACTGTGTTAATTCACAGTGGCCCTGGTGATGAGAGAGGCATTTTCAAGAATCTTTTTACTTTTGGAGAAAAGATGTCACTTTACTTTTGCAAAAGGTGGGTACAAAAAAATAGCCAATATTCAATATATGCCAGAGTATATTGCAAAGGATAGAAGCAAGTGCGTGCGTGTGTGTGTGTGTGTGTGTGTCTTTTAGCACAGATGCCAATAAAAAAAAATGAGGTCTGAATTGGGGGAAGATACAGTGAACGGGTCCCAGGAAGCCTGGGTTCCAATCTCAGGTCTGTAATTAACTAGTTGTGTGACATTGCACTAGTCCCTTATTCTTTCTGAGCCTCATTTTCACCACCTGTAACCTGACAACAATACCTTCTCCACTCCACAGGAGTATTTTGGGACAAGGTTTCAAACCTAGAAGGCACCTTGGCTGTAGCTACTAGGAGAAGAAAGATTATAACTGGTTCAAATCGAAATGATTTCAGAAATAAAGGGACAAACTTCAAATCATTACTGCCCATCTGGGAAGTCTGATGATAAGACAGTATTCTGTTAAAGACAACAATATTTTCAAAAGCACCAGAGGAGATGAGAATAAAAATGTCAGAGCTGAAGACAAAGGTTTCTATCAGCGTATATCACACTTTCGTGTGATCAGAATCATCTGGGAAACTGGTTAAATGTGTAAATTTCTGGGCCACATACCAGAGATTATAAGGCAGTAGGACTGGAGTTGGCCAAGGAATCTGCATGTTTACTAAGCTCCCTGGGTGATTCACAGGCAGGTGGTCCATTTAGGACACTTTGAAAAACAACTCTTACCAATCATTACCAATAATTACCAATCAAATACAAATACATGGTTAAGATTTTTAAAGACAATGAAGTAAAAAGAAACTGGTAGACAGCAAAGGGTAGACTTGATTCAATATAAAATTCTGGGACAGGAGAGACAAGACCCTCGCAAGAGTGTAGTGAGGAGAGAAGGATTCACAGCAATGTATGATCTCTCCGAATGTCTCTAAGGTTGATCTACAAGAGCTAGTAGATGAAGATGATGGAGGAAAATGGACAAACCCAAGAGTCAAAGAGGCCATAAAAAATTGGAAGAAAACCATGAGAAGATAGACAGAAATGGCCATTGGATAGAGTCTTTCGCATGGTAGAATTGTTGAGGCCTACAAAGATGGGAGAGATTTGGGAAAGCCACTAGTCAGAGGGGGAAATCTATTCATCAAAAAGGAGAGTGAGAGCCAAGTGAATGAGAAAACAGTAAAAATGTGAGTATCTTATATTTATAAGAAAAAGATATGCAATGTTCATTGAAAGTTTGCTGGTGGGAAACAAAATATGTTCAATATGTAATTTTCTTTAAAAAAATATCCTACAAGAATTTTAGGCTAAGAGATGAGAAAGTACTTTGAAAAGCATAAAGAATAAATGATATGGTTATCGCTTGTAGTATTTTCTGTGACTATCAAATTCACTCACTGCCTGCCTGGCTTGGAAGCTAGTTAAGCAGGGCTACATGGTACCATCTTTGGATCGCCAGTGCCTACTACAGTGTCTGGCATATAATGGGCACTAACTGGATGGATGGATGGATGGATGGATGAGTGGGTAGGTGGGTGGATGGATAGATAGATGGATGGGTGGGCGAATTGGGTTAACATGGGAAAAAACAAGGGAAGAGTTGCATGTTCACATAATATTCACCAAAATTCACAAGCTTCATTCTCTGCTTTTCTTGGGCTGGGCTGCTAAGTGGTTGTCATAAGTCTTAGGCATATTTTAGTACTAATACCCACTGGCAGTCATGCATGAACCTCTGACTGAGGCATATTTGTCTTCCTGAAGGAAGAATATCTTGATTCATTTTACTTGGTGTGCCAATTATCTACCTGTTGTCCTTCAGCTCCACACCCACCTTCTTCCATCTATTCTGTCTTCATCTTCCATCTATTTGCTGGGGCTTGATAACTACAAACTACATTTCCCAGACTCCCTCACTAGCTGGCTTTCTGTTAAATTCCAGCAAGAGAAAGAATCATTATTTCTTTCTCATACTCCTTTGCTTCTGTTAGTGTTTCTGGAAGTAACTGCATCCTGTTGGTGATCTAAGCTTCTGCTATAACTGCCCTTCTTTGGTGATACCAGTGCTGTCCAGAGAGACCAACCTCTTAAAGTCCTAGCACCAGCTAGCTGGAACCCCTAGAAGTCTGCTCTTAGGCTTTGATAACATCTCCTCTTCTCTTTTATTCCCAGTCCATACAGCTGGTAGCTGCTTCCTACAGATACTAATCTCTAGGTATCACTCTTTCTCCTTTTTGTTGCCTGAACTCTCTTGCTTTTTCTTTTTAGCTCTTCTATCCCTTCCAACACCCATAAGGTCAAAATTTGTATTAAATTCCCTCTATTTGAAACTTCTAATTGAAACAGAAGTGGTATCTGTTTTTCTAACCATACTCTGACTGATACATTTGGTAAAATCAGGGGAGATATGATTGCATTAGGTGTCGCAAACACAGGTTAGAGAACGTTTCATATGTTCCATAAGAATCCAGAATTGAAACTGAAATTAAATTGGAGAATTAGATTATTATTGAATGGCATATATAGTGGGTAAAATGCCTTCTCTCTCATCCTGGAATATCTCCTTGCTTATTTTACTTTATTATTATTGTTATTTTTTAAGCTGTCTGCTTTTTTACACAGATCTATAAGAATCTCCTCCTCATGGAAGCCTCTCTGATTACCCCAACTAATCTTGCTCTTACTTACTCTGAATTCTTTTGGTTCTTTGGTTCTCATTTATTGAGTGTTTCCCCAGGTATGCTATCAATCAGTCTTCCCCGGAATCACTCCCCAAGTGACCATCAGAATTCTCAGAAAAATATATACAGATGCCACGACCCCACTCCCATTCCTAACCTCCTGAGCCAGAATTTCCAGAGTAAGGGGTGAGGGAGGTGGGGTAGAGAAGGCAAATATGTTTTTTATACTCCTAAGATAATAAACCTCTCAAGATCAGGGCCCTTCTATTTCTAATGTAGCTTTTACTGTGCCTAACACAATTTAAAGAGACGCAATGAAAATTAGTCCACTTTTCCAATGAATTGATCGAGAGAAGATTCCCAGGAAGACCAGGTGGTGTCACTACTGCCTAATTAATATTTCTGGCCCAATATAAACCATTTCACATAGCAAAATTTGACCTTCCCTGGACTCACTGATTCTATACTTGAATCCACCTTTTTATGAGTTTTCTTTCCCAGGAAAGAATTGCATAAAACTCACCAAGAAAATAGACAGCAAAACCTAAACAGTGTAAATAACTTGGATTCTCTGATAGAGAAAGATGGCATGTCCTGACTTCATATGAGGAAGAAAGAACTAAAAAGAGCAGAAGTAAGCCTCTCCTTGGCCCAAGGCCTGAGATTTCATTGCATTAGGTTCTTGGCATTAGCATTCTGAAGAGCAAGCTTAAAAAACAAATGCTTAACGAGCTTGCAAGAAAAACTAAACTTCAAACAGATTACATTTTTATTCACCTTTTGCAATCCCATTAGTTTTCAATTACATTTGGAGTTGTTATTTGAAAATTTAATTTTCCTTTTGTGTCTACTACTTTCACATTATTGACTTAAAATGTTCCTGATTCTTGGATGAGCAAACCAATTTAGGTTTACATTAAGATATTTATTATGTTACTTCTAAGGCAATATAGAACCCTCACCTATGACAGAAGCTGTTTAGTAATTACTTCTAATTACTAACGGGTTGAGAACAGCATGTTTTCCAAAAGCAGTTTCCATACAAGCTGAGACCTGACTATATTTTAACATTTCTGAATTCCAATTCTCCAGTTGCATTAAAAATCCATTAAGATAGTTGAAACGAAAGGAACTCTAGATTATGGGTCCTAAAGGGACCTTCAAAGGTCACCCTTCTTAGGTAGTACCATGCCTTGATCTTCTCCATTTGAGCAACTATCTTCAGAAAAATAGATTTCCTGGATAATCAGCCCCTTCTTCATATTGATTGACCACAAAATTATTGTGTTCAGAGGCTTACCGTTCAATGAAGAGCGAGGTATTAAATGGTGAACAGATCTCCAGTAGTAGAAATGGGCCCCCTCCTCATCCTTTCTTAGCTGGATAGTCCTAGAGAGACTTTGAATCCCTAATCACTCCTAGATTCCTCTCCTTCAAGATTTACTCCCCTAAACATCCACTAAACTACTCCTGCTTTCCCAAGGAACAGCCAGCCTCTACTTACATTTTGCAATAATCTGCTGGAGGAGTTTGTGTGTCATTGGCTGCAGGTCAGTCTTCTCACTTATAGGGTATCAACCTAGTCCCATCTGTTCCCCACTTAGTACTGAAGAAGCTGTGGCCTTTGGGGGTTAATCAGTTACTTCCCAGCACTCTGTTCAGAGATTGAGTCAATGACATTTACAAGTTTTCCTCCCACTCACTTTGTGGGACCCTCACTTGAGGTGGACTCAGGTTGTTGGACCTTGATGACTTTACGGTTTCAGTCGTGGGGGGCTCTTTTGAAACAATAGCAATGCTGCCAGAAAAAAAAAAAAATGGAAGTAGCTTTTTGGGCAATACTCTTCATTTAGCCAGGACTCACCCTCATTGGAAAACAACTTTCTAGAGACTCTATATGAAGATAAAAGTTAATTTTCTAAGTTGTCAATACCAGCTTTTTATTCTTTAACAAGGGCTATTTATCCATGGCCAAGTTTTTGCCAAAGACATTGAAATTCATTCCTTCTCTCTCTCTTCCTCCCTCTCTCTTTTTTTCTTTCTTTCTCTCTTTCTCCCTGTCTTTTTTCTTGCTTGCTTGCTTGCTTTCCTGGTCTTAAAAAAAAAAAAAAAAAAAAAAGCCGCTCGCTCCTTTCTTCCACAAACAGCAAGATTCCACTCACTGCCTTACTCCCAGACCTAAATCACTGTCTCCTGGCTTCCTGCACGTCCAAAGGCTGGGTAACTAACTGCCTTTCTTTTTGAGAACTTTATAACACCAGCTGTTTAATATCTATAAGCTTTTGTGTCCTCCACTAACACCCACCTCTCACCTCTCACTCCCACCCACTCAACCTCTACCCTCCAACACAACCCTAGTGTTGAAAATGTGTCGGATAAAAGACCTTCCATTCCCTGATATCCAAATTGGGAACCTGAGCCACAGTCAAGATGCTGTTGCACATCATTGGGTTGTAACTGTCATCGTCACAATTTCAAGTAACCTGTCAACCTTCAGCTGCTCCAATTTCATGATCTTGCCCCGCAGAGGACCAGAAACCAAGGGCAGATGCTTCAGTCTTTTAGAAAATACTTGTAAAATTATAATGGAATGAGAGATTTTGAAGTGTTTTCCAAATTTCTAAATAAAGGAAAATCTTCTGACACACATCAGGGAAAGATTATTGTACCAGACGAACTGATAGCACTTAGGGTATCATTTGCTGCAGTTTGACAGCAGGGCTGTTTCTGCCATCACTTGCACTTCCCATACTCAGTTTCTCTTCAGCTTCCCTCCAGCAAATAAAAATTTCAGGGATTTCCAAAAGCCCAAAAATATAAGTTGCTACCTGATACCTAACAGCTGTATTTTCCAAGCCACACAGATGTTAGATTTCTTCATGGACTTCAGACCTGGCCTGGAATTCTAGAAAATGCAGTTTTTTTTCCTGGCCCACAAGGCTCACTTCCTCCCCAAGCCTGTCCAGAGATCCCCACCATCTTTAATTTCCTTAGCACTTACCACTTGTACTACTTATTGACAGCAAAAAATGCTTCAGGATACAAAGAAACCTTAAGATTCTCCACCCTTCTTCCCATCTGATGCTGGCCTCTTTCCGACCTCACCACCCAAGGACCAACTAGTGATAAACCACTCCTAGGGATGAGGAATCGACTAGTTCCTTATATGCTTTATTATGATTAATCTCTTTATTATAATAACACATCCACAGTAGAAAGTTAAGAGAGAAAAAAAGGAGAAAAAAAAATTAAACCTCCCTATAATCACCACACACTCAGAAGAAACTTTGGTTATCAAACAGTATTAGGGTGTTATCCCATTATAATAATAAAAATTATATATATAAGTATATATTATAAGGCCATAATGAATATTTTTATGACTAAACCTTTTGTGTGAAGCTATGAATGTTTTTCAAGATAAATTTTTAGAAAATTAATTCTTAGAGTAATCAATCAAAATTTTAAGCTGTCTGATAATAGTAATCACAATAATACTATTAATATTAATGACAAGTATTCCTGGAGCATACTACACATCAAATACTCTGTCAAGTACTTTATATTTACAACAATCTTAGGAGGTGGATACTCTAGCATCTTCATTTAAAACAAAGAAACTGAGGCTTGGAAACTTACCTGAGTTCTCTCAGAAGGTGTGCTAGAAAATGAGGGATCACGGATTCAAACCCAGTTCTATTTCTACAAACCACACTCTTTCCATTACACACATAAAGGAGGATTCTCTCACTGTGCTACAACGGATAAATGACTAGTGTTTACTAAAACAACTCAAGTTCAGTGAACCAAAGGATACCATATTGGGAGGAGCCACAAAAGTACTTAAATTCAATCCTTATCTGATATGTGAGTCATCCCCTCAACATTCCCTACAAGGATCTCTTAACCTTTATTTAGTTACCCTTAAAGACAACAAACTCTCTCTCTTAGACATTTTACCTTTGAACGACTCTAACAGCTAGAAAATTCATTTTTACTCTGAACTGAAAATTGTCTCCTTTTAGGCACCAACCACCAGCGCTAGGTCTAGCCCCAAGGTCACAAGGACATCATCCCTCCTCTCTGCAATGTGACAGCACTTCCCATGCATCATCAGGTTTTTTCCAAGCCCGGGGTTCCTTTAACCACTGAGTATTCTCACCACTGGGGAGACTTCTGCTGACCATGCTCCAGGCTGTGCATCTCTCAACAAGGCCAGACACCACGGGCACGCAGTACCTCAAGGAATCACCGACAGCGCGGCGGCCGAGGTGGCGCTGTGCGAGAACGCGCGGGGCGTGCGCTTCACGTCCACGTCGGGTCGTGGCACGCAGACGCCATGCAGAGCCTCCGCACGACAGGCCGTGCCCCGACGCCAGGGGCTGACCGCGGCCCGGCTCCGGCAGCCCACGCCTTTGTGGAGAGCAAGCGTCCTCAACAAGAGCTGGGGGCATCTCTGGTGTCCTGAACAGGGAGCAGGGCCCCGTCTTGGAGGAGTGCCAGGTGGCCGGCACCCCCATGTGTGTCGGGAAGGCCTACTTGCCCGCCCATCAACGGGTCCTTTGGCTTCACTGCCGACCTCAGGTCTCACACGGGCGGCCAGGCCTTCCCCAGGGCGTGTCTGACCCCCGGCGCACTCTGTCCGGAGACCCCTTCGACGACCCAGCCGCCCCTGCCAGGTCGCAACAGAGACATGCAAGCACAGAGGGCTGAAGGAAGGCATCCCAGCCCTGGACAACTTCGGGGACAGACTGTAGGCGGCTCTCCCCGCAGCCCCGGCCGCCCCAGGAGGACTCGGGACAATGGGCCACACAAGAGGCCCTCGTGTTCGCCCCGGGACGCCTCGCGAGACTAAGCAGACACACGGCTGCTCCGTCTGCCGGGTTTCTGGGGCCCATTCCGTGCGTCGCTCGGCGTGAAGACTTGGTGCCATTTCTTTGGATATTTATTACAAGATTTCAGAGGCAACAGAAATGCCCTTGCCGCAGGTACGTATTTGGCTGGAGACCGGAGGCGGGGGGGTTGGAGTGGGTGGGGATGGGACACACTGAACACTTTTTTTTTTTCATTTCTTCAGAGGGAAACTCAAATGCCCCAAAAAATTTTAAATGCATTAAGAGGATTATTTGGGTAAATGCCCTGTAGTGGATTTTCCCCTAAAAGGGGGAAGGAACAAGGTGGGTAGACATTTCTCTTTGGACACACACCAGAAGGCAGAAAATCTTATGTGGTGTCACCATGAGCACCTGCAGCTGTATTAGTGCCATTGGAAAGTAAATTTGATATGGTAGTGACAAAGAAAAGAATCTGTCTGGGGTAGAGAGAGATGTAAATCGGGAACATGGCGTGTTAAGTGAAAGAACTGACACACACAGAAGGTTCTAAGGTAGCACAGAGAAGGGAGTGATTAACTCAGCGTGAGGGTGAAGGAGTAATTCATTCATTCATTCCAGAAACATTTCCTGAACACGTGCTCTGTGCTGCAGTGGGCCCAAATCTGGACAAATATTTTCCAGTAGAGAGGGAAAGAGGCGTTTCAGGAAGAGGAGACCACATATATGTATAGATACCTGAAAGATCATGGTGTGTTTGAAGAACTCTAAGACATTCCAAATTGTGGAGAATAAAATTTTAAGGAGAAAAGCAGCAGGTGTGGCTCAAGTAGGCAAGAATTCATACTATTTATTGAGCACAGTAATTCATATGTATTGGGTGCAATAATTTGCACTATCTGCAGGAAACAGTGTAAGTTTTGTGGAGGTTCAAACCCCAGCCAGTGTTTGTCTATATTAGGTGCTTGATAAAAGTCTTAAACTGCTAGTAGGGTTTACGTACTTACACCTATGGGAGTGTCTGACCTTTCTGGCCTCAGCCTGCAGCCCTCTTGAGAGGGTGGGGTGGGGGTCACAGGAGTCAGGGAATTGCCATACTCTCCCTGAGGCTAGGGGACCATCAGCTGGTGGTGGCTCTTCCCCACCCAGCTGTCCTCCAAGGGACAGGATTGGTGTTATCGGGTATAACATGGCTACCTCTCCTTATACTGACTTTCCCGCCTTCCCTGAACTCCACTGGGAGAAGATTTAGGTCATTTTTTCATGGAGGAGTCCTGTAGGACCCAAAGCAGTAGAGAGTTGGGGGCAGAAACAAATTGTGCCTTTTTAAAAAAATAGTTAACATTCTTCTTATATCTCAGAAGAACAAGTCATCCAAGTTTGGGGGCTTTTAGAATGTGTCTCCATGAAGGCTTGCTCCCTTCCTAACTCTTCCTCTATCTCCTTATCATCTTATCTTCTCCTGCTCTATTTAGGCCCCACTCCTCCATGTCTATCTCCCTTTCCCCTTTCTATCACTCCCTCTATTCCTGCCAGAATGTAGATCTCTGGTTCCAGGCACTTCTTGAGTCTAGAATATTCTGCAACCTCAGGTTTGAGTTGGTTGCTGGTGGAAGCTTTCTCTGATCTTCCTTCTGAAGGGTGCATTCTCCTGTGGAAGGGACCTGCTGTGAGGGTACATCACCAACTGTGGGCCTGCCTTCAGTTCACCTTCTGACATCCCTTAAAGACTAACAAACTTCATCTGTGAGAGAAGTAGTTTTTCCCCAAAGATTACCCTGTCTAGTCTATATAAGGAGTATGTCCTCTTATTAATATAGCTTTTAACCCTGCTCCTTTTGAATTAGTGACACTAGACATCTCTTCTGGCCTGGTTTTCATTAAGGCTTTCCACGTGAATTGAAAAATCCTTCTGCATGGGGCACCTGAGACAATGAGAACCAGTGTACTCAAAGTTTCTTCCTCATTGCCAGGTTTTTTCCTGATAAAAGTCTAAGAAGGGTGTGTGTGTGTGTGTTGGGGTAGGGTTGGGTGGGGTGTTCATTTTATTTCACCAGATATGTAAATATTTGAAATTTGAAAAGTAATCACATTTCTCCATCTCCATTGAGGACAGAAAAACCAGAAAGAGGCTTGCATTGTCAAAAAGGTTTCAGTAAAGCATTTATCACAAGGATACACACATTTGATACCTGGAGGTTATTATTATTCTTACAAAAGGTGCATCCCCCTAGGGGCCTTAGGATATGCTGGTCTAGGTGGAACCTACCTTCTCCTCAGCTTAGCGGAGGTTTGTGACGCCTCTTGGGGAGGAGGGGTTGAAATCATTTACCTCTCAGTATAGTCCTGAACCTTAGATTCTAACAGGGGACATGGTTGCATCTTTTTCTTTTTTTAACCTGAGCCAGGATTTTAATACATTTTCTTCTTCCACCCAGATGTCCTTTCGACATATTGAAGCTAAGGCAGAAAGGACACACTACTTATAATATTTTGTTTTTGGACGAGTTAATCATTTATTTCTGCTGTCATCGGAGGGAGCACCTCAAAGCAGCCCCATTCTCTGAGTCCATACTACCAGTGCTTATAGTGACAAGTGGAAACACGCGAGTACCCAGAGACATCACTTGCCAGCCTGAAATAACTGGAAAAAAGCCAGGACTACTTTAGGTCACTATTCTTCCTGAATCACTGCTTCTGTTGTATTCCCTACATAATGGAGCTTAATTTGTCTTTAAAAGTGAGGGAGTTTTCCTTAATCCAGCAATCCCACTTTGGGGACTTTGATAGAAATAAAATCACCTTCATATAATGGTGTGTGTAAAAATTGTTTAATATGGCATTATTTATAGGATCAAATTAAACAAGTAAATTTTTCTTTCTTTTACATTAGTTTGTCAGTTGCTATGAGTGCATGTTATCCTTTTAGATTTTGAAAGGAAAGTTAATATAGAACATGATTTGTTTTAAGAGTGAGGATAGCATGGGTGATCAGGAAAAAAGAAAACACTTCAAGATGACATTATGAGTCACTGGACTAGTTATTGTTTATTGTATAACTTGGCCATTCAACAAGAGGCTAATATATACCAGAACTGGCATCGGAAAATATTTGATACCATGTAAGTCTTTGTTTTCCTTTGGACAAGGAAGAGGTCTTTGGTCAGTATTTCAGACCCTCAGGAAAACAATGTCAAAACCAAACTGCCATGCTACCAGCTACCAGCATATTTATGCTATGAGCATATTGAGTTCAGGTGGAAGAGATGTATTGAGCAACTATTATGGATGCTGGGTAAGATGCAGGGCTATGAAAATGAAAAAGAGATGGCTCAGCTCTCAAGATACTCAGTGTAGTTGGGTGGAGATGGGGAGGGTGGCAGACACATAAATAAGGAGGATGCTGCTCCTAATGATAACAATGATGCAAATGTACTTTTATGGAGAAAAGACATCATTGGTCACTGGACCTGAAGGAATAAAGGCATGAGGATGTATGGGCGAGCCTGGGAACATTTGGTATTATCAGGGTAAGAAGTGCAAGATAAGGAGAGGCAGTAGATGCAACTGGGAAGACTAGTCATAGTCAGGCCACAGAAGACCTTGCATGGTATTCTGTGGGACTTGAAATTTTTTCCTGTAGTCAATGAGGAACACTCAAAGGTTTTCCAAAGGAGAGTGATATAGTCAGATTTGCATTTCAAATAGATCACTCCAGACTCGGACAGGCACATACCCAAGGGCAGGGAGTCCAAGTAGATGACAGAGGAATAGTCTCAATGAGACTATTGAGACCCAATAGTCTCACTGGAGCCTGCATGTGGGCAGTGATAACAGGGAGAGGAAGGATGGCTTCGAGAGAGATTTAGACTAAAATAGGTAGGAAGATGTGATTGACTGGATGTGGGGATGAAAGAGCCCCTAAGATGACTAGTATGGTTTTGGTTTGGATGTCTGGGTAGATAAAGATAAATAATAGAGCAACACAGGTGCATTAGGAGAAGCAAGATAAGTTTAGTTTCAGAAAAGTCTAAGATGACTATGAGGTATACAGATGGAAATGTTTTGTAACCAGTTGGCCACATAAATCTGGGACTCAGGAGAGAAGTCAAGACCAGAGCTGTGGACTTGGAAGTCATGGGATGAACTTGCTTGGATGGATTTAGGAGTCACATTCATTAAGGGCCAGGCCCTGAACTTGACTTTGGGTATACAGTTGATGCACAAAATATTCATGGTTCTTGTCTCACAGAGTTAACCATCTAGTTGGGGAGATAGGCATTAATCAAAAAAGTCACATAGGGCCTGGCCTTGTGGCTAAATGGTTAAGGTTCCATGCACTCTGCTTCAGCAGCATGTACCGAGGTTCACGGGTTTGGATCCCAGGCGTGGACCTACTCCACTCACCAGCCATGCTTTGGGGGTGTCCCAAATACAAAGAAATAGAGGAGGATCGGTACAGATGTTAGCTCAGGGCTAGTCTTCTTCAAGCAAAAAAAAGAGGAGAATTGGCAGCAGATGTTAGCTCAGGGAAAATCTTCCTCAGCAAAAAAAAAAAGTCACATAGAAATGTCATGGCAAATTGTGCTTGTGCTGGGTGCTATAATGGAAAAGTGAAGCTCTTACAAGACAGTATAAGACAAGGACCTGATATGCCACAGGAGGTCATAGATACTCTCTCTAAGGAAATAACATATAGAGGGATACAGTCACAGCCCATGGAAGAACAGTAGGCCAAAATAACACCAAATGAGAAAGGAGGACTGAAAAGGAGGAAAAATACAGAAAGAGACGTGGACAATAGAAGGAAATTTTGTCAAGGAAGTAGAAAATTGCAAGAGATAATATTCATAAGTAGCATAAGGGCTAAAAAGGCCATTTATTGCAAGTATGGAGGTCACTGGTGATGTTCTCAAGCAGTTCTTGTAGAATCAGAAGCCAGATTTTAATGAGTTGAAGAGTGAATAAGGATCTCATCAATATGGTGGTGTAGGCAGACTCTGAACTCACCTCCTCCCATGAGCAAAACCAGGTTACAGCTATTCTTGGAAAAAGTACCCCTGAGAGAGAACTGAAAACTGAAAACCCACAAGAAGGGACAGTCCTGACTGAGGTGGAAGAAGCAAAAATTCCTTTCTGAAGAGCAAAAAGCCACCTTTGCCAGCTGTGGAACTTTACAGCCAGCTGACCGGGAGCAAGCCTAAAGTACACAGCCTTCCCTGGAAGAGTGGGACAACTAAGCAGGGGCGCATTACCACCATAAGCATCCTTTGGACTCAGCTCAACTGAGGTGAGTCTCATAGTATCTGGCTTAGTTGGCTGTTAACTGCAACAGGGAATACCTCCAGAAAAGCTATGGACATAAGCATAAAACCCAGCTTTTAAAGGGCCCACACACAAATTCACCCATCTCAGAAAGCAACCTAAAATCACCAGAAAGAAAGGTGCACGGTCTTTTGGTGAAAACAGACTCACCTGGTAGACCCTGGGGGCATCTCGTTGAGATATGAGACGTCTCTGGGGACTGAGACAGTGGCAGGAGCCATTGTGGTGACCTAGTACAGTCGTGCTGGCACAAACACTGGCAGATGCCATTGGAGTTCTTCCGCTGGCCTGTTAGCCCAGGGGTCTGCCACACCCACTAGAGTGCCAATATAATACAGCTCAGCCAGGGCAGGCCACCAGCTCTAGGGACTGGCCCCACCCAACAGCAAGCCCTCAGGCTACTTGTCAGCCTCTATAGACTGGGTGCCTCGATACTCTGCAGCCAGGTGAGTATATCCACCTCTGTGGGGCAGGGCCTGTCTGAGGACCAGATGAACTATGGAGATCATTGGTGAAGAGTGTGGGGTCCTCTGCAGTGGGGCAACTGGGTATGCTCCAGGGGGTCAGGACGTGTGCTCGGGCCAGGACTGTGTTGACAGTGTGTCTGGACCTGTGGGGGATGGGGCTTATCAGCAACAGAAGACCTGTGCACAAACAGCCACATAGGGGGTCGGCCTCACCTTCCAAAGCCTGAAGAAATTGGTTGCCCCCATGCCTGAGGCCACTCAGCTGCAATCCTGAGAGAGCTGATGACAGCCTTGCAGGCCTGAGGCCTACAGCAATTGTAAGCCCCTGAGCCTAGTAGGCAGCCACACTGGGGGCCTACTCACTTAACAGAAAAGCTGCAACAGGAGTGTGCCATTAAACCTTGCAGCCAACTGTGCTAGGTCTCCCCAAAACCAATTTATAAACAGCTGACCAGGAGGGGAAAACCTAGACTCCCTGGATACCTGCAGCAAGAGCAACCCTGCTGCAGCAGAAGGACGCATGTAGCCCACACAGGGGTCACTCTTGGGACATTTGGACTGGTGAAAAGAGGGAAGCACAGTGCTGGACCTCAAAAGGTGTCTCCTACATAAGGCCACTTCCATAGCAGGAGACATAGCTGACCCACCTAATACATAGATATAAACACAGAGAAAGAGGCAAAATGAGGAGGCAAAGGAATAGGTTCCAAGCAAGGGAACAGGGTAACACCCCAGAAAAATAGCTAAATGAAACAATCTACCTGAAAAAGAGTTCAAACAAAAAGCCATAAGGATGCTCACTGACCTTGGGAGAAGACTGGTTGAGCACAGTGAGAATGTCAACAAAGAATTGGAAAGTATAAAAAAGAACCAATCAAAAATGAAGAATACAATACTGTAAATGAAAAATTCACAAGAAGGACTCAATAGCAGAGTAGATGATATAGAAGAACAGATCAGTGAGCTGGACGAAAGACTAGAGGAAATCACCCAAGCTGAGAAGATAAAAGAAAAAAGAATTAAAAAGAATGAGAACAGCCTAAGGGAACTCTGGGTCAATATCAAGCATGCTAACATTTGTATTATAGGTGTCCCAGAGGAGAAGAGAAAGGCAAAGGGGCAGAGAATCTATTTGAAGAAATAATAGCTGAAAACTTTGTTAACCTAAGAAGGAAACAGACGTCCAAGTACAGGAATCACAGAGAGCACCAAACAAGATAAAGCCAAAGAGGCCCACAGCAAGAGACGTTATAATTAAAATGTCCAAAATTAAAGATAAAGAGAGAATCCTGAAAGCTGCAATAGAAAGGCAACAACTGACATTCAAAGGAAACCCCATAAGGCTGTCAGCTGACTTCTCAGCCGAAACCCTACAGGCTAGAAGAGAGTGGCATGATATATTTAAAGTGCTGAAAGGAAAAAAACCTACAGCCAAGAATACTCTACCCAGCAAGGTTATCATTCAGAATGGAAGGAGATATAAAGAGTTTCCCAGACAAGCAAAAATTAAAGGAGTTTATCACCAAGAAACCAATGCTACAAGAAATTCTAAAGGGACTTATTTAAGTGGGAAAGAGAAGACCATAAATAGTAATAAGAAAATTATCAACAACAACAAAAAAGACAGTAAAGTCACTGGTAAAGGCAAAAATACAGTAAAGATAGCAGATCAACCACCTATGAAGATAATATGAAGGTTAAAAGACAAAAGTACTAAAATTACCTATTTCAATGATAAGGTAATGGGTACACGGACACAAAATAAGAGGTTAAATATGCTATCAAAAACATAAGGGGCAGGGGCCGGCCCGGTGGCGCAGCGGTTAAGTTCGCACGTTCCGCTTCTCGGCGGCCCGGGGTTCGCTGGTTCGGATCCCGGGTGCGGACATGGCACTGCTTGGCAGCCATGCTGTGGTAGGCGTCCCACGTATAAACTAGAGGAAGATGGGCACGGATGTTAGCTCAGAGCCAGGCTTCCTCAGCAAAAAGAGGAGGACTGGCAGTAGTTAGCTGAGGGCTAATCTTCCTCCAAAAAAAAAAAAAACATAAGGGGCAGGCCCCATGGCCGAGTGATTGAGTTTGTGCGCTCTGCTTTGGCCACCCAGGGTTTCACCAGTTCAGATCCTGGGCGTGGACATGATACCACTCATCAGGCCATGCTGAGGTGGCGTCCCACATGCCACAACTAGAGGGATCCTCAACTACAAAATATGCAACTGTACTTGGGAGATTTGGGGAGAAAAAGCAGAAAAAAGGGAAGATTGGCAACAGTTGTTAGCTCAGGTGCCAATCTTTAAAAAAAACAAACATAAAATGTGGGAAGAGGGGAGTAAAAGAGTAGGTCTTTTTGAAAGAGGTCAAACTAAAGAGACTAGCAACTCAATATAGATTGGTATATATGGAGATTATTATATATGAACCTCTGGGTAATCACAAACCAGAAATCAATAATAAATGTAGAAATAAGTAAGAGAAAGGAAGCCAAACATATTACTAAAGAAAGCCATCAAACCACAAGGGAAGAGAGCAAGAGAGGAAGAAAGGAACAGAGAAGAACTACTAAAACACCCAGAAAAAAAGTAACAAAATAGCAATAGATACATATTTATCAGTAGCTACTTTAAATGTCAGTGGACTAAATGCTCCAATCAAAAGGCATAGGGTAGCCAATTGGATAAAAAAAGAAGACCCATATATGTGCTGCATACAAGAGACACACTTCAGACCTAAAGAAACTCACATACTGATAGTGAAGGGATGGAAAAAGATACTCCATGGAAATGGAAAAGAAAAGAAAACTAGGGTAGCGATGCTTAGATGAAATAGACTTTACAGCAAAAACTGTAACAAGAGACAAGGGCACTACATAATGATAAAGGGAACAATCCAACAAGAGGATGTAACACATGTAAATATCTATGCACCCAACATAGGAGCACCTAAATATATAAAGCAATTTTTAACAGACATAAAAGGAGAAATCGACAGTAACACAATAATAGTAGAGGATTTTAACACTCCACTTACACCAATGGATAGATCATCCAAACAGAAGATCAATAAGGAAACATTGGCCTTAAATGACACATGAGACCAGATGGACTTAGTAGATATATATAGAACATTCCATCCAAAAACCGTAGAATACACATTCTTTTCAAATGCTCATGGAACATTCTTCAGAATTGATCACATTAGGCCACAAAACAAATCTCAATAAATTTAAGAAGATTGAGATAATGCCAAGCATCTTTTCTGACCAAAAAGGTATAAAACTAGAAATCAACTACAGGAAGAAAATCAGAAATGCCACAAATACATGGAGATTAAACAAAATGGTACTGAACAACGATTGGGTCAATGAAGAAATCAAAAAGTACCTGGAGACAAATGAAAATGAAAATGTGGCATGCCAAAATCTGTAGGATACAGCAAAAGTGGTTCTAAGAGGGACGTTTATAGCAACTCAGGCCTACCTCAACAAATAAGAAAAATCCTAAATAAACAATCTAACAGTGCACCTAAAGGAACTGGAAAAAGAATAAATAAAGCCCAAAATCAGCAGAAGAAAAGAAATAATAAAAATCAAAGCAGAAATAAATGAAATAGAGACTGAAAAAATCAATGAAACCAAGAGTTTGTTCTCTGAAAAGATAAACAAAATTGGCAAACCTTTAGCTAAACTCACCGAGAAAAAAAGAAGGCTCAAATAAATAATATCAGAAATGAAAAAGGAAAAATTACAGCGAATACTTCAGAAATACAAAAGATTATAAGAGAATACTATAAGAAACTATATGCCAACAAACTGGATAATCTTGAAGAAATGGCTAAATTCTTAGAATCATGCAACCTTCCAAAACTGACTCAAGAAGAAATAGAGAATTTGAATAGACCAATCACCAGTAAGAAGATTGAAATAGTAATCAAAAACCTCCCCAAAAATAAAAGTCCAGGACCAGATGGCTTCCCTGGTAAATTCTACCAAACATTCAAAAAAGACTTAATACCTATTCTTCTCAAACTCTTCCAAAAAATTGAATAGGAGGGGAAGCTTCCTAACTCATTCTATGAAGTCAACATTACTGTGATAGCAAACCAGACAAGGACAACAGCAGAAAAGCAAATTACAGGCCAATATCTCTGATGAACATCAATGCAAAAATCATCAATAAAATACTAGCAAATTAAATCAACAATACATTAAGAAGATCATACACCATGATCAAGTGGGATTTATTCCAGGGATGCAGGGATGGTTCAACATCCAAAACTTAATCACCATGATACACCACATTAACAAAATGAAGAATAAAAATCACATGATTATCTCAATAGATACAGAGAAAGCATTTGACAAGATAAAGCATCCATTTATGATAAAAACTCTAATGGATATAGAAGGAAAATACATCAACATAATTAAGGCCGTATATAACAAACCCATAGCTAATATCATTTTCAATGGAGAAAAACTGAAAGCTATCCCTCTAAGAAGAGGAACCAGAAAAGGATGCCCACTTTCACCACTCTTATTTAACATAGTATTGGAAACCTTAGCCAGAGCAGTCAGGCAAGAAAAAGAAATAAAAGGGATCCAAATTGGAAAGGAGAAGTGAAACTTTCACTATTTGCAGATGACATGATTTTATATAAGAAAAACCTTAAGAATCCAGTAAAAAACTTTTAGAAATAATAAGTGCATACAGTCAAGTTGCAGGATACAAAATCAACATACAAAAATCAGTCACATTTCTCTACATTAGCAACGAAGTAGCAGAGAAATTAAAAATACAATCCCATTTACAATTGCAACAAAAAGAATAAAATACCTAGGAATAAACTTAACCAAAGAGGTGAAAGATCTGTATACTGAAAACTATAAAACATTGTTGAAAGAAATTGAAGAAGACACAAAGAAATGGAAAGATACTCCATGCTCTTGGATTGGAAGAGTTAACATAGTTAAAATTTTCATCCTTCCTAAAGCAACCTACAGATTCAATGCAATCTCTATCAAAGTTCCAACAACATTTTTCACAGAAATAGAACAAAGAATCCTAAAATTTATGTGAAAGAACAAAAGACCCCAAATAGCCAGAGGAATCCTGAGAAAAAAAAGAACAAAGCTGGAGGTATCACACTCCCTGATTTCAAAATATACTACAAAGCTGTGGTAGCCAAAACAGCATGGTACTGGCACAAAAACAGGCACACAGATCCATGGAACAGAATCAAGAGGCCAGAAATACACCCATAGATATATGGACAACTAATTTTCGACAAGGGAGACAAGAACATACAATGGAAAAGGGAATGTCTCTTCAAAAAATGGTATTGGGAAAACTAGACAGCCACATGCAAAAGAATGAAAGTAGACCATTGTCTTATACCATACACAAAAATTAACTCAAAATGGATTAAAGACTTGAATGTAAGATCTGAAACCATTAAATTTCTAGAAGGAAACGTAGGCAGTATACTCTTAGACATCGGTCTTAGCAGCATCTTTTCAGATACCATGTCTGACCAGCTAAGGGAAACAATAGAAAAAATAAGCAAATGGGACTACATCAAGGTAAAATGCTTCTGCACATCAAAGGAAACCAGCAACAAAACGAAAAGACAACCTAACAATTGGGAGAAGATGTTTGCAAACCATATATCAGATAAGGGGTTAATATCCAAAATATACAAATAACTCATACATCTCAACAACAACAAAAAAATCTAACAACCCAATTAAAAAATAGGCAAAAGATCTGGACAGACATTTTTCCAAAGAAGATATACAGTTGGCCAACAGGCACATGAAAGGATGTTCAACAGCAGTTACTATCAGGGAAATGCAAATCAAAACTACAATGAGCTATCACCTAACTCCCATCAGAATGGCTATAATTAACAAAACAGGAAACAATCAGCGTTGGAGAGGATATAGAGAGAAGGGAACCTTGTGCTGGTGGGAGTGCAAACTGGTGCAGCCACTATGGAAAACAGTATGGAGATTCCTCAAAAAATTAAAAATAGATCTATCATAGGATTCAGCTATTCCACTGCTGGGTATTTATCCAAAGAACTTGAAAAGATGAATGCATAAAGATACATGCACCCCTATGTTCATCACAGCATTATTCACAATAGCCAAGACTTAGAAGCAAACTAGGTGCCCATCAAGGGACGAATGGATAAAGAAGATGTGGTATATATATATACAGTGGAATACTACTCAGCCATAAGAAGTGATGAAATTTGGCCATTTGTGACAACATGGATCGGCCTTGAGGATATTACGCTAAATGAAAAAAGTCAGAGGGAGGAAGTCAAATACCGTATGATGTCATTCATAAATAGAAGATAAAAAAACGACAAACAAACAGATAGCAACAGAGATTGAATGGTGGTTACCAGAGGGGAATGGGGGAGGGAGGAGGCAAAAGGGGTAATTAGACAAATGTGTATGATGATGCATTGTAATTAGTCTTTGGGTGGTGAACATGATGTAATTTACATAGAATTCGAAATACATTAATGATTTACACCTGAAATTTATATAATGTTATAAACCAATGTTACCACAATAAAAAATTTTTTTAAAAAAAATTTTTAAAAAAGTGAATAAAAGGGGACAAACTGTAAAGGGAAAGAGAGAAAGAGACCTATCACAGTAATTAGAGGGGGGTTTGAAGCAAAGGAGTGGTTGATTTTAGGATCAGAGAAACTTTAATAGCAGGCTGAAATTATAGAAAAGAAGAGCAAGAGTCCCAGAGGAAATGGTAAGGCAGGGATCAAAAGAACAAGCAGAAGGAGTGGCTTTCACTTGCAGGAGAGCACCCTATCCTTTTAGATTGACAGGAAGAGGTAGAAGTAGGTGTAGATAAGGTTGTGTTTGTAGAGAGAAACCTAGAACATTGAGATGGTCCATGACCCAAGACCTCACTATTGTAGATTATGAAGGACACTGCTTCTCTGCTGAGAATGAGGGACCTGAGCAGAGTAGAGGAGGTCAGCAGTAGTTGCTGAGGGGAAATGGAGAGGAGGTGACAGGGAACAAGTAAAAGGGTTGAGCTGCTATGCTGTCCCTGGCTTTGTAGTGGAGCCAGCCCACCGGGAGATGTAATTTTCTTCAACCTTACTTAACAACCTGGGTACTGAAGGAAAATCACATTGTGTGAACAATCCTAAGATTTTTGCCTGGTGGCTGTGGCAAAAAGCCAAGCTAGAGGAGAACTAAGAGATTGGGTGAGATTGTATCTTAGATAATCAACCAAGTGGGTCAAATCAAGAAAGGAAATGAATGAGCTAGAAAAGGGATGATTGGAATAATATACTCAAATGTACGGGGCAGAGGACACTAGGGGGCTGAAGAACAAGAGTTTTAAGAAAGGAGGTACATGCGATTGGGAAGGATTTGATGTTTGGCCAGAGAGTGGGTTACTCAGGATTTCTGATGTGGAGTGGTTCTGAGAAAAGATAGAGGTGGCTCCAGTAGAGAGGGGTTTACTGGAGTCAAGGTTAAGAAACTGAGGTTCATGGGGCCGGGCCCCTGGCTGAGTGGTTAAGTTTGCACGCTCCGCTGCAGGTGGCCCAGTGTTTCGTCAGTTCGAATCCTGAGCACGGACATGGCACTGCTCATCGAGCCACGCTGAGGCTGCGTCCCACATGCCACAACTAGAAGGACCCACAACTAAGAATATACAACTATGTACTGGGGGGCTTTGGGGAGAAAAAGGAAAAGAATAAAATCTTAAAAAAAGAAAAAAGAAAAAAGAAAGAAACTGAAGTTCAGGTGTTGGATGGCTCATCCATGTGGGCGTTTGTACACCTGTCATATCAACAGTTAATGGGAAAGGGTGGAAAAGAAAGGAGCCAAAGGGTTAGTGAATTTGTTAGAGTGGCCAGGAGTTTGATAGTTTACAGTGATCAGAACGGGTAGAAGATTGCAGAGCCTAGTGGCAAGACCCTTAAAAGAGCAGGGATTTTTATCCATTGATGCAGGGGAAGGAGTTCGAAGCAGCCTTGGTGTATTAGTTTCCTAGAGCTGCCATAACAAAGTACCACAAACTGGGTGGCTTAAAACCACAGAATTTTATTCTCTCATAGTTATGGAAGCTAGAAGTCCAAAATTAAGGTGTCAGCAGGGTTGATTCCTTCTAGAGGCTCTGAGGGAGAATCTGTTCTATACTGCTCTCCTAGTTTATGTTTGCTCCTGGCAATCCTTGGCATTCCTTGGCTTGTAGATGCATCACTTCAACCTCTGCCTCCATCATTGTGTGGCATTCTCTTCTCTTTTGTCTTCACAATGTCTTCCTTTAAAGACACAAGACCTATTGGATTCAGGGCCCACCCTATTCCAGTATGACCTCATCTTATCTTAACTAATGCAATGACCCTATTTCCAAATAAGGTCACATTCTCATGTACTGGGAGTTATAACTTCAACATATCTTTTGGGAGGACACAATTCAACCCATAACACTTGGGCAATTGGAAAAGGCCAATCCCATCACTAGAACATGAGTCACATGAGGAAGAGAATAATGAACACCTTTGTTGGAGATGGATGCAGAGGCAGCCGTGTCTTCTGGTTGGAGCCAGCTTTAAGGTAAGGAAAAAATTAAGGACATCAGTGAGGGTTCTAGTGAGCATCAGGGAGGAGTGTGGAGCTGAGGAGAGCATCAAGAAGAAAGAGAATAAGAGCATCAAAGAGGATGGCTGATCAGAGGTCTTTACTGAAGGGGCAATGACTGAGAAAGACAGAGATCTGCAGCCTAGGGATCAACTATCCTTGGGCCCCAGAAGTAACTCAGGTGCTATATGGTGCACTTGGTTGTATGAAGGTAGGATTTGCATTGAAGGAGGAAATTGTGTATTAGAGAGCCAGTTTAGAGTTCCCAGAGGAACTTGCTTTAGAAAGGTCTGGGCAGTAACTAGCATGCATAAGTATAAGTGTATGCCTCTCATGGAGAAACAAGAGAGCATAGTGGCCAAAATATAAGGTTTGCTGTTGGACAGTTCAGAGTGAGACCAGGCCCCTCTGTCACTTAACTTCTCTGAGCCTCATTTTCCTCCTCTATAAAATGGAGCAATCCTACCTCATAAATCAATTATGGGGATTATATGAGGTGATGTATATATAACACTTAGAGCATGGCTTCATACATGCTTGATAAATGGCAGCCATTTTTATACTATAAAATAACTTTTTACTTTGCAATAATAGTACAAGGAGCTCCCGTATACCCTTTACACAGATTCATCAGTTGTGTACAATTTCCATTTTTCTCCATTTGTTATACATTTATGTATCTCTCTCTATACACACACATTTCAATTTGTATTTCTGTCTCTGTCTACAAATTTTTTTTCCTAAATCATTTGAGAGTATGTTTGGAGACACTGTGCTCCTTTACTAAATAATCAGTGTGTATTTTATAAGAACAAGGATGTCCTCTTACATAAGAGTACTGTGATTATCAAAACCAGGAAATTTAATTTTATTCAATACTGTTATCCACAGTCCATATTCTTTTTTTGAAGATTTTATTTTAGAGCAGATTTAGGTTTACAACAA
This sequence comes from Equus przewalskii, assembly GCF_037783145.1. NCBI lineage: Eukaryota > Metazoa > Chordata > Mammalia > Perissodactyla > Equidae > Equus > Equus przewalskii. The sequence goes on from NC_091852.1 coordinate 24,265,021, forward strand.
AATCGAGAGGAAGATAGAAAGATTTCCCATGTATCCCTGGTCCCCACATATGCATAGCCTTCCATTATCAACATAACTTACGAGAATGGTACATTTTTTAATCAAGGACGAACCTACATTGTCACATCATAATCACCCAAAGTCCATAGTTTACCTTAGGGTCACTCTTGGTGTTGTACATTCTATGGATTTTGACAAACGTATAATGACATATAGCCATCATTATAATATCATGCAGAATATTTTCACTGCCCTAAAAAGCCTCTGTGCTCTGCATGTTCATCTCTCCACACCCCCATCCCTAGCAACCGCTAATCTTTTTATTATCTCCATAGTTTTACCTTTTTCAGAATGTCATATAGTTGGAACTCAGTATGTAGCCTTTTCAGATTGACTTCGTTCACTGAGTATTATACACTTAAGTTTCCTCCATGTCTTTTCATGGCTTGATAGCTCATTTCTTTTTAGTGCCAAATAGTATTCCGTTGTCCGGATATACCACAGTTTACTTATCCATTCACCTACTGAAGGATATCTTGGTTGTTTCCAAGTTTTGGCAATTAGCAGTAAAGTTGCTATAAACATCTGTTTGCAGGTTTTTGTGTAGATAGAAGTTTTCAACTCCTTTAGGTAAATACCAGGGAGCATGATTGCTGGATCATATGGTAAGAGTATGTTTAGTTTTGTAAGAAATCACCAAATTGCCTTCCAAAGAGGCTATACCATTTTGTATTTTCATCAATAATGAATGAGAGTTCCTGTTGCTCCATATCCTCACCAGCATTTGGTATTATCAGTGTTTTGGATTTTGGCCATTCTAATAGCTGTGTAGTGGTATCTCATTGATGTTTTAATTTGCATTTCCCTGATGACATATGATGTAGAACATCTTCCATGTTCATTTTCATCAATTGTCTAGTAATATATTTTCTAACTAGTTGGTTTTTCCCAGTCTAGGATCTTATCCAGTATCATAAATTGCACTAATTTTCATGTTTCTTTAGTTCTCTTTAACCTGAAACAGTTTCTTAGCCTGTTGTGTAATTTTCCTGGATATTTATGAAGAATATAAGCCAGTTATTTTGTAGAATGTCCCTCAGGTTCAGTTTGCCCACTGTTTCTTCATGATTAGATTCTGATTATTCATTTTTGTCAGGAAAACCAAAGAAATAACGTTGCGTCTTTCTTGGTACATCATATCAGGAGGCATGTGATGTTAGGTCGTCCATTTTTAGTGATTACGTTTGATCATGTAGTTAATGGGAGACAGGCTTTTTTTTTAATCGTTGTTGTTAAAAATGTAAGAGGGACTCTGTTTTAATCTGATTCTTTTTTTACTGCCAATAAAATCACTATCTTTCCTGTGACTCTTATGGCTCAGTGGACCTGAGTTTGGATTTTCCAGCATAATCACAGAGCAACCAAAACTGGAACAGAAAATGGTCCTTCTGGGTGAACCAGTAGGAGGTAGAACTTGGACTTGTTGAACCTGGTTCATTGAAGGCCCAATTCCAGGAAAACTGCTCTCTATTTTTAAAAAATCTCTTCCATACCCTGTGTTTACTTTTGGCTGAATTTATTTCTGAATTTATTGTGACTGCCCTTGCCTGCTGACCCTGAGGACTCAAGATTCTTCTCAGGGAATGCATAAAGCACAGAATGGTTTGAGATGAGGTTTAGGGCTTTCATTTCTTTCTTTTAGGAGAGTTTGATTCAATTGATATTTTTATCATTATTATTATTTCAGAGCCCCTAACACGAGGACTAAAGGAGCAATCTGGGGCTGTTTTGAGCTGTCAGTCTCTCAGGGAACATGGAGTTAAGCTTCTGGAACTGTACTTCAAATACAGAAAAATTCTTTATAGTCACAATTCTTGAACATCAAGCAAAGGAAAACCGTAACCTTCTCACTTTAATTTTGTGGTGCTGTGTATCATTGAGTGGGTGGAAGGAAGATTTACCTTTAATTCAGATGAAATATATATGAGAAATAATTCATATTAATTCAAAAGATCAGCTTTTTATCTCATGCCAAAGTTTTTCAGAAGAGGTAGCCCACTGCATTTATTTGACTTTCTTGAAGAAAACCTGATTTTGTACACCTGACTTTACATTTCTTTTTAAAGACTACAGACTAATGCAGGCACACTTTTCATTCCTTTCACCACTAATGAGAAAAGATTTTAACTCTATAGCTCTCCCTGTATTACAACAGTAGCAAAATACTGCCAAATATAGCCATGTCTAACTATTATGAATATCTTCAGCTTGGGGAACATAGCTGCAATAGCTAGCACTATAATTAGCTGCTTAATCAGTCTGGCTTGGGAGAACACATTGTGAGTACTATTCTTGCACTGAATATCCAGTAGAAAACTAATTGCTGATTTAAAAATTTGGAACCACTACTGTGGAGAATGTCTAAAACAGTGTAAAATGCTTTCTAATTATTCATTAAGAATAAAATGGGCATCTATTGCATGTCTCCAATCTACTAAAGGTTAATGCTGAAGGTTTTATGCAGACCATGTTCAAAAATTTACAAATTGTGCCCATGAATTTAAATCCTAGTAATTCAGCTTATTAAACTCCAATCACATCTTCTCCCTTAAAAGGCAGTATAGGTAGAATATAAATGTATTCATTGACTTGTGATTGCACATGCACTCTTATTATTGTGTTAGGTGCTGACATGATTTTCTAGTTCCCCTTCCTCACTTACTACAGTTTTTCGGTGTGAATGTATGACTGTTACAGAGATTCAGTCCACTTTCCTCCTTATGCATCCAAAAGACAACCTGAGATATGTGGTACTGTCTGCTACCCAAGCCCAGTTCTGACGCTCTAGCCAAAGGGAAGAGATCCCCACACAACCCGTGAGTCACTTTGATACTAGTGCCTGGGAAGGTGACACCTCTGCTTCCAAAAGGGGCTGAGCCTACTCCAAACTGGTTCTTGGAGGGGCTTATATGGAGGATACCTTATTAGGGATTGCTGCTACTTTCCAGCTGGATCTTGCCACCAGTCTGGCTAAATTCCAGACCAGATGCTTGCCTTCCTATCTAAATTTCAATTTGATGGAATATAGTTATTCTTCCTATCAAGAAAGGCATTTGTCCCTAGAGGCAGTTGAATTAATGGCAGGTCATTTGTAATGGGGAGATCCATAGAGATTTTTATTCATTCTGCAAACACTTATTAAGAGCGTGCTGCACACCAGGAACTCTGAGGACATGAAATTTAAAAAGATCCAGTCTCCTTTCTCATGTCAGCTTCATCTCCACAGACTGTACCTTCACCTCTGCAGAAAATGATGATGCTTTGCCAGGTAGAGATGAAGTTCGTAATCATTAAAAACCTCATAGAAATTTTACAATCCCTAAGATACCTATTCCAATTATCTGCACTCTTCAAAGCCAGGAAGTTTTCATTTATTCTGACTCAAGTTTTCTCAGCCTCGGCACTATTGATATTTTGGACTGGATAGTTTTTTGTTGTGGGGGCTGTCCTGTACATTGTAGGATGTTTACCAGCTGCCTAGGCGTCTGCTCATTAAACGTCAGTAGCACCCACCCCCAGTCAAGACAACCAGAAATATCTCCAAACGTTGCCAAATATAGCCTAGGGGACAGAACTACTGATCTAACTTGAATTTGTTCTTTTACAGTTTGATGTCATGTTTTGTTTACTATGGAGACAGACAATAATTGACCACCATTTTCTATTGAATAATGTCAAGGGAAGCCATTTTTACTTTTCTAACAGATATAAAATTTTCATCATCCTCTGACTGGATTTCACTGTTTTTAAGTGAATGACAGTGTAACATTGGATTGATTATTTCGATTTCTTATTGACAAGATTCCTAGTTTCCTTTTTCTCCCCTACTTTTTCATTATTTTCGTAGGCACGAATATCAAAGACAGGTTTCTAGCTGGATTTCATTTTGGAGTCAGTGATTCTTAACCATTTTTATATGACCATTTGATATGCTTTGGTGAAATAGAAATTTGGTGAAAGTGAGGTATCTCGTCCTGAGAAAGAGATGCATATGCATATACATACAATTTTTACACATAATTTTAGCAGATTCAAAGCTACCACTTCTCCAGTCCCTTTCCTGGACCTCAGGTTAAAATTTTATGTTTTAAAACCAGTGCCAGTTCCTTGAGTTATGGTTTTGTGAGTTTACAAAATAAAGGGAGCCTAAAAATGACTGATAAAGTTTGATCATTACAATGGCTTTGCTCTTTTCTAAGTAAATGTTCCAGGCACTGTTAACCTTTTCCCAAGCATCCTATTCTCTTGTCTCCCTTGTCATTGTTGCCTCTGTGTTTTTGCCAACCCGTTATTGCTGTTTGCCTTAATTACTGATTTTGATAGCAGTAGAGCCTTATTATTTGACAATACAAGATGAGATGTGTCCCACCCTCGCTCTTGCCTACCCGCCACCCAGCAGCTGCTGAAGAGAACCTAGCTGGGGCTTTTTAGGCTAATGTAAGCCTCTTGTGAGCTGTCCCCTCATCCTACTCTTCAAACCCACTCCCTTACAAAGAAAGAAATCATATGCACAAAAGCATTGGCAAGCAATCCAAAGGATTTCTTGCAAGGGATGAAGGAAAATGAGTACATTGTCAAGCAAACAACTTCTAAATATCTATATAGACGTTTCTCCAATGTGGGTCCCTATTTCTTTAGTTCCCCTATTCAGCCTCTATTCCCCCGGCTCCCCTCTCCTCCTATGCAAAGCAATTATGCTCTGCCCTCAAACCGGGATGTCCCACTCCTTCCTGGTGCACAAACAAAAAGGCCTTGAAGTTAATGGGTCCCCTCTCCTAAGAAGGCAGTTTAAGATCATCAGTTATTACTTCAACATGTGCTTTGGTGAGCCATCCCCCACCCCAAGCTGCAGTGATTTATCAGAATATTTCTTCCAAACACATAGCGTATTCTTCCCCAAAGGAATTCTCACGCTACCCACTAAGAGGCTAATAGTTGTTCCATGTCATTACACCAGTAAGAGCTAGCATAAGTAGATATTTTCTACATCTTTGCTACTCAAAGTATGCACCCTGGATCAGTAGCATTAACATTACCTGGGAGTTTGTTAGAAAGGCAGAATCTCAGGCCCCACTCCAGATCTACTGAATCAGAATCTGCATTTTTAACAGCATCTCTAGGTGATTCATGTGCATATTGAAGTGCCCTCTGTCACCATCTTCACATTCTTACCTCCTAAGCTGGAGTTGCCTTGTGGTCCTGGGCATTGCATTAGGATCCTGGAGAGCACTGCCTCCTTTCTCCACCCTGAGCCCAGACTGCAGAGCAGTTCCATCTAACAGACAGGTCAGTAGAAGTCCCTTTAGCTAAAAGTGGCTCCTCATCCACCCTCTTGCCTCACCCCACACCCACAACCATCCTCTGACTTTTAGATGGTTGTTCGAGCTCTTAGATTCCTTTGATTGTATTCTGTTCGCTCCTCCATATATCTCATGCTTTGGGGGTTGGAGGGAGATCAGAACATGTTACAATAATAACTACCTCCTATAAGTAGTCTAATGTGTGCCAGGCATTGTGTTAAGCTCTTTTATATGTATCATTTCGTCGAACTTCTTACAACAACCCTAAAAGTAGATAGTCTTATCCCCATTTACAAGTGAGGAAATTCAGGCTCAGGAACATCAGATAACTTGTCCAAGTTCTCATAGTTGGTCAGGAGGCAGAGGCGGCATCAAGCCCTGGTCTGTCTTCCCCTGTACCATGCTGCCTTTCTTTCGTAATCTTGATGCCAGGTGTAATTAGTTACCACGTACTCAGGATCTATCTATATATCTATTTTATATGTGTGTATCAGAGCGAATTTTTTTCCCCTCAAGACCTTGTCCCTTTTTCAAGCAGCCCATATTTGGAGGCTGTCACTGATGCGTAAATTGGCAATACAGTGTGATATGCGCTACCGTGGTGCTAAGAGTAAGATGTTATGAGCACTCACAGGAGGGGCATCTAACTCAGCATTGGGTATGAGGTTCAGTTTACTTTGAGGCCTGACACAAGCTGAAACCTGAAGGAAAAGATGGGGAGAAGAGTATTCAAGCAGAGGAAACAAAGGGTGTGAAGGTTAGAAGTGAGAGATCACATGGCTAGTTCAAAGAACAGAAAGAAATAAAGTATGGCTGTATCCAACAAAGGGTTAATCTCCATAATATACAAAGAACTCACACTGCTTAACAACAAAAAAACAAACAACCCGATCAAAAGATGGGCAGAGGACATGAACAGACATTTCTCAAAAGAAGATATGAATATGGCCAATAGACACATGAAAAGATGTTCATCATCGCTAATCATCAGGGAAATGCAAATCAAAACTACACTAAGATATCACCTTACACCCGTTAGATTGGCAAAAACATCCAAAACCAAGAGCGACAAATGTTGGAGAGGTTGTGGAGAAAAAGGAACCCTCATACACTGTTGGTGGGAATGCAAACTGGTACAGCCACTATGGAAAACAGTATGGAGATTTCTCAAGAAGTTAAAAATAGAAATACCCTATGACCCAGCCATCCCATTACTGGGTATCTATCCTAAGAACCTGATATCAGAAATCTCAAGAGTCCGTTGCACCCCTATGTTCATCGCAGCATTATTTACAATAGCCAAGACGTGGAACCAGCCTACATGCCCAGAAACTCATGATTGGATAAAGAAGATGTGGTATATATACACAATGGAATACTACTCAGCCATAAAAAAGACAAAATTGGCCCATTCACAACAACGTGGATGGACCTCGAGGGTATTATGTTAAGCGAAATAAGCCAGTCAGAGAAAGACGAACTCTATATGACTCCACTCATAGGTGGAAGTTAGTATATTGATAAGGAGATCAGATCGGTGGTTACCAGGGAAAAGGGGGGGTGGGGGGAGGGCACAAAGGGGGAAGTGGTGTACCCACAACATGACTAACAAAAATGTACAACTGAAATCTCACAAGGTTGTAATCTATCATAACATTAATAAAAAAAAAAGAAAGAAATACAGAAAAAAAAAGAAATAAAGTATGGCTGGAGCAGAATATGGGAGGCTGCAGTCGGGTGGGGAGGAGGGAGGATGCGCAGTGGGATGAGAAAAGGCCCAGAGGCAAGCAGGATTTCTATTATGAAGAACCTTAGAAGCCGCATAAGGAGTTTGCTATGAAACCTGAGAAAAAGGAGTGTCATTGAAGTTTTTAAGCACAAGAGGGACATGATCACATTTGTTTTAGAAAGATCACTCTTTCCTGTGGATTGAAGGGAGGGCATGAGAAGGTGATGGAGAAGAGTTGGAGGGAAAGAATACGGACAAGAGCTGACAGTGGCCTGAACTAGGATAATAGCAAGAAGGATAGAGAAGCAAGAGGTGGAGCTATTTAGGAGGTAAACCTCACTAGGTCTTGATCAATGAGATGTAAGTGTGACAGGGATAGGAACAGCAGGATGATGTCATACATATTTGGTTTAGGCAGCGGTGTGGATATTAATACCATATATTTGGGAATGTTATCAAAAATGTTCCTACTGGGGCCTGCCCGTTTGCCCAGTGGTTAAGTTCACATGTTTTGCTTCGGTGGCCCAGGGTTCACCCATTGGACCAGGTACAGACAGCAAGCTATGCTGTGGCAGGCGTCCCACATATAAAGTAGAGGAAGATGCACACAGATGTTAGCTTAGGGTCAGTCTTCCTCAGCAAAAAGAGGAGGATTGGCAGCAGATGTTAGCTCAGGGCTAATCTTCCTCCAAAAAAAGAAAAAATCCTACAGGTTATCTTCAAATTAAGATATGAATACCACTTTATCTACTAATATACTTCTGGCTCAGTTTGCCCTTGTTGTGGTTATAGGAAGTCTCCTCAGTCATTTATTATCAGTTAAACAAACTTACTTGTATAACTGGGTCATTTTGGGTCATGCACAGTGAGAATTATTGTCACAGTGTGATGTTATAAATAAAGGTCATTAGAACAAGGGAAACATTGAAGATTATAGTAATTTCAACCAAATTATGCTTCTAGCTATGAATAGTCATTTGGCTGGGGAATTATTAAACATAAGTTAAAACAAGAGAAGAACAAATAATAAGCCACAAACTATAGATATGAAAAAAGGAAACTGATCATAAAACATAAAGGTTATCAAAGAAAAAAATTTTGACCATGGGAAAAACAAACCTGGAGGGCCTATATAAGAACATGCTTGTTATTGGCTAGTTCTAATTTTGGGCATGACTAACTTTAACCACTAGGCCATCAGGGCTGGCTCTTCAGTATCTTTTTTGACGGTACACATAAAAACAGCAGTAATTTCTTGAAAACCCCATGTATTCTAAATCGGAAGTTCTAGATTCTATATCAGTCAAATATCTATTTTTCAGATATTAAGAGGAAGCTAGAACGACAGAGAAGCAGTTGCTTTTTCTATTTAGCACAGAGAAAAGGCAACCTCATTTTTTTTTTTCCTTTTTCTTCCCAAAGCCCCCCGGTACATAGTTGTATATTCTTCATTGTGGGTCCTTCTAGTTGTGGCACGTGGGACGCTGCCTCAGCATGGTTTGATGAGCAGTGCCACGTCCGCACCCAGGATTCGAAGCAACGAAACACTGGGCCGCCTGCAGCGGAGCGCGCGAACTTAACCACTCGGCCGTGGGGCCAGCCCCAGCAACCTCATTTTTTTAGTTACAGTTATGAGCCAAAATGTAAAAATGAATGAAAATAATATAAGATTTCACATTTGTACAAGGAATTTATGCATATATTGAAACTCTGATTGAAAGTCATTCATAAGGATTTCATATGAATCAGTTGTAATTTTGTTTGACTTAGTTGTACATTTGCTTTGGTCCATCACAAAGTCATTTTAATTGGCATGTATTCTGCTTTGTCTTGCATTGAAGGATGCTATAGATATATCAGTGTTAAACTTGCTGTTTTAGTGATCAGGGGATGTTGTCAAGGATACTGACCTTCCACTGCTCAGTATCACTTTATAGGTACTCCCTGGTGAAATTTTGCTCCTGCCAGCAGAACTTCTCCCTCTCCCGAGCAAATGCAATATATTTTATCTTATAGATAAGATGAATCTTTAGCTGATCAAGGTTCACTCTCTTGTCATTTTGGCCACCAAGAAAGTCAATGCAGATGTTCCTGGCCCAGCTTTAGTCATTATGTGGGACACAATTCTCATGAACCCTTGGGTTTTTTCTTAAACTGTGTATGAGCCTAAAAAGAGTTATAAATTCCTTATGTTTATAGCCCTTATACAATTGTAAGAACCAAAAAGTATACAAAATTTAATGTAAACAAAATGGTAACACTAGTACAATTCATTTTAATGGCATTAGTAAACATGACAGATGACACTATATTATCAAAACTGATCACCACTCAAAGTGTTCTCTTGAACTTTGTGCCTATTATTATGGTATGTGGTGCGAAGACTCAGTTCTCTCACTCCTTTTCTCTGTTTAAATTACTGTGAAACTTTCTTATGGTGTATTATAATGACATTTGAGCTTCATTTGGTGCTAACACATAATTTAGATTTTAGGTCCACTGTGCTTTTCTCATTAGTCCCCATGACCACCCAACTGTAAGTATAAACACAATCCCAAGGATGAAAATCTCACAGCAGTACTGAGCGGTCGTACAGATGATCCAGAGTGTTTTTATATTATTTTCTCAATTACCATAAAAATTAATACGCAAAAGTATTAAATGCTCATAGACAACTAACATTCCCTGAGAATGTATCTGGTATATTGCAGTTAAGAATGACTGATTTAGGGGTTAGTGACACATCAGTTTTCCCTTTGATCCCATCTTTCCATTCTACTTTTATTTTCTACTTGACCTCATTTTTAGAAAATCCATATTTTTGATTTATGGTGCTGTATGCTCTATTGTAAACTACCAAAACTCCTCTTCTGAAGCAGAATAGAACCCACAGCTCAGGCTCACAAAGAAATAACCTGTAGGCAGTTAGCTTAAAACACCATCAGCCACAATTTTGTGCTGAAATTTTTGCTCTTTTATCTGCAATCCTTCTATGAGCTTTCGGTCTGCATTCTTAAAGTCATAGAAAGCTAATGAAATTTTTTTTAAACGTTTTCTGTTAAAAATGCCATTTAACATATTGGCTCACTTATGGTCCTAACTAGTGTAGACAAAATAAGTTGGCCTATTACCAAATGAGCTCTAGACACAGAAAATACTTATTTTAAGGGATGACACAAAATCTTAATATGAGTATCAGGATGGAAGGTTGTCAAATCATCTGACAAAATTGCCCAATTCTCTAAACAGCACCCCTGTCCTCAGTGACTTTCTGAGAACATCTTGTTCTTCCTACCACCCACACGGCCCAGTAGCCAGCCTAAAGGTTAGGTGGCGCTCTCACAAGAAGCTCTCCTCCAGGCCTGGCAAAGTGGAATGCTCATCCTGCTACGGCAGCTTGATAATCTGAAAGGGAATCGTGGGCACTGAACAATGTTGCTTTTGTGTTGTGTTGGGGAACCTATCAATGGGTTCCTTTAATGAAAGTTTTTTAAGGGGGAAAACCCTACCCTAGACTGGCACCTAAGTTCAGGCCCTGCAGCAAACAATTCTAGGGACTCAAAAGGAGTCAGATCAGTGATTCAGAACTAGAGAGTATCCCATACATAAATTCAATGTAAGAGCCAAATGGCGCAGAAGACTTATCTGCATAAGAATGCCGTCCATATCACTCTCTGTGTTTGTATCTCTGTATTCTTTTCCCCCACTGGACTTGGGGACATGGATTCAGTCTTACTCATTTTTAAATCCTCAGAATCTGCAATGGTTTTTGGCACTTAGGAGGTAACAACGTTTATTTATTATACTTAAATTCTGATAACTATAGAAAAACACAAGTGTGGTAGAGACTGGCTGGCTCTTCACCAAATTCTTTTTCCTTTCCTCCTGGACACACAACTAGTCTACATTTCCTAGACTCCTTTGTGGGTAAGTGTAGCCATATGACTGAACTTGACCAGTAAATTATGGGCAAAAATGGATGTGCCACTTCCAGGCCTGGCCCATAAAAACTTACAATATGATCCCCCACTATCTCTCTTTCTCCGTTTGCCTCTGGATGTTAGCATCCACAGTGACCTTTGAAGCCAGTGTCAAAGACAGCAGAACCTATCTCAGCTTGGATCCCTGATTAGCCGTGCAGAGCACAGCCTCCTTTGCCAGCTCCTTGCTGCCAAATAGACTTAACGTGAGTAAGAAATAAACTTCTGTTTTGTTAAGACACTGAGACTTAGGGTTTATCATTATGTTAAGTCAGACGTGGGCTAGAGTTCTGGATTTCACACCTACTAACTCAGAGACCTTGAGTATACATTTAATACCCTGATCCCAAATCAGGGTTGTTGAGGGGATTAAATGAGTTCTTGCATGGCTATACCCTACTATAGTTCCTGGCACATTGAACTACACCATTAGTGTGACTACGTGGCTATAGGAAGTACACTCCTCTCTGTTTGACTCCTTCTTGGTCTCTTCCAATCTCATGGCCTCTCTCTTAGTTCCTTTTCTAATCAGCAAAGGAGTTTCCCGCAGAATTGGACTTCCCTTCTGAGCCTGCACATATTGATTATTTTTCAGCTATGTATTATCTCAATGGCTATTCAGGTTCCACTTTCCATCCTTAAAGAATCATCCTTTGCAAGTTCCAGTTTCTATCCTTAAAGAATCATCCTTTTCAATGTGTCCTGTTTGTGGACACTTGATAGATTGTCAAACTTTTCCTTGCTCTGACACGCAAAGTTCTGTAAAGGGCCCAGATACGACTTTATATTATTTAGGAAGGAACCCCAAAAGCATCCTGAACATTGGTACCCAGACCTAGTATGACCTTAAAAGGAAAGAGGAGACTTCATGTTCCCTGAGTCTTATACCAGGTAGGGAATGTTTTCCACTGCCCATTTTAACCACTACTTAAAATACTCCAAAGAATACAATTTCACTTTTCTTTTCTTTTTTTTTTTTTGAGGAAGATTAGCCCTGAGCTAACATCTGCTGCCAATCCTCCTCTTTTTGCTGAGGAAGACTGGCCCTGAGCTAATATCCGTGCCCAACTTCCTCCACTTTATATGTGGGAGGCCTGCCACAGCATGGCCTGCCAAGCGGTGCCATGTCTGCACCTGGGATCTGAACCAGTGAACTCTGGGCCGCCGAAGCAGAAAGTGTGAACTTAACCACTGTGCCACCAGGCTGGCCCCACAATTTCACTTTTCAAATTATTAATTGAGACCCTGTAAGATTTAATCCAACTGAGAACTTAGATTTTGCTACATGAAGTTCTGGCTATCCAAATAGTGCTCAACTTTGCCAGATTATAGAATTCCACTCTGCCCAACTTGTCATCATTTTCATTTATAGACCCGTGGTCAGATGTTTCTTATTTGTAAACATAGAAGCCTTTGCCAAGTCAGTGAAATCCGGAACCATGCCGTCCTTTAAGGGGACACACTAAGGCTCATGTACATTTCCTCTGAACTGATTGGAATGTGAAGCTGGTAAAAGCAAGACCATCCCCAGCCACAGAGGCTATATGAGAGAATCACAACAGGGTAGAAACCAGGGTCAAAAGGCTGGAGTGCTCACATGGCAAGTACCAGGTCAGCAGGGTTCAGAACAGTATAGCGGGGCAGGGCAGACTTTAGATAATCTGGGTTTAGCAAGATTTCTGGTAAAAGGAAGAAGCAGAAAAACATGTATAGCCCAAAGGCATTTCCAAGCACCTCAGAAACATATAACTCAGTGGGTATGTGCACAACTTCAGGAATTAGATTTCAAATCCTAGCTCTAGCACTTACCCCTTATGTGGTAAGGGGCAAGTTACTTAAACTCCTTGAACTTGGTTGAACCTTAGTTGTCTCATTATGGATATTGGGGTGGTAAAAACAATCATAGGATGGTTTTAATGGTTAAATAAGATAACGCATGAAAATACTGATTGGCGGCTTATGTCCTGCATGCTTCAGAATTACCTGGTCAGTGCTGTTTGACAGCTTATATCCTGTGTGCTTCAGGATTACCTGGTTATTCCTGCCCACTCCCTAGACCTTCAAGAGCCTTTTCTGGTTAAAATAAGCTTACATTTTCTGATGGACCTCCTCATCTAGGAGGAGGCCAGGAGGCCTCAGGGAATGTGATAGAAGATGGAAACCTATTGTTTAAGTGCATTTAAGGATGTGTCAGGATCTTTCCATCCCATGGGCTTCCTCAGATCAAATCTTGGTTGCCCATCCTGCATCAGTGGTTAAGTCCTCAGCCTAATTCTGGTGGGACCCTTCATTCTCTGAGTATCTAGGTCTTGGCAGGGTGAATACACTGGTAACCTCAACGTTATTTCTCCAAATGCTCTTTGCCATGTATTTGGCATTTAGTTTGCTAGCCAGTGAACTTTCAAGGTGTGCACAAAGTCATTCTTTGCTTCAACATTCCTGCCTTGTAAATAGCTGCGTGTTCAGTCACCAGATACTATGGAAGAATTTTCTTCAGGGCATCTCTTTGCAAATTGCACTTGAACATCACCATCAGTTGGACTTGTTTTCAGGCCAATTCTCCCCACAGACAAATGAAGTCAGTAACTCAGATCATATTCAGGTCTGAAGACACTGAGTACTTTGCAATCTTTCTGCTTGGGAACAGGGTAAATGGAACCTTACAGCAATGGATGTTAACCTTTTTGGTGAATTTTTTTGAAATTCTTAATGAAAGCTTTGGATTATCTCCCCAGTGTAGGGGAAAAAAAAAAAACAAAAGCACAAATCATATACACAAAATATTTTTAATGTTTTATTAACTTATCTTTGTCTTTATATCTATTTTTATTAATTATATTGTATATCAAAAAGTAACACACACTAAAGGAAAAACAGTCAAACAGTTCAGAAGGGTATGAAATGAAAATAAAGTTTCCTTTTGCTACCACTCTCCCTCAGCCCCACACCTCAGAAGTAGCCACTATTAACAATTCCTTGTATATACTTCCATTTAAAAATACATATATATACATGTATATATGTATTTTACATATACAGGTGTATGTGCTTTGCACAGTACCCATAAAATATAACTGTGCCGTAACTGAGCCATAAAAATAACTGTGCAGGGACTGGCCCCATGGCCTAGTGGTTAAGTTTGATATGCTCCACTTCCTGGGCACAGACCTACACTACTCATCAGCAGCCGTGTTGTGGCGGTGACCCACATATAAAATAGAGGAAGACTGGCAACAGATGTTAGCTCAGGGTGACTCTTCCTCAGAAAAAATTTAGGAAATAACTGTGCAAACTGAAACCATGCAAAGTGATCTTAATAATAATAGGAAAAATTACAACTATTTCATAGCCTTAAAATTTTTTGTCAAAACATTAAAAACTCTCTTACTGCTAGTTATAAATGTAGAGAGAGAAAAAAAAAGTAAAACTACTATTTATTTAGAAACATTAAGAAAGTATTTCGGGGCTGGCCCAGTGGCATAGTGGTTAAGTTTGCCTGCTCTGCTTTGGTGGCCCAGGGTTCGCTGGTTGGGATTCTGGTGTGGACTTACGCACCATCAAGCCATGCTGTTGTAGGCATCCCACATATAAAATAGAGGAAGATGGGCACAGATGTTAGCTCAGGGTCTATCTTCCTCAGCAAAAAGATGAGGATTGGAAGCAGATGCTAGCTCAGGGCTAATCTTCCTCAAAAAAAAAAAAAAAGTAAGTATTTCTTTGTAAAAGATTTAGCAAGAATGCTTGCCTGTTTTTTGTTCTATGACTTGATATTGGGAAGTGTCTTTTCTATGCCTTATCAAATTGTCATAGTCCTTTCTAAATTTGGATCACTTTCTAACATTTTATTCTTAATGCTTTCAAAGTCATGAAACAATTCCAAGAGTTCCTTTAATGTGAAATTTTTTGCTGGCATCACTTCCTCTGAGATACTTTCATCTTTTTTCTCACAACCACTTTTGTTTATGTTGTTAAGTGGGCCTTCACTAAGTTCCTCCTGCTGCATATCTGTCTCTCAAATGGCGGCAGTGTCAACATTCCCATGGTCAGCTATTTCTTCTATACCTCCATTTCATGATTTGAATTTATCTTCCAGTGTTATCACTATTCTTTTCTTTGCTATCACTAGGAGACTAAGAGGCAAACAACTACTTGCTTTGCCATCTGTTTGTGAACTGAATAACAAATCTGCAGTGACCTGTCACTAACAGACACCGAAGGAAGTCTTAGTGAATAGTCACTTATCATGCTGTGCATCTATTATTTAGGTAGTGATTTGTGGACTGAAGAGGTAGCAGCAAAGGTTGTACTTTATCCAGTGACTCACAAGTAATATACTGTGATAACTGAAATTGGAACCACATTGTTGTGGGGCTGTTGTTAACTAACCCATGGTAACTGAAATTTGTTCATATCAGAACCAAGCAAAGCAAGGATTGCCTGTGTGTGTATATATGTATATATGTACGTTTACACACACTAGAGAAAAATGGATATCATGCATACCATGCTTCACTTTTTTCTACTTAATATATCTTGGCACTCATTCTATATGATCACATACCATCATATGGATGTAGCAACACTTATTAACCATTTTCCTATAGATGGACATATAGATTATTCTCACTTTTTTGTGATGGCAACTAATGTTATAATGAACATTCCTGCTCGTGCAACTTTGAGTCTTTGTGTAAATATATCCACAGGATAAATTTCTAGCAGTAAAATTGCTAGGTCAAAAGGAGTGTGCATTTTAAATAAGTATTCTTATCTTCAAAAAGATTACATCATGTTACATTCTCACCTGCTTAATGTGAGAATTCCCATTTCACCAACCATGTATCATTCAACTTTGTTTTCTTTTCCTATCTGATAACATGCCCAGGATGTTTTGCATATTATTTCAGAGTAAGTTTTAGGAGCTTCTATCCTTTCTCCAAACCAAATTGTTTTTTGGTTTTGAAGTATTTTGTGATGTGGATTGATTAGAATCTGCCAGGATGGGTGTAAGGGGAGAGGGAAAATTGGTATTTTGAATGGGACAACTCTTTTTGTAGTGGCTTTCCTACACATTGCAAAGCATCTAGTATTCCTGGCCCATGCCATTAAATGCCACACCTCCAGTCTTTGTGATAACCACATATCTCCAAGGCCCTCTTAGGAATGGACTGCCTAGCTGAGAACCACTGGGTTAGATGTTTCAATCTTTTTACCAAGACTTAACAGTCACTCATGAGCTATCCTGAACAAATGGACTGGATACAGCCAGATGTCCTTTGAATAAGCCACCCTGAACCTTAGATTTTGCTAGAAAATACTGAGGCAATTTTTTTTTTATTCCACAAATATGTAGGAAAGAAACTGGGCTTTAACTATTGAGGTCATTACACTCAGATAGAAGAGATAGACCTGTAGACTATAATCTTATACAAGTTACAACACTGCCCAAATGAGGGGGTTAAAATAAGAATGTTATAGAGTTTGCTTTATCTGTAAAACCTTCTGAACTAATTTTTGGAAAGGACTGTATAAGCATTTGGAAAAGACTAAAATAGAAATAAAAGTGGTATAAAAACACATTGGCAAAAGATGCTAATTCAGGCATTGGAGGGAGAATACTACCTTCAGGGCAGTATTTGAGTTGGGTCTTTAAGGATGAGTAAGATTGTAAATGGTGGAGATGAAGAGACAGGCATTGCATATAGGAGGAGTAATGTGAGCCAGGGCATGAGGTAGAATCGTTCAGGATTCTTCAGGGAACATGTTGCCCTGTGTGGTGGAAAAGTAGAGTGTGGAGCACAGGCAACTAAAGACAAGGCTAGAGAGGGAGGGGGAGACCAAATTGGTGAAATCTTTTGGGAATATGACATAGGCCTTGCAATCTGTCATTAAGCAATTAGGCTATAATCCAATAAATTACAAAATACCCTCACCATTGCTGAGGGCTAGAATTTTAAAACCTCTTAGAAAAAATTAGTCCATGAATATTGCTTTCTCACCTCAAATATGGGAGACTTATCCTCACTTTCTCTTCCAAAAGTTTAATCTTTCTGATTATATCAGAGAGAAAGACTCTATTTGATGGTCATCTGGTTTGAACAGCAGCTAATCTCTTGAACAAGGAGAATGGGCTGAGAACCATCTATGGGGATCTGAACATTAGTCATGGAGAGGGGATTTAGAACAGTGATTCTGAACCCTGGCTGCTGAATGCAGTCACCTGGGAAACTTTATAAACTCCTGGAGGGGGGCCCAGACACATGTGGTTAAAAAAGAAAAAAATCACTCCCAGGTAACTCTAATGGGCAACCAAGATGGAAAACCACAGATTTAGAGAAATCATTGAACAGGAGGCCACTCATCCCACATGGAAGGGAAGAAGCAACTTGAGAATCCTGAATCCACAAGTCCACTGACTGAGTGCCATGTTTGCAGAACAGACCAGAAATTTTACAGAGTTCAAGAAGAGGAGACCATTTTCTTCCATTGCTTAATCCATATTCCATTGCCTTGACTGTCTTATCTGAGAAAGCATATACCCCACAAACCTAAAGAGAGGAAAGATAATTAGATGATTATATAGCTGGACAAGCATCTCTAGTCCCAAACCATTTCTGGTAGGGTGTTGTGATCTAAGGAAGGTAGAATTAGTCACCACTTAGTATCATGTTAAGCAAGTCAGTCAACTTGAGGATAAGGTGGGTAAGGAATACCAGAGCATGTTTACTATTTGATCTGCATGATAACATAGAAACGTGGATTCCACTGTGCAACTACAGTAAAGCAGGTCCATGCATAACATCTAGTTTTTACAGCCATCTTTAATTGCTATTTATTTCCCCATGCTATTTATCTTTCCCCTATTAAGAAATAGATCCTTCATTTTTATAGCACTTTCATGAATATTCATTTATCCTTAACTGTCTTACAAAGCATTCCAAAATTTTTAAGAAGTGTCTCCTACCAAGAGATGCATGTTGGCATCTCACTGCTGATATATTAGGAATTTTTTTTTAAGCACTCTGAATAATGAATTAGATTTCGTCTCTACTAGCCTTGAGTTTTCGTTTAAGTTCTGTCATTGACTGCTGACTTATAAGGAACCATGAGAGCAATAATCCATATAGTGCTGATCTTTCCAGTTGATATTCATGAGAGTCTGAAATAATCTCTCAGATGATAGAGCCAGATTCCTAGTGAGTGTGCTGTCCCATGGGCCTTCTCTTCCCAGGTAGCAGGAAAACGAGTCTGTCCAAGACAACTCGCCAAGGGCAGGTGTTGGTCGTAGGGCTAGTTCCAGCTGAGAGGTGCTGTCATGGTGAAGGGTGGTGGCCCACAAAAGCTCTGATCTTGCTGACAAGAAAGGAAGCCCAAGGCAGCCCAAGGAGGAAGCTGACTGGTCTGATAGAAGTCTCCAAGCACTGAACCATCATACCTGATAAATTAGTGTGAGAGTTGTCTCTTTCGGCCAAAAAGGCATTTCATCATTCCCATATGCATTCTGTGTCAGCTATGGTGAGGCACTCAGTAGTATACAAAGGACCTTCTCAGTGATACAGTCGTTATTGGAACTGGTGGAGGAAGGGGCTACTTTCATTTATTTATGACTAGCTCACTGCCCTGCATACAGGATCTATCCATCCATCCATTCATTCATTCATTCATTCAGCAAACTTGTTCTGAGAACCGTGTCAGACACAAAGAAGAATGCCCTTTCCCTTCATCCTTCCCTTCCCTCTTTCCTTCCTTCCTTCCACAAATATGTAAGGAGTACCTACTATCTCAGGTGCTAGAGTCAAAATGGTGAACCAAACTTAAGTGATGTATTCTAGTGCAGGAATTCTTAACCTGGAGTCCATGGACCCCCTCTAGAATCTGAATAGACTAGAGGGATTCAGTGAACTTATGTGGGAAAAAATTAAACCTTTATTTTCACTAATCTCTAACTGAAATACAGTGTTTGATTCAATCATGAATGTAGGCAACAAACAACAGCAGTATTAAAAGTACCTGTGCCTCTATCACCAGTAGAAATCATGGACATTTTTATTTTCACATTACAGTTTTTGCAGACATCTCAAAAAACCAATTATGTCCATCACCACTTAGAAATTATGGTAGGTTGTTATTTAATGTGTAATTTAACATGTAGTTACAATGTTAAGAGCTTTAAGAAAAAGGCCAGGTGTGTAAGATTCCAAAAAGGAGACATGGTCCCCCAGTATCTAATCTAATGGGATCTACCCAGATTCTGTTTCCATCTTTCCTGTACCAGGCCCTGTGTGGGCACTGGGGATACAGCATCTGTGCCTGCCAATCTAGTGGGAGAAATCAGAGCATAAGGAAACATATAACCAAAATGATTTCAGTTAGAGATCAGAGCCTGAAGAAAATGAACCAGGGTAATGAAATAAAAGAGTGAATGCCACAAGGTTCTGTGGGACATCTAGGGGGCCGGGGAGAGTCTCTCTGAGGTGACATTTCTGCTGAGACCTGGAGGAAGAATTTAACAGACAGATAGGACAAAGGCCCTAAGATAGAAACAAGTAAACCCTCAGTTCCTTTGAATCCAAGGACCCAGACCTCTTAATTAGTGGTAATTATTTCCCTGCCATGCCCTACTTATGGAGAAAGAAACTAATCACAGGAGTCAAGAGAGAAAACTGGAGGTAATCTGAGGTTTAGATGAACACAAGTGGCCAGAGGTAGCAGCAGGGATGTGGATTGAGGGCCCTCATATATGCCATGTCCAGACACTCCACATATAGTGTATCCTGAAGAAGGTCAGGGGCACCTTGCTACCTCTGGGCAATCTTGAACCTTTCCTAGACCAGTTCATCACCCTCTGCCTTTCAAACAATAAGTTGCTATTATCAGAGGGCTCTCCTCATTCCTGGAGAGGATTCACGAATATCTATCACCTGATGTCACAGAGCCCTAGACCCCCGGTTTCCAGAGGCCTGCAGCAGTGAAATGACCTCTCTACTGGGATTAGAGAAAGGGAGCTATTTGTCTCTAAGTTGTATCTCAGTCTTACCCTCCAAAGCCTCCTGGTGGGCACAAGAGCTCTGCTCAACCCTCTGCTCATCCCAGCCTGATCCAGGGAAAGCTACTTATTTACCCTTATGGCTGTGACCTTTAGGAGAATCACTTTTTCCTAATGAAAAATGACACCAAATCTCCTATCTGACAGCAGCCTCTAACACATTGCTTATGGCTTATTCAAATCTACAAAAATCCTACCCAGTGACTATTAAACAAGCTCACATAAAGGATCTATTTTTCAAAAACCAATAATTTCTAGGTGATATCACAAAGTCACTGAACTTTCAACCCAATGCTCCATAATAAATGTTGGCTAAATTATTGCACAAATGGCATAAAGGGTTCATGGAACCATTGTTGCTGAAAAGTGGACCAATTGCTTCTATCAAACTATCTTTCCAGATAATTCTGAACCTTCAATTGCCTTATTCTTGTTCATAGCATCCCACACACACATACTTAAAATGTCAGAAGAAAATCAGTGAAGGTTTGACATCTCATAAAATGTCACTAGTCTCTTTCCTTCACAGTCTCTATCTATACTTAGCCCGTGGTCAGATAATGGACCTAACCCACTGCAAAAATTGTGCATAATTAAAGAAAAAATAAATTTCATCTATTGCACTCCATTTGAATGAAGACAGGAAGGTGTTAGTAAATGTTAGAAATACTTTCCAAAATCAATAGTTGAGGCAAAAAGACTTTCGGTAGAAAATTCAGTCACAAGAAAATCCCCAATATCCTTGAATTTCTAGTGAATCATCAGTGTAAAAGTTTTTCCTTCTAAAGTGATATTTAAAAAGAAGCCTAGGGCAGCAGAAAGAGCCTTGGACTTGAAATCGTCACCTACATTCCACAGCTAGCTCTGCCACTGATTCTCTGTGTGACCCTGAGCAGGTTTTACTCTGTGCTACATAGTCTCTCTGGGCCTCTATTTCCTTATCTATAAAATTACTGGATCAGAAGAGATTATTTCTGAGACCTCTTGCAGCTCTAAAACTCTATGAATCTCTGCCTGTTTAACCAGAATAGGCACATGTGCTCTAGGAAAAATTCCTAACGGGAACGTGATCCTAACAAATATCTTCAAACTTCCAAAATGGTCTGTAGGGGATGCATGATCACTATGACAATCATGGATATATATTTTTTAATTAATATGTTAGGCATTCTATTTTTTATCTTTTCCATGCCTCTTGACTTTAACCTCTCTGGAGTGATTTGTACCATTTCTGATGGAACATCTTCTAGGAATGGAGTCCTCCCAAGAGAAAAGGAAGAGAAAGAGAGGAGTGACACTTCCTAGGTGTATTCTCGGCAGCCTCATCCCATGAGAGATCCATTGTACTCCATTAAATTTTAAAAAAAGTTTCCAGATCAAAAGAATTTGAGGAGTGTGCCATATTTTTTCCTCTCATGAAGATTTATAATGTATGCCAGCACACTAAAGAGTCTGAGAAGTCCTGCAGTAAAAATTTCTGCCTATCTTTGTTTGACTCAGAGTTTCCCAAACTCGTTTACATACAGTGGTCCCCCTTATCCATAGTTTTGTTTTCCCTGGTTTGAATTACCTGCGGTCAGCCGCAGTCCGAAAATATTAAATGGAAAATTCCAGAAATGAACAATTCATGTTTTAAATTGTGCACTTTTCTGAGTAATGTGATGAAATCTTGCGTTGTCCTGTTCCATCCTGCCAAAGACATGAATCATCCCTTTGTCCAGTGTATTCACGCCGTATATGCAACCTGCCCATTAGTCACTTATTAGCCATATATCAGATCTACTGTCACAGTATCACAGTGCTTGTGTTCCAGCAACTCTTATTTTACTTAATAATGGCCCCAAAGTGCAAGAGCAGTAATGCTGGCAATCCAGATATGCCAAGAGAAACCATAAAGTGCTTCCTTTAAGTGAAAGGTGAAAGTTCTTGACAATAAGGAAAGAAAAAAAATCATATGCTGAGGTTGCTAAGATCTATGCTAACTTTTATTACAGTATACTGTTATAATTCTTCTATTTTATTATTAGTTATTATTTAATCTCTTACCATACCTAATTCATAAATTAAACTTTATCGTAGTTATGTGTGTGTAGGAAAAAACATAGTATATATGGGATTTGGTATTATCTGTGGTTACAGGCATCCACTGGGGGTCTTGGAACGTATCACCCATGGATAAGGGGAGATGACTGTACAAGTCTTTTCTTCATAATGCCTGCTACCATCTCATGGAACCAGTGTTATGTGGACACACTTTGGAAAGGCTGGAGTACAGATCAGGGGCCCAAGGAGAAAGAGCTTAATCCAGAAACATTCTCACTGGGATACCCATCTGTAGTGGGTTAAATGATGGCCTCCAAAAGATGTGTCCGCCTGAACCTCAGAGTGTGCCCTTATTTGGAATAAGTGTCTTTGAAGGTGAATTAAGTTTAGGATCTCAGGATTAAATCATCCTGAGTTAGGATAAGCCCTAAATCCAGTGATGGGTATCCTTATAAGAGACAGAAAGGTATACTCGGAGACACAGGGGAGAAGGCCACGTGAAGACACAGGCAGAGATTGGAGCTATGCTGCCACAGCCAAGGAAGCCTAGAGCCATCAGAAGCTGGAAGAGACAAACAAGGATTTCCCCCTACAGCACTGAGCGGGAGCATGGCCCTATTGACACCTTAATTTCAGTCTTCTTGTTGCCACATACTTAGAGAATAAATTTCTATTGTTTTAAACCACCCAGTTTGTGATAGTACACTACAGTAGTCCTAGGAAACTAATATACCACTCTTTCTTTTGTCATCACCTACTAGCTGAGTCATTTGGCACAAATTAACACCTCTGATCCTCATTTTCTTCATCTTCACAGTGAGAAAGGAATACCTACTCTGCACATCTTCAGGGTATTTTTGAGTCTTGAAAGGAAAAATGGACACAAAGGTGCCATTAACTAAAGAGTTCGTGGATGTGAACCTGATACCCTCCATCGGGCTATCAGGCCCAGCTATTAGGATTGGGAGCTCAAGGCGAGGCAGAACGTGGACTCAGAGAACACTGTTGGGCAGGTCTTCCAAATGTTCGTGTGTTCATTCAACATATACTGTTCCAGGTAATGTCATAGGCCCTAGGGATATAGAAATGAACAATACATACCAAATCCCTGCCTCTGTGGAACTCATATAGTCATTGAGGGAGTTAGACAAGGAACACATAAGTAACCAGTTAATGTGTCAGAAGGTGACAGAAGATGTCTTGAGTTCTGATGCAGCCTATGGCCCTTGCCTCTGGATCACCACTGATTTAGTGCACCTGATGGCTTCTGCCACAAAGATAGCATGGGATAACATGCTCGATAATAGTAATGTGGTGACAGAAGTCACACCGCCCACACATACTTTCCATCTGGAGAAGATTCTGAAAATAAATAATTTAGTGGCAGTGGAGACATTTATCTTTGGTAACAAAATAAGCAGGTATCAAAAGCCAGGGTGACCTAGCAATTCCATTCCAAAGTATATACCCAAGAGTCTATGCAGAATTGAAAAGAGGTATTCAAGCAAATGCTTGTACACAAATGTTCATAGCAGCATTACTCACAACAGCCAAAAGGTGGAAACCTCTCAAGTATCCATTGATAGATAAATGGATAAACAAAATGTGGTATAGCCATACAATGAAATATTATTTAGCGAGGAAAAAGAAATTAAGTGCTGATACATGCCACAATGTGGATGAACCTCAAAAACATTAAGCTAAATGAAGAAAGCCAAACACAAAAGGCCACATATTGTAGTATTCAATTTATATGAAATGTCCAGAATAAGTAAATCCATAGAGACAGAAAGCAGATGGTGGTTGTCAGGGCCTAGGGGAAGGGGTAATGAGGAATGACTACTTAATGGGAACAGGGTCTCCTTTTGGGGTGAAGAAAATGTTTTGGAACTAGATAGAGCTGATGGTTGCACAACATTATGAATGTAAAAATGCCATTAACTTGTACACTTTAAAATGGTTAATTTTATGTTGTATGAATTTCACTTCAAAAAAAGAAAGCCAGTGTGCCCCTTTTGTGTTGCTGTCTGGTCTGGGTGGGAGGGGCCTCTGACCTCTGAACATCCCAGGGGTCTCACTGCAAGTGTCGGATCCACTGTTGCTCAAGTTCAAAGCCAGAGCCCTGCCAGTAGAGAAATAGGAGACATGTTCTTACTTAAATGCCACTTACGATGGGATTTGGCAGGTTCACAGCTTGAAGTGGCAGGGCTGGAGCAAGGGTGGACCATGAAGTGTCCGTGACAAAAAACAGAGATGGAGAGGGGCTGGCTGGTGGTGAAGTTTCCATGCTCCGCTTTGGCAGCCTAGGGTTCGCCCATTCAGATCCCAGACATGGACCTACGTATTGCTTATCAAGCCATGCTGTGGCAGGCGCCCAATATATAAAGTAGAGGAAGATGGGCACGGATGTTAGCTCAGGGCCAGTCTTCCTCAGCAAAATGAGGAGGATTGGTGGCAGATGTTAGCTCAGGGCTAATCTTCCTCAAAAAAATAAAAATGAAAAACAGACAGAGAGCCTGGCCAGGAGTGAAGGAACATTCCTGGAGGGTGGGGATACCTGCCTTGTGAAAGCCCAAGTCTTAAATTACCTTTCCTTGTGTGGGATGAAGGAAAGTTCATGTTAGCCAGCACATCTGCCTTTGTTCTTCTTGCACTGCGATTTCTTTCTGAGATTTTCCCTCCCCCTTCAGTAAAGAGCTTCACATGCACATTGCAGGACAGCTTGTCAGTGTGGTGGAAGCTAAAGGGATAGTGTGTTAGATTCCTATTGCTGCTGTAACAAATTACCACAAACTTGATGACTTAAAAAATATAAATTTATTACTCAGTTCTGTAGGTTAGAAATCTGATGTGAGTCCTACTGGGCTAAAGTCAAGAGTTTGGCAGGGCTGTGTTCCTTCTGAAGGCTCTAAGGAAGAATCCCTTCCTTGCTTTTTCCAGTTTCTAGAGGCTGCCTGCATTCCTTGGTTCATGGCCTTCTTCTGTCTTCAAAGTCAGCAATTGCATCACTCCAACATCTGTTTCTGTCGTCCTTTGTCCTTCTCTGACTCTTGTCTCTCTCTCCCATCTTTTAAGGACCCTTGTGATTACACTGGGCCCACTTGGATAATCCGCAATGATCTTCTCATCTAAAGGTCCTTAACTTATTCACATTTGCAAAATTCCTTTTGCAATGTAAAATAACATATTCATAGGTTCCAGGGATTAGGATATAGACTTCTTTGGGGTCCATTATTCTGCCTACCACAGAGTGTCTGAGGAAGGACCCATCTGCTCCACAGAATCACTGATGACCATCAGCAGAGAGACACACAACCTGGAGAGCACAAGAGAAGAACCAAGTGAGAGAGCCCAAACTTTCTGATTGCTGCCTGAGTTAGCAAAAGCTACCTCATTAGAATGGAAAAGGAGGAGCCCAACAATATGTGATCATACAAATGAGAACTAACATGTATGAAGCATTTCCTAGGTGCCAGTCTCTCACACACACACACAAATATTGTTATTTGTTACATTGTTATATTGTTATTAAACCATATTTTATAAATGAAGAAAGAGAGATTACTAGAGAGATTAGTAGAAATTACCTGAAATCTCTCAGCTAGTAAGTACTACACGTGGCATTTGAATCTAGTTCTATCTGATGTGTGAGCTGAACTCTCAACCTAGTGTTGTGTTAGAGCAGGTGTGAGGAGAAAATAGATATTTTGAGTTGCTGCCTAGGCTTTTTACAGTATGACAGCCCTACTCACACCCAGAGTCTGGATGTTGAGATGAGAACCTGAGTTTAGGATTTTCCTGTCCTAAGTTCCCACCTTGCTTTTCCCATGGCACCTTTTAAAATAACCACCTAGAGTTGAGCCTGTGAGAAGTTAGTGACCTCCACCCTAACCACCTTATAAGTAATAAGTGCTTGCTACTCTGCTGTCTATCTCCTACTCACTTGTGACCTGGGACATAGGACTGCTCTTCCTCTGGCTCATTGCACCCCCCTTTTGGTATCTGTAAGTAATAAATCTTGTGACTTTACTTCTTTAGTGTGAGTGTATTGAAACTGTGCCCTCAATCAAAACGACCTTGGAGTTTTCACTTCTCCAAAGTGGGAGCTCAGATGCTGAGGAAGCTACCTGCTGACCCCATGTGGGTGGCTTGTGCCTCCTCATTCATCAGGTCATAATCTGCATATTCTTAATTTAATACACCAGCTACAGACCCACC
Organism: Equus przewalskii; assembly: GCF_037783145.1. Taxonomy (NCBI): domain Eukaryota; kingdom Metazoa; phylum Chordata; class Mammalia; order Perissodactyla; family Equidae; genus Equus; species Equus przewalskii. The sequence goes on from NC_091852.1 coordinate 24,291,397, forward strand.
AACACAGCAGGCTAACCACTGAACGCCCTCATGCCAGAAATTTAAGATGATAGAAGTTTATTGTTCATGTAACAGTCCAATGTGGACATATGGTAGGCAGCTTTCCCTGAGGTGATTCTGGAGCCCAGGCTCCTCCCACATGTGGCTCTGCCATCTGCTAAGCCTCACTATCTCTTGCTTCCAGAGGTGGACAGGAAAACAGGGGATGAAGAAAGCATGCCTGCTTTTTAACCACCTCTTCCCAGAAAGGACGCACCTTCTCTGCTTACATTCCATTGGCAAAAGCTGGTCATATGGGCCCACCTCAGTGCTGGAGGCTGAGAAACCTAGCTCCTGGCTTGACAACCACTTCCCAGAAATACCTGTACACTTTGAATAGGAAGCATAAATGTGGTAGACAGCCAACCATCTCTGCCATGACAGTACTGATACATGAATGAAGAAATCTTCCTTTCCAAACTCCTACTAACAAACATAAAAGATGCTGTCTACATATAGGTGCTTGGCGTGGCAGGAGGAGAACTAAATCATCTAAATAAATAAAGGAGGATCCAGGCTTGCTAAGGTCTCTAGAGTTATCAAAACACTGTCAAAACATTTTATCTTTTCTGAGGACACAGTGTACTTAGCTATCTAATTGTCCTCTAACATATTATTTTGAATAGGACCCCCAGTGTTTCAGGGGACACATGGATGCCCATATTGAAGACTGTATTCCAACCATCTTCAACACTAGTTGTGGCCAGTGTATTCTGGACAATGGGATGTAAACAGAACTGTGATGTGAAACTTCTAGGTAACAGTCCTTAAAGGAAGGGGGCTCCTTCCTTTCTCTCTTCCTCCTTCTTGCAGGCTGGAGGTTGAGGAGCCATCTTGGATGATAAAGTAGCTCCCTAGGTTTGGGGGAGGAACAAGCTAGAGGGGCCTGGGTCCCTGCTGATCATGGAGTTGCCAAACCAGCCCCAGATTCCTCAACTCCAGATTTGGTTTACATGAGAGAGAGAGAAGTTTCTATCATGTCTAAGCCACTGTTGTCTTGAATTTTCAGTCACCTGCAGACAGTCCTAATCCTGACTAACACACAATACTCTGTTTCCCTTTATCAGAGTATCATTATGCAAAACATGCCACAAATGACCAAATCATTGTCTCTTCCACGACTATTTCTGCAAATCAAAGGATTTTCCTGGAAACCTCATTTTCGTCACTGGCCTTCCCACCCTCAGTCACCTCAGATGGTTTCAGTGATGACAGGGCCTGTGGGCAAGCTTTGAAATGACTTGACAAACAGGAGGAAATGAAGGGTTTTCTCATAGGCCTTGCCCACAAGTTGCCTCACTGTCAAGCTGTTTTACTGCTGAGTGACTCTGGTGGGTTGGGTTAAGAGGGCAATGATAGAAATCCTTCCAGAAAACTGTCATCTGCCTGGAAATTGCAGCTTCCTGTTACCCTTGTAAACCTCCAAGGACAGAAGTTCAAAAGTGACCCAGTTCCTACTGACACTTTTATGGTGAGATTTGCCTTACCCAATACCTCCCCAGTTGGGACTGCTAACCAAGATAACCTGCAATCCTGGGGCAGAGGCTAACACAAGGTAGACCTCTGCTGGTGCACAGTGATGATATTTCTGAGGAAAGTTTTGCTTGTCAGTAAGGAACTCAAACTCTCAGTTTTGACTTCTGCAGAATCTCCAAGCTTCAGGACACTAGAGGACATTGGTTCCAGTTCCTAGCTCCAAGGAAGGCCCCAGTGACATTGTGCTTGACTTTTTCTCCTTAGAGCAGTAGTTTGCAACATTTATTTGACCATGAACCCCTAGAGAAAGTGATCATCTTATGGACCACCTCCCTAGACAACAAGCACACATGTTCATGCCACACAGAACTTTGCCCACAATTTCCTGAGATTCCAGGCCCCCTGAAGCCCAGTCATGAGTTCAGAGACCCTAAGTTAAAAACTCTTGCCTTTGAGGGATGGTTCAACATCTGCAAATCAATTATTGTGGTACACCACATTAACAAAATGAATAAAAATCACACGATCATCTCAATAGATACAAAGAAAGCATCTGACAAGATCCAACATCAATTTATGATAAAAACTCTCAATAAAATGGGTATAGAAGGAAAATACCTCAACATAATACAGGTCGTATGTGACAAAAACCACAGCCAACATCATACACAATGGAGAAAAATTTGAATGCCATCCCTCTGAGAATAGGAACAAGACAAAGGTACCCACTCTCACCACTCTTATCCAACATAGTACTGGAAGTTTTGGCCAGAGCAATTAGGCAAGAAAAAGAAATAGAAGATATCCAAATTGGAAAGGAGGAAGTGAAGCTCTGGCTGTTTGCAGATGACATGATTCTATATATAAAAAGCCCTAAAGAATCCATCAGAAAACTATTAGAAATAATCAACAACTGCAACAAAGTTGCAGGTACAAAATCAACTTAGAAAAATCAGTTGCATTTCTATACTCTAATAATGAACTAGCAGAAAGACAACTCAAGAATACAATTCTGTTTTACAATCACAACAAAAAGAATAAAATATCTAGGAATACATTTAACCAAGGAGGTGAAAGACGTATACACTGAAAACTATAAGACATTATTGAAAGAAATCGAAGATAACATTAAGAAATGGTAAGATAGTCCATGCACATGGATTGGAAGAATAAACATAGTTAAAATGTACATATTACCTAAAGCAATCTACAGATTCAGTGAAATCCCAATCAGAATCCCAATGACATTCTTCACAGAGATAGAATAAAGAATCTAAAGTTTATATGGAACCACAAAGGCCCCAAATAGCTAAGGCAATCCTGAGAAAAAAGGATAAAGCTGGAGGCATCACAATCCCTGACTTCAAAATATACTAGAAACCTGTAGTAATCAAAATAGCATGGTACTGGCACAAAAAGAGACACACAGATCAGTGGAACAGAATTGAAAGCCCAGAAATAAAGCCACACATCTTTGGAGAGCTAATCTTTGCCAAAGGAGCCAAGAACATACAATGGAGAAAAGAAAGTCTCTTCAATAAATGCTATTGGGAAAACTGGGCAGCTACATGCAAAAGAATGAAAGTGGACCATTATCTTACACCATATACAAAAAGCAACTCAAAATGGATTAAGGACGTGAAGGTAAGACCTGAAACCATCAAACTCCTAGAAGAAAATATAGGCAGTACACTGACATCAGTCTTAGCAGCATTTTTTTCAAATACCATGTCTTCTCAGGCATGGGAAACAAAAGAAAAAATAAACAAATGCAATTTCATCAGACTAAAGAGCTTCTGCACAGCAAAGGAAACCATGAACAAAACTAAAAGACAACCCACCAACTGGGAAAAAATATTTGCAAATCATATATCTGACATGGGGTCAATCTCTAGAATATATAAAGAACTCATAAAACTCAACAACAAAAAAATGAACAACCCAATCAAAAAATGGGCAGAGGATATGAACAGACATTTTTCCAAAGAAAATACACAGATGGCCGATTGGCACATGAAAAGATGTTCAACATCTCTAATCATTAGGGAAATGTAAATCAAAACTACAGTGAGATATCACCTTACACCTGTCAGAATGGGTATAATTACCAAGACAAAAAATAACAAATGTTGGAGAGGATGTAGAGAAAAGGGAACCATCATATACTGCTGGTGGGAATGTAAACTGGGGCAGCTACTGTGGAAAACAGTATGGAGATTTCTCAAAAAATTAAAAATAGAAATATCATATGACCCAGCTATCACACTACTGGGTATTTATCCAAAGAACTTGAAATCAACCATTCAGAGACTTATGCACCCCTATGTTCATCTCAGCATTATTCACAATAGCCAAGATGTGGAAGCAACCCAAGTGCCCATCAATGGATGAATGGATAAAGATGATGTGGTATATATATATACAATGGAGTACTACTCAGCCATAAAAAAGACAAAATTGTCCTATTTGCAACAACATGGATGGACCTTTGGGGTATTTTGTTAAACAAAATAAGCCAGACAGAGAAAGACAAACACCACATGACTTCACTCATATGTGGAAGATAAACACATGGACAAAGAGAACATATTAGTGGTTACCAGAGGGGAAGGGGGTTAGAGGGTGGGCAAAAGGGGTAAAGGGGCACATATATATGGTGACACATAAAAATTAGACTGTTGGTGGTGAGCACGATGCAGTCTATACAGAATACTGATAAATAATAATGTACACCTGAAATTTCGCAATGTTATAAACCAATATGACCTCAATAAAAATTTTTTTTTAAAAAAGTCTTACCTTTGAACCCCAGAGCAGATTTAAAAAGTTCTGAAGTCATCTAACTTCACCTTTGAGATAGACTCCCCCACTACTGCTCCTAAACAGTAGACCAAGTCAATTCTAGAGGCTTCAATTGTTCATGGGCTTTACTGTGATTTATGACCACCAGAGAGAGAAATGCCTCACATTCTCTCCTCACTGCCTGCTCCAAAGTCCTTTAACTGAAATTTAAGTGCCAACTAACTTTCCTTTCCTGCTTATCTCACACAAACAACCCACACTCGGCCACCATTGGACTTTTTATTTGCAGTTTCTCAAACATGCCAAGGTGTCTTCTGCCCTCTGCCTTTGCTCAGACAATTTCCTTCCCCTAGACACCTCTTCATTCATCACTGTCTGTCAAAATACCACTCTTCTTCAAGACTCTGAAAAATAGACTTCTCTATAAAGCTTTTCCTGAACCCTTCCTTTGTGCTCTCAGCCTGAGCTTGAATGTCTGTTATGGAACATATCACCTTCCATCATGGATTACTTGCACCTGTATACAGCAGAATATTTGAACCCTCAAGGTCTGAAATCAGAATGATTGGGTTTCAATCCTGCCTCTGGAGAGTACAAATCATTCTGGGTCTTGACAAAACATCCTGATTGCATTTCTGTCTTAATCCCAGGATTTTTATTCCACCATGAAAGACAAGACAAGAATTCCCTCCTTCTCCAATTTTTTTCAATTCCTGCTCAACTAAACAGACATTTATTTAGCAACTATTGGGTGCCAAACACTGTGGTAAGGGTGGGGATCAGAGATGTCCTTCTTGGGCTTCTGCAAACCAGCTACCTTCTGTCATTGGAATTCAAGCTCAGGACCCAGGTCATATACACATTTTTATATTCCATGAACTTGAAGCCCAATGCCAGATGTCAGCTGATCTTTAGGATTTTCCTCTCTTATGACAAGAGTTGTATATTTATGCCAAATGGCAGAACAGTATGTCATACTTCATTAGGAAATAATTCTAATAATATGTATAGAAAATTTACTAGACTGCTTCTGAACACCCAGCTCACTGAGCTGACCCATGTAGGCCCTTTGCCACATAGAAATGCTAGATACAATGTAACAAAAATATTTTCCACATAACCAAGTTTGATAAGAAAAAAGGAATCCTCAGGTGCCAAGACTGGTATGAAATCAAGTCAGAGGATAAATATGAGCTGAAACCAGGAGGCAGCCATAAGAGTTTCAGGTGGAGTTATGGAATACCCTAGGGCAAAGGAGGAGGGTTCTAATGCCTACAGAAATAAAAACAAAATGTGAGTTCCGGCCTGAAGGAGGGAAAGAATGGAACTGAGCTCCCTGCATAAACATACCATCTGCCCCAGGTTTTGAGAGGGGTAAAAAAGTCACCTATAAAAATCAGAACTCTGAGCCTACACCACACACAGTTTTGGGGCCTTAATTTATAAAACTTCTATGATGTGGAACCTCTGGCTGGTAGTTTAACATAGGGTCATTCAGCACCCCCTCCAGGAATTCAACTAAAGCCAAGCAAAAATATTTTGTAGAGACATTTTCGAAGGCCGTCTCCTCTTGGTTATTGCAAAGGCACTTTGAACTCAATGTGGAATCATCCCTGCTTACCAAACCTGGTCATCTGCCAATACACCTGCTCATGTTTGACACTACTTCCCATTAAGGCACACAAGTCTAGGGGTTGTCCTTGACACCCCACACCAATCCATCACTAAGGCTCATTGATTTTACCTTCTAAATATCAGATTTGTCGTTGTCTTTCTATTTCCAATACCCCATCCTAATCCAAACCACTATCATCTCTCACTGGTCTCCCAACTGGTTTACCCTGCATCCACTCAGTCAGGTAGAACCCTATGAAATTGCCATCTTATAGGACAAAACCAGTCTGGAAGTGACATTTTCTTAGGGTTCAATCTGATATTTCTTCCCATCTGATTTCCGTACTACAGCGAAAGTTACCTTTTCATAAAGCAGATTTGATCATGTTGTACCTGCCCCCTGCTTAAACCTTCCATGGCTTTCCCACTGTTCTTAAGATAAAAATTAAGCTCCTAAGCATGACCTGTAAAGCCATTTGATCCCTACCTTCTTCACCAGCTACATATCCCCTACTCTTCCTTTATCTGTCTGCACCGACCCCCTGGATTCTTCTAGTGCCTCATCCTTTCCATGTTTCCTCTCCCCACAGAGCTTTGTACACGTGCTGTTCCCACTGACTAGAACACTCCTCTAACCCCTCTTAAATTGTATAACTCCTTATCCTTCAGATCTTGAGAGCCTTGTCTGACCTTCCCAGCCTCATCAAGGGCCCCATCACACATTCTTTTAATGCCAAGATCATCTCCTTCATAGCAGTTGTCCCAATGACAATTTTACATTTATCTGTGTGATTATTTGATTTATGTCTGCCACCCCCACTAGAAGTCTTAAATTTCATGAGGCTAGGGACTAAGTCTGTTTTCACTGACCATTGAATCCCCAACCCAATGCCACGCACACTGTAGGTGCTCAACATGTTTTTAAGTAAATGAAGCACTAAAAGCTATGGAATGGAGGAGTGAAGAAACTGGATGATGCAGGGTGACCAAAGTGGAGACTGATGCAATGGTCCTGCAGGAGAAGGTGAGGGCCTGAAACTGAGGCTTATTTTTCACGCATTATGTTGGCTAATGTTCAGATCAGTCCCTCTTTTGCTTTAGGAATTTTATAAAAAGAGAAAACTAGAGATATCAAATGACTTGCCCAGGGCCGCATAATGGTAGATCTAAGATGCTTATGCAAGTTATCTGACTCCAAATCCAGTCCTCTTTCTATTAAAAAAGAATGAGATAAGCAGAGGAAACAGCAAGGAACCCTGGAGTGGGAGCAGGGAACTCCAATGCCTACAGGCACTGGGTAGGTAATGTAAAGACTAAGGCAGCCCAGGGCTAAGATAAGAGAAAGTGTTGGGAACCACATCCAGCTGGAAGGTGTGTGCCCATCTAATTCTAGCTCTAAATTATTGTCATTACAATACTGGGAATGCAGGCCCCGTATTTTTAGGCTGCCCTATTTTTTAAGAGAAGTTCAAACTGGACTTTTGTGTGAAATCATTCTGACTTTAAAACATGAAACAGATCAAACAAAACATGTCTGCAGGAGGAACGTGGGCTTTGGGTACCACTTTGCAATCCCCAGTCGAGATGAATGGGGGAGTAGGAGGAAAGATGCACTACTATTGTCAGAATGCACTTATGCTTATACTTTGCATGGAAAATACTTCGGCAGGGCCCTCATAAATAATCTGAGCAATAGTTATCCAACTTGAACTTTGATGGTTCCATGAAACTGAGAAGTTAGGATCAGTTAATCTATAACCGGCTTTATTGTTCCAAGGTCACTATGTTCTGTTAAAGCAAAGAAATGAAAACTGCAGAAGGATAAACATCTTCATTTCATGATCCCCAAGGAAGGCAATGGGTAAGGAACCTAAATAGCCACTGTTGGAGAAGGTGTAGATTACTGACCAGGCTGTTCTCCTTCCAAAGAAAATACAGTCCAAAGATAAGCTTATAATGGCCCTTAACTTATTTCAAAATCCAATTAGACATTGTAGTCACTTTCAGTATGCCAGAATACATGGAAAAGCTCATCTTTATCTCATTCTGGGTTCCTTTCCCTAGTGTTTTTCATTAAAGGAATAAAAGGGTGTCACAAATTGCTCTTCTAAGAGAAAAGCTGTGATCAAATAAATATCTGCTTCTCAGTTTCAGTTCCTCTAACTCTGGAGACACCTGGCATGTAGAAGAGCTTCACAGATTTTCTCAATTTGACCTTCCCCACCCAAAGACCAACTAAGTACATGCCTCGGAAATCATTGAGATCTTTTTTCCTATGTTGTTTATTTATTCAGTTAAACCACTAGCAATGCAGTTGCCATGGTATTCATGAAAGTTATGTTGAAGCATAATCTTGATTTGAGGTTCTAGAATTTCTCTTATATCCATCTGTAATTTTTAAAAGTCATCAGAAACCATTTAGAAAAACTGAGTAGCAACCTTCACAATTCCTGAATCATGGAAAGAGGAATCATTTAATTGCTGTCCTGGATAGTTAGCATGTTTACATCACTCTTGGATTAGTGAGGCTAGTCTAACTACCAGAAGAAATAACCCAGAAGTTAAATTAACAGAATAAAAATTTGTTTATTTCCATCAGAGTTCAGTGCAGGTTGGTGAGGTGGGGGTATAAAGAATTCTGTTCCATGTAGTTAATCAGGAACTCAAGATCCTTCCATCATGTGATTCCACCATCTTCTTACTCCAGGGGATGGCAAACTTTTTCCGTAAAGAGCCATCTAGTAAATATTTTAGGCTTTGTGGACCATATGGTCTCTGTCACAACTATTCAGCTCTGCCATTGTAGCACAAAAGCAGCCAGAGACAATATGTAAATGAATGGGCATGGCTGTGTTCCAATGAAACTTTATTTACAAAAACGGGCAATGGGCTATAGTTTGCCTACTCCTGCTCGAGGACTTTGTCCTCCTCTGCATTGAGACAGTGGACAGAGAAAGAGGAAGCACCATGGAAGAGGTACAAGTAAAATTAATGCCTGTCCCTAAACAACTGTCACAAGGATTATATTAAACAATGTTTGTAAAGTGCTTAGTGCAAAGGTCCCTATATAGGAGTTGCTCAATAAATGGCATTATCATCATTTTTAAAATATGGGAATAGAATACCTTTGGTATTTATAGGGTTAAGTGGTCATATTTAACTGAGGCAAATCAGGAAAGGTTACAGTTGATTCTCAAAGGTAGGATAGGATTTTAACAACAGAAGTAGGGGAACAGCTTGAGCAAATGTGTAGCAGCTGGAAAGTATTGTAGGTTTAGTAAGTGCATGTAGTTCAGTTTGGCTGTAACACAGGGTTATGTGGAGGAATTGTGGGACATAAGTTTGGAAAGGTAAGAAGGCTTTGAATACCAGGTTTAAAGTTTAAATGTTCAGTGCCAATAGGGAGCCATTGAAAGTTGTTGAGAAGTATACACACAAGTCTTGTGTTCCAAAAATCTGTAAATTTGTTGTTTGAAACACACTGTGTTTTCCAACATAGTATAAGCAGTAGGAATTAGAGTCCCAGATTGGTCTACAGAAGCTTGTTTCTCAGGTGTCTATAACCTGTTAAGTATCTGTGGAGAGAATTGTTTTACCTAACCAACACACTCAGAAAATTATTCAGCTATAGGGCTATATAAATGTTGCTCTGATTATCATTGTCTTAATCTAAAATAAGCTTTCCTAGGGAAAGTTGCGCAGTTAACATGGACAGAGATTTATAGCCAACTCTTGAAATTCCTGGAAGGATATGCCATGATAAAATACAGATTCACTTTTTTGCCAGTTCATTTGGATACTAAGAAATGATTTGCATGAAGGTGGAACTATGAAGTTAGAAGTATATTTAGCTGGGCCTTCATTTCTAGACCCTGAAAAAGAACTTACCCCTAATTGATGTAAACTCATTGGGCTTTTTTGTCAAAACCCATCTATGTTGAAAGCATTGACTTTAGCCTCCTTCTGTGCAAGAATCCCTGCTTCCTCCTGCTCTTGGAGAAGTCTGTTCTGATATGCAAGTAAATTGCAACTGAGTGGAAAGCCTCAAAATTGAGAGGACCCAAGGCCAGTGCTTCATTCTGACATTTAATGTTAATAATCATTTATTTCATCTGTTCCACAAATATTTATGAATATCTGCTATGTGCCAGATACTGCACTGGTGCTAGAAATAGTAGAGATAGTCCGTGAGCGTCACACCTGAAACAAGTGTTTACACTACAATTATAATTTATTTTATATGGTTATGTCCAGGTCAATGTGGTACATAGGAAAAGAAGCATCTAAAACTGTCTATGAAGTCAGAAAAAGTTTTTTGAAGAGATAATATCTGAGCTAAGATGTTAAAGATAAATAGAAGCCTCAGAGAGAATGGGAGGACAGCATCTCAGGTAGAGAAATCAGCAAATATCAAAAAGCATTTGATTAAAGAGCATTGTGCATATTCAGTGAATATTTGCTAAGGAGATGGATAGATGGATGTATGGATGAATGGATGGATGGATACATGGATGTGAAGAAGACTTCCTACCCAGAGGTAAGACAGTCCTTCTTTACAGACCTCCAGAGTGGCTTGAAATTTTATTCCAACTCCACCTCTGGCTCCCCAGTAGACATTCTAGCTTTTCTCATTCTCTTAGGTTAAAAATTAGAAATCTTCACAATGAGGGGTTTTCATCCTAATACACAGTTTACACAAATGTGATGCTGAATGCAACAGTGTACCAACTGTGCTGAGTTGTATGTTGGGGTGAGATGCCCAAGGAGATGTGATCCAGGCCACCAATAAATTATAATCTCACTGGAGAATCAAGATTTATATTCAAGAAATAAATCAGAACAAAACCAGCAAGTACCAAATTGTATGATTTGAATTCAAAGTTATACAAGAATTTGGGTTATTCACAATTAATACGGCTGAAGTTCAGAGTTTTGTCTCCCACAGACAATTCTCTGAAACACTTTGTGGAGATAAGCTTCTTTGAGCTGGCTGAGAGGGTTCGAATGTGGCCAACCTGAAGAATTTCGCATTTCCTCCTTTCCGTGATGGTATGCCTGGCCTGGCAGACACTTTCCTTGTTTGCTTATTTCCTTCTTCCTCTTTTCCTGCCCCCTTGATTTTCCCTTCTTTCCACTATCTGTTTCATAGTGGAATTACAACTGACAGTGTAAATTGAATGAGATTATGAAACTCAGTGGCAGGAGACAGACGGAAGGGAGGCTGGATGAAATTCCAGAATGACAAATCAAAAGGTACAAGTTTTCAGGAGCTGACCAGATTCTCATTTCTTCACTTGGGAGTGAAGAAATACCTCAGACTGCCAGACAAATGTCCCTTTGCTTCTCTGGGTCTCCTGACCCTTGACAAGACCCTCAAAAGTCATCTCTTTCAAAAGTCCTTTGAAATTAATTTTATATGATCCTGGATCTGCCTAGTATTTAAAGATAGATTTACCGTGCCACTGAAAAGGTTCTTATATTTAAATCTCTGCAAAGAAAGCTGAGACAATATCCTGTAACAAAAATCCCCCCCCAAAACTTACTGTGGAGTGTTGTTATCTTAAGAATATTCGATGTAAAAGTGAATACTTGAAAAAAGTTCATTTGTGACTCACAACACTGGTGCTGAATTTTTTTTTACTATAAAAAAAGCCTTAGAGGGGCTGGCCCCGTGGCAGAGTGGTTAAGTTCGCACGCTCTGCTTCAGGTGGCCCAGTGTTTCGTTGGTTCGAATCCTGGGCGCGGACATGGCACTGCTCATCAAACCACGCTGAGGCAGCGTCCCACATGCCACAACTAAAAGGACCTACAACAAAGAATATACAACTATGTACTAGGGGGCTTTGGGGAGAAAAAGGAAAAAAATAAAATCTTTAAAAAAAAAAAAAAGCCTTAGATATTTTGTATATCCTTGACCCAACAATGCATCTTCTAAGAATTTAGGTATAAACATAGGTATAGCTATGAGGAGGCTCATCAAAGCTTTGTCAATAGTAATAAAAACTTGGAAACGACCACTGAAAAATGTTTAATCTATATAATGGTATACTATGCCAGGAAAATGGTGTTATAGAAAAATATTAAAGGCAGGGGAAATATTTATAATATATTAAGTTAAAAAGTTGGTTTCAAGTTAATATAAACAGTATGATCTAGTGTTAATAGGAAAATGATAAAAATTGTAACATCCTAATATTCACATTCTCCCTTCCTTTACCTCCGAAGCAAATTTAGTCTTCCTCCCAGGTTCCCAGTGCTGCTGCTGCCATGATCCCCAAACTACCTTTACCATCCCCATTAAGGACATTTTACCTTAAGAAGAGTTCTGTTTTTCTCAGACAAATTCTTTGAGTTTTGTGATGCGTAATCAGAATAATGGAGAGAGAAATGGAACTAAAGAGGAAGAAACAAAGAGAAAGACTTCCATCTAAAAGGCAGCTAAATCTACATAATAGTTTACTGCAATAGAGAAAAGGTGTCTTGAGCTAAGGAAGAGGTGGAGTTTTCTAGGGGATGTGGAATAGCATCAGGGTGGGAACAGCATCAAGGTATGAGGACATGGGATAGAAGAGGAAAGAGAGTAGAGAAAACTTACTGTAGAAATGTATTTGAACCCCTTTGTGGTTTTATAGAAGTGGCAATAAAAAACTTGAGTTCTTTAAATATTAATTTTGCTGGCTGGACCCAAAATTGCATGAGAGGGGCTTGGATTTATTAGGGTTATATTTATATCCATATTCACAAGGAAAAAAAGACTGCAGGTATAGCCACCAAGATATTAATATGATTTGGATGAGACTGTTTTATTCTTTTTAAATATCCCTATTTTCCAAATTTTCTAGCTCTCTGTGTGTGTATATATAATTTTTTTCATTTAATCCTAAACATATCCATGAAGTAGTCACCATGATGACACCTAGATTACAGATGAGGAAACTGAGGCATGGAGAGAGAGGTTTGGAAACTTGCCCAAAGTCACACAGCCAGTAGTGGAGGAGTTAGGAAATGACCCGAAGGAATCTGACCCCAGAACCAGTGCCCCAAACACTGACGCTACCCATGGCTTCTTATACTTTTTTATTTTATAAATTTATTTTCAAATGAAATATTTCCATTCTACAACAAAGTGTAATAATGAGACTGAAATGACAAATGCTCAGATACCCATCATGCTACCCTAATAAATCTGAACATTTTGCCATATTTTCTTTAGATACATAATGTTTAAAGAAAAAAAATTATAGATGCAGCTAAAATGTTTGTTTTAGTAATGAGGACTATATTAATTAAAAGCAATGAAAAGCTAGATAACACTCAGTATTTGTCCATGTCCCAGTGAAGTCCTCCCTCCCCATAATCAACAACAGGAAGCTCTGAGGGTATAGAGACCAACACTCATATTCCTAAGGAAGATGGAATGAGCCAAAGACATTGTGAGATGGTGGCAGTGTGAAGTATTTTTTTCTTTTAAAGATTTTATTTTACCTTTTTCTCCCAAAGCCCCTGGTACATAGTTGTATAGTTTTAGTTGCGGGTCCCTCCAGCCGTGGCATGTGGGACACTGCCCCAGCATGGCCTCATGAGCAGTGCCATGTCCGCGCCCAGGACTCGAACCCGGCAAAACCCTGGGCCCATGAAGCAGAGTACGCAAACTTAACCACTCAGCCATGGGGCCAGCCCAAGTATTTTTGACCCTGATCCCTGTCCTACTTGAGAAGCAACAGCTTATCTGGAATTCGGTGTTTATCATTCCCCTGCATGTTTTATATAATCCTAATACATATGTAGATTTTCATTAAATATAGCATTGTCTGGCCTGCTTTTAAGAATTATATACATGGGGTCATAATATGCAGTCAAAATGTATGCAGTGGTCAGTGTCAGTCCCTCTCAACCTCAATCTGTTATCTCTTCAACATGCTTTAGTTTTTTTATCCTTTTGTTTCTCTGTGTGGCATTCTGAGTGAATTCTTCAGTACCACCTTCCAATTAATTAATTCTCCCTGTAAGTATGAAATTTTGTATTTCAAAGACTATAATTTTTTATATTTCCCAAGATTTCTAATTCATCCTTTTTCATTTTAGATTTCATTTCTGTTAGTTTTGTTCTACAGTTTCTTATTTTCGAAGAATTTTATGCTGTCTTTTTTCTCCTTGAATACTGTAAAATATATAGTTTAAAGTCTTTGTCAGATAAATTAGTAAAACTAAATTAATTAATAAATTATTCTCATCTATAATGAATTTGGGTCTTTCTTACCATTAGATTCCTTTATATGTTTATAGTTATTAATTTGGAGGTTTATTTTAAGTTGAATGGATCTTGTTTTCATTTTATCTTTCTTTTTGTTTCTCTTTTTTTTTTGCTGAGGAAGATTCACCCTGAGCTAACATCTGTTGCCAATCTTCCTCTTTTTGTATGTGGGCCACTGCCACAGCATGGCCACTGACAGACAAGTGGTGTAGGTATGCACCCAGGAACCAAACCCAGGCCACCAAAGCTGAGCACCCCAAACTTAACCACTAGGCCACCAGGGCTGGCCCTCATTTTCTTTCTTCCTCTTTGCTGTCCTCATTCCAGGAGTTTTGAGGCTGCCTCCATCTGGTGCCCCAGACCCCAATCCAGAACACAACTTCATAAGGACAGTTTAGAGATGCCCTGGGGTGATAATTGGGATAATGCCAATCAAGTCAACAGGCAGTTTGGTTCAGTTGCTGGGCAAACTGTTGAGCTTGTGTCCACCTTCCTCCCAAATCATGCATTTACTAGAATGCAGAGGCTGCAAATACTCGTTGATAGCAGTTCCCCCCGCCCCCATCTTCTTTTATGAGACATTGAGTCCCATTCAAGTACCTGGCTTCAAGTAGCAATCTTGTGTCCAGTCCCTCAATTCCCATGCAACATTTTCAAGTCCCTGTTACCCAAAAGAGCCAAGCTCCTGACTATGACTGCCTACTTCCAGATCCAGAGCCCAGCAAGCCTGTAACTCAAAACCCTCTCACCACTTACATTGTTTGTTCATTCCTGATATACAGGATGTTTATCTTATGTTTTTAGTCCATTTATATTTTAAGGTGAACCATATAAAATTTCTAAAATTTGACAATTTTAACCTATGAGAACTGCAATCACAGAAGGTTCTATTTAATGTCTTTTTGTTTTCTTTTTTCATATTTTATCCATCATATCTGAATTTTGGAGCAGGGAGGGTATAACAAAATATGAATTCACTTTTCCAATTTGGCTTTTTTTTTTTTTTTTTGGAAGATTAGCCCTGAGCTAACATCCACCACCAATCCTCCTCTTTTTGCTGAGGAAGATTGGCCCTGACCTAACATCTGTGCCCATCTTTCTCTATTTTATATGTGGGACGCCTGCCACAGCAGGATTGATAAGCAGTGCATAGGTCTGCTCCCAGGATCCAAACCTGCAAACCCCAGGCCACCAAAGCAGAGCACGCAAACTTAACTCCTATGCCACCAGGCCAGCCCCTACTTTTCTAATTTGACCAGAAGCCTCTTCTCTCCCATGAAAGGAAATTTTTATTTATAGTGAGTTGGAAGTGAGTTAGCAGAAAAACAATGAAGATACAGCGTTCTTAAGGTCAGAGATAAGGATCAAAGGAAAGAAGTGTCATCCAATTAAAGAGACTGAAATGGGAGGGAGCAATTATAGAGAAGGAAATAACCAGTGCCAAAAAGGGGGTAGATTGGGATTAAAGGAATCACTTTAATGTGATTCCTAAGTGTTTCCAGAACATAACCTCATAAGGACTGACAAATAAAAATGGCAAGTAATAGGCTATATTGGAGTATATGAGGAAGCCATTTTGTGTAAACCTAATTTGGCCTGACCTTGTCTTTCCAAAAGGGCCTGACGGAGGCCCTGTTGAGCATGCATTGTATATCTGCTTTAGATATTCCCTATGGCAAGAGCAAAGGCCCTTGAGATAAAGGTGCAACTTCCCTCCCCCTCCCAACGTTGGCATTCCCTTAAGGATTAAGCATCTTTCCTTAGGCTAGGAACTGATTGCTGGGCTCACCTGTGACCACCCAGCTTGAGACAATAGGCTTGCCTCCTGCTATGCCCTCTGAGATAGCAGACCCACTACCTGCTGTATCCATCAAGCGCTGTGCCGCTGTGCCAACAGGGCAATCTTGTGACTATTGTGGGAGGGACATTTCAATCATATGTGAAACGTCCTGTATGGGGGTATATAACCACTCTGTATACCTCACTTCTGGGGTGCCCTTTCTTCCTTCGGGAAGAAAGGCCCCGGGCCATGGTCCTCAGATTTCAGCTCAGAATAAACTCTCCCAAATTTTCATTTATAGATTGGTTACGGATTATTTTCGTCGACAGGACACTTGTGAAATAAACTTGTGTTTAGAGAAAACACTTGTGAAATATGTTTCTAGAGGCCAGTTCAAGAAGTGAGTGTGAAGTCCAGGAAAAGGAATACAAAGCTTATATGTCAAGTGATTGCAAAGAAAGCAGTTTTGACCTAAACTCTATAGATTGCCCGGGGAACTCATCAGAAAGGTCCTTGTTTTTCCCAAGTGCAACAGGAAATAGCTTAGGGCCTAGGTTCAAAGAAACCCAAACTATGTTCATCTGTCTCAGGTTGACACTCTATAATTCTGCTATGTGTGTCCCTGTCGTCTGTTGGTAGAGAGGTTTTATCCCAAGCTTCTCTACAATAGAATCAAGGACTCTTGACTCTCTAAAGCTGTGTGAGGTGCTGGTGATTAACCACAGAGGAGGAGCTCTAGAAAGGATTAAGGGGTGGGACCATGGTCAAAAGAAGAGAAATCTCTTGTTCAGTGGTTGATCATTGGAATGATGACCAGGAGAATGTGATGGGAGCTGATTGAAATGTGATCCTGGGTGTTTTCATTCAGTCCAGGATGCCCTTCTACCAATCAGCATCTCAAACATACAAAGGCTGTTTTGCAAAATAATATATACCACTTATGTTAATCTACAAGAGCATCATAATAATTACTCTGCTTCATATAGATAACAATAAAGATAGCTAAGCAACGCCCTTTTCTTCCCCCATCAGGGGTGGTATGTAATCACATGCTAAGCTTTCCTTTAGCCTTATTATTATCTTAATTATCTTCCAGTTCACACACTTTTCTTGAATGAAAAGGAATGATGAGCTCTTGGCTCTGGTCTGTGTGTCATATGTGAATCATTAAGTCAGACTCCTGTAATTCCATTGTATATCAGTCTCTTCTTTCCAGCAACCTCAAATTCACCTGTATGAAGCAAAACATCTGGTTGCTGGACATGACCTTACAAGTCTGGCATTCTCATTACCTTGTTGGTTATCATGAAGAAAGCAAGCCATTCCATCATTGGAAGTCTGGCTTCCTCTCCCTTCAGATGAACACATAAGAAGAGCCAAAGCCCCTGCTGTATATGGAACCGGTGACGTTTGCATTCCCTGCAGACATACTCTCTCACTCTAATCCAGGCTTTACTGCATGGATTGAAAAATTGTTTTCAGACTTCATTACAAAATTGCTTCAAAGATGTTATGCTTGGATAAGTTGTCTGAAAAGAACTGAGTGAAAATTTTATGGGTTCAGTTTTAGCTCCTTCTTCTCCAAGATGCCAAAACATCTTATAAGAATGAGGGTTAAAGTATATATGTAAGCCTGTTTTTTGTGTATCATATAGAATCTGTCCCATTACCTTGGAGTTTCATCTCATGCATTTTATCTCATACATGCTAGTTGGTAGCATTTTGTTATTTTAATCATTATTTACCAACCCTGGGAAATACTGGAAAGAGGGAAATTCAAGCACAGCATTACAGTTTAGTGTGGTGTGGGAGAAAGGGCACAAGATTTGTTTCTTAGCCTCTCTGGACCTTACTTTACTCCTGTGTTCAATCAGGAATGTAGTATTTATTTCAAAGGAGCCGTGACAAAAGTAAATAAAATCTTTGAGCTGTAAAGTACCAGAGCATTTTTCATCACTGTTTTAATTATAATAGAAACATAGAGTGATGGATCAGGAAGGGACCTTGGAAATAAACTAGTCAGGATTTAAAAGATAAGGAAACTGAGGACCAGAGGGACTAAATGACCTCTATGGATATACAGCATGTTGCGAGCAACTCAAACTGAATGCAGGTATCTGAATCCTTCTCAGGCACTCTCCCTACTACAAGGGCCGTGCAGATAAAAAGACAGAGAGAGGCTGGCTGCCACTTGAGGAATCAGTGGAGAGTACGGGGGACTGTGGGGAACTGGAAAATGCATGTGCCCCATCCACAGAGGACAGCTAATATTTGTTTCTAGTTAACTTTTATCATATCAACATGTAGGCCAAGGATTGCCAGATCTTCTAATTTTTTCTAGAAAGAACAGAAATCTAGATTTTTTGATATGTGAAACCTCCTAATTTTTAAATGTTGTTTCAATTTTTAAAATCATGTTGTATAGGCCAAACAAAATATCTGAAGGTCAAAAATTAGTCCATGGTTTACCAATTTGTAATCTCTGATCTGCAGGGAAATGGCCACATTCTTTCTCATGGTATCAAAGGCCTTTCATGATCTGGTCCCTGCTTCCTTCTCCAGCTCACTTCCTTCCTGTCCTTGCCTTGTGCTTAGGCTCCAGTTGCACTGAATAGCTTGTGATTTGACAAACACACCCACTGATTCTCGCAAACATGCCCGCTGATGTCACTCTCCTGGCCTTGCTCCTTGCTCATGTTGTACCTTATGCCTGCAATGAACCTCTCTCCCATAACTCCTATATTTCTTTTAAGATGGCTCATATCTTCTTTCCATGAGGAAATTGTCCCTCAACAGTCTGCTCCACCACCACCACACCACCCAATGTGTTCACTATTATATTCTTACAATATCTTGCACACATTATTGCATTTTACTGCATAGTACTGCAAGTACTTGTTTAATATCTGTTATTCCAACCAGAATCTCAGCTAATATTGAACTGATATTAAACTCTTCATTCGTATTCAAATGTCATCATTGGTCTCCCTTCCTGAACCTCACTCTGCTTCTAGACTGGTCTTCGACTTTAAGTGCTGCTGATCTACTGGAAGAGATGCTGAAATTTTCTCTCCAATGGATGACTTCATGGAGGACACTCTCCTCAGGGACCCAGGTGACTTTACCTCTTCTTTTGATGGGAAGTTGTGGAAAGTAGTCAACCTTCTGAGCACAGCCCTCTGTTCAGCACCTGAGACCAGTCTATTCCGTATTCAGGTCCTCCTTTTCCTGGCTCCCTTTTATATTACTTTTCACTGTTTGTTTCTGTCCTATTTGTTCTCCAAAGGAACTAAGCTTTCCCTAACTGGTACTGGTCACTAAAGCCAACTCCTTAGAGCTCTCATCTGATTCAGTCCAGTTTGGGATCTTGTACAGATATATGATCCCTCACTGTGACAATGAGGGGTAAATGGAGGCGGGATGTGGAGGGCAAATCAACTGTACCTGAATCATATAGATTAATGGGGGATGACTGATTGACCAAAGGAAAATCATGGTGCTGTTAACTGAAGAAGGATAAATGAATACCAGACAGAAGCACAGGTGAGCATTGCATGATATCTCTTAATTCCCAGTCCAAAATTTCTTCCACAACTCCCTATCACCCCAATCAGAGAGGCTGCCTGAGTCCCTGCCTTCAGAATCTTGATGTTTAACCAGAATAAACTCTAATTTAGAGTTATTTAACATAATAAAGCCTTTGAAGTACAGCTATAAAAATTTCACTGTAAATTGGCAGAACCATGGACAGCGCCCAAGTGTGTGTCATAAATTCTCTTTTGAAGCAGGAAGAAGTCTCTTGGAGCATATTAAAGTCCTCTAATTTTACAGATGAGAAAACTAAGCCCCAAAAAGTTTATACATGATTTGTCCAAGATTATAGAGAGCTGATGGTCAAATCTAAGTCTTAAAATTCAATTCCTTGGGGCCAGCCCCATGGCCTAATAGTTAAGTTTAGTGTGCTTCACTTTGGCAGCCTGAGTTTGGTTCCTGGGCATGTACCTACACCACTTGTCAGTGGCCATGCTGTGCCAGCAACCCACATACAAAATAGAGGAAGATTGACACAGATGTTAGCTCAGGGTGAATCTTCCTCAGCAAAATAATAAAAAAATAAATTAAATTCCAGGTCCCCTTGCCCTATATACTCTGCTGTTTCCCAGCACATTATGATAACATGGGGGAAAAGGCAAAGGGACAAGTTTAGGGGACAGTAGTGGACACTTGTTATTTCTCCCTTTGGTGTACTACATCTCTTATTTTGGTAAATATATCTCCATTTCTATTTTGGTGAACTACTCTTCCCCTATTGTGGGAAATATACCTTGCTCTCCTGTGGTCAGTGGGTATGATGTGTCCTAGACTGGGCCAATTAGGTTCTTGCTTCCATGATTTCAATGTGAGTGGGGTTGCACAAGAAAAAACATATAGTTGGAGGTGATACATTCTACATTCCTTTGCTGGCGTCCTGAAGTGGATCTTCCAAATTTGAAGAAACTTTGATTCCACACAACCTATAATTGTGCATGTGTGAAGATTTGTATCTTTTATTACCCTCAATATTTGTTATAGCTCTTCCTTATTCTTACACCATTCACCTCTCCAAAACTATCAAGAATTAAGAAGTGTTTAGTGTTTTTCCACTTTACTAAGTAATTTGTACCTTTTTCCAGAGTCCTGAATAGTTAGTGCAAAGTAGAATTTAGCTGCAAGATAATAATAAATTTCTCATTCTAAAATAGACATATAAAAAAGTCTGCTCATAATGAGCCTTAAACTTGCCTTTCTGACATATTCTAAAGTTGTTATTCGTTCACCTGGATGAACCCATAAATTGCTGAGTTTGGATTGATTTATATTTCATTCACAGCTTGTGTGAGACTGCCTTCCATCTTACAGTCTTCAGTTACCCTGAGTTCATTTAAAATGTGTCACCACACTCTTTGTAGACAACTAAATAGCATTATCCACAATGTATTGATGGAGAGATTATTAATAGAGTTTACATAGCTGTATGTAATCTTAGAGAACAGAATGGGAGTGAAAGGACAAGGAAGAAAGGAAGAATGAGGCATCTTATGCAGTAAAAAGAGCATGAGTTGAGGGTCAAACAGACTTGGGATACTAGGATTCTAGTTCTAGCTCTGTCACTAACCAGGTTATCTTGGGTTGATCATATCATTTTCCCCGGTGAATGAAGTTGCCTCTAACATTTCTTCCAACTTAACATTGTAGGATTTCTCCAGTCATGTATGCAATTAATTTTATTTAAAAGTCTATAGTTAATATCATCATAAAGTGATCAATAATGGGGCACTCAAAGGTGATGTGTTGCTTGTTCCTTTCCAGATCCTGAAAATATATATTTAGAAGGAAATTGATTGTACCCTTTGGTCGGAGGAAAGCAGATATTTAGCAAGTTTAACAGGACATAATTCACCTTTGACACCCTTGGTGGCCTTGTTTCAAGTAGATTTGGGCACATACATCTTTGAGTCCTATAATCACATAAGGGCTTTGAACTACAGAAACAACTGGTATGATTTTGGATTAAAAATCCAAGACCTGGGTTCTGGCCCTGACTATAGCTCCTTCTGTACATATGACTTTGGTGTACCTGATAGACGCAGAAACCCAACTCAAGGCCACTTAAACACAAAGGTCCATGGACTCCATGGAAGGATCAAACCACCAAGCTGCAGGAGATCAGAAATGCACCTGAGCACTAGGAACAATCAAGCGCTCAAGCTCAACCAGGACTCATTTTTTACCTGGTGTCTGCTCCTCCCAGCTTGCCGGTTTGTTCTCTTTTATTTCAGACTGCCTTTCTCTACTTGCTAGGAAGCACGGCCTCCCACAGCTCTAGACTATATATTTATTTATTCACTCAACCAGCTGTTGCTTTTGAGCCTGACTACATGGCAGGCATTTTTCTAGGCACTAGGGACATAACAGTGACAAGGAAAATGTCTGCCCTCAGGGAGCTCATGTTCTCATGGAATGGAGAGTGTCACACGATAAGCAAATGTACAAATAATATACCAGGTAGTGGTAACTGCTGTGGAGAAAAATAACCAGCATAAGGGGTTGAGTGCTGAGTGGTGGTAGCAGTGGTGTTGGTGTTTGTTATTCTATAAAAGTGGCCAGGGAAAGTCTTCTAATATTTGGTGATATTTGAACAAAGAAGTTAGGGAGAAAGTAATAAGAATATTTGGTGAAACAGCAAATACAAAGATTCCTAAGTGGGAACATACTCTTGACATGTTCAAAGACAAGCAAGGGACCAGTGTGCTAGAGTAGAATTTGGGGAGGGGAAGAATGCTAAGACACAAGATCAGAAAGCTAGCAATGACAGACCATATAGATCCAAGATAATTGTAATAATGTGGACATTTACTCTGGGAAGGAAAGTCATTGAAAATATTGAGCTGAGAAATGACAGGATCTGATTTATGTTTTAGTAGAACCACTCTGGCTGTTCCATGGAGATTAAACTGTAGGAGGGCAAAGTGGAGACAGGGAGACTATTTAGGAGGCTATTCCAGTAATCTAGGTGAGAGATTATGTGGTAAAGTGAGAAGTGGTCATATACTGAATATATTTTGAAGATAGTCAACATAATATGCTGAAGTATTGGATATGAAGATAAAAGAGAAGGAGAGAACCAAAAATAGCCCAAAGTAGAGAACAGAAGAAGTCTGAAGACTGAGCACTAGAGCTTTCCAGCCTTTAGAGATTAGGAGCTGGGAACAAAGAAGGCTGAGAAAGAATAGCCAGCAAGGTAGGAGGAGAAGGAAAGGAGAGTGGTACCCCAGAAGCCATCTGGAGAAAATGGAGGAGGAAGAAGTGATTAACCATGCTAAATGCTGCTGAGTGGTGGAGAGAGATGAAGCTTGAGAACTGACTGCTGGATATGACCACAGGGAGGTCATAAGTGATCTTGACAAGAGCTGTTTTCAGTGGAATGATGGAGATAAACACTCTAAAAGCTTGTGCCACTGAAGAGATATTGAAGTCTCAGTTCCAGTTTTTAAAATCCTAAAGATAGACCCCAATTAACCTGGTTCAGATCAAGTACTCTTCTTTAGACGAATAAACTATGACCACAAGGAAAGGTAATTTGATGGATCAATGGTGGACTGATCAACAGCGGGGTACCGTGACATATACGTGTGGATGGAGAAAGGAGGCAGGAAAGAGGAGGAGGCAGAAAAGAGAAAGACTTTGAGGAGAAGGTCACCATGGATCTCCCCACCATTGGGTCTGTAACTTAAGTCTTCAATTATAAAATGAGGTTGAAAGTCCCAGTTTCATAGAACTGCTGTCAAAATCAGATCAAATAAGAGAATGTGGTAAATGAACTCTGCATATACTGTAACTTCTATACAAGTATGATGGGTTACCATCATGTTGCCAAAATGGACGTGCACACCCAGGTGGTGCTTCTTCAGCCATCACTGCTTAGCCACACTGTGCCCCATGAAGAAGCTGTAGGCATATATATTTAAAACCAGTGTAGCTGGATATTCTGGGTAGAACAACACAATTCTTTTTCCCAAGTTTAAACATTGGGAGCCCTTGGGAAAACGTACTTTTTTTTTTTTTGTAAGGAAGTTTGGCCCTGAGCTAACATCTGTTGTCAATCTTTCTTTCCTTTTTTTTTTTTGTCCCTCCCCAGATTCTCAGTACATAGTTGTATATCCTACTTGTAAGTCATTCGGGTTCTTCCATGTGGGATGCCATCCCAGCATGGCTTGATGAGTGGTGTGTTTGTCCCCGCTCAGGATCCAAACCTGGTGAACCCTGGGCTGCTGAAGCTGAGCACACGAACTTAACCATTTGACCATGGGGCCGGCCCAGAAAATGTGCTCTTACTACCTCTGAAAACAGGAAGTAGAAAAAGCCATCTCAAGACATGCTTAAAGGAGCAGAATAAGGCTCAAGAGAAAAATAAATCATTGGCAAGGAGGGAAAGGAAAGAGGCAGATAAAGAAGTTTCCTTTTTTTGTTCCTCTACATATCTGCATGCAGTGGGGATTTGTCCTTGGTCGTTCTTTCTAGTTCTCACAAGGCTTTTCAAGTATGAAGTGTTTTAAAAATAAAAGAGATCCTGAAGAGCCCTAACCCCAAATGAGCCCACTTACTCCTCTGCTATATGTTAGGTGCTTAAGGAGCCTTATTAGTTCTTTGATATGAAATGAGCCCTATCTGAAGAAAGGTTTGAGGAAATTGTTCCTATCCTCAGAGAATTAAGAATTTTTAAGAACTGCTAAGATCAAGATAAAAGACATTGGAGTTTTGAAACTTCAGACATGAGTTAGTATCAGATTGGGCTTTATTCCTTTCTGTGTTTACTTTATAATCATGCTTATTGATATGTCTTTCTTACATACTTCAGAGAGATGGATAAATTCCCATGATGTTTCTCTTTTTAGTATAAGTCATCTATAATTCTTCATAGGGGATACATTTCCATTTATGACACTTAAAGAACTAATCTCACAGAGCCCTTAAGACAGAATAAAATGAAGAATTAATATTGTTAAACTATCCATGCTATCCAAAGCCATCTGTAGATTTAATGCAATCTCTATCAAAATTCCAGTGGCAATTTTTACAGAAATATAAAAAAAAATCCTAAAATTCATATGGAACCACAAAAGACCCTGAATAGTCAAAGCAATCCTGAGGAAGAACATAGCTGGAGGCATCACACTTCCCAATTTCAAAATATATTACAAAACTATAGTAATCAAAACAGTATTAACATAAAACAGGCACATAGATCAATGGATCAGAATCGAGAGCCCAGAAATAAACCCAGACACATATATATGTTTGACAAGGGAGTCAAGAAAACTCAATGGAGAAAAGAGTCTCTTCAATAAATGTGTTGGGAAAACTGGATATTCACATGCAAAGAATCAAAGTGGACCCCTATCTTATACTACTCACAAAAATTAATTCTAAATGGATTAAAGATTTAAATATAAGACCTGAAACCATAAAACTTCTAGAAGAAAACATAGGAGAAAAGCTCCTTAACATTGGTCTTGGCAATGATTTTTTGGATATGACATCAAAGCAACAAAAGCAAAAATAAGCAAGTGGGACTACATCAAACTAAAAATCTTCTGCACAGCAAAAGAAACAATCAACAAAATGAAAAGGCAGCCTACAGAATGGGAGAAAATATTTGTAAACCACATATCTGATAAGGGGTTAATATCTAAAATAAGGAACTCATACAACTCAATAGCAAAAAAAAATCTGATTTAAAATGGGCAAAGGCCCTGAATAGACATTTTTCCAAAGATATTTAAATGTCCGAACAGGTACATGAAAAGGTACTCAACATTTCCTGACGATTATCAACATAATCGTCAGGAAAACGCAAATCAAAACCACAATGACATATCACTTCACACTTGCTAGAATATCTATTATCCAAAAGACAATAGATAACAAATGCTGGTGAGGACGTGAGAAAAGGGAACACTTGTGCACTATTGGTGGGAATGTAAATTGGTGCAGCCACTATGGAAAACAGTATGGAGGTTCCTCAAAAAATTAAAAATAGAACTACCATATGATCCAGCGGTCCCACTTTTGGCTATATATCTGAAGGAAATGAAATCACTATCTGGAAGAGATATGTGTGCCCCCAGGTTTGTTGCAGCATTATTTACAACAGCCAAAACATGGAAACAATCTAAATGTCCACTGATGGATGAATAGATAAAGAAAATGTTTTGTGGGCCGGCCCCGTAGCCGAGTGGTTAAGTTTGCACGCTCTGCTTCAGCAGCCCAGGGTTTTGCTGGTTCGGATCCTGGGCATGGACATGGCACTCACTGCTCATCAGGCCATGCTGAAGTAGCGTCCCACATAGCACAACCAGAGGCACTCACAACTAGAATATATGACTAGGTACTGGGGGGCTTTGCGGGAGAGAAGGAAAAAAAAAAAAAGATTGGTAACAGTTGTTAGCTCAGGTGCCAATCTTAAAAAAAAAAGAAAATGTGTAATATATATATTACACACACACACACACAATGGGATATTATTCAGCCATAAGAAAGAAGGAAATCCTGCCATTTGTGACAACGTGGATGAACCTTGAGGGCATTATGCTAAGGGAAATAAGTCAGAGCAAGACATGTACTGTATGATCTCACTTATATGTGAAATCTAAAAAACCCTGAATTCATAGAAACAGAGAGTAGATTGGTGGTTGCCAGGGGTGTTGGGGTTGGGGGGAAAACAGCGAAGGTGGTCAAACTTCCAGTTTTAAGATGAATAAGTTCCAGGGATGTAATGTACAGCATGGTGACTATAGTTAACAATACTATACTGTATATTTGAAAGTTGCATAGAGAACATATCTTAAAAGTTCTCACCACACATACAAAAAATTATAACTATGTGAGGCAATGGATGTGTTAACTAATCTTATTGTAGTAGTCATTTTGCAGTATATACATATATCAAATCATTACATTGTACACCTTAAACTTACACAATGTTATATGTCAATTATATCTCAATAAAGCCGGAAAAAAATGACAAAGTAAAATGTTCTCAAATTGGTATTGAAATTAGTAAAAGTAATTTTATCTTTCTTAGCTATGGAATAGATTCCTCACACTTTGAAATGCCTCTCTACTCTTTCCCCAACTCTCACTCAGATTTTAACAGTGAGTGTCATAGGTGTTATTAGTATTTGAATTCTTTGCTGCCCCTCCTTCCAGACCCCTTCCTCTGGGAGGTTATACATCCCTGACTCATTGACTTCAGACTTGGTCATGTGACTTGCTATGGCCATTGAAATATGGGAGAAAGTAACGTGTACACTTTTGGGTAGAGCTTTAAGAGCCATCACATGGCCTCCATCTTCTCTTTTCCCTGACCACAAGACCAGCAGTGTCCCAACTAGAACTCCTCTCTCAGCATGGGTCTTAAAATGAAGATAAAGGTGGTGAGCTGAAACAGACCCATGATGGACATAAAACTTGAACAATAGATAAATATTTCTCATATAAAGCTCTGAGATTTCACGGATCATTTGTTACTTCAGCATAACTTAACCTGACAAAGTGCTTTCTAAATTATTTTACATATTATTTTTATATAATATAAATATTATAATAATTGGTTAAAAAATTATAATAAGATCTCCAGATTTTCTGGGGTCTCAATTTTCTGGTAGAGTTCAAAAGAATGAGAATAACAGCAAGAATATGCCAAGTGAGTTGGAAAATTCATGTTACAAACCAATAATTCTCAGGTTATTTTTGTCCCTAAACCACCCTGTTAGATTACACTTATTTTAAGTCAATAAAAGGACTCCCCAGGGCTGGAGGGATCTTGTCATTTTATAAGAGGAACTCTCAGAGCACACCAACTAGACCAGTCTACTCAAAGTGTGGTCTGTGAACTACGTTTTACCAGTCTGCAATGAGATAAGCCCAGAAATTAGGATTATGTGTTTAGAAGCTCTTAACAGCGATTTGACATTGCCAGAACATCTAAGCTCAAGACTGATTGAATTGTCTTGTTGAGTAAGATAACTGAACAGTGTGTGTTTTTAGCCTAGCATGGTGAGTCACATGTGGCACAATCTACATACTAGGATTGGTCTGCCACAGACCAGAGGAAAAAAAAAATCTGGGTCTTCTCTACAGATAGTTTGAAAAACACTGACCTAAAACCTGCTTGGAAGTCATCAGAAGAACCATTATACTTAGTGTGATGGGAAACCTAATACGGGACCTAAAACACACAGGAACACTATCTGTAAAATTGAACTGCTCTCGGAAAACTCCATGTCCATACTAACAATCTTCCTGACACTTTCTGTCCCACTGGAGATTTACAAAGGCAGATGGAAGTAATAACATTTCTTAATTACCCGTTCTGTGTGGAGTACGGTACAGTTTTCAGGTTACGAAATACTGTGTCACAGAACACAGAATACATTTTCTCTTAGAAGCCATTTTACTATTGAGAGAATCGTAGGCTATAAAAGTTGACTTAATCTAAGAAGTAGCTGAACTGTATAATTCTCTATACTAAACTGACTTTTGGGTCTCTAAAGCAAAAATTAAGGTGATAGAGTGAGGAAGGGAGAGAGAGAAAATGTTAAACTATGCTAAACTTTTCTTTGAGACTCTGTTACTTTCGTTTATTTCTGTCCTACCTCTCCATGCCTTCTCAGCGAACCCTCTTGCCTGTTATGCTCCTCTAGTCTCCCAAAATACACCACACATCAAAATTATTTCATTCCCTTTCCTTCAATGTAGGTAATCTCAGGTATTAAGGAAATAAACTGGATTAATTTATTCTAAGGTATAGATGTAATGATCTCTTAATACTCCTAGGGACATTTGTCTTTTTTGCAGAATATGCTTATGTTAACTCAAATAAACCTCAAAGGGGAAGTGCAAGGAAGTTAAAAGAAAATGTTTGGGAAAATGGATGAAATTGTTCTAGATCAAGGAGGTGGGATGACTTTTGTCTGATTACGTTCTCCCAATCACTCCCTGCTTTTCAGTTTCTCCCCTCTTTCTATTTCTTACATAAAATTCCCAATTTTTTTCATAGTGACTCTCAGCACTAAAAGTGGAGGTGGTTATTGGTTAAAAGGAATCATTCAGACATGAGGTATAAGTCAGGGATGGTTTGCATGAGTGAGAACTGAGGGAGGAAATACACAAATACTTGGAAGAGAAAATATCTGAAACACCATAGATGTTGAAAGCTGAAAGAGACTTTGGAGATGATCTAACCCAGTGTATCCCACAGTATAGTACCTGAAATGCCTTTAGGTAGTATACTGGCAAATCATTAAATAAAATGGAATCACATAGTGAAGAAATCACTCCTCCTTCAATTCTTTTTGAGGTTTTTTTTTTTTTTTTTTTTTTTATTATATCAAGGATAACAACTCAGCTTATGTAGGCTTTAACATCTCTCTAACGGTTGTTTATTTTAATAAAGAGAGGAGGCCTGGGGCTCAGAGCCTCCAATAGGCAATAGTTTTTTTGTAGTATTTAATAAACTTTGGTTTGTTCACTATTTTTTATTTTTGCCATGATCTTGGAAAGTGATACTAATTTTCAATTTGTGATAGTGATATTAAGATTCTTTTAAAGTACATTCATTTAGGAAAAAGAAAACGAGCTCAAAGAAAATCTTAGGTAAATAAATAAGTGATACATAAATAACTGGTAAAGAATTATGAAGGTGGTATGCAGAATATTGAAGCTGGGGAAACACTGATCTAGCCTGAATGAATTTCACCCTTGAATTGAAAACTGATGAGAGAGAGATGCATGCACGTGGGGGAAAAAAAACCAGAAATGGTGTTAAGGTAAAACACAAATCTGTTACCTGTAGGTAGTGTGGTTAGTTCCTCTAAACAGACCCATTTGCACAAACTGTAAAGGGATGTGGCCACAAGGTTAGGCCACAAGCTTCAGTCACACACCTCTTAGGAACCTTTGTTTATATTTGCATATTCAACCTACAGCATTACCAGAATCAGGGCATTTTTCTACCTTTTTCTCCTATGAGACAATCTTTAGAGATTTCCCACCATTGGAGATTTCCCACCATGATCTTTCAGCACATTTTTCTGTTTGTGACCAGAAAGAGGATATTCCTATAAGAATAGTACAGGAAATTTACATATAGTATTGTATACATTTTTAGTCTAATTAATAATAATAACATGATCTGGATTAATTCAGATGTTATCAATAACTATGGGCATACAGTATGCCTTTACTCTGAGTGACTATGTGAAAACTTTAACCATTAATGTAAAATAGCTTTGGTTGAGCTCAACAAATATTTATTAAACATCAAAATATGTTCCAGGAATTGTGCTAGGAGTTGAGGAATCATGATCAAAAAGACTCAGTCCCTGCCTTCAAGGCATCCACAGCTGTACAAATTAAATATGGGCCATGCTATTTATGAAATTTGTTAGAGTTCATAAAACAGTTTCATGTTTAATTACTTAATACTTACAGAAACACTGTGATATAAGACACTGTTGTTTTCCCCATTTTACAGACAAAGGAACTAAAACTTAGTCAAGTTGACTTGCCCAAGTTATTATTAAATAGCAGTAGTGTTAGTAAGCAACAGGGAAAAGTCTTGAATCCAGGAATCCTGCCTCCAAATAGGTGCTCTTCCTGCAATGCCAGCCACCCAAAGTTGTTCCTTACAGATTTCTGCATCTGGCTGTAATGAACTAACTGTGCTCCTGATGAGAACAACTTGAAAAACCAGAAAAAATACAAAAATGAAATCTATTTGAAGGCATTAAATCTATTTGATCTCATTAGAAACTTGCCTTAGCAGCCTAGGATTTTATAGTACAAGATCACAGAGATGAGGGAAGCTAAAAAATGTGGCCTACCAAACAGAAAAACAATGCAAAAAATCAATGAACCCAAAAGCTTGTTCTATGGGGGAAAAAACATTTGATAAAATACACAAGCTCCTACCCAGATTAATCAAGACAAATGTGAAGAGAAGACACAAATTACCAATATCAGGAGTGAAAAGAGGACATCACTACAGATCTAAAAGACATTAAGGATATAAGGGTATATTATGAACAATTTTATGCTAATAAATTTGACAACTTAGATGAAATGGACACATTCATTGAAAGACACAAGTTACCAAAAATTGACCCAAGAAGAAACAGACATCTTGAACAGCACAATATCAATTAAAGAAATTGAATTTATAGTTAACAACTTCCACAAAGAAACTCCAGGCCCAGGTGACTTCACTGGTGATTTCTATCCAATGTTTAAGGAAGAAATAATACCAATTCTACCCACACTTTTTCAGAAAATAGAGAAAGAGGAAACACCAAATCATTTGATGAGGCCAGTATTACCCTGATTCCAAAACCAGACAAAGACACTAAAAGAAAATAGAAATACAGAACATTATCCCTCACAACATAGATGTAAAACTTAAAATATTAGCAAATTTAATCCAATAATATACATCTAATATATTGGATAATACATATCCAATAAGGATAATGAATCATGGCCAATGGGGTATATCCTGGGGATGCAGTTTGGCATATCATTCAGGGCAAAATAGAAATCACACAGTAATTTAAACAGGGAAAGTTTGAAATAAAGAATTCCTAATTCCAACAGGGAGTAACTATAAAGATATAAAGAAAATGCTGAAGAATACAGTAGCCCTGAGGAAAGTACCCAAGGATGCACAAACTTAGAAGAGGGCCCTCTCCCCAAGGCTGGGATACAGACCTAATTGGAGAAGATGTGGTTATAACCCACTGGATGATGAAAAAGTTATCTGGGTTGCCCAGGCAAGAACTGGTCCACAGTTACCAGGCAAACAAGGAACACCCTCCCAAGGGTCAGGTGGGCCAAAGCTGATGTGTGGGCATGAAAAGGGAGTCAGGCATCAGAAGCCCAGGCACTAGTAGGGCAGCATAAGGCCTGCATACCTGAAGTGTCTACTCTGGGCCAGAGCAGGGGTTAAGACAAGAACAAACTCATTCTTTGAAAGTGAAAGTGAAATAAAGACATTTCCAGACAAAGACAAAGATAATTCATTGCCATGAGACCAACACTATAAGAACCAGGAAAGGGAACTCTTCAGAAAGAAAGAAAAAAAAAATCCCAGGCAGAAATACAGAATGTAGGAATGAATTAAGAACACCAGAAAAGGTAAATATATGAGTACACCTAAATGAATATTGACTATATGAGAAAATCACTAATATTACTACTACTAATTTTTTCTTGTAGGGTTTTATATTTATGTAAAATTAAAATGTATGACAACATAAACATCAAAGGTAAATAGAGTTCATATCCTATCATTATGTGGAAGGTACTAATTTATAATAGACACTGATTACTCAAGAATGAATGTAGTAATCTCCAGTTGAAATGTCCATACTTCCTAAAGCAATCTACAGATTCAATGCAATTTCTATCAAAGTCCTCATAACATTTTTCACAGAAATAGGACAAATAGTCCTAAAATTTATATGGAATAACAAAGACCCCAAATAGCCAAAGCAATTCTGAGAAAAAAGAACAAACTGGAGGTTTCAACACTCCCTGACTTCAAAATATACTACAAAGGTATAGTAATCAAAACAGCATGGTACTGGCACCAAAACAGATACATAGATCAATGGAACACAAGCAAGAACCCAGAAATAAACCCACACATCTATGGACAGCTGATTTTTGACAAGGGAGCCAAGAACATACAATGGAGAATGGTGTTGGGAAAACTGGACAGCCACGTGCAAAAGAATGAAAGTAGACCATTATCTTACACCATACACAAAAAGCAACTCAAAATGGATTGAATTTAAGACTGAAACCGTAAAACTCCTAGAAGAAAACAGGCAGTATGCTCTTTGATCTTTGATATTGGTCTTAGCAGTATCTTTTTGAAGACCATGTCTCCTCAGGCAAAGGTAACAAAACAAAAAATAAAGTCTGACTACGTCAAACTAAAAAGCTTCTGCATGGCAAAGGAAACCAACAAAACGAAAAGACAGTGTACCAAATGGGAGAAGGTATTTGCAAATCATATATCCAATAAGGGGTTAATATCCAAAATATGTAAAGAACTCATACAGTTTGACAACAAAAAAACAAAGAACCCAATTAAAAAATGGGCAGAGGATCTGAACAGATGCTTTCCCAGCGAAAATATACAGATGGCCAACAAGCACATGAAAAGGTGTTCAAAATCACTAATTATTAGGGAAATGCTAATCAAAACCACAGTGAGGGACCAGCCCCACGGTGTAGGGATTAAGTTCATGCGCTCTGCTTTGGTGGCCCAAGGTTTTGCCAGTTTGGATCCTGGGTGAGGACCTAGCACCGCTCATCAAGCCATGCTAAGGTGGCATCCCCCATAGCAGAACTAGAAGGACTTAGAACTATAATATACAGCTATGTACTGGGGGGCTTTGGGGAGAAGAAAAAAAAAAGATTGGCAACAGATGTTAGCTCAGGGTCAATCTTTAAAAATAAATAAATAAAAAGCCACAATGAGATATTACCTCACACCTGCCAGAATGGCTATTATTAAAAAGACAAGAAATAGCAAGTGTTGGAGAAGACATAGAGAAAGGGGAACCTTCATACACTGCTGGTAGGAATGTAAATTAGTGCAGCCACTATGGAAAAGAGTGTGGAGATTTCTCAAAAAATTAAAAATAAAACTACCATATGATCCAGCTATTCCACTTCTATTTAAGCAAAGGAAGGAAAACACTTAATTCTAAAAGAAGTATGCACCAAAAGATATATATATATATACATATATATATATGTTTATTGCAGTGTTATTCACAATAGCCAAGACTTGGAAACAACTTAAATGCCCATCAACAGATAAATAGATGAAGAAGATGTGGTATGTATCTATATATATATATATATATGTATGTATACAATGTAATACTATATATATATATATATATATATACAATGTAATACTCAGCCATAAAAAAAGATTAAATCTTGCCATTTGTGACAACATAGATGGATCTTGAAGGTATTATGCCAAGCAAAATAAGTCAGATGGAAAAGGCCACATACTGTATGATTTCACTTATATGTGGAAGATAAAATAACAACAACAAACAAACACATAGATACAGAGAATAGACTGGTGGTTACCAGAGGGGAAGGGGAGATGGGGATGGGCGGAAAGGGTAAAAGGGCACATTTATATGGTAACGGATGGCAACTAGACTTTTGGTGGCGAACATGATGTAGTCTATACAGAAGTCGAAATATAATGGTGTACACCTGAAATTTATATAATGTTATAAACCGATGTTACCACAATAAAAAATTAATTAAAAATAAATAATATAGAGATCTTGTCAAGATGGCGGTGTGAGCAGACGTTGAACTCATCTCCTCCCACGAACATAACCAGGTTACAAAAATTTTTGGAAGAATTACCCTGGATTGAAAACTGAAAACTGGATAAGAAGAACCCCCATGACAAAGGACAGTCCTGATGAAGGCAGAAGAGGCAGTAATTCCTGCTGGAGAGGAAAAAAGCCACCTTTGGGAGCAGCGGAGCTTCTCAGCTGGCCAGGTGGGAGCCACCCTAAGGTATGCAGCCATCCCTGGAGGAGTGAGGTCCGGAGCAGGGGCAATACTGCTATAAGCATCCTTTGGACTCAGCCTAGCTGAGATGGGGGTCTTACTGTCTGGCTTTGCTGGCTATTGACTGCAGTGGGGACAACCCCAGAAAAGCTATTGGTCGAAAGCCGAAAAGACGTGGGTCTTAAAGGGCCCATGCACAGACTCACTCATTGCAGCAACCTAAAATCACCAGAGAGAAGGCTGACAGTCCTTTGGTGAAATGAGACTCACCTGGTGGGCTCTGGGGGCATCTTGGTGAGAGGAGGGAGCTCTCTGGAGACTGAGACATTGGTGGGGGCCATTGTTCTGCGCTGGTCCAGGCATGCTGACACCGGTGGGGGCCGCTGAGGTTCATCCCTTGGGCTGTTAGCCCAGGGTCCTGCCACGTCCACTAAAGCACAGATTTAATCCAGTTCAGCCGGGGCAGGCAACCCACCCTAGGGAGTGGCCCCACCCAACAGCAAGCCCTCAGGCTACTTTTCAGCCTGCATTGACTGGGTGCCTTGATCCTCTACAGGCAGACAAGGGTGTCTGCCTCTGTGAGGCAGGGCCTGTGTGAGGACCAGGTGAACTGTGGGGGGCATTGGTGGAGAGGTGGGGGCCTCTGCAGTGTGGTGTCGGGGTATGCTTCAGGGGGTTGAGAAGGGTGCATGGACCAGAACTGTGTTGACAGTGTATGTGGTCCTGTGGTGGGGTGAGGCTTATCAGCAGCAGAAGACTTGTGTTTCACAAATAGCCATAAAAAGGATCATCCCCACCTTCCAAAGCCTGAAACAACTGAGTGCACCCATGCCAAGGGCTAGTCCCACTCAGCTGCACTCCTAAGAGAACTGACAACAGCCTTGTTGGCCTGAGGCCTATCACAACTGTATGCCCCTGAGCCTAGCAACCAGCTACACTGGGTACCAACCCAATTAAGAGGAAAACTGCAATAAGAGAGTGCTGATAGACTTTGTAGCCAACAGTGCTGAGGCTCCCCAAACCAGACTTACAAACAGCTGGCCAGGGAAGGAAAGATTAGACTTCCTGTGTACCTGCAGTGGGAGCAACCCTGCCACAGCAGAAGGACACAAGTAGCCCACAAAATGGTCACTCCTGGTTCTTATGGACTGGTGACGAGAGGAAAGCACACTGCTGGGCCTCATAAGGCATCACCTACATAAGGCCACTTCTCCAGATCAGTACATTTAGTCAATTCACCTACTACAAAGAAAATAGCACAGAGAAAGAGGCATAATGAGGAGGCAAAAGAAAACTTTCCAAGCAAGGGAACAGTACAAAACCCCAGAAAAGGACTAAGTGAAACAGAAACTAGCAACCTACTCGACAAAGAGTTCAAACAAAATATCATGAGGATGCTCACAGATAGGTGGAGAAGAATGGATGAACACAGTGAGCACATCAGCAAAGAACTGGAAGATGTAAAAAAAAAAAAATCAGAAATGAAGAATACAGTACTTGAAATGAGAAATTCACTAGAGGGACTCAATAGCAGAGTAGAGGAAGCAGAAGAACGGATCAGCAAGCTAGGTAAAAGACTAGAGGAAATCACCCAAGCAGAACAGAAAAGAGAAAAAAGAATTAGACAGAATGAGAACAGTCTAAGGGAACTCTGGGACAATATCAAGCATGCTAACATTTGGATTATAGGGGTCCCAGAAGGGGAAGAGAGAGACAAAGGGACAGAAAATTTATTTGTCGAAATAATAGAGGAAAATTTTCCTAACCTGAGGAAGGAAACAGACATCCAAGTTCAGGAAGCACAGAGAGCTCCAAACAAGATAAGCCCAAAGAGGCCCACACCAAGACATATTATAATCAAAATGTCCAAAATTAAAGACAAAGAGAGAATCCTAAAAGCAGCAAGAGAAAGGCCACAAGTGACATATACAGGGAAGCCCATCGGGCTATCAGCAGACTTCTCAGCCGAGACCCTACAGGTGAGAAGAGAATGGCACGACATATTTAAAGTGCTAAAAGGAAAAAACCTATAGCCAAGAATACTCTATCCATCAAGGTTGTCATTCAGAATGGAAGGAGAGATAAAGAGCTTCTCAGACAAGCAAAAATTAAAGGAGTTTATCACCAAGAAACTAGTTCTGCAAGAAATGCTGAAGGGACTTATTTAAGTTGGAAAGCAATAACCACAAATAGAGATTAAAAAACATTATCAAAAAAACCCAAAACAACAACAAAAAAAACAGGCAATAGAATCACTTGTAAGGTAAAAATATAGTAAAGGCAGCAGATCAACTACCTGTGAAGATAATATGAAGGTTAAAAGACAAATGTACTAAAATCACCTATTTCAATGATAAGAGGGTAATGAGTAGACACACACTAAACAAGAGACTATATATGATGTGAAAAACACATAATGTGGGAGGAGGGGAGTGAAAAAGTAGAGCTTTTAGAAATAGGTCAAGCTAAAGAGTCTATCTACTCAATATAGACTGTTATAGGCATAGTATATTAAAAAGGATCCTCATGGTGATCACAAATCAGAAACCTATAACAAGCAGGAAAAAAAGTAAGACACAAGAAATCAGACATATTACTAAAGATAGCCATCAAACCACAAGGGAAGAAAGAAAAAGAAAAGAACAGAGAAGAACTAGTAAAACACCCAGAAAAAAAAAGTGACAAAATGGCAATAGATACATATTTATCAATAGCTACTTTAAATGTCAATGGACTAAATGCTCCAATCAAATGCCATAGGGTGGCCAATTGGATAAAAAAAACAAGACCCATGTATATGCTGCATACAAGAGACACACTTCAGACCTACAGACATTTATAACTGAAAGTGAAAGGATAGAAAAAGATATTCCATGCAAATGGCAACGAAAAGAAAGCAGGGGTAGCAATACTTATATCAGACAAAATAGACCTTAAAACAAAAATTGTAATAAGAGACAAAGATGGGCACTACATAATATAAAGGGAACAATCCAACAAGAAAATATAACACTTGTAAATATCTATGCACCCAACATAGGAGCACCTAAATATATAAAGCAATTATTGACAGACATAAGAGGACAAATAGACAGTAACACAATAAGAGTAGGGGACTTTAACACTCCACTTACACCAATAGATAGATCATCCAAACAGAAGATCAATAAGGAAACACTGGCCTTAAAGGACACATTAGACCAGATGGACTTAGTAGATATATACAGAACATTCCATCCAAAAACCACAGACTATACATTCTTTTCAAATGCCCCTGGAACATTCTCCAGGATTGATCACATATTGGGCCACAAAACAAGTCTCAATAAATTTAAGAAGACTGAAATAATACCATGCATCTTTTCTGACCACAAAGGTATGAAACTGGAAATCAACTACAAAAGAAAACCAGAAAAGCCACAAAAATGTGGAGATTGAACAAAATGCTACTGAACAACAATTGGGTCAATGAAGAAATCAAAGAAGAAATAAAAAAATTCCTGGAGACAAATGAAAATGAAAACACGACATGCCAAAATCTGTGGGATACAGCAAAAGTGGTTCTAGGAGGGAAGTGTATAGCAATTCAGGCCTACCTCAACAAAGAAGAAAAATCCCAAATAGACAATCTAAAAGTTCACCTAAAGATACTGGAAAAAGAACAACAAACAAAGCCAAAATCAGCAGAAGGAAGGAAATAATAAAAATCGGAGCAGAAATAAATGAAATAGAGACTAAAAAAAAATAGAAAAAATTAATGAAACCAAGAGCTGGTTCTTCCAAAAGATAAACAACATTGATAAACGCTTAGCTAGACTCATCAAGAAAAAAAGAGAGAAGGCTCAAATAAATAAAATCAGAAATGAAAGAGGAGAGATTACAACAGACACCTCAGAAATACAAAAAATAAGAGAATACTATGAAAAGCTATACGCCAACAAATTGGATAATCTAGAAGAAATGGATAAATTTCTTAGAAACATACAACCTTCCAAAACTGGACCAAGAAGATGTAGAAAATTTGAATAGACTGATCACCAGTAAGGAGACTGAAACAGCAATCAAAAACCTCCCAAAAAATAAAAGTCCAGGACCAGATGCCTTCCCTGGTGAATTCTACCAAACATTCAAAGAAGACAATAACTATCCTTCTCAAACTCTTCCAAAAAATTGAAGAGGAGGGGAGGCTTCCTAATTCCTTCTATGAAGCCAGCATCATCCTGATACCAAAACAAGATAAGGACAACACAAAAAAAGAAAATTACAGGCCAATATCACTGATGAACATTGATGGAAAAATCCTCAACAAAATACTAGCAAATCGAATACAACAATACATTAAAAAAATCATACATCATGATCAAGTGAGTTTCCTTCCAGGGATGCAGGGATGGTTCAACATCCACAAATCTATCAACGTGATACACCATATTAACAAAATGAAGAATAAAAATCACATGATCATCTCAATAGATGCAGAGAAAGCATTTGACAAAATACAGCATCCATTTATGATAAAAACTCCAAATAAAATGGGTAGAGAAGGAAAATACCTCAACATAATAAAGGCCATATATGACAAACCCACAGCAAATATCATTCTCAATGGAGAAAAACTGAAAGCTATCCCTCTAAGAACAGGAACCAGACAAGGATGCCCACTGTCATCACTCTTATTTAACATAGCATTGGAAGTCCTAGCGAGAGCAATCAGGCAAGAAAAAGAAATAAAAGGGATCCACATTGGAAAAGAAGAAGTGAAACTGTCACTCTTTGCAGACAACATGATTTTATATCTAGAAAACCCTAAAGATTCCACTAGAAAACTTTTAGAAATAATAAAGGAATACAGTCAAGTCGCAGAATACAAAATCAATGTACAAAAATCAGTTGCGTTTCTATACGCTAACAACGAAGTAGCAGAAAGAGAAATTAAGAATACAATCCCATTTACAATTGCAACAAAAAGAATAAAATACCTAGGAATAAACTTAACCAAAGAGGTGAAAGATCTGTACACCGAAAACTATAAAACATTGTTGAAAGAAATGAAAGAAGGCACAAAGAAATGGAAAGATATTCCATGCTCTTGGATTGGAAGAATTAACATTGTTAAAATGTCCATACTTCCTAAAGCAATCTATAGATTCAACGCAATCCCTATCAAAGTTCCAACAACATTTTTTACAGAAATAGACCAACGAATCCTAAAATTTATATGGAACAACAAAAGACCCCGAGTAGCCAAAGGATTCCTGAGAAAAAAGAGCAAAGCTGGAGGTATCACACTCCCTGATTTCAAATTATACTACAAAGCCATAGTAACCAAAACAGCATGGTACTGGCACAAAAACAGACACACAGATCAATGAAACAGAATTGAAAGCCCAGAAGTAAACCCACACGTTTATGGACAGCTAATATTCGACAAGGAAGCCAAGAGCATACAATGGAGAAAGGAGAGTCTCCTCAATAAATGGTGTTGGGAAAACTGGACAGCCACATGCAAAAGAATGAAAGTAGACCATTCCTTTATACCATGCACAAAAATAAACTGAAAATAGATTAAAGACTTGAATGTAAGACCCAAAACCATGAGACTTCTAGAAGAAAACATAGGCAGTACGCTCTGCTGGGTATCTATCCAAAGAACTTGAAAACACAAAGGCATAAAGATACTTGCACCCCTATGTTCATTGCAGTATTATACACAATAGCCAAGACATAGAAGCAACCTAGGTGCCCATCAAGGGATGAATGGATAAAGAAGATTTGGTATTTATTTATTTATTTATTTTTGTTGTTGTTGTTGTTGTTAAAGATTTTATTTTTTTCCTTTTTCTCCCCAAAGCCCCCTGGTACATAGTTGCATATTCTTCGTTGTGGGTCCTTCTAGTTGTGGCATGTGGGACGCTGCCTCAGCGTGGTTTGATGAGCAGTGCCATGTCCGCGCCCAGGATTCGAACCAACGAAACACTGGGCCGACTACAGTGGAGCGCGTGAACTTAACCATTCGGCCACGGGGGCCAGCCCCGAAGATGTGGTATTTATATATGATGGACTACTACTCAGCCATAAGAAATGACAAAATCCGGCCATTTGTGACAACATGGATGGACCTTGAGGGTATCATGCTGAGTGAAATGTCAGAGGGAGAAAGTCAGACACCATATGATCTCAATCATAAGTAGAAGATAAAAACAATGACCAAAAAAACCACATAGCATTGGAGATTGGATTGGTGGTTACCACAGGGGAAGGGGGTAGGGGGGAGGACAAAAGGTTTGATTAGGCTCACATGTGAGGGGATGGACTATAATTAGTTTTCGGGTGGTGAACATGATGTAATGTACACAGAATTCAAAATATGATGTACCTCTAAAAATAATAAAAAATAAATAAATAAAAATAAAAGACCTGAACTGCAAGAAAAGCTAAAAAAAAAAAACCAGAGGTCTTAAGGCAAAAGGAAAATATTATAAGATGAAAACTTGTATCCACAAAAAAGGAGTAAAAAGTATTATAAATGGTAAAAATAAATAAATAATATAAATTTTAAAAAACAAGTGGAGTAACCACTACATTCCACTGTAACCACTAAAGGAATAAAGAATAGATACCCAAGAAGTCAGGTGGAATGATAAAAAGTACTTGATTAAGCCAAAAGGAAGAAGTAATAAGAGAAAAAAAGGAGCATATAACAGGTAGGACAAATACTAGTTTGATAAAACCCAAATATATTAGTAATTGCATTAAGCATAAATGAATTAAATACTCAACGTAAATACTAAGATTTTCAGGCTGAAAATAAAATCAAAGCCAACTGTTTCCTGCTTTCAAGAGACACACTTTAAATAATAAGGACACAGAAATTTTTAAAAGTATGAAAAATTACATATCATGAAAACAGTAATTAAAATAAAGATAGTATAACTGTACTAATATTAGAAAATAAAACCTTTAGATAGGAAGCATTACTAAGGATTAAGAGTGATGTTTCATAAAAATAAAAGTATCCTCTTTACCTCTCTGTAAGAGTACATAAGGCTGAGTGTATTTAATAACTCTTTCTCTAGTCTGGCATTCTCTAAAGATGTCTCAATCTCTGCATACTCCTTTTTAACAGTGCTTAACCTCTCAACTAATTATTCCTAAATCTGTGCAGCCAGTTTTTCTGTAAGCTGCTTTGCATGTCTTACATAGAGGCACCTTCTAACAGATTGAACAAGTCCAAATGTAAATAAAAAACTCACCAGTAATCAGATGACAGGTGGACACACCACTGTCTTCCACTGGAGGCTGTGGAAATTGAGTTGTGGATTCAGGTCATTGGGCAGCAGCTCCACCACCACGTCACCCAGCGTCCCAAGGATCAGCACAAAGCCAAGCTCCACAGAGGACCATTGCCCCTCCATGGTACTAATCTACCACAGAGCTCTGCCTAGTAACCATGGATCTACCAGAACCCCAGGGAACACCTCAACATTCTGCCTGGAACCCAACCAGCAATAGGCAGTCTGAATTGGTCAGTTATATTGTTTGGGGGCGGGGGTGTGATTTGTAAATAAAACGTGCTTTTCTCCAAAAAAAAAGTATAGAAAATCATATATCATGAAAACTGTAATTAAAATAAAGGACGTATAGCTATACTCGTATTAGAAAAGAAGACTTTTAGATAGGAAGCATTACTAAAGAATAAGTGTAGGGGCCAGCTTTTTGGCTGAGTGGTTAAGTTCACGTGCTCCACTTCGGGTTTCACCAGTTCAGTTCCTGGGTGCGGACATGGCACCACTCATTAGGCCACGCTGAGGCGGCATCCCACATGCCACAACTAGAAGGAGCCACAGCTAAACTATACAACTATGTACTGGGAGGATTTGGGGATAAAAAGCAGAAAAAAAAAAAAAGAGTAGCAACAGTTGTTAGCTCAGGTGCCAGTCTTTCAAAAAGAAAAAAAAAGAATAAGTGTAATATTTCATAAAAATAAAAGTGTCAATATATCACAAAATTATCTATTCTAAAGTTGTATACACCTAACACTACACCTTTCAAATTCATATAGCAAAAATTAACAGCACTAAAAGAAGAAACAGACAAATGCATAGTTAACAAAAGGAGATTTTAACTGATATCTCTTAGTAAATTAAAGAAAGAACAAGGAAAAAGATCAGTAAATATATAGATCTGGATAACCTGATTAACAAACTTGATATAATTAACATATATAAAACACAGAATTAAACAATCGCAGAATACTATTTTCAAGGAATAAGGAACATTTACCAAAATTGACTATGTGGTAGGCCATAAAACAAGTATCAACAAATTTCAAATACTACAATCATTCAGAATATATTTTATGAATCCAGCAGAACTTAACTAGAAAATAACAAAATAGATATTCCAAACATTTAAGGGGGGAAAAAAAGAACAACAAATTCTTCCAGAGAGAAAAAAAGAATACATACTTCTTAGCCAAGTCCTGAAGC
Source organism: Equus przewalskii (assembly GCF_037783145.1). Classification (NCBI taxonomy): domain Eukaryota; kingdom Metazoa; phylum Chordata; class Mammalia; order Perissodactyla; family Equidae; genus Equus; species Equus przewalskii. Next base: position 24,334,007 of record NC_091852.1, read on the forward strand.
CTACAAAACCTTTATACCAAAATCTGACAAGGCATTACAAGAGAGAAAAGAATATGCTAGTATGGCCCGTGAACATATAGAAACAGAATTTATTTCTAAAATTAGAAAATTTAATCCAGAAAAACACATAAAAATGGTAATACACCATGACCAAGTTGGGCTTATACCAGGAATGCAAGAGTTTACATTCAGAATCCAATTACCATAATTTAGCGCATTGACAGAAAAAGAGAAAAATCATATAATTATCTCTATAGATGCAAAAACAAAAAACATTTGATATAATTCAACACCTATTAAGAAAACTCTTAGCTAACTAGAAGGAACTCTCATAAGCTGATTAAAGAATAGCTCCACATCTTATTTAAGGTGAAATATTGAAATTTTCCTCCTAATATTGGAAGAAGACATAGATGTCTGTTATCAACGTATCTATTCAATATTCTACCCAGGACAAGAAAGGGAGGAGAAGGAATGGGAAGGAAAGGACTAAAATTGTCATTATTTACAGATAATATGTTTGTATATATAGAAAATAAAAAATAATATACAATTATTAGAATTAATGAATTTAGCAAGACTTCTGAAAAGACTAATATAACAAAAATCCATTGTATTTTTAGATATAAATATAGATATATTTATATAATAGATATATTTATATATAATATATAAATCATAGGGGCCGGCCCGGTGGCACAGCAGTTAAGTTCAAACGTTCCACTTATCAGCGGCCCGGGGTTTGCTGGTTTGGATCCCGGGTGCGGACATGGCACTGGTGGGCATGCCATGCTGTGGTAGGTGTCCCACATATAAAATAGAGGAAGATGGGCATGAATGTTAGCTCATGGCCATGCTTCCTCAGCAAAAAAGAGGAGGACTGGCAGTAGTTAGCTCAGGCCTAATCTTCCTCAAAAAAAAAAAAAAAAATATATATATATATATATATATATAAATAATAAAAATTTTTTAAAGATGTCATTTACAATAGTATAAAACTAGTGAAAGATGCACAAGACCTCTACACAGAAACCTATAAAATATTATTTAGAAAACTAAGGAAGATCTAAATAAATGAAGGAATATACCAGGTTCATGTATTAAAAGATTCAAAATCCATGAACCTGATATGTTGTAAAGATGCCACTTCTCCCCACAATTGATCTATAGACAAACAAAATCCCAGAAAATGTTTCTCTTTACTCTCACAAACTGTCTAAACTTTATATGGAAATCCCAAGGATCATTAATAGGCAAAACAGCCTTAAAGAAGAAAGTTAAGGGACTTAGAATATCAAACATCCGAGCTCATTATAAAGCTACAATAATTAAAACAGAGTGGAGATTGGTGGAAAGATAGACAAACAGATCAATGGAACAAAATAGAGAGTCCAGAAGCAGATCCACACATATACATACACAAAAGTGACACTGCAGTGCAGTGGAGAAAGGATGATGTTTTCAATAAATGCTGTTGGATTAATTGGATATCCACATACAGGAAAATGGATCTTGACATCTACCCTACACCATTCAAAGTAATGATTTCCAGTTGGATTTTAGATCAAATGAGAGAAGTAAAACAATAAAGCTTCAAGAATAAACTATATCTTCATGCCCTTGGGGTATGCAAGTATTTCTTAAACAAAACCCTAAATGCACCAAACTTAACAGAAAATTTTGATAAAATTAGACTATGTTAAAATCCTAAAATTCAGGAAATCAGAAGAAATCATCAAGAGAGTAAAAAGGCAAGCCATAGTGAGAAAAGATACTTGAAATGCATCTATCCAGCAAAGGGCTCATATCGAGAAAAGAATAAGATGGAAAACATAGAAAAGTGAGCAAAGACTTGAACGACACTTCACAAAAGAGGAGATATCCACATACTCATTAAATGTATGAAAAGGTGCTCATTCTCGTTAGTCATTTGGGAAACAGAAATTAAAGCCATATTGAAATACTGTTACACGCCCACCAGATTGGCCAAAACTAATTTTTTAAAAATCTGACAGTACTATCATAGGTCAGGTTCCCGCTGAAATATACTATGGTACTTTCAAATTTGCATGCAGGAGGTTTGCTAGGGCATGTTCTTGAAAACATCTGTGAAGTGTGAGGGAAGCAGGATTGGGTAGAGGGGAAAATCCTGCAATAAGGCCCTCAGTTATTCTTGCAAGGAACTTTCAAACTGGGATGGCCCTTGGAAATTGCCTCTACCTCACCGTTACCTCCATTACTAACTGCACCATCAGCACCACACAGATAAGTCACTGTATTTGGCTAGTCCCAGGGGAAGACACGTGACCTTGGATGTGAAATCACTCTTTGCCTGAGGGAAATTCCCAGAGAGGGCTTCAGTAAAGAGCTGTCATCTACCAACACTACCAGCAGCTAAGTGAGTGAGCACTTTGGTCCCAAAGAAGGGTCTAGGTAAAGCATCACAGAATACCCTACAAATATCAATTATTGGTAAGGATGGAGAACAACTGAACTCTCATACACTGCTAATGGGAGTGTAGTTTGGTACAGCCACCTTGGAAAACTATCTGGAAGTATCTAATAAAGCTGAACATATGCATACCGTATGACTCAGCATTTCCATACCTTGATATACACCCAACACATATATATGTGTACCAAAAGACAGGTACAAGAACATTCATAGCAGGACTATTGTCATGAATCGCTTAACAATGGGATATGATCTGAGAAATGCATTGTTATGCAATTCTCTTGTTGTGCGAACATCATAGTGTACTCACACTAACCTAGATGATATAGCTTACTATACACTTAGACTATATGGTACTTATTGTATGGGACCACCATCATATACACTGTTCATCATTGACCAAAACATCATTATGCAGCATATGACTATATTTATAACAGTCAAAAACTAGAAACAGCCCAAATGTCTGTCCACAGTATAATGGATAAATAATTGTGGCATAGTCACACAACGAAAACTATTGCTGTACAAAACAGCATGGATGAATTTCTAAATGTAATGCAGAGTGAAAGAAGCCAGACCCAATAAAGTTTGGTGTCTGATTTTATATTTACAAAGTTCAAAGACAGGGCAAATTAATATATGCTAACAATAGGTAGGATAATAAGTGTGTATTTAAAGAATCACTCTTGTGATATGCCCAGAAGAAATCTGACCCAATATAGGTCAACATCTCCAACTCAAGCTCCTGAAAACTACCAGTAATTTATACATGGCATTCCCCCAGCTAAGATAAAATATGTACATACCGTCTTCCCTAGGTTCCCCTTTACATTCAACTGGAGGAAGGAAGAAATGGAAGGGAGGGACATGCATATAACGCTCTGGTTTTTGTTTGTTTGTTTTTTGCTGAGGAAGATTTGCCCTGACCTAACATCTGTGCCAGTCTTCCTCTATTTTGTACGTGGGTCGTCACCACAGCATAGCCAATGAGTGGTGTAGGGCCACACCCCAAATCTGAACCCGCAAACCTGGGCCACTGAAGCGGAGCACAATAAACTTAACCACTAGGCCATGGGGCTGGCCCCAACACTCTGTATCTTTTAATCTTTCATATGTACTGTTTCTTTGCTTCTTCCAATAAAACTATAGATATTACTAACTTCATTTTACACCTTAAAAATCTTTATTAAGCTGTAAGAGAAACAAAAAAAAAATGTAAAATACAGACTTTGCCCATATGAACTTATAATTGTATATGAGTGTAAGTGGATTAGTAAGTGGGACCCTGACATACACATAAAACACCAAAATAATGGTATAAGAAAGCATGTGATATTGTACCCAAAATGATCACTGGAGCATAAAGTGTGGAGTTTAGAGAAGAGACAGAGAGAGGATGTAGTTAGAGGCCGCTTTTTGGAGAGGATGAGCTTGAAAGATTTAGTTAGACAGAGAGGGTACAGACTGCTAGTTGCCTACCTTATATTCACTTTCCATTTCTTACTTAGTAAGTTTAAATAAAAACAACCTGATTTTTTTTGAGGCAGCCATCTGCATGGTTGTCTCCATTTTCCAGCTTCTTTTACAGCTAGGTGTGACCAGGTAGCTAAGTGATGTATGGCAAATCGTAAGCAGAAGTGCTATATGGGACCTCCAGGAGATATCCTAAAAGTTAACTGGCTCAACTGAGCAGTGACCATTCTGTCTTTCTACACTTCCTGATTCCTGCTCACTGGTGTATAAACATGATACCTGGCACTCCATCAGCCCCCTTGGACCGTGAGGCTGTTCACTAAGATAGCAGAGTAGAGAGGAAGGAGCCTGGGACGCTGATGACCATAGAGCTTCCACACAAACACCAGGCTGCCTACCGTTGAACTGTCTTCCTGAGAGAAAAATAGATCCCATGCCTATCATAATATGTAGGTGATCCTAGTGCTAGCTAGCTTATGCAGATAGAACTTTCTACTCGTGTATTAAAAACAAGGTGTAGATTCAATGGTGTGCTGGCTGGTACTGGCTCAGAAGAGCTGATTGTTTAATTTTCAGAAATATCTGTGAGCTGGTTATTAAACACTTCCATTTAAAAAAAATAAAATTATATAAATGTAAAACTAAATAAATAACATCAAAAACAAAGGTAATAAATACCCCAAAATTCACTATTTCCTAATTATTTTTATAGTCTTTTACTGTTATCTATGCCCTTGAGGTTATTTACATCTGTTCTATCTGTATGGTAGACATACTTCATGATAGTGTGTTACTATACATCTCTTTCTAATTCCACATTCCGTGATTTCACGTTGGTAGTGTGAAATTGGCCATGGAATTCAGCAAATATTAAAAGTCAGGGCTTTCTTTTCTTCTGGAGAGCTTATTGGTAAACATTTATCAGCATGCTGTTGATTGAGGTTAATGCTGTCTCTTGTGGTGTTATTTGTAACAGCAAAATATTGTTTTTTGTTTTTTAATTTTTCTTTTCTTTTTTTTTTTGAGGAAGATTAGCCCTGAGCTAACTACTGCCAGTCCTCCTCTTTTTTGCTGAGGAAGCCTGGCCCTGAGCTAACATCCGTGCCCATCTTCCTCTACTTTATACGTGGGACGCCTACCACAGCATGGTGTGCCCAGCCGTGCCATGTCTGCACCCGAGATCCGAGCCAGTGAACCCCGGGCTGCCGAGAGGCAGAACGTGCGAACTTAACCGCTGCACCACCGGGCCAGCCCCTATAACAGGAAAATATTGTTAACAAACCAAATGTCCGTCAGGAGGGAGCTTGTTAAATAGACTATGGGCATATCCACACAGTGTAGTATTCTGTAGCACTTCAAAGGAATGAAGAAGATTTCTTTATAATTATAGCTACACAAGGAGTATTGAACAGAGAAAGGAATGAGGAAGATCTCTGTATCATGATACTGCGTGAGCACCAGGATAAAGGAAAGAAGTGAGGCACAGAAGAGGGCTTATAAAATGTTACCTTTGTGTAATAATGGGGGGGAAATATGAATACGAATATTTGTTTATATTTTCTTTAAAAAAAAGCAGCTGAAGGATAAAACAAACACTAATAGATATCTACTAATTGTTATGTATCGTGAGAGGAAGGGGAGTAAAGGAAGAGGAGATGGAAACTAAAATGAGAATCCTCTGATTGTTCTGTTTTATAGTTTTGACTGAACTATGTAAATGCTTACATACTTTAAAAATTATTAAATTTTTAAAAACCAGTTTCTAAAATTTGAAAACCTATGACCCTAACTGTATATATCAAATTGATGGAATAACCACACAGGGAAAAGGATTATTTCAAGTGACTTTTAAACACAGTAATTTGACTCTATATCCCTCATGGGATGTATTCTGGGGACAAAAGAACCACAAAGAAATCTTAAGCTGCATTTAGTGGTCTTCTTATTAGAAGTAATATTGGTATTGGTTTTTTTAAACTATTATATATACATTATAGGATTAGGAAATAAATACTTGAATTAATTTTTTTTTTTTTTTTTTTTTTGGAAAATTAGCCCTGAGCTAACATCTGCTGACAATCCTCCTCTTTTTGCTGAGGAAGACTGGCCCTGAGCTGACATCCGTGCCCATCTTCCTCTACTTTATATGTGGGATGCCTACCACAGCATGGCTTGCCAACCAGTGCCATGTCCACACCAGCGAACTCCAGGTGGATGAAGCGGAACACGTGCACTTAACCACTGCGCCACCGGGCCGGCCCCAAAGTAATACCTTTAAGAACCAAGATTTTCAAAGTAAAGAGAAAAGCAAAATAAGAATAAAATCAAACTAGTTTAAGGAAAACTCTGTCATCTTAAATTGGAATTGGGGAGCTGGCCCGGTGGCCGAGGGGTTAAGTTCGCGCGCTCCGCTTTGGCGGCCCAGGGTTTTGCTGGTTTGAATCCTGGGTATGGACCGGCACTGCTCATCAAGCCATGCTGGGGCACCATCCCACATGCCACAACTAGAAGGACCCACAACTAAAAATACACAACTATGTTCCCCGGGGGCTTTGGGGAGAAAAAGGAAAAATAACATCTTTAAAAAAAAAATTGGAATTGGTTCACACCCATTAGGATGGCTACTATTAAAACAAAGAGAAAATAACAAGTGTTGGTGAGGATGTGGAAAAATTGGAACCCTTGTGCATTGCTGGTGAGAATGTAAAATGGTGCAGCCGATGTGGAAAATGATATGGCAGTTCCTCAAAATCTCAAACATAGAATTACCATATGATCCAGCAATTCCTCTTCTGGGTATATAAACTAAAGAATTGAAAACAGGGACTTGAACAGATATTTATACACTCATTTTCATACCAACATTATTCCAAATAGCCAAAAGTTGGAAACAATCCAAGTGTTCATCAATGCATGAATGGATAAACAAAATGTAGTATATACATACAATGGAATATTATTCAGCTTTAAAAAGGAAGGAATTCTGACACATGCCACAACATGGATGACCTTTGAGGACATTATGCTAAGCAAAATAAACCACAGTCACAAAAGGACAGATATTTATAAATATGGACAGTAGAATGGTGGTTGCCAGGAGCTGGAGGAAAAAGGGAGTGGGGAGTTATTGTTTAATGGGTACAGAGTTTCAGGTTAGGAAGATGAAAAAGTCCTGGAAATGGATGGTGGTGATGATGGTTGCACAAGAGTGTGAATGTACTTAATGCCACAAAACTGTACACAGAAAAATTATTAAAATGGTAAATTTTATTATATTTTAGCATAACAAAAAATTTTGAATAGGGAGCATCAGTATGAACTCATTATTTATTTGTCTCTTACTGTGAAATATATATTCCTGAGTGCTGTCCACTAAAAAGGCCTAGAAACATTGACAACTTAGTCACAACAAGCCCTCCTATGATCAAGATTGTAGTTTCTAAATACTATTCTCCACAGACCCTTTGGAGAAATGGCTGGTTCCAATTCCAGGGCAAGAAATATACGAGATGGTCTGGGGACATCTTGCTGAGCCAGAAAATAAGGACAACAGTGAAGACAACTGGTCCTGTCAAAAGGACAGAGGAGACAAATGAAGGGCCTCCCATTGGCCAGAGATAGGACAATTTGAGCAAGGAAAAGAATTATGATTGTAACTGATTGAAACACATAAATCCATCCAAAACATATATAAATCCACGTGTTCATAATAATACTAGTAAAAAACAAGAAAACAAAGCCTCATCAGTCACCATTGGAGTTGCTAGTCCACCAATTCATTATTGAGAAAACCAGTAAAGGGGAAAAATTAAGCATGGATCCTGCCTTTTCTATACAAACTCTATTTCACGGTAACCAAAAAGTTAATGAGGTAAGAATTCTTTTTATAGAAGAATTCCAGCAAATGTGTTCAGAAGGAATGATAGAATTAGAATGAATTAAGTAAAATGGTCTTAAGCACCTATCACTAACAGATGCCAAAACCATATTCAAAAGGTTTATGGTGTATTTGTTATGGATGACTCAGGCTGACAACATCAGAATCCACTGTTAAATCTTAGCATTGCTAAATATCAAACCTCTAGCTCTCACCACCAGCTTAGAGAAAACAGTGAGGGTAGAGAAAGAAATTAATTGCCACCATGAAGAAGCAATCAACCAAATCCAGAATGTAGGGAATTTTGTAGGACAAATGATGTAGTGCCTTCAACAAACAAATGAGATGAGGGGGATCTGTTGTAGAATAAAAGAGACTTTTGAAAATTAACAACCCACTGTAATGTGTGGACTCATTTGGATCCTGATGTCCAGATCCAAATCCTCTTTGTGTCCTGATCTGTGTCCACACAGATCCTCTATGTCCCTTCTTGCAACTTGCCCTGTGAGCCTTTATGGTTGAAATCTGCAGCTGTGAAGATGTATTTTGTCCTTTCTTTCGGCTTCATCAGAGACAAGAGGCATTTATCCACAGCCTCAGTCTCACCTCAGCTACTGCTAGTAACAAATAAGTGAGTGCATCGGGCCAGTTCACATGGGTTCCCCCCAGACTCTAAGGAGGGTCACTTCATCCTGCCATGACCATCCCATGGCTCTCAGCTCAGCATCCCTGCCACCAGGAACCGAGGGTGGTTGGGAAGTGAAATCTCAGAGCCTCTCTCTGCCTGACAACACTGCCCTGCCTGCCACATTTGTGTTGATGTGGTAAGGGGCAACCTGGGAGGCAGCTTCCTAATGGGGAGTAGGGCACAGAGCTGCCACCTTCTTTTCTCTAACATACTCGCCCTTCCTGGATGAAGCCTGGAGAGAGAAAACAGGACCAACTTCTTTCCTCCTCTCCCTTTCTTCTTCCCACCATTCCCTTGACCAGAAAGTGGTGAGTTTTTCTTCTAATTCCTCTATGTCTTAACCTCCTGCTGCAACAGAGTGATAGCTGCTGTAATAGAGGGGTGTCTTTCCTAGACTGCAGAAGAATTCTGTGAGATGAGTCTTCCATGCTGGGATTTTGATATTCTAACGGAGACATGAAGGAATATGGAACATTCTTTCTCACAGTAATAGTCTTTCCTGCTACATAATCCTATATATCATGCAGAAGTAGAAATGTTAGTATATTTTTTTTCTTTAAATTCCTTCTGTAACAAATCCTAATCTCCCAAGCACGTGAACACCTTGGCCTAGTAGGGCAAAGAACATGTGCTCAGAAAGACAAAGGAAAAAAGCACATTAATAACTTGCGTATTACTACCCTTATACACATGCACACACACAGACTTAACTGGAATTATAATATGCATATTTTAAGTTTTACATTTTTAGGTATACAAATAATAAATGACTATGTCCTCATTGTATAAAACAACCCATTCACTGTCTTATAACTTAATTTTGCCATTTCAGAACACAGTTGTGTGTATGTTTACCATTTTCCCATCTAATTCAAGATTCTGCTAAAATAGAATAGCTTTTCAATCCCTGAACAGTGTTCCATTGTCCAGTGCATTTTTATACAACCAATGTTTAGCCAATCCACTTTACTAGACAATTAAGTTGTTTCCAACTGAGCTTGGATGAACCAGCCCTTTGGTGTTTTTTTGGTATAAATTTCTAGAGGCATATTGGTTGAGTTAAAGAATACAAACACTTTTGAAGGAAGATATTACAAATTGCCTAATTATCCTCAGAAAGTCATAGCATTTTCTAGGTCCACCAGCAGTGTGTGACACTGCTCATTTCTCCATACCTTCTCTAAGTTTACAATTTATAATGTTAAAATTATAAATTTTAAAATTGTAAATTTTAAAATATTTTGTTTAAATATCTTTGTTCAACTGGTAAACAAATATTGATTTAAAATTTAATTTCCTGGAGTACTAGTGAGATTGACTCAAAAATTTTTCATGTTTCAAATATGTATTGACCATTTTTATTTATTACTTGAAATGGTATCATCAAAAAAGGAAACTGAGGTTCAGAGAAGTTAAATGACTTGTTCAAGGACACACAGCTTCTATGAGGCAGACAACTTTTTTTTTTCATAAGAAAATGGAAATGAAATGGAATTGTTCTTCAGTTTGTCAGAGTGAGCAAGAAAGCCCATGGGTCAAAGTTCTGTTGAAACCAAGAGTTCAAGGACATCTAAACTAATTGATAAGTCTCTTCAGGCCAAATCATCCTTATAAAATATTACTTGGAGAATTATTGTGAAGATTTAATGAAATACGGTTCTTTTACTCTTTAATTTATAATTCTGAGATAAATTAAATCCAGATCAAGATTGGAAAATGAAGAGACTGCTAAAAAGGGTGTCTGAATATGCTGACAGCATCCTTCTTACCCTCCATCAGTCATGAATGGCTGCACAGCTATAGAAGCTGGAGGAGACCCTGGTACCCTGTGACGTTCTTCTCCCCATTACCACAGCATAAGGACAAAGCAACCAACTACATATGTTTTCAGATGGTAAAATGCAACCAGCATACTATTTCTAGAGATGCTCAGAAGCTGATGCCTTACTTTTTGTTTCTGAATGCCTTTTTTCATTTCTATCCCAATTAATGTATAAGGCTAGGCTGTTACCTGCTGGTTTAACCTGTGTGTCAAAGTCAAAGTGTCTTTTCTTTAATAACTAACAAGAGAGTCCATGAGTCAACAATTAAAAAAAAAGAAACAATAACAATAAAGGAAACACCAGTGTGACTGAAATGTTAAACACACACGCACACACACACACACACACTGGCAAAATATAATCTAGCAAGAATTGGCCAAAGGTTTATTTCAGCAGAATGAAGGCATTTGACAGGGCTCCTGAGAAAAGGGAAATGTTAACATCTATTGGAGGGGAAAAAATCCTAGCAACTCCTTCTACTGCCTTTAAGGTCTTATCCCAGGAGAGCAAAGTTTTTGTTCCAGAAACTGAGTGGTCAAGTTCCTGTCAGGTAGAGCTTACAAGGGAAATGCCTCTTAACTCTTGTCCAATTTGAGATCATTTGTGTCCACCACTCTAACAGGCCAAGAAGGCAAAAAAGAATAGAACTGAAGCACTAGTGGTCTCCAGTCTCCCCTCTCCCCAAAGTGAAGCTTCCTATACCATTTCTTGTCTTATGCAGTGAAATCACATAGAATAGGTGCCAGTAGCAGCAATGGGGAGAGAATTTGAGAGTTCCATCACTGCCCCATAAAACGTATACAGTTTCCACTTGAGCACAGCACTTTAGGACATAAGAGTTTCCTGGGTGTGGATGGATGGATTCTTGAAGATCTGGCATGAAGTAAAATTCACATAACTCAAGAGTAATTTCCCCATAACAATTCTGTATTTGTTCCCCATATATGAGGTGGTGGTTTGTGAATTTAGCTTGAGCACTAGGTTCAGTCCTTGAACCTCCTCTTACTAACTGAGGGAACTTAAGCCAGTTACTTAACCTCTTTTTGCCTCAGATTCCTCAGCCGTAAAAGGAAGATGATAACAACACACAATAACACTGACAAATAGAAATGGCAAGCAATAGGATATATTGGAGTATATGAGGAAGCCACTTGTGTAAACCTAATTCTGCCTGACCTTGTTTTTCCAAAAGGGCCTGACTGTGGCCGTTGAGCATGCATTGTATATCTGCTTTAGACATTCCCTATGGCAAGAACAAAGGCCCTTGAGATAAAGGTGCAACTTCCCTCCCCCTCCCAATGTTGGCATGCATTTCCTTAAAGATTAAGCATCTTTCCTTAGGCTAGGAACTGATTGCTACGCTCACCTGTGACCACCCAGCTTGAGACAAGAGACTTGCTTCCTGCTGCGCCTGCCGAGATAGCAGACCTATCTGCTGTTTCCGTCAATCATTGTACCCAATCATTGTGCCGACAGAGCAGTCTCAGCAGTCTCTCGACCATTGTAAAAGGGACATTTCAGTCCTTTGTAAAACATCCTGTTTGAGGGTATATAACCACTCTGTACACCTCACTTCTTTGGTGCCCTTTCTTCCTTCAGGAAGAAAGGCCCTGGGCCATCATCCTCACATTTTAGGTCAGAATAAACTCACCCAGATTTTCATTTATAGATTGATTATGCATTATTTTCGTCGACAACGCATTTGATTCTTCCAACCGCCCCATGAGGTAACAGTAGTCCCTGCCTCATTAAGTTGTTGTGAGGACCAAAGGAGTTAATCTGTGTAAAGCGGTTAGAAAGGTTCGTCACACATGCACTTATTTTTTACTACCAGCTAAAGTGGAACTGCCATGTAGTAATAGCATAAACACAGTTTATAATTTACTTGGCCCACCTACTTTGAGCTTTTGAGATTCCTGACTTTTATTTTTAATTTAGGAGATTTTCCTATTTCAAAATGAGTGTATATATTTGGACTTTATTCATCTTTTTATATATTGCACTATTTAGAACTTGTGTAATTAAGCATAAAATGAGTATGCACTATATGGGCTTTAGGTGAGAAAGTGCAATAGATTTAGGGTCCATTGCAATTCTAAAGGGCAGTTACTATTGATCAATATGCAAGGGCTCTTGTGGGTCTGAAGTGGTTTAGGGTGTGTTCATAACAGGCAGGCAACAAGCAAGAGGGCGTTAGAAGATGCCTGCCCAGGCTGACTTCAAGTAAAACTAGTGATGACACTTGCTGTGTGCCAGGCACTGTTCTAAGTCTTTAGACTCTGTATTCAATTCTTACAATACCTCCATGAGATAAATACTGTTAATGCCCCCATTTTACAGATGTAGAAACTGAGACACAAAAAATTTAAGCAACTTGCCCAAGGTCACCCAGGTGTTAAGTGGCAGGGCTAGAATTTAAACCTAAATATCTTGCCCCCAAAACCCAGGTGTAATTGTCTTACTACACCTCAAAAAGTTGTGATGTACAAAGTTCATCTTAGGTTCTTCCACTTTTTTCTCTCTTCACGGCCTGTTTATTTCTTAAATATGGCCCTATCTGCCACTGTAATGGGCATGGGTATGCTTATGCTAAACACTTTGGAAAATACAGAAAGATGGAAAGCAAAAAGATTCAAACATGATATTATCACCCAAAGATGACTATTGTTAAAATTTTGGTGTACTTCCTTCTAGACTTTTTTCTAAGCACATGGTTTTGTTTTAAATGTTTGTTTTACATAATTGTGATCAAATGTGTATACAATTTTAATTTTTCTTTTTTCCCTCATATTATTATAACACGCGCTATCCCATTCTATTAGAAATTTCGCAATCTTCCTTTATATAGGGTGCATAATGTGCTATTGCATGGCAGTTCCATAAAATAGTTACCATTTCTTTCATGTTAGACATCTGAGTATTCCTGGCTCTTTTACTGTGAGATGAATATCTTGGTCCCCTCTTTCTTAATAGTTTATCTTCTTCTGACATTTCTTCAGATCTTCCTCAGGCACACAATGACCTTGATATCCCTCTATCCTTCCTTCTCTCAAAATTTACTTTCTGGAAAGGAGCTGATAAACGCATTCATACTAAAGTGTACATGATTCATAAAGCTTAATTTTTTTTATCTCTTCAAGGATACTTGTAAAATTTAACCCAAAGGAATGAAGCTCTAATTTTGGGGGTTGAGTCATCAGAAAATCTAGTTGGGGAGATCCCCCACCCTTCCCAATCAGAGTAGACTCCACAATAGCAAAACGATTCAGGGCTCATTTAATGTTAGGAAAGCTGATGAGACGGCAGCCTAGAGCTGCGGAGGTGGTGATGCGGTAAGGGAGGGAAAGAGTTTGTATAAGCGAGGGTGAAAAAACTGGGTAGAATGGAAGAGAATTAGAAAATTCACTTAGCAGCGCAGAGTATTTTTGGCACCACTTACCTGGTGTCTCCAACTCTCCTGTGTTTGCCTTTCCAATGCATTTGGCCTTAGGGATGGGCCCGCCCACCTTCCCCTCAGAGCAGCTTGGTCGGGTTCTCAGTCCTAATTACTCTGTTAAGTCTCACAGTTTTGGGGCCTTCAGCGGAGCTAGTCGCAAGAAGCGTGAGAAAAGTTCTAAGAGGGCCCATTCCAAGCCCTTTGTCCACAGACACCCCTGCAGCAGCTTCAGCTCCCGCGTCTCAAAGCGGAGAGTTAATAGGACCTGTGTGGGATTTTGACTTGGGGGGTGGGATTAGAGGCCTGGTGTGAAAGTTCACAAAGTACCGTTCTGTCCCCCAGCACTCTTTCTTTCCCTCCTCCTAGAGGCTTCAGGCTTTCTAGGCTGCTGGCAAATCCGAGGCTGCGTGGGGCAGCAAAGGGAACCCGAGAGAACTCAATTTCCCCCAACTCTTCCCACTGGAAAGGGGACGCGTTCTCCGAAGCTGCACTGGGAATGGCTGGTGTGGAGAAAAGGGAAGGGATGGGGTGTGGAGGATGAAGTCCCAGCCAAAGGGGCTAGTGGCTCCGCCTCCTTTGGATTAGGGAAAGGAGGAAACCCTAAATCCGAAAACCTAGCCTGACCAAAGGAAAAAAAGCGAGAGACTCCAGCTGAAGGCTGGGGCGGGGCGCACGGTTCTCGCAGGAGCTGCCCCAGCTCCAGCAGCAGCGCTGGGCGCCCTCCCATACCTGCCCCACGGGGACCCTGGGGTCACCACACACGCACCCACCCGTCTTTCTCGACCCGCTGCTCCTCCCTCCTTTCTCGCTGGTTGGCCCCAGCGCCGCAGAGCGCGGCGGCAGCAGGAGGAGCCGGGCGCGCCCGCCACGCACAGCCATCGAGCTGGCACGGGTGGCGGGCGCGGCGCGCGATCTTAGGTGGCGGCAGCGGTGACAGCGGCAGCAGCAGTGACAGCGGCGGCTGCCGCAGCAAGCGCACACCGTTTCCGTGGCGTGCCCGCATCCCGCCTCCGCGCCAGGGAGCCGCCGGCTGTCTCCAGGTCCCTCGACCCGGCGCGCACAGCAGAGCTCCGCGGACAATAGCGGCCGCTGCGGCGGCGGCTCCGAACTCGGGCGCCCGCCATGGGGAAGCCGGCGAGGAAGGGATACGACTGCAAGCGCCTTCTGAAGAATAACTGGCTGCTGCTCTCCACCGTGGCCGCGGTGGTGCTAGGTGAGCGGCGTCGTGGGTGGGCGACGCGCGCACCCTCACGCGTTCCCAGCGCCCAGGCCGCGTGCGGGGCGGGCGCGTGCAAGGGTGGACAAGACGCTGGCGCACCTGGTGGCTGGGTCCCTCGCCGCACCCTCGTCCTCGGACCCTACGCGAGGGTTTCCCCCCGAGGGTGTTGATTTCTGCGTGCGAAGAATAAAGCTCCTCGGGGACTCCCATTTGGGTGATCCAGGACCTGCAGGTTCCTGCTTTACCCAAAATGATGAAAGGAGGAAAGGGAAGCAAGCAGCTCTAGGTTCTTCCCGTTTGGAAGTAAACATGGTTTAATTGTTTTTTTTTAATCCTGTCTGCTCCCCCTCGCCCCTTTTTTTTCCTGAACCACGCTGCCCGGATAGAGATTGAGTATGGATTACGGTTCTCGGAGGGACTGGAAGAGGCACCTTAGCTTCAGGGAGAGCCGAGCCCGGGGAGGAGAGAGGGTGGAGGTATTGCCGTCACTCACCCTGGGCAAGCCTGGAAAGGTGCCTTCGCTCGGGGCGAGCGCCGACTGCCCGCGCTCCGGCTCTGAAAACGGCCAGATTCATGCCCGAATTCAGGGGTGTGTAATTATGGCCCGCGGAGGTCACGGGGGAAGAGAGCAGACAGAACTCAGATTTCTCCTTTCCCACCCCGCTCATCCGCCGAGATAGCCTCCCTCAGCTTCTTTGTCTCCATTGTTTTTCTATTGAAAATAATTTTTAAGTCATGTTTGTTTGTTTTTAAACAAGGGTGTATTTAATGGATTAACTCCTGACAGATCGCTGGACTAGGTAGATGTCTGAGCCATTGCTTAGAAGTATGGGTTGTTCCTATTTAGATTCTGAATTTCTGTCAGGTTGTCTGTTTTACAACTTGGCCTCCGGGATGCTCTTCTTTGGGGTTGGAACCATGTCTCTCTCCTCTCCTCTATGAGCTTGCAAGGGTGGGGACACCCAGCAGGTGAGGCTCCTTGGCAGTCCCCACCTTCTGTTTGGAAACAGGAGCTGGGTTTGCTGGAAAGGGAAGGAGGGCGGCTTGTCCCTCTCCCCAACCTCCTGCACCTTCCTCTCCAGCTGCTGCTTCTGAATCTCAGAATATTTGGTGTTGCTTGCTTCCCCCTCTTGAGGCACCCCCCCCCCCCAGTCAAAAGAAGCCTGTGGAAGTTGATGGGATCCTCAGGGTCAGGTTTGCTCCTCCAGAACCTTGTGCAAAGTAAGTCAAGTTTCTAGTAAATAAATAACATCCTGGAATTGCCTTAACAGAGGCCATTTGTGGGAGGAAAGAAGTAGAGAAGCAGGTATTGACTGCTTAACTATATTTCCCCCAAGAAGGGCCAGTTGGCTTAGGGCATTTTTCAAGGAAGGTTTATCCTGCCCCAGCACATTTAAATAGCAGATACTGCAAAGAGAGTGATTTGATTTCTCTGCAGCCAAATGATGAGATGGCCTTGTTTGTTTTCCTAGTGATAAGAGTTAATTATTAATTATTTAAATTAATTATTAAATCCCTCTTTTAAGGAGAGTTTCAGAGGTAACCCTAGGCTGGCATTTCCCTCCCAATTCCCCATGGAAGTGGAATAATCCTGCCTGATTCAGCCATGGGATTCTCTAGAGACACTCACCTATTAACCAAGTGTTGCACACCAGTGTCGAGTGTACCAATTCACTGGAGGCTGATTTGGAAAGGATTTTGAGCAGTTGTTCACTAGCCTTTGGAACATGTTTCATAAGTACATCTTCAGGATCAAGAGGAATTACATACTCGTTTTGCAGATGTGGCCTTTGGTGTCAGATAGGCACTTTCCTCCAGTTTTAATGTGGTGAGCCCCAGGAGCTTGATTTATATACTTTTTTTGAGGAAGGAAAACCATATAAAAATTGTAAGTGCCCTGCTGAAGTCTTCCTGGATATTTGCTCCTCCAGGGCAACCCCCCAGTGTTTCAGCTCTTGGTCTGAGAAGTGTCAAGCCTAGGACACCCGCAGTGTGCCCATACAGGCGCTTGTCAGGATCCTCCTCTTTTTCTCTTTCTCCGGAGCCCTGGGCCTGAGTGGAAATCATACATTTGTTGTGTAGTCTGCGCTAGCTCATTTGTTTAACCAAAAGTGAAATTCCAGCCAACTTTTAACAGTAATGCTAAGTCCATCGATAAGCCCTTGCTAGGTCATGATAGTAAGTTTATTTTTATAATGGTCTTAATTGATACAGAAAGTCACAAGTGCTTTCTCGCAGGTTCCTTTCTATACCTTTCAGCATGTGGATCTGAAAGAAGAAAAACTGTTAAATTTATTAACTACCCTGACAGAATGTCATCTTCTGATTACAGCCATCGAAATGTTTGGTCCTTGGTATAATTCAGCAACCCTGACACTTGAAAATATTTTTATTATGGAAATGAGGAGCAAAGGTTTTTATGAGCCAGCTTAAAGCTTCTGATATTTCAATACATAGCGTGTGAGAAGAAATGCAATTAAAAGTCATGGTTATTAGGTTAAAAGTTAATTCTTTTCATGGACAAGGAGATGCTAAGAGCTAAACATTTTCTCAAATTCTTATTCCCAAGGTAAAGGGATTGAATTGTTAAGTGACCATCTTCGTTCATTTTTGTGAAACCCAACAAGGTCATGGAAATAATATCTTGGATTTTCAGATGAGAAACTCTTACTAAAATATCAGGAACAATTTTCATTGCTTTCATTACAATTTTTAGAGGCTTTTTCCCTGCTTATGTAGGACAGTAAGAATGAACACAGAGCTTGGAGTCAGAAATCCTGGATTTAAATTTTAGCACTACCAGGCTCTACCATTTAGACAAATCTCTTGTTCTCCAGGATCCTCAGTTTCCTCATCTGAAAAATAAGTATATTAGTCATTACCTCATTTGTTATTAAGGTTGCTTAAGATAGTGTGAAAATACTCAGTTGTGTGGCTGGCATATAATAAGCAATTAATGTTATTTTAAGGTAAATCTGAATAATTTGATTCTAAGGAAAATAATATTTGCTCATGAAATAAGGTCTCTCATAGTCCTTCTCTGTTCTGCTTAGTGTAGGGCCTATAATTTAGAGTCCAAGGTGATTCAAGTGTTTTGATGACATGCTCTGTGTAGGTGAACACCAGCCTCCAAGCATTATTCATTTTAAAAAAAGGATATGGGAAGGATATTGTTTTGTGCCCCTTAGCCTGATTCTCAATTCAGTTAACAGACAGAAATTCTGGAGGAAGAATTTTTGCGCTCCAAGTGGGAATTCTGTCCAAGCAGAATCACTGTGTGTGAGAATTCTGTGTCACAGCATTCTGATTCAAGTCACCTAACAATGATCATATTGTATATAACGTCAGTAAAGCACTCGTGGAATCCTCACCCTGTTCGCAATGTAAAGCTTAATCTTGCTGTCCAGACAGGTTGTGCTTTATTTCAGTCATTTGAAAAATCTGATTTCCAGTTTATGGATTTTCAGGAAAGGAAATAGATGTTATTTACATGACAGAGCTGGCAAGCTTATTCATTCTGAATAATCTTCTTCAGAGCGCCGAGGAAGCAATCACTTATAGATTCAGATTCCATTGTCTAAAATCAAGAACAATTCCTTCACATTCTTAGTAATACCTTTGCCCCAGCTTCGCATCTCCTGTGCTGGAGCTCTCCTAGCGTATATCTGGCAGTGCTAATTTAAGTTGTGGTTTATGCTTTCTTGCCTGTCTGTTTTTATGTGTCTGTGAAACCCCTGAGGACTGGGGGTCGGCCACAGCTCAGGCTGGTTCCAGGCCCAGCGCCTCACCTGCACAGAGCTTTGTGCATGGCAGTGTTCAGAATGTATTTCGTTATCAGTGAAGCTCATTTGCTCTGGCAAGTCCCAGGCCTGGTCCTAATCAGCTCAACTTTGGAATATACCTGCAGTAACCAACACTTAGGTGATTCATTCATTCAACAAATATATATTGGGCACCTACTGTGTGCCAGGGACTGTTCTAGAACCAGGGTGCACAGCAGTGAACAAAACAATAAAAACCCCTGTCCTCGTGGAACTTACATTCAAGTGGAGAGAGGTAGACAGTAAACAGAATAAATAGGTAAAACACAGTATAGAGCATGTTAGATGGTGAGACCGCTCTAGAGTAACATAAAGCAGGGAGGGAGAGGGCTGGCCCGGTGGCACAGCGGTTAAGTTCACACGGTCTGCTTCTCTGCCGCCCAGAGTTTGCTGGTTCGGATCCCGGGTGTGGACATGGCCCCACTTGGCAAAAGCCAAGCTATGGTAGGCGTCCCACATATAAAGTAGAGGAAGATGGGCACGGATGTTAGCTCAGGGCCAGTCTTCCTCAGCAAAAAGAGGAGGATTGGCAGTAGTTAGCTCAGGGCTAATCTTCCTCAAAAAAAAACAGGGAGAGAGTTGGGGGGTGACAATTTTAAATAGGGCGATAGGGAAGGCCCTGCTGAGAAGGTGACAATTAATCATAACAGGAGGTTAGGAGGGGGACAGAGCAATAGGATGGTGGAAGCTCTTAGAAGGACTTTGACTTTTGCTGGGAAATGGGAAACCATTAAAAGGGTTTGAGCAGAGCAGTGACATGGTCTGGTTGTGTTTTAATCAGCTCTCCTGGCTGCTGTTTTGACCACAGACTGTGGAGGAAAGGGTGGAAGCAGAGAGACCAGTTTAGGAGGCTAGTGCAGTTAATCTGCTGTGTATTTTACTTACTCTACTTTTCTAATCTCATTTGCATCATGGCTAGTGAAATCTTAGGAAATGCTTATGAAAAATCAATGAAATTTTGTTTTCAACTATAAAGTAGGCATTGTTATTTTACCATTGTATGGATGAGGAAACTGAGACTCAGAACAATGGAGGACTTGCACAGGATCACTCAGATGATAACTGGCAACACCACACCTTCCATTCCTTTCCTTCTCCTCCTTCGGGCTGCTTCTCCTCCTCTGTCTTGCTCCCATCGCTCTGTCATATGTGGTCCTTGCTGACCCTTCTGGGAACCTTGGTAGTTTGGTTGTGTGCCATGCTGGAGTGGGGAATGAGGATTCTATACCAAGCACTTGGGTCTGTAGTTGCCCCTTTCTCCCCTGAGACTGAGAAGGAGCAGAAATGTGCCTCCACAGGACTCTTGGAATTACAGTGTGTGCCATTGGAGTGCCAAATCCCACTGCTTCAGTGGGATTTGCCAGATTGATCAGCCAGGCTGGTCTCTACTCTGGGCTCAGACCCATCCTACACCTCTGTGCAGGAGGCTGCCCTGCTATTCTTTCAACCTTCGAAGTCTGCCCTGCCTACCTTCTAACAGAGTGGATGGGCATGACTAGAACAGAGGGTGTGATTGAGAGGACATGGAAAAACAAAAAAAGCAAGGCTGCTGAGGAGGCCAGGGCCACATCCTAGAGGGCCTGGAATGACACGCTGATGCGTTCAGACATGGCCCTGAGAATTAAGTTGGGTAATGATGCAGTCAGAGCTGTGCTTAGAAAAGATCATTGAGATGGACGGATGTGGAAAATGGATCCGAGGAGGGTGATCTTGCAGGTGTGCAGGCCACAAAGGGGATTACTGTCAGGGACCAGGCAGGGAGAGATAGAGGCCTCGGCTGGGCAGCAGGAGTGGGAGTGGAAAGGAAAAAGAAGTTGCAAGGTGCTCAGCAGGTTAACCTGACGGGGCTTGGCTGTATTTTGTCAAGGGGGAAGGATGTGGCAATCTCCCACAGGACAGGGAGTCCTGGAAGGGGCACCAGCTTGGAAAAGAACTATTATGCTCTTCCTGTGTACAGAACCGGTAGCTATGTGCTATTTATTACTCTGTAGGTAGAGTATATTCTAACTTTTCTGCCTCTCCCACCAACCCATGAGCTCTTGAGGAATGGAATTCTGTGCTGCCCCTCTCTCTATACCCACAGCACCTGTCACAAAGCCTGGTAGGCTCCATACATTTCTTTTTTTAAAAAAAAAAGATTGGCACCTGAGCTAACATCTGTTACTAGTCTTTTTTTTTCTCTCTTCTTCTCACCAAAGTCCCCCAGTACATAGTTGTATGTTCTAGTGGTAGGTCCTTCTATTTCTGTTATGTGGGACACCAACTCAGCATGGCTTGCTGAGCAGTACTGGGTCTTCACCCAGGATCCAAACTGGGGAAGCCCTGGGCCATCGGAACAGTGCGCCCGAACTTAACCACTCAGCCACTGGGCCAGCCCCTCAATACATTTCTTGATTCATTGAGTCAGTGACTCAGAGAGTTAGTAAGACATTGTCCTTGTTTATTGAGTGAATAAATGAACCCAAAGCTTAGCTCAAATTCCATTTCCTCTACCTACTTCAGCTTCCTCTGATCTGCATTAGTAGCACAGATTAACAGTCTATATATATATATCTCTCTCTCTCTCAAGCATGTTAATCTTTTATAGACCCTGAAATTGATCACTGATGTCTGCCAGTGGCTCAGGATCAGGAAGTTGTGGCATGCGTGCTGCATACTTGTTGACTCTGGGTTAGAAATTCTCTGAGCTTCCTTGTACCTTTCAGATTCTTTAACTCTATCATTGTATAGTCATTCCTCAGGTCATTGCTAGTAGCAGAGGAGCTCTTCCATAGGGAACTAAGGGAGGGTTAAAGGTCGTTACAGGAGGATGATCCAGCCTTGACGTTGGATTAATTGTTCTACCTTTGAACTGCTGGTGAGTGACTTGGGTATAATAATGTAAATTGTGTATGAGGCTATTACCAGGGTAATGTTCTATGACAGTATTAGATTGTTAATTACATCAGTAATATGAGGTCTAATAAATTTATGTTGTTTCTATATATGTATATATGTTTTGCACATATCTGCTTAATTAAATACCTTAGAGAAGAGGTCCTTTAGCTGGCTTGACCCAAGTTCCTCATATTGAAGAATTAGGAAAAGAATTTTGGGCTTTGAATGTCTAGGCCTGGTGCTTTCATTTTAGAAACCAAATCAGGACCCACCAGATTTGGACAATCACTGAAAAGATTCTGATTTTTGGTTCTTCTATGCATGGTATATACCTCAAGTCTATCAAACCAAAACCCCATACAAAGTTATCTAAACACACAATTATAAGATGAATCTTAAAAGAAGATTTTAATTGTTAGAATCTGTACATCAGGGTCGATATACACATTCTTAAGGCCATCTATTGGGAGGACTTCAAATGTAAATTGCTGAAGTATGGAGAAGAGGAAAGAGGGGTGTGTGTGTGTGCGTGTGTGTGTGTGTGTGTCTATTCAGTGTTAATATTCAAAACAGAGACAATGGTTGACAGATGCTCAATATCTTGTTGGATGTTGCTTAATCTGAGATTTTTTTTTAGTACCATTTACTTACTACTGTTTTATTTAGTAAATAAAACTATAAAATCAAACTTACCTATCAAAAATTTGAGCAGCAGGCATAAGAAGTAGAGGAAGACACTTCAAATGAAGACATGCAATGTAGAAAATTGTGTGCTAAGTAAGAATGTAGTAGAGCTCATATAGTAGCTTAGATAGGTAAAAACCCTGGGTTAGTCAGACAAGGTGTAAATAAACGGGATTAGGAATTAGCTATTAGAGAGCATATGCGTTGCTCATGTGAGCACTTACTTGTAAAGAGAGAAAGCTTTCCACATTAATTACTTGTGAGAAATTGTGATTACCTTTAACAGAGCTGAGACTGAAAATAACTGTCCTATGGGGAGTAAGTGACACGCTGGCCTGGTGCCAGGAAAGCTGCAAAGCTCCCCAGTGTCGGTGTGCTGGAGATCTGGGGTCACGTATGCTGTGGGGACTCAAGCACTCTCGAAGAAAATGACCTCATTTTAGATGACATCTAGTGGCCCATTTAAACTCACCTGTAGCAGCCTCTGTTAAAGTTGCACGTGTTTTCAATGCCCCTTTCCTATTTTAAATGTTAAACATACATCTAATAGAAGACAATATTGGAAACAGTTACTATTAAGCCAATAATTCACTTCGGAGCTATAGTTTAGCTCTGCAGATAGATTTAGAAGGAGCTAAATCTGAGGAATGCTGAGGAAACAGCCCCAAATTGCAACAAAGAGTGCTCTGTTGTAATTACTAAGCTCCACAGTAACACCTCTGTTAATGGAAAGGAAGTGTTTTGGTGACTCACTCATTGCCAGAAATGTTACTACCCTGTGTTTGAAAAATATCTGCCAACTGCCTGTTCCGTTACCAGAGGCAGAATATGTCCTTTCTAGCAAATGCTCCGGCACTTTCCAGGATGGACGGACCTTGTCCCGGCTCATAGACACTTCATGCTGTGTGTCCTGGGTGGTTCCTCTCCCAGGCCCAGCCCCACCTGTTTGAGCTCTGGGCAGGGGTCCCCACTCAGCCAGGATGGGAAGGCACTGTGCCTCGTTCTCCACCAGAAGACGAGCACTGAGGAGATAAGACCCTCCCACCAATCCCTCCACACTCGGGCCGAGGTCTGTGATCCGTGATCCCAGGGCCCTTCTTGGTCACAGAGTCCCTAACTGTGTCCACAGATTGGACAGTTGTCACAGCAGATCTTCATATGTCCAGGAAGGGTCCTGATACAAGCACCGTGGGCTGTGCTAGGTCTCTATGTTGAAGCAAAGTGAGGGCCTTTGGGACTGGAACTTTGATTCAGAAACACCCTCAAGAGGGTCTGCACTGTGTCTTACGCCTGAGCTGAGACAACTGTTTGGGTTCAGTGCGCTCAGGTGGTTAAAACTACATTTACTTACTCAACTAAGGAGGAAACTCTTAGAGGAAAGAGCTTAAGTGAGACTGTATAATTGAATTATTTTTCTGCCACTCTTCTGTTGCTTGAGAGTTATCTGGTTAATAGTTATAATTCAGTAAGGAATTAAGTCAACAAAAAAAAGGCACCATCACCAGAAAGCCTAATCTCCAAGCCTCTTCCCTTTACTGGAAAATAAACTGAGTTTGCCCAATTTCTGTATTTCATATTCTTAATTGTTTTCTGAGCCCCTTAATCACTTTACAGGTTTCATAGAAGAACCCCCAAATTATGAGACAACGAAGGAGACATATTTTCTCCTTTGAAAAGTTCTTTCTCTTGTAGTTAACCAAGCCTAATAGCTAATATTTATTGAGGGCTTACTATGAGTTCTGTGCAAATTTATTTCCCATTTGACCCTCAGCACAATGAGGTGGGAAGTTTACCCATTTTACAGATGAGGACACTGAAACTTAAGAAGGCTTAAATCACATGGCTGAGGTCACAGTCAGAGCTGGGATTGGTATCTAGGACTGTCTGACTGCAAAACTGAAGTTACCAACCAATAAGCAAGACTACTTCCTTCCTAGCAAACCTTGATACACCTGACAGTTCAAATCATTGTTGCAGTCTTGTATAGTAGCTAAATAAAGCCTGTGGAGCCCTATAGGCTCTATAAATAGAGCTTCCCACTTGCTGCATCCCTGGCCTTCTTTATCCTGTCCCATAACTTGGGGCATTCCACAGTGTTTAGTCCTTTCCCCCATTATTCTAGATAAACCTTCTATTTGCATTCTAGTTGAGCTTGTCTAATATTTGCTTTCCCAGGATGTGTTGTGCTTTCCTGCCCTAATGCTTTTGCTCATGTATTTCACCCAGTATTATCCTACCCATTGTGGAAGATGGATCTAATTCCCACTTTTATCGCATAGACATATATATATAGACAGTGAAAGTGAATCTCCCTTCTCTGTGCTCTTATAACTCTTAATTTACATTCCAAATTATACTGCATTTGCACCACCACTCTCAATCCTGCCCTGTGGCAGACATCACTAATTGATTGCAGCACTCTTTACCATGGAGCTTTGGCCTCAGAATCCCTGAAACTGTTCTCCAGGCAACCACTGTTAATCAAAGGGAATTGGCTTATAAGACAAAAAGTATTCTCTGTTGCTGGGAAAATCTATTCATTTAGCGATCAACTAGAAACTCAACTTAAATTGAACAAGTATTGATGTTACTGGTGAGAGATGCAAAGTTGAAGTCTGTGTTTTGTCTTAGTCTGTCAGAGGCAATACATGCGCAAATATCACTCACATGAGTCTAAATATGGTAAATGCTGCAAGGAAGCTACAACATGCTTTGGGCCTTCAAAGAACAGAGGTGGAATTGGGAAGGAGTTCCTAGAAGAGGCCAGGAATGGCCTTGAGAACGTGTGATAGGATTCCTGGGCTTCAAGATTGAAAAATATTTTCAATATTTACAAGCCCAGGTAGGGATAATAATGAGTACAGAAGCTTTTACCCTATCTTATGTCCAATTTCAGTATTGTATGAAACTACTATTTAATATATATATTGTTATGTTTTCACAACTTCTCTTTCTTACTTCAGTTTCCTGAGAATAGAAAAGACTGTCTTTTGTGAGTCTATCACACTCATAGCATCTAGCATTTCAGCTACTTCATAGGACATGCCCCAAAATATTTTTTTTTAAAGATTTTATTTATTTTTCCTTTTTCTCCCTAAAGCCCCCCGGTACATAGTTGTATATTCTTTGTTGTGGGTTTTTCTAGTTGTGGCATGTGGAACGCTGCCTCAGCATGGTTTGATGAACAGTGCCATGTCCGTGCCCAGGATTCAAACCAACGAAACACTGGGCTGCCTGCAGTGGAGTGCGCGAACTTAACCACTCGGCCCCGGGGCCAGCCCCCCAAAATATTTTTGACTGATTAAAAAACCTTCTTCATTGAAGAAGAGATAAATGATGAACCTAAATAAATGATTGATCCCCTAGTTATTCACTCAATTCTATGAGTTTTTAAGTGAAGGCCTTGGGAAACTCTTACCCAAGCCCAAGTCTTCCCAAATATACTTTACTCCTAGTTTGGAGGTCCCAGAAGAAGAGCAAGCCTTGTCTCTAACAGTTCTGAAGCCATTTTATTGTGAGCTCAGTATGGCCCTGAAGCTCCCAGACTGGAGGGTGTCTCTCTACCCTGAGGAAGATCTGACCTTCTCATAAAACCAGCACCAGAGCCAGCCTGATCTCCAGAGAATTCTTTGGACTAATTAGAGAGAATGGAAGATCAATCTGGTTTTCCAAAGTTGGGCCATAGTCTGGAGCTGGGTCAGCCTTGGATGGTAGAGCCTTTTTGAATATGGTGTTTAGCAACGCCAATGTCTTTTTTTGTTTTATGGGTTTTTTTTTTAAAGATTGGCCCTGAGCTAATCTGTCACCAATCTTCTTTTTTTGTTGTTTTTCTTTTTCTTCTTTCCCCGAAAGCCCCCCAGTACATAGCTGTGTATTCTAGCTGTAGATCCTTCTAGTTCTGCTATGTGGACTGCCACCTTCGCATGGCTTGATGAGTGGTACCATGTCCCTGCCCAGGATCTGAACTGGTGAAACCCTGGACCACTGAAGCAGAGTGTGCGAACTCAACCACTTGGTCATGGGGCTGGCCCCTCCAATGTCTTTTAATGAATTTATTTCTAGGTTTTCCCCCTCTGTGCATCTTTTCACATCCTTGTCCAAGTTCTGCCCATTTCTCTCCCTGTCTGGAGATTATTTCTATGATAAGAAATTAATTAACCTGTCTGTGCTGCCTGTTCCAGTAGACCTTGAGCTTGAACTGCTTGGATAAACACTAGACTTGGTCACTAAATACTCTGAAGATGGGTTTTACTTTTTTATTAACAAAAGTTAATTGTCAACCAGGAGACGTTACAGGTTTGCTCCATTTCTAGTTCCTCTTCATTGATTCCTTTCTTACACCTAGAGAATTCTCTGAGGTTTCATAACATGGAGGAGATTCTGAGTTCCCCAGAGTAATGGAAATTGAGATCTTGTTGCCAGTTCAGAAGCCACAGACCCTGAGAAACATGCCCAGGTCTTCTCTGTAATTAATTTGCTACCCGCACTGAATAGAAGTTTTTCCAATAATCTCCAACTAGCATGTTTATTTTTTTTTTAATTTTTAGAAGTTTACATCTACTACTGTTTAAGTAGAAATGATTGAGTAAGATTTGGTTGCTTTTTTAACCTCAAGCGAGTAACCGTAGAAGACAACTTATTGAATCTAAAGTCTAGAACCCTGAAGTTACCCAAAGTGGTGCTCATCACTGGGCTTTTATAGGCTTTGTGAATCCTGCTCAGTGCTCTGTGCTCCAGGGAGAAAGCTTGGGCAAATCACAGGGGATGGGCTTTGCAGCTGTGACTTTTTGCGTAGAATCTCTTTCTCCCCTTTTACAGCCTCCTGGCATACCCCAGGGAATATCTGTTGTCCATGAGGGCAATACTGAGAAAGGGGGCTGAAGATGCTCACAAACAAAACATTCTGAGATTCCAAGAGTAAACAAAATCCTCAAGTGTTACTGTGAAAAGATTTTGCTCACCATGTTTGATGTTTTTGGTCTCTGGTGGTCGTCTTAAATGCATTTATAGTCATTTCTAAACCTTTAGTCTAATCCGTTGTTGTTCTCAAACAAGCCAATACATGTAGAGGTACTTTTTTAAAAATTGTAGAGTGCCTTATAAATGTTTGTTATTGTTTCCCAGAACCAAAAATGAGGGGATGTAAATAGTAAAACTTGGTATAATGTTACTGAAGACACTAGTATACGATGGCATCTTTGTGTATTTTCTAGGGCCTTACTCTCATGATGTGTGAAAAGGCATCTGGGCCACTTTCAGTGGCTATATGGCATGTTTAACATTCCATACATGAGTGTCCTTTCTTTCACAAATAATAATCATACAAACTCGTCCGTCTTGGCCTTTTTTCTTCCAGTGAGGATAAAGAGAAGCATCTGAGGTATTTACAGACAGAGATTCCTGATCCAACCTTTCAACACTAGGGACCACTTTCATTTTAATTTAAGAACTGTCATAAAATTCTTCAAATACATCTTAACTCACTTGAAGATAAAAGTAAAATTTATACATTCCTTCTGGGAGTGGGAAGAAGAGGTCACACTTACAGCTCCACAGAAGTTAGGAGAGAAGAGTAAACAGTTGGTAGTCAGGCAGCTTGGTTAGGAATCATGGAGAATTCAAGGTGAGACAAATTTTTGAAGCAGAGGAGAGGAATGGGTAGAGGAAAATAAGGGAGTCTCAGTTACTTAGACTTAGATTCTGGGCGCAGAGTTCATCAAACTGGGAATTCCAGGCTTGTGACAGGTCTAGAAAATCCAGGATGACTGGCTGTCTTCTTTCTACCAGAGGTCGGATCTCTTTGCTCTCAGATTGCTCCTGACTAAAACCCACTGTGAGAGAGACGGTCTGATTTTGTTTACACCTGGGAAGAAGCCTTCCTAAGATTGTGTAATGAACCAAGAAGGTGTTTAAGGGAGTTGTAAAACTGGTTATTATAAAGAGGTGTTGTTTCCAGACTTCTGGTTTTAAACCTGAGGAAAAGGTGTGTCCTTCAAGCAAAGGATTCCAAGGCATCTCCAAACTGTACAAGTCTTAGTGAGAGGACTTGTAATTCATTCAGTGGCTTGGAGGACAAATATTTGCCCAGGTGTCAAGGAGGGGAGAGAGTAGAGTGTGACCACAAGATAGATAAAGATCTTTCACAGGATTGCATAAAACAAGCTGATAGGTAGAATTATCTGTGAGATTATCAGATATGAACCATTTTAAGAGGGAAAAAAGAAGTAGAATAAAGAGAATTGACCACAGAAAAATGGGAGATTTTAGAACCTATGAGCCAAGTCATAGATATGTATCTCAGGAAATAACCCAACCACACATGTGTGGGACTGACACACCTTTCGGGGAGGGGGAGAATCTGGTTGTTCTTAGGTTGAAAGGCTCACTCACAAGCTGGGCCTTTAAGCCAATTGGAGGCTTGCTCTGGATCCTGTGGGCTCCTCATATAACCAATGCAGGGGAGGAAGACATTTCCTCT
Organism: Equus przewalskii; assembly: GCF_037783145.1. NCBI lineage: Eukaryota > Metazoa > Chordata > Mammalia > Perissodactyla > Equidae > Equus > Equus przewalskii. The sequence goes on from NC_091852.1 coordinate 24,362,841, forward strand.
ACCCACTCTAGGTCCTTCTGGCTGGACTACAAATTAAATTCACACAAGACAGAATAACAGGAGAAAATTAAACAAAGCTTTATAACATGTATACATGGGAGAGACTCATGAAAATTGAACAACTCACCAAAATGGAGGAAGCTCTTACCTTAAATACCATCGTCAGCTAAAGACAAAGGAGGGTGTTGGGGATGAGAGGGAGCCAGTTATGGGAGATTACCAGAAAAGCACAGTAAGCAAGGGTAAGCTTATTATGCAGATTTAAGTCCTTGCCTTCTGCATTGATGAGAGTTTCTAGAAATAAGGTCATCTCCCTTCTTCCTGGTACAGAGAGGGAGACACCTTTACAGATGGAGATTTCCTTTACAAATGTAAATGTCTCTTAACAAGGGTAGCTTCTACTTTTCAGAGTTTCTCTCATGTCTGCAGTTTTTAAAAGTAACCAGCCCAAAATAACCCTCATGCCAAAGAGGCAGATCTTGGGGTAGCCAATTCCAATCCCCCACACCAACCTTATCCTCATTTGAACCTAAGGAGCTGTTTTGACTCCAGGGGCCCCAGAAGCCTGGGAAAAATCCTAAGGTATAGGAACCAAGCACCCAACTTTTCATGGGTGCATTACCATGGCCTTTATCAAAGCTAGACAATCCCTTGAGTCAGGAGTTACTGGAGAGGCCGTATTTATGATGCCCCTCTGGGTTTGATGGCCCTGAGACAATTTGGCAGAATTCATACACACATTCCTGTAGCCCAGTTTTCACACTCTGCTACTGGCATCGTCTCTCAGCTATTTTCTCCTGCCTTTTGTAATTAGGTTTGATGAGTAAAGAGTAGAAAATGCAAGGGCTTCCTGGGCACATGCATTTAATAGCAATTATAACGCATTCCTGGTTCAGTTCAATGCAGCAGGTATTGATCAAACACTGGAATGTCAGGCTTGGAGCCTGGGTCAATGGAGGGTACAGAAGTGAGCATACCATGTTTGTGCCTCAGGAGCTTGAGATGTTGGGGAGGGGCGGAGACAGAGGTCTATTAGAGGGGATAATAGATGCCGGTGAAGCTCAGCAAGGCCCAGAGAAGAGGCTTGTTCCATCTGGGGAAAGAGCCTGGGAAAGGCTTTCTGGAGGAGGTGACGTTTTGACGAGGTTCCAGGGGTGAGTAGGAGGAGTTCACTAGGCACAGATAGTGACAGGGTTTTCCTCAGAGGGGGATCTGTGTGAACAGGGGCACATAAACAAGGAGCATCTTTAAGAAATAGCAAGGATTTCGTTGTGACTGGATATGATGAGACTGAGGGTGGTGAGGATATGCAGGCCTCTGTCAGTTAGGGACCTGGCAGGAAACAGATAATCCACTTGCTCAAAAGTGTTTACTGAACAGAATTTAATCACAGGACTATTTTCAGAGTTAGGCAGGGTTAAGGGAACCAACAAGGGATGGTGAGGCACCCAGGGCTAATAACTGTGGGAAGCTGTTAGCTCTCCTATGCCTGAATGGGCAAAGGGAGGGGGACAGTGTTAACTACAGTCCAGGGAGGGCTGGGGCTGTGGCAGAGGGGCCACATGACAGGACCTGTCTGGGCACAGGAACACAGCCACTGCCAGAACCATGGCGAGGCAGTGGAGGAGTGAGGGCAACAAATACCCCAACCTCTCTATTTCCATCTTTAAGATCTACAGGTGCCTCTCCTTGGCTAAACCCAGTCCAAGCCCCGAGGGCAAGGAACCCCAGGTTACACACTTTGTAGAGATCAGCCTCCTGGGACGCAAAGCAGGGCAAAGAAGGACAGAGGTAAATCTGAAGGAGCAAGTGGAGAAAACCATCACAGAGCCATATGGCACTGAGTGCCAGGCTAAACGGTTTTCTTGGAAAACAATTATCCAAAAGAAGTGTTGAAAAGATACAAGGCCTTTGAATGATGGCAGAGAAGTTTGTGTGATGATGTCTGGTGATACTGGTGGCTGCTGTTTATGGGCATTATGGGAAATAAGCAGTATAGTAGCTCCCGCAACCTCTGTAACTACATACCAGCATGACCATTCTCCTGCCTTGCCCTGTCCCACAAGCCCATCCCCTTGGCTTCTATGTCTAGAGTGCCTTGCCCCCACATAAGCCAGCCTTTTTTCCGTGCAAAGAGGGCAAGTGTGGTTGATGGAGGAGGCACCTAGAATACCAATGATTCTCTCTCCCTACTTATAATTTAGGACTCTTCTAATTGGAAGTGACAGAAAATCCAGGTCAAAAAGGCATAAGCCAGAAAGGTGAGAGGTGAGGCATAGAATTTATGGCTCAGATAGCTTAAAGGCTCAGAAATCATAACTGGCTTCAGGTATGGCTGGATTCAGGGGTTCAAACAATATCATCTTGACATATAGTCTCTGCAATCCTGTGTTGTTTTCACTCTCAGATGAAACTCCTGTTGGTGGCAAGATAGCTGCCAGCAGAGCTCAAGGTTTCCATTTTCCTGTTCCACACCCAGGAGAAAAGAGACAGGTTCAAACAAGACTCCTTGTCCCTAGCCTGAGCCTCACTCAGCCCTAATTGGGTCATATGCCCCTTCCTCCATCACTCTTAGAACTAAGGGAATGTGATTATCTGATGGGCCAGACTAAAGTCACTCCCTCATCCCACCCTGTTCCTCAACTTCTGAACTAGTTACAGGTTCAGCTTCACCTGAGACAGATTGGGAGTTGAGAGATGTGCTGTTAACAGCAGAGTCAAGGGATATTTGGTGGCAGCTACAGCAAATGGCCTGCCTGTTGTCTCCTGTGTTCCTAGCTATTTCCAGAATGCAATCAGTAAATACTCATAGGTTAAGTTTTATTGAATTCATAGTGTTACAGATACATTTGAAGTTGTTTAGATATTCACTATATACTTTGAAATTGAATAAATTTAGACAGAAAACACTTTAAAACCTTAGAGAGGGGAAGAAAAATTAAGCTAGGACCACAATTAAGTTTTTGCTTTAAACTCTTAAGAATCAAAAAAAGAAAAAAACCTACAGCTAACATCATATTTAATGGTGAAAGTCTAAATGCTTCCCCCTAAAATCAGGAATAAGGCAAGGGTGTCCGCTTTCACCAATTCTTTTCAATATCTCACTGGACACTGAGCCAGTGCAATAAGGCAAGAGAAAGAAAGAAAGCATAGATTGGAAAAAAAGAATTAAAACTGTTCTGGTTTACCGATGACATGATTTTCTACCTAAGAAATCCTGAGGAATCTACAAAATAACTCCTAAAACTAATAAGTGACTTGGCAAGGTTGCAAGATGCAAGGTTAACATACTAAAATCGTTTGTTATTTCTGTATGCTAACAATGTGCAATTAGAAATGTAAATTTTAAAATATTATTTATATAGCTCCAAAAAGTAAAAGATTAGGTATATATCTAGCAAAATATATATAGAAGGCTGTAGGCTGAAAATTATAAAAACTGATGAAAGAAATTATAGACCTAAATAAATGGAGAGACATACCTGTTCATGGATTGGAAGATTCATCATAGTTATGATGTCACTTCTCCCCAAATTGATATATAGATTTAATGCAATTCTGATCAAAATCCCAGCAGTATTCTTTGTAGATACATCAGACAAGGTGGTTCTAAAATTTTTATGCAAAGGAAAATGCACTAGAATAACTAAATCAATTTTGAAAAAGAAGAAGAAAGTTGAAGGAATCACACTATCTTATTTTAAGACAGTAATCAAGACATTCTAGTATTGGTGAAGGGATAGACACATAGATCAATGAAACAGAGTAGAGATTCCAGAAATAGACCCACACAAATATTCTCAATTGATTTTTGGCAAAGGTGCAAAAGCTATTCAAAGAAGAAAGAATAGTCTTTTTAGCAAATGATATTGAAACAACTGGACATCCATATGCGAAAAAAAATGAACCTACACCTAGACGTCACATTTTATACAAAAATTAACCCAAAATGGATATTAGATCTAAAAGAAAAAAGTAAAATATAAAACTTTTAGAAGAAAACATGAGAAAAAAATCTTCATGACTTAGAATTAGGCAAAGAATTCTTAGACCTTACACCAAAGCATAATTCATAAAAGAAAAAAATTGATAAGTTGGACTTTGTGAAAAACAAAAACTCTTGCTCTATGAAACACATTGTTAAGAGAATGAATACAGGTCAAATCATTAATTGTACATCTCAAATATATGCAATTTTTAGTTGTTGATTATACCTCAATAAAGCTGGAAAATAAAAAATAATGAACAATCTACAGACTAGGAGAAAATAATTGCAGATCATACATCCAACATATCTGGACTTGTATCTGGAATACCTAAAGAACTTTCAAAAGTTAAAATAGTAAGAAAACAATCCAACTTTAAAAATGGGCAAAAGACTTGAACAGACACTTCACCAAAGAGGATATACCAATGGCGGATAAACATGCAAAAAGAAGTTCAGCATTATCAGCCATTAGAGAAATGCAAATTAAAACTATGATGAGGGGCCGGCCTGGTGGCACAGTGGTTAAGTTTGCACGCACCTTCCGCTTCTTGGCGGCCCAGGGATTGCCGGTTCAGATCCCAGGTGCAGACATGGCACTGCTTGGCACACCATGCTGTGGTAGGTGTCCCACATATAAAGTAGAGGAAGATGGGCACGGATGTTAGCTCAGGGCCAGTCTTCCTCAGCAAAAAAGAGGAGGATTGACAGCAGTTAGCTCAGGGCTAATCTTCCTCAAAAAACCCACGATGAGATGCCACTATGTACCTATTAAAATGGCTAAAATAAAAAATACAATACCAAGTACTGATGAGGATATGGAGCAGCTGGTACTCTTCTACATTGCTGGTGGGAATGTAAAATGGTACAGCACTCTGAAAAACAGTTTGGTGGTTTCTTATAAAGTTAGCCATACCCTTATGGTAGAACCCAGCAATCCCATTCCTGAGTATATACCCTAGAAAAAGAAAAACTTACACAAAACTTGTACACAATATTTATAGCAACTCTAATCATAATCACCCCAAACAGAAAGCAACTCAAATATCCTTCAATGAGTGAATGAATAAACAAACTACAGTCTATCCATAAAATGTGGTCCATTCAGCAAGAAAAAGGAACATAGGAACATACTATTGATATGCACGAAAGTTGGAAGAATATCAAAGGCATTATGCTTAATGAAAGAAGCCAGTTTCAAAAGGCTACATAAGTATGATTCTATTTACTTGATGTTCTCAGAAAGACAAAACCGTAATGATGGAGAACAAATTAGTGGTTGCCAGAGGTTAGGGGCAGGGGTGGGTGAGTGTGGGTGTATGCATGTGCGTGTGTATGTGACTATAAAGGTATAGCAGGAGGGAGTTGTTTGGCGTGATGGAACTGCTCTATATCCATATCCTAACTTTGATAGTGATTGTAAGCATTTTAACACGTGTTAAAAATCATAGGACTATAAACTAAAAAAGTCAGTTTTACTTTATGATAAATACACTTACACACACACCTACTTTAAGAGTCAGATTGGTGCAGACAAGTCCCGTGTTTGCAGGAGGAGGTTTATGTTTAGTGGTGAGGAATTCCTGCCTCCTAGTGTGTTCTCATTCCTGTGAAGAGCAGAACCTCCAGGGGCCTGATGCTGCCCTAATTCCCACTGAGGATATCTGAGCTAATTATTTTGGGTACTGTTGGGTGTGGAAAGTAAGAGAATTTCTTAACTCCCCATCTCCAGGGCCAGCCAGGGCCTGTCTAGTGTTTTGGCCCAGGGACACACATGTCACATGGATCATGGAGGAGGTTGAGAGAGCTTTCCAAACACCCTAGAGCTGTGTTTTGAAGTTGCTGAGATGGTAAACACATAAAATGAGAAAGCAGAGGCAGCAATGTGCAAAGGCTCAGAGACTTGGGCACTGGGCAGAATTGAAACAGTAGATTGGGTTGGGGCGGGCCTGGACCAAGGAGCCTGGATGCCACTCTGTGATGGGAAACCATTGAAGGGCTTTAAGCAGGAGAATAACTCAGCCAGGTTTGCATCTTGGAAAGATTGCTCTGGCTTTGGTTTGGAGAATGGATTGGAGGAGACAAGATCGGAAGCAGGGACAGTGTTAGAAAGTTGATGAAATAGTCTTGGTGAGAAACGAGGTGGACCTGAACCAGAGCAGTGGCAGTGAGGATGGAAAAGAGAGAGACAGATTCCAGAGTTGTTTAGCCAATAAAATCAGGAGAACTTGGTGACTGTTCAATGTTTTGGGCCTGGGACAGGGCATGAAGTCTTCTAGAATGTCTCCAAAGTGTACCAGTTTGGACCCAGACTGCTTTGGTATCTCGGCTGTATCACTTATTTCCTGTGGGGCCTTAGGCAAGTTACTTAACTTCCTTATACCTCTGTTTCTCCCTTGAAAATGAAGTTACCTCACAGAGTTGTTGTGAAGATCAGTTAGAGTTAATTAGGCTTAAACCACTACCTGATTATAGCCTACACAGCCCTCAAAAAATGTTTGCATTGCTGGGGCCGGCCTCTGATGTAGCGGTTAGGTTTGTGCTCCGGCAGCCTGAGGTTCACCGGTTCGGATCCCGGGTGCAGACATACACACTGCTTATCAAGCCATGCTGTGGCAGGTGTCCTACATATAAACTAGAGGAAGATGGGCACAGATGTTAGCTCAGAGCCAGCAAAAAGAGGAGGATCGGCAGTGGATTTTAGCCCAGGGCTAATCTTCTTCAAAGAAAAAAGATGTTTGCATTGACAACACAATTTAGGGAATAGAGAACTCTTCCAGGTATCTATTTCTACGTAACTGATCACTCTCAAACTTAGTGGCTTTAAAATAACAATTGTATTACGGCCCCTCATGGTTCTGAGAGTTGACTGGGCTCAGCTAAGCAATTCTCACTTGAGATCTCTTTTGTGATTGCATGGAGATAGTGGCTGGGGCTGAAATCAACTAAAGGCCGGTCACTCCGTCTGCTGCCTGGAAGAACCAAACAGCTGGGCCTCTCTCTCTCTCCCTCTCTCTCTCCAACGCGGTCTCTCCAACATGAAGCTTCAGGGTAGTTGGACTTCTTAAATGGTGCCTCAGGGCTTCAATGTGAGTGTCCCAAGAAGAGAAACCATCAGAAGCTGGCCCTTTCTAACCTAGAGTCTGACTCCACACAGCCTCACTTTTGCTGCATTCTCTTTTATCAAGGATCACAAAGGCCTACCCAGGTTCAAGGGAAGGAGACAGAGGCTCCATCTCCTGATGGGAGGAGTGTCGAATAATTTGTGGACCAATTTTAAAACCACCAGGGTAACCCAGGAGAAAAGTCAGAGGTCTTCTGGTAGAAAGAAGGATAAGTTTATTTTTCTCATGTTGGATACCATGTTGAGGTATATATCCAGGTAGAGATTCCCTGAAGGCAACTGTGTATTAAGTGTGGCACTTGGGAGACAGAATGAGGCAGGAGATAGAGCTAGAAATTGAAGCTATGAGACCAGATAGGATTACCCTGGGCAAGTGTGCAGCCCAAGAAGAGGGTGGAAGACAAACTCCTTGGGAAACACCAACACCAATATAGGGGGAAATGTCCCGAGGTGGGGAGATGGAGAGCTTACATTCAGCCTGGCTGGGTTCCCCAAGACGTCCATCTGGTTTTACCCCTAGGATGTTGCAGTCTGAGAATTCTTTTCTCTGGGTTCCGGCATCTTCTGGACAAAAGAGTTATTTTTCCAGCCAGTCTGGACCCTTGGTTGCCCATATCAAGCATCCTCTCCCGCCATGCTACTGATTCTTACAATCCCCTGCCCTCCCCACAAGGCCAGGCATTCCATGAAGGGAGTACAGGGTTCTGACTGCTTCTGTCCTGTATGTTTCCAGTATGGGACAAGATATTAGATCCTCCACCCTCCTCCCAATCAGGTGTTTTCCCTGAAGTAAAAGAGTACTTGAACAAGTTGTTAGGAAAGTTCCTTCTCTCCAACCACCTCAAAATATCCTTCTCAATTCAAGCCTTGTCCCTGTACTTGGCCTTCAGTTCCAGATCCTTTTAGGCAACCACATCACTGTAACGGCTAACCTGGTTCCTCTTTTGTGAGTTGCCACAAGGAAAGAAAAAATGACCTGCAATTCTATGAAAGAGCCAGGTTCCAAATCAAGTGTGTCTGACTTCAGAGCTGAGCCCTTCACACCAAGCATCCCTCCAGAAGACACCAGTAGAAACCTACCCTGAATGGCCTGACTATTTGAACAATTGAATACAATGCACACCAGCTGGTTCCTGACAGATTGAGCTCAAGTCTGGTGGATTTAGTTTGTGTGAGCAGGTGAAGCAATAAGACTGGCCTCACCGTGGGGACATGGCAGAGTCAGAATGGCTTTACTTGACCTCCTCTTTTCTCTGAGAAATGGATGAATCAACAAACTGGTTCATATTCCTCTCAACCCAACCTCTGAAATGAGCCACCTTTATCATCTTGCCAAACCTTTCCCCAACCCAAATCATGGATCTGGGATTCTCATTCTTTTCCTGCCTTCATTCTCACCCACTCTTTGATGAAACTCCTTTTCCATCTTCCAGTCCTGTGTGGCTTCACTTCCCTGCTGGTGAACAGCCTCCTGACTGCTTTGTCTCCAGTTCTAATCCATCCTGTACACCTCAGCTGGGTTTATCTCCTTTATGCAAATATGTTCAGTGGCTATTCATTATCTCTACAAATAGCCAATCTTTGTATGTATCGCTTTACTGTGTACATGGTTTATCTAGTTTAATCCTCACAATTACCCAGTTTTACTGAAGGGACCTAAGGGTCAGAGAAGTATAAATTCCCCTCCCTGGCATTCTAGGCCTTTCATAGAATGTCCTGATTTTTGTTTCTGGTCTGCATTCTCAAAACCACCCCTCAAGCACCAGCCAGAATCTTGACTGAACACATTCTTGTTTCCTCTTCATGAGGAGCAGCACTTTGGAGTCAGATTGACCTGGGTCTTAAGGCTGGCCATGTGACCTTGGGCAAGTTTCCTAGCCTTTCTTGTATTACTTTATTTATCTGTAAATTAAAGGCTTGTTAGATTAGACAATTGAATAAATTAATAGATTATGAAAGTGCTTAGGACAGAGGCACAAAATGAATGTTAGTTTCTTCTTCCCCCGACCCATTTGTTTTAGGGTGTTTCCCCCACTCTCCTTCCTCCTCAGTAGTCCCTGCCTGTTGAATTCCTATTCTCACATCAAAGGCACATCTGAACTTCTGCCTTGCTTAATCCAGCCTAACGGGAATTTCAAGGGAGCCGTGAACTCCTGCAACTTTGGGGTGGCCTCTCCTGTAGACTAGCAAGTTCTCTTGCCTATTATCATTGTATATGTCACATCCTGCCTACTAGAATGTAAGTTCTTAATGTCAGGAGCAACGTCGTCTCTTTGGCCTCACCCTGTAGCACTCAGATAACACTTGTAGGATTCACTGGAGACCACAGGAAGCTTCATGAGGTCATCATGATCATTTACTGATTGCTGTGATATTTGCTTTCCTCTGAACGTGGCGGCTTTCCCTCTTCTGATTTATCATGTTCCTGTATCATCTTCAGTGGGAAAATCAAAATGAAAGATGACAGCTTAAGAAGACATTGGCTTGCAAAGGTATTTGGTGTGACCTCACAGAGTTTAACAATTGTTTTTAAGTTTAATATGTAAAAATTGAGTGGTTTCACATAAAGACCTAATTCTTAGTTTCTCTTTAAAGAATGCACAAGAAGGCCACCCTGGACCCTCATTTCCATGTGACAGCACTTGGCTGGAGCTGTCAGGACCACCACAGACCAAACAGGCCTGATTCTGTCACTACTGTCCTAAGCCCCTAGACTTGGACATTTACAGTCTTTGATGTAAACTGTGAAAAATCATCAAAATGTATTTAAGCTCTATGTTTGGGAACAGAGTGGTTCCTCATTTTGATTTTAGGACAAGTGACCAAGTTGCTGTTATTTCCCAGAGTGGTGAAAAGGTTATTCTTCTGTTATATATGTTTTTTTAAATGTGTATGTGCTCTCCATCTGCAGACACATTTCATTTGTTTAGAATCTATGGTGATGGAGGCCCCCAAGTCTTGTTCCAACTCCAGCTGCCTGTCTGTGGCTTTTTTGAGATGCAGGAACCATTCTTTCCATCAGGGAAGAGTGAAAATGTCAGATCACTCTGCTTCCACAGTCGCCTTTCAACACTGGTCCCTCTGCTCCCCAGGGAGAAAGGCAGAAGCCACAGGGAAGGCCCACCCCCCCCGAAGAGAAAAGGAGGAACAAGAGAATTTTCTCACTTTACCCTTACTCCCATTTAATCCTTACCCAAAGTCTCTGAGACAGGTACCCTTCCTTCTTGACTGGTGACAAAACAAAGGCACCAAGAGGCTATTGTTTACCCTCTGTCCCAGACCTAGGAAATAAATGGTGAGCAGAGTTTGGGCCCAGTTGTAACTAACTTATGTCATATTCTCCCTGTTCTGTCCACCTTGGGATGTTCACTTCCTTCCCACCATGTTTCTAAATCTAGTGTTTGTGTAAGTGTATGTTAGTTTGAAGACAATTAAGAGCTGAGCTGAAATAAACGAAACTTGAGCTTCTGCCTGCTCTAAATAGAAGTTTCTATTCAGCCCTCCACTGGGAGTGTGTCTTTAGCTCTCCAAATTTTCTTCTATAAATATCCATAATTTGAATAGTCTTTAAGGAAATAGGAACAAATAAGAATAGTAAGATAAAGACATTATAAAATAATAATACATGACGTTAGTTTGGATCAAAGTGCTTCCTATATACATTTTTTCATTTGGTTCTCACAACATTCCTGAGGTACCTTCGTTGAAGTTTTTAGATGAAGAAAGCAAAGAACAAAGGCATTAAATGACTGCTAAGTATGTGGTAGAAGTGGAATCAGAATCCAGATTCCTGACTCCTCGTTCCATTGTATGATCCTGCTTGGTTTTTACTTATACCAAGGTACAAGTCAATTTTGAAAGCTCTGTTCTCTCCACTTTTGCTGCTGCCATCATCTGTTATTTAGTCATAGCCAACACTTACTGAGCCTTCCTACAGGTCAGGGACGGGGCTAAATCCTCTGCATTCACTATTTCACTCAAGACACACAGCAGCTGTGTGATGCAGCTACTGTTGTTATCCTCTTTGAGGAGGATACTGTACCTTAACAGGGTTAAGTGGTTTACTTAGGGTCACACAGGCAGTAACTGTTGGAACAGACTCAATTCCAGATCTGGGTGACACATGGAAATTTCTGATGGCTTGTATCTTTACCTAGACTGTAAACCACATGAGGACCAGGATGACGAGTGTATCTTCTACAGAGCTTATCAAAATGATTGTATGCAGCAGGGACACAAGTCATTAATTAATGATAGCTGATTTTTTTCTAGGCCATTAGTTTGGTTTTTTTCTTTTCCTGCAAGGATTTCCAGGTCATATTGTTCTCAGAATAATCCTGCTTTTTTGTTAGTTGTTTTGACTGATTTTTATACCCTATAATTGATAATTAAGCTCTCAAATATTTCCTTTGAGGACTATGAACTACAATCTGTAATCACAACTTTTCTTTAAATTGATCATCTTCTTTTTTAGCTGTTAATAACATTTCTGGCTTCACTTGGGTTTTCAAGTTGTTATTTCCAGATGGTGAGGCCTTCAGATCTGATAAGTTCATACGTATCCTACTAAGTGGAAGCTTGAACAAAATGCCACATCTTTGGCAATCTTTATACTATTAGTATGATAATTAATTGAAATAAAGAAGTTTCCCTGTGTTTTTGTCTTCACTCCTACCCCATGAAAAAGGCTTCAAATTGTTAACCAACCAAAATGGAAATGAATCACACTTAATATTATTCTTATCTGCCTTTCTTTTTTTCTGTTTGTAAATCAATTTAGTCTATTTGAGAGTATATGTACACTTTTTTAATTGAGATATAATTCACATAACATAAAATTTGCCATTTTAAGGTGCATAATTTAGTGGGTTTGCGTATATTCACTGTGTTGTTCAACCATCACTACTATCTAATTTCAGAAGATTTCCAATCACACTCCAAAAAGAAACCCTATAGCTATTAGCAGTCAGTCCCAATCTCTAACTCCCGCTCTATGGCAACCACTTTCTGTCTCTATGAATTTGCCTATTGTGGATATCCATATAAATAGAATCATTTAACATGTGGCCTTTTTGTGTCTGTCTTCTTTAACTGAGCATAAAGTTTTCAAGGTTCACCCGTGCTGTAGCACGTATCAGTACTTCTTTCTTGTAGCTGAATAATGTTCTCTTATATGGATATGTCACATTTTGTTTATCCAATAAGTTGATAGACATTTATTTTTTTCACTTTTTGGCTATTATGAATAATGTTGCTATGAACATTTCATGTACAAGTTTTTATCTGAAGATACGTTTTCACTTCCCTTGAGCATATACCTAGGAATGGAATTGTTGGATCATATGATAATTCTGTGTTTAACCTTGAGAGCTGACAAACAGTTTTCCATGGGGACTGCACCATTTTGCATTCCCACCAACAATGTAGAAGGTTTCCAATTTCTCCACATCCTCGCCAACATGTATTATTTTCTGACTTTTTTTTTTTTGAATAGTAATCCTAATAGTGTGAAGTGGTATCTCTTTGTGGTTTTGATTTACATTTCCTTAATGATTAATGATGTTGAACATTTTTTCATGTGTTTATCATCCATTTGTATATCTTTAGAGAAATGTCTATTCAAGTCCTTTGCCCAATTTTAAAAATTTAGTTGTTTGTCCTTTTATTGTTGAGTTGTAAGAGTTCTTTTTACATTCTGGGTACAAGACCCTTATCAGATGTATGATTTACATATATGCCTTTCTTGAGTGGATTGCAAAGCAAAGTTTTTCAAGAAAATTTATATTTTGCTGCCATATTGTGAAGATTGGTGGTCTCTACCAGGCCTTATGTCATATTTACCTATTAGTATTTGGAAGGTCACCAGAATTTACACTCAAAAATGAGGATTGGGGCAAGAAGGAAGCACTTTGTTTGCCAAGGGTTTTGCTTTGAGGTTATGCATTAATCCTCCCGCACCTTGAGGAAAGCCAGGGTCACCGTCTACTGTAGTAGAAGGTGCTTTGGAGGCTGAGGATACATGTGGTGGCAGAAGCTTGAGAGTTTATGGCATTTTTATCCATAGTGGGATGGAAACATTGTTTTTGCTTGGGAATTAGGTTGTCTTTTGCTCATAAAGGAAAATTCTGGAGCAGATGAGCCCCACCGCGTACCCCCCATCATCCTTCATTACAGCCTATTTCTTCTAGTCAAGATGAGTTTGCCTGTTTGAGGTGGCTTGGTTAGAAGCTTTATAATGGCTGCCTGAAGTCTCGTTTTTCCTCATTCAGGCTCAACTGTGACTTTATCACTGCACACCTTGTAGAAGTCCTGGAACCCCAAAACCAAGGCAGAATAGGGACGGGGGAACCGCAGTTGAAGAAGGTGGCTAAGGGAGAGACTAAGATTTGGCAAGGACAGTTATGTGTTCAGGGCCTTTACAAAGGGAGCAGCTCCACTTGCTTACGTGTTGACTGAGGCATTCCTCACTGTGCTGGGGCTTGGGTCTGGCAGCGGGGTCTTTCTGCTCTTCGAGGTGGACACCACCATTACTGGTGCAGTCTTATGGATGCCCTTGCTAAGTTCATTTACCTCTTTGCTACTCAAAGTGTGGTCCCACTCACTGAATCTGCCTTTTAACAAAATTGCCAGGTGATCTGTATGCACATCAAATCATATACTCACACGGTTTCAGTCTTTATCTGTCTGAACAATCTTCGTCTTTTCACGGTTTCTCTGGGTTTGGCCTGATGTGATGTTGATGCCTTCCTACTTCTGGCTGCAGCTTCCTTTCATTGCTGGATGAAGAGAAACAACTGGCATTTCCTTGAAGAGCTATCAGGCTTGTAAACAATTTCATGAAATCCTGAAATAGTTATAAATTTGTGTTTACACTTGAGTCTTCCTCAGCCTTCTCCCCTTCCATCTCCACCTCACTATCTTCCCACAGCTCCCACTTTCACCTTTCATTGTTAGTCCTTACCCCACTCAGACCCCCGACTATGCTGGGTCGCCTCTGTGATTAGCCCTCATTAGACTAGATGCTTCCTGAGGGAAGGGGTCTTATACTATCCATTTTTATATCTCTATTCCCACTGCTGGACCTAATATCCCTTGGACAGTAAATATTTGCAGAATTTACTTAGGTTATTGAATCATGTGAAAATTATTTCAGAAGACACCAAAAAAATTTTAAAATGCCTTTTCTTCTGGTGCCACCCAAGATCCTGAGACTTTTATTTCAGTGATATCAAGTGGTATAGAGATGAACAAACTAACATTACATTCAGTGCATTTTGTGGGTCCTTTATGTATCACATTTTAATCCTGAATTTTTTTCATTTATAGAATAAAAGGATGGGTCCAGCCTGGTGGCCTAGTGGTTAAGTTTGGCATGCTCTGCTTCAGTGACCCAGGTTCGCAGGTTTGGATCCTGGGCATGGACCTACATCACTTCTCAGCCATGGCATGGTGGCAACCCATATACAAAATAGAGGACAATTGGCACAGATGTTAGCTCAGGGTAAATCTTCCTCAAGCAAAAAAGAAAGAGGAAGATTGCCAACAGATGTTAGCTCAGGGTGAATCTTCCTCAGCAAAGGAAAAAAAAAGTTAACTTGTCGTTATGTGAATTTTATCTCAATGCAAATTTGCAAAAAACTCTATAGTGATACAGCCATTAAAAATTACAAGAGGTAATATACAAGAGATAATTCATTTGAAGTGTTTCGCATGGAGCCTGACATATAGTATGTACTCAGTAACTGTTAACCATTGTATTAACTTCAATAGAATATGGAAAAATGAAGACAATTTCACTTTGCATATATTTGAATTGGTGAGATTGTGGATGAATTTTCGCACTTACTATTTCCAGTAGAGCTGTGATAATATTGCTTGTGCAGTAAATACATTTTTTAAGGGTTTAAAAATAAAAGCTTTACAGATTCAGAGGCATCTGTTTTTGAGCCAAAGTTCATGTAAAGAGCTTGCATTGCTGTAGGTACTCAGCTGTAAAGAAAAAGATAACAAAAGAGGACAGATATATTTCAGTGGAAGGATAGGATAGAGAAACCATCCTCCCATCTATTCAGTGTATGCACACAGTCATTTGTTAATAACTCTGTTCATTCTATGCTTTTTGTTTTCTGGTTATCGACATTCATCTTAAATTTGCTCCTGAAGAGCAAAAAGGCATATTGTTAATTTGCTTAATCTAGTGCCCAGCACGACGGCATGGCTAGATAACTATTTCAGTGATAATTAAAGATATTTTTCTTTGCCAATAATTCTTATTTAATCAAGCCAAAATCAATGTGTGTACCAGAGAACTATTCTGGGGCTTTGATTAAAAACCACAGAAGATTTTAATCTCTTCTCTACAAATACCCTAAAACAGAAACAATGCTGTTTTCATAAATCTGAATCAAATCCAATTCAACTATCTCCGGATTAATTTTTATAACTATAAAAAATATGTGCATAAGAACAAAGACTGGATGGGACCTGGAAAATGGGGGACAAAAGAGTGGATATATTGGTGTAAATCATTGTATGTTGACTTTGTCCTTTTATTTGGATTTCCAGAATTATTTCTTGAACAATAATTTTTTATAAACTTAGTGGGGGAAAAATCACCCCGTTTCCTCCAAGATAGGGCTGCTGAACTGGCAGCTGTTGTATGAGACAACATAGGCATGAAGAGATGACATTCTGTGCATCTCCTCTTTTAAGCTTAAATTTTTTAACATGAACTAGAAGAAGAAATCTCTAGCTGAGGTCTTAATTGGTTTCCTCCCTAGTTTCTCCTTTCCCTGTTTTACCAGTGTACTTAGATTTAGCACAAAAACTGGAGAAAGCACAGCCAGCTGTCTAGAAATTGATGAGCTGATCATATGATCCAATTTTTAAAGTTGAGGACACTAAGGCTCAGAGATGTTCATAGCGTCTTGGGCATTAGAAGGGACCTTTGAAGGCATCTGATCCAACCCTCTTACCCCATACCTCTGATCCCACCACTTGACAATGGGAGAGATTTAAGTTATGACCCAAGTTACACACCTTGCAAATGGTAGAGCCAGAACTCAAGCCTGCTCTTCTAACACCATGTTCTTCCCAAGTTGCCTCAGAACTTTCTTGAGATCTTCTAGCCTGTGTGAAGGAAGGCAGCCCAACAATGAGTTCCTGGTAATTTCTGGGGCTACAGAAGTCTAAGTAACAATTTTACCTTTGGGCTTCCTTTTTGGCCCTCCCAAAGCCTCCGTAGAGCTATTCCATTCAGGGAGGTTTTTGATCTTCATCTTCCCTGACTCTGGGAGTGGCCCTACCAGATGGGTCTGACCTGTGTACCCCTGGGTGGGCACTTATTACCAGCAGCCTTTGGCTTTAGAGACCTCTCCACTCTCCTTAATCCAGTCCAAGGTTCTGACTCTGGAAAAAGGTACAGGAGGATTGTGCCCTGTGAAATCCTGACTTCATCTTGGAACCTGGAGAATCTTGCAGTGATTTTTCTTGTCCCGCATCTAATTTTTCCAAACTCACTTGAGACCAAGATAAAGCACACCCATTTACAAGGTGGGTCTCCTGGCTGATGTCTTTCACCAGCCACTTCTTGTACTTGAGGGTCCTGGAATGACGTCTCTGGCCCAGGGTAAATTGCCCAACTGCTTTTCCAGATCTTGGTTGGTATTTATATTCTTCTTCTTTTCAGACCAAAAAGAAATATTGGAGTACAATTTGTGATACTCTGAGAACAAGCTTGATAGAAAGTTTTCATTACTAAATACAGTAAACTATTCATGGTGCTTGTCACCTTTGATTGCTTTTAAGACCTCTTTTGGTGACTCTTTTATC
Source organism: Equus przewalskii (assembly GCF_037783145.1). Lineage (NCBI taxonomy): Eukaryota > Metazoa > Chordata > Mammalia > Perissodactyla > Equidae > Equus > Equus przewalskii. The sequence continues at coordinate 24,379,781 of NC_091852.1, forward strand.
TCTCCCATAAAAAAGCATATCTGGCTAAAGGCTGAAAAATAGCAAGTACATTTCTTTCTAACCACCCTGCATTCATTTGGGGTGGAGATGTTTAGAGGCACAATTAGTCGCTAGCAATATAAACCCTAAGATCGGAACACATGGGGTTCTTTTGCTCCTCAACAGAGTGCTTTTGTAGCTGGTTTTTGAGCACAGACACATCTTTATTTTTACATACAGAGCTTTCTTTGACATACAAGCCAAAAATTTACTTGAACCAACCTAAACAGTATGAGAGAGAATGTCTGTTTTTTAAACACTGAGCATTACAGAGTATCCTTACAGCATAATGTAGGTATGTTCCGTATAGAACAGCTGAACATAGGCAAATTATTAAGCAGGAAGTGAGCACAACTTGCTTGTTAAATTCATGTACAATATTTTGAATCCTTGGTGTTCTTAACCATCCAAGAGTCTCCAAAACTAGCTTTCGACATATAGCTAAATAGGTTGATAATAGAGTTTTCTTTTGTCTTAGCTGCAATTTGAGAAATATTTATGTATATATATTTGTTCCAAAAATAATTTAAAATGGCTGATCAGACACACATTCAATAATGTATGTGTAAAATAAAGAATCAAGGCAAAGATAGAATATGTAAGAAAATAAAATTAAGCTAACGATAAGGTTACTACACAAATGTATCTTGTGAGGTTCATCTGCTTGGTCTACTAGTGGGCATGGGAAGTATACATGAAGTTAAATGAAAACTCTGGTATTGATTATAATTCTCATCTCTTTTTATTGCCCTAGAGTTCTTAACTGTGCCCAAACAACACTAACTTTTCACAAACTAATTATCTGAGTTTATGAATTAGCATATCCAGTGATATCTTCCTTAGATCTTCCTGCCCTTTAGTCATTTTGCTTCCAATTAGCATGTCATCCATCAGAGGTTGATGAAGGAAAAAAAATGTGTGAATCATCCTAGCTCATTTTATTTCTTGGTTTAAAAAAAAGGGGACTGGGAAGGGGGGTGTGTGTGGGGCATGGAGAAGGGCAGTTAGATGTTACTAGAACCATTTGCAAGAGAATAAAGAAGAAATATTTAAAGTTTGTGATTTCTAATTATCAAAATGAACACAATGAAGGAATTCATGTAGACATCTCGTTAAGGCAAGCTTTTAGAGAATGTCTAACATTTCTTGTTATTGAAGATTCCATACACTCACAAAATTATAAGCCTCAATGTCCAAGCTACTCAGGATCAGGAACTTCATAAAAAACCTCTTAATCAGACAAACTTGAACACATCATCATCTAGAAATAAATGAAAAGAGTGCAAAGCATTAAAGAACACAGTTGTTCAACAATAGGTCAAATATATCAAACCAATAGAATCTTCTGTTGCTAATAAATTATAAAAGGTTCATAAACAGAGAAGAGTATTTATCATAAAAAATTATCATAAACAGAATATTTATGATAAAAATATAAGAAAAATGAAAACTGGTATGTAAACTATAAAATATATAAAATATCTAAGGTAGACAAAGAATATAGGTAGTGTATAAAAACATTATAGTTATATTGGGTTGACTAAGATGATGAACTTATTTTCTTTCTCACAGAATTTTTTGGTGTTTTGTCATTATAAATATAATTGAGGAGAAGAAAAGAAATGAAAACAAAGCTTTCACATGAAGAATATTTCTTTACAGATTTACCAAATAGTTTTTATTTTCTGCTTATTAAAATCTGATTTGTTTTTTAAGTCTAAAGTTTACAGACTCATGGCAGATCATCTAAACTGTTCTCCTTTCCATTAAAATGTGCATTTGGGGGATATTTTTCCACAGAAATGATTACAGGCAACTCAATAATGTTCCTCTTTTCTTTATTCCAATTCCTGTTTTTCTTAGGGATTGCCATGGGAGTCTTGATTCGAGAATACAGCAAGTTCTCTAATCTGGAGAAATTCTACTTTGCTTTTCCTGGAGAAATTCTAATGAGGATGCTGAAACTCATCGTTTTGCCATTAATTATATCCAGCATGATTACAGGTACCTTGAGAAAACTGATGTTCTCTGTGATTATTTAAGGAGCCATCACTTAAGTCATTTTCTTCTAATTATGGAAAAAATTAAAATGCGTTTGATGCATCACACACATATGCACTCTCTCCTCACTTGGAAGGTATATATTTGCTTGAGTAGAAATATTTCATTATTCACAAAATGGCATTGTTTTGTGGCATTGCCCTGCTTTTGGCACTGTCCACCACAGCTCAAATCTTCATTTGACCAGCCATATGATGTCTCATGAGGAAGGCACCATTTTCAAATGTATTATAAATAAAGCTCTATCCGGGACACAGAACGGGGGAAAACAAGGTGTAGTTGGTCGCTGAAATGTCAGCCAGTGTTCTCAGGCGAAGTGTGGTTGTCAGTTTGGATCATGTTTTCAGTAGTTCATTCATTTGTTTCCTAACTGCAGCCGTCCTGCCCACTACCCTCTCAGCAGCTCCTTCAGGGTCCCTCTGCCCCGTTGCCTCACCCCTTTCCACTCCTCCACGGAACTCAGAACGTGCTACACACCAGCCCTGGAAATTTGCCCAGGGGACCAAGAGTCACATACTGTGGGAAAGGTTTAATTATAGATTTGCTCCATATTTTAAATGCCTAGTATCTTTAAATCTGAACTTGTGACAGTTATATTTGGAAGTGATTTTTCCCTTATTGATCATTATATTGCTGGGTCCCTTTAAAGAGCAAGCTCCCTTCTGTAGATAGAGATTAATTTGGTTTACAAAACTGTCATTTTTCTGGGTATGGTAAGCTGCTCTGTGCACTCCATAGTTTCCTGTAGTTATCTTAATTCTGGCAATAGGTAAAATGTGGCACATCAGTCACTAGTGTTGTCAGCTTGAAAATCAGGGTTTTATGTAACTGTGTAATTAGGAGTCTTGACTTGTCCTCTTCTAGAGCATTTTTCTCCACTGCCACTGAGGAGACCTGGGACTGATCTCTGTAGACTACTGGACATTGGCTGGGTGACTGGAGGGTGGGTGTCAGGATCTGCTGAATTCAGCGACTGCATTGCTTGAAGAGCCATAGATTCGGCTGTTGAACTTTTCAAGTGCCGAACTCCAACTAGACTAGAATTCCTTGGGAGCCTTGTTCTTCAAAGGTCTTGGTGTTCTTGACTTACTAGAAACCTAAAGAGAGCATTTAATTACTTTTATTTATGTATTTAATTATGTTTTGAAATGCCCAGCTTCTTTTAGGCTCTGCAGCCTGAGGGCCAAATCAGCAGACCAGTTGTTTATTACAGTATATTGTTTGTTTGTTTGTTTTTGTTTTTGGTTTGTTCCAAAGATTGGCACCTGAGCTAACGTCTGTTGCCAATCTTTTTTTCTTCTTCTTCTTCTCCCTAAAGCCCCCCAGTACATAGTTATATATTCTAGGTATAGATCCTTCTGGTTGTGCTGTGTGGGACGCCGCCTCAGCATGGCCTGATGAACGGCGCCATGTCTGCGTCCAGGATCCAAACCGGCAAAACCCTGGCTAAAGCAAAACATGCAAACTTAACCACTTGGCCATGGGGCTGGCCCCTATTTATTTGTTTAACTTTAAATTACTGTAAGCATTTAAAATATGGAAGATTATATGTAAGCATCCAGATTTCTAGCTTCCTCTGGAAAAAATTAAGATCAGGAAACACTGGACCCATGTGCCCACACACCAACAGTGGTCTGGAGCTGAGAGACAGCTAATCTGTTTAGTTGGAGCAAATGCATTTGAGGATGCCACGGTCCTCACCATTCCCTATTGCCTAATACCTCATCTGCTGGACTCATTTACATTACCTGCTGGCCTCTGTAGGCATTGCCATTACAACCTCTTAGGATTTTCTCAAAATCAAAGATTCTTAATCTTTTCTTACACTCCTTTGAGAATGTGGTGAAAGTTTTGGGCCCTCTCCCAAGAAAAATATTCACAGTTGTACCTGTATACTGTATCTTGCATGCAGTTGCACAAAGTTTGTAAACCATTTGATGAGCAATACTGTTTAAATCTTTGTCTGTGGAGGAAGGTATGGATAGTTGATGCAAATTAGGTGGCAAACCCAGAACTCGTGCAGTAAACCAGGTTTTAGAAGGTAAAAGTACATGTATGAATATACTAGTTGTATAATATTGGATGTTTGAAAATATATACTGCTCTCGGCAGCCAATTACTAGTGAGGTTTTTGCAGTCTGGCTGTTTTAGGCGCTAGCTCAGCCTTGCAAATCATCTAGAAAAATAATTTGCAGCCCTCACCATTCCACTCACATAGCCCAGCTGCTTTTTGAAGCTGTAGCACAGGTCTGGAAATTTCTACATTTTTCCTTTACCAAACCACCAGCAGTTAAACAGGAGTTAGAGCAGAACTACTATCCATTCTTTTGACATGGAGTGATAAAATGGTCAAAGATTCAAGGGATATGAACAAAGCAGGATGGGAACAATGATGCTGTATTCGTGTTTTAAATTGGCAGATTAAAAGGAAAAGAGTAGGGGCTGGCCCAGTGGCGTAGCTGTTAAGTTTGCACGCTCTGCTTCAGCAGTGTGGGGTTCCCAGATTTGGATCCTGGGTGTGAACCTAGGCACTGCTTATCAAGCCATGCTGTGGCAGGCATCCCAGATATAAAATAGAGGAAGATGAGCACAGATGTTAGCTCAGGGCTAATCTTCCTCAAAAAAAAGAGGAAAAATGTAATAATACTGGTGTTGGCAAAGTTAGAGGAAAATGGGCTCATTCATACATTTTGGTTACTGTATTAATTGGAACAAACTTTATGGGGGGGCAGTTTGGAACATATCCTGATGTTTCCACTTCGTAGTTCTACTTCTCCAAATTTATCATAAAGAAATAGTCAGAAATGTGTTCAAAGATTTAGGTACAAGGACATTCATGATAGTATTTTTTTTTTAATGATTTTTTTAGTTTTTCCTTTTTCTCCCCAAAGCCCCCCAGTATATAGTTGTACATTCTTAGTTGTGGGTCCTTCTAGTTGTTGCATGTGGGACGCCGCCTCAGCGTGGCTTGATGAGCAGTGCCATGTCCGCGCCCAGGATTCGAACCGACGAAACACTGGGCCGCCTACAGCGGAGCGTGCGAACTTAACCACTCGGCCACGGGGCCAGCCCCATGATGATAGTATTTTTTTATAATGGTGATAAATTATAGACAATCTAAATGTATGTCATAAGCATAAGTTAGAGTTCTATGCAACTATTAAAAACCTTGGTTTGGAAACATATATAATGACAAGTGGAATGTTCCTAATACAGTGTAAAGTAGGAGGATAAAAGAAATTACACAACAGGATATTGCGTACAACCCACATTTTATTAAAATTTATGTACATTTTTAAAAGTTGGGATCAAAATCAAATGGTTAACAGTGGTTAGATCTGGATAGTAAGAAGATGTGATTCATTGCACTTTCTTTACCTTTACAAGGTAAACACGTTATTTTTGTTTGTTTTGTTTTTTCTTCTCTTTTTTAAGAGTGGATTTTAATTTTTTTTCCTTAAAGATTGGCACCTGAGCTAAGAACTGTTGCCAATCTTCTTCCTTTTTTTTTTCTGCTTTTTCTCCCCAAATCCCCCAAGTACATAGTTGTATATTTTAGTTGTGGATCCTTCTAGTTGTGGTATATGGGACACCGCCTCAGCATGGCCTAATGAGCAGTGCCATGTCTGCGCCCAGGATCCCAACCAGCGAAACCTTGGGCCGCCGAAACGGAGCACGCGAACTTGACCACTCGGCCACGGGGCCGGCCCCAAGAATGGATTTTAATTTTAAAGGATGGATTCTGCCCTGTGCTCCTCCGACCTCGCCTCTGGTAGTTTCCCTGCTCCCCTCCTCCCCACCTCTCCTCCCTGTCTCTGCAGCCTTCAGCCTGCTGTGCATTCCTTCCCCCAAGCCCTGCAGTGGTCCTCAGCCTCCCAACCCAGCACAGGCCGGGAGGGGAAAGAGGAAGAAGACCACGGAAAATACACAGGAAGAACAGTTTTAACATTTCAAAAGCCTTAATAATCCAGCATATCAGTAGTTTATTTTATACATGTATTAGGCCAAAGGATAACGCGTATTAGAAGCTGGGAAAAGTTGAATGAGTCCCCTAAGGAAACATAAATTAGAGGTAGAGACACAGCGAAAATTGAGACATAAGGCTAATAATCTGTGCTTCTGCATGAAGGAAACTCTCTTGCCAAATTAACAGGTAGGAAAAAAAGAAACCTCTGCCTTCAAAGCCTCTGCTGGCATAGAAATACTTACTTTTTAGTTGTTTTTTTAAAAAATAGGAAGACTCCCCCTTCATGTGATGATGAAGTTAAGACGTGTTTGTCAGGGAAATTTGAATATAGACTGGCCATTAGATGGTATCCAGAAATTGTTGATAATTTTTTAGAAGTGATAATGACATATATAAGAAAATATCCTTATTTTTAAAAAGTGCGTATGGAATTATATAGGAGTGAAATGACATAATGTCTGGAATTTGCTTTAAAACAGAAACAAAAAGAGAAGGCATGGCAGATATAATCTCAAGGCATTTCCAGAGACAGGCGGTTTAGGCGCTAACAGACAGAATCCTACCCATAATTTATATCCTGAGGGACACACTCGCGCTGTGCCGCAGAATATCTGTGCTCCGGCCCTGTTAACATTTAGGTTTGTTAAGCTGCATTTATATCAGACCACCAGGGAACTAGCAGGGGAAATGACTTACGAACATGCCTGAGAATTGTGGCTCTGGAAAATCCTGGTCCAGGTCTCACCAGTCAGTGAGTTTAGATTTGGGTCACATTTTCTTTAATACCCAAATTAAGATGGCTTGAGCCTCCTATGACCAGCACAGGAATGGAACATCACCTTGACTGCTACTCCTAGAGGTTCCCTAAGCATCTTTTGAGGGTGCTGTCTTAGTTGTGCTCAGGAAGAGGTCCCCATCTCTTCCACTCCAGCCTCTCTGCCACGACTGCCTGGGCCAGAAGTGCTCCACCGGGTATACCTGCCTCCCCTGGTGTCTCCTGTGGCTGCCAACACCCCTCTGATCCTGAGGAACTCCCCACTTTGCTGCTCCATCCTAAAATAGGAGCAAGAACTTAAGTTCTCCATTGCACAGCTGAGACCAGGCTGCCAGGTAGGACAAAGCTTTATAAAAGGTCGGGGGATGAGAGCAGGTGAAACCAACAGTGACATCCAGCTGCTCCCCATAGGAGTTCTTCCAAGAGCCTCAGGGTCCCTTAAGAAGGCTGCACCTCTGCTTAGCTGGCAGCCTGCCTCCAGGAGGCTACGGTCAGCTAATGCCTCCGTGGAAGATGTTCCAAGCATTGTCACATCCTAGATGCCACCACCCAACACTAGGTTCTAAATAGGAAAAGTTTCACCATCACGCAGGTCTTCCTGGCCTGGCCCAGAAGCAACCTGGTTCTGGGATGATCACCATTGTGGAACATCCGCTTCAGAGGAAACACCCCTCACAGCCACAAGGGGATGGTTTTGCCTTGTGGGCCCCATCAGGAGACCCACGGTAGAAGGGATACCATTACGCTAGTACCTGCTGGATTGTGGCATACCTGCCAAACTTGTGGGACTTAGTCTGTCTAGGTTGGTCTGTGCCACATCCATGCCAGTTCTTGCGCACAGTTCTTTCTCCAGAGCAAGACCTACCCATTTCTGCAGCATCTTATTCTGGATTTCTTATAAATACTGGCTCCTCAAGAAGCACTACCAGTTTACAGCTCAGCACATTCCAAGTTTATAACAAGCCAAGAAAACTCCCACCTTTCCCCCCACCCCAAGCCACTGAGTCCCTGGGTCCTAGTACTGATTCCACCTCCTCGAAAACTCGTGTTACTAAACATACGATTTCACTAGAAAACACGTATATTCTGTTTATCAATGTCTTTCCAGTTTCCACAAAGCACAGATTGGGTATTGGATTTACATTTGTGGGAAGCTTCTCCAAAGATAAATTTAAGACTTCATCCTTGGAAGATTACAAAAAAATTGCTCTGGACTTTTAAATGGTTGTCACTCTAGCTTCTACATCAAGATTTCAAAATTTTCAGGCCTTGGTCTCAACTCTAATGGCAGAGGTCCACTGCTTTTTAACCAAGAAAAAAAATTTAAGGCCTTATAAAGGTTTAGCTACAAACAGTATTTGTTAAACAACAGCCAAATGTATGACACATATGTGAGTCAGTTTCTTTTCAAGCAGGGCTCTGCAAGCTATTCTTATAAAGGGCCAAATAGTGAATATGTTAGGCTTTTTGAGCCACACAGTCTCCGTCCATCTACCCAACTGGTTGTCACAGAAGTGCAGCCATAGACAATATGTAAATGATTAGGCGTGGCTGTGTGTCAATAAAACATTTATTTACAAAAATCAGGAGGCCTACCAGCAGCTGACCTCTGCCAAAATGAAATACAAGACTAGATTCTAACTTTCAAGATACAATCTAATTGAGATGGAATCTCTATGACCAAATAAACCAACACACCAAGCAACTACTACTCACAGCAAGCAATGAATATAAATGCCCTGAAGAAACACTGAAGAATGGAGGATGGAGCAGGATAAGTGAAGTCAGTCAAGGTTTTTGGAGACCCCTATTGTTAAATTCAGGCTTTGGAGGGATGACACACTTGGATCGTTTGGGCTAGGGAAGGCATTTTTTTGAGGCTATGTATTCATTTACTCATAAGCAGCTGTGTACCTGGATACCATCCCACATCCTCCAGTAGAAAGAACTGTGCTGTGGGCCTCCCTAAGACAGGGTTCAGTTTCATTCAAGAGATATTTGTTAATCCCACCGGTATGAAAACAGACTAACAGAAAACCACCTATGAGAGGGTGAGGTTCCTGCCACCCACCCGGTCATGGACCCCGGGTCTTCTGCTAGCCGGATCCATGAGTCCTCGTGTTTGCAAGAAGGTAGAAGAGTCGAAGATGAACATATCACTTGGTTGTACAGCTTGCTATTAGGTCACTAAGAGCATTTAATGTCAACTTCAGCTATGGGGTAAAGTATGCATGCTTTTCTTGAAACATTGATGGTTTTTACATAGTTCCATCTCTATGAAAATTGCCATTTCAAGTAGGCTTATAAACTTAAAACTCCACGCTGGGAAAGGCACATTTGTAGCCTAAGACTATACACACTGAGAATAAACTGCTTGCCTCATTTGCAACATCTGGAACCACCGGGCTCTGCCTGCATTTTAAGTGCCTCCATTCCATCTCCCAGCCTTATTGGGGAACTGAGAAAATAAGATATCCTAAGCAGGTTTGCACACATGAATTAAACATTTCCCAAAGATCATCAGGAAATTTTGTGTTGAGTTAGAACACAGCTATTGCAGCCAGAGGACTTATTATATTAATTTGATGTCTGCAATGTTTTTCTCCTAAGAAGAAAGGGACACATAGTGTATAAGGAATGAAGTTTCCACAGTGAATGTGCCACTTGCCACAGTAATAAGATGAAAAGTGGCAAGAGATAAATATGCCTGCTTCCATCTCTCTGAAGCCCAGAGGATCAACCACGAATGAGCTTTCCTTCTGCCTACACCAGTACTAGACTTTGTCACAGCTCTGTTCAACTGTAAGTTAACCTGATTTTGTTTCTAAAAAAAGGAGTGAGAAACCATGCAGGGATTCTAAGGAACCTTCTATGTGTTGAATGCATGGCCCTGGGAGACCATTCATTCATTCATTCCATTTTTGATGTCCCAGGCTCTGCGCTAGGCACACAAGGTATAAAGATGAGTTCTATTCCAGCAAGAAAGAGAGAGTACATTACAATGCTGTGTGATAAGTGCTTTGTGGGAATAAGGATAGTGGAGACGACATTGGGATGGAGTTTTGAAGAAAAGATAAGAATCAGATGAAGGGGGGCAGAAGAAAATATCAGATGGCATGGCATTTTTTGAGGACAGTGGGACTTTGGAGTGCTGGAAACATGGGGAGAAGGGGTGGGAATGGAAAGATGAGCATGTGACTTCATGGGTTTGTGTGCCTTCCTAAGGGGTCTGGACTTGAGCCTGTAGGCATGGGAAAGCAAGTTACAGCAGTGACTCCCACCTGTGCCATTCTCTACACAAGGACACCCTGCACAAGCTTCAAGTGGGGAAGTATTGTTAAAGAAAAAAAATTCAATGATAGTGATAAAGACAGTAAGGCAGACTTTCTTCAGGACTGTCACATAGGTGTAGGGACCACTACAACGGGATTTTGCAGTGGGGAGAGAGATTGGGCTCAACTCTGAACAAATACAGCACGAGCAAGTGGGAACTGATAGCCAAGGAGAAAGGTAGGGGGGATCAGCAGATGGAAGATGATGAAGAGAAAACTTCAGGGGGAAGGGGGATTCTAGCTAAACCGACCTAACAAGATTCTTGCTGAAGAGAGGCCAGAGTGGTCACATATCACCTGGGGGACGGTGGAGGATGAGGAACCTGATTAGATATCAAGAATAGTGGGATATCAAAGCTTGGGGGTTCCAGTTAAACTGACTTAGCAGAGTTCTTGCTAAAACTAGATTTTACAAGGAAGTGCACAGCTGGCCTAGAAGAAGGTTCAGGAGCCTGACTAAAGTGTGGTCAAGCAAACAATCTTTGTCAGTATTGATTATAGTGGGGCGGGAGAGTCTAGTAGTTAAGTGTGCAGACTAAGGAGCCAGAGTGCCTGGGTTTGAATCCTGGCTCTGCCATTTACTAGCTGTGAAACCTTGAACAAGTTACTTAAGTTGTCCTCAGCTGTAAAATAGGGAAGTATTAGTACTCTGTCATGGTGCATTTAAAGTGCTATATAATTTTTTTATTTACTCTTTTTTTGTCTGATACTGTTAGAAGTTTCTAGAATATCCCTGCATTGGCATCAGAAACTACAGGGCCAGTATTAGAATTGAGCCATACATATGCACGTGCACACCATGCATTCATTCTGGAAATTAAAACAATATAAAAAGACTTGCCCTGCCACTAGTTTATAAAGTTCACCAGCATACAAGTAGCCCTACCCAGAAGCATAAGCTTCTAATTTTACAGGCTAAGGAGAAGCAAAGACAGAGCTCAATAATAATTAGGTCTTGGTAGAAAACCAGAGAAGTTTCACTGAGCTGTTAGCTATCCTGATGTCAAAGCATGGACTTTGAAGAGAGTAAAGGAGTTTCTCAGGTTCTCTGAGGTGTGTTTAATGCTCTTATTGAACAATAAGCCTCCTATAAAAGCCCGTGGCATCTTCTGAAAAATTGGCCCAAACTACGAATACCACCATGCTCTGTGGTATAAAAAACAAAGTTGAAACAGCTCCCAGACTGCTGAAGAACCAGGAGACCAGCCCGCTGCTTCTTGACACATGTTTTGGACATCAAATGCAGACTGGCTGACAGAGGCTACAAAGAGAGACCCTTCTGTTGGTTCTGTCTGAGGACTGGTTTATTTTGTTAACTTCACAGAATAGTCTGGGGGATGATATAATCTATTTTAAGGGAATTCTTTGTATTAAGATCTCTAAGAAAAAGAGATGTCATAGGTGAAGTGTGCACAGAAATATATTTTGCATGCTCCCTCTGCCTTTTCTGTTCCCTTTGAATATGCCGGGGGTATTTATCCAGGCTGCAGAGATTTCCCTGTGCCCTGGATTAACAAAGTGAGATCCTGTCCAGCCTTGTTTTCCTGGGGAATGAACTTGTTTATTTAATCTTCATAGCAACCCAATGAAGTTGTAAAGTGGGTGGGACCTTATCTTCATCTTTAGAGATGAGAAAACAGGAGGTTGAAGAGAGATTAGCTGCTTTTCCGAGATCGCACAGATCATAAGGGCAGCACCTGGACTGACACAGAGTCTGGAGTTCCATTCTGGAACATTCTACTGCCTAGGGACCGGAGCCTGGGAAGAGGGGTCTCAAGCAGGCAGCCATACATAAATAAGTAGGTTGTTCATTCAGTCAACATGTGTTTATCAAGCTCCTACTACGCGCTTGGCACTGGGTATATTTTGGTGAACAGGCAGATATGTAGGTCTCCTGCCCTTGAGGAGCTTACAATCTAGAGAGAAAGAGGCATTAAATGCTGAACCCATTGATAAAAATTGTGAAGCCTGATATGAATAGGATGCCAAGCGAGGAAACCAGGGGAGCCTGCTTCAGCCTGGAAACTCAAGGAAGGACTCTGACGAAAGGACTTAACAGTAGCCAAATGAAGGGTTGGAAAAAGCAGTCCAGCAGACGCAAGAGCCTGTGCAAAGCCCTTGAAGTGGAAGTTCAGTCTGCTCTAGAAGAGGCTGGAAGAGGGCAACACGATGGGGAGGTGGCACTGCTGGGGCTGGAAGGCAGGCAGGCGTCCTTCTCACAGGGTCTCCTTAGCCGGGGAAGACAGTTTTATCCTCACTGTTTTATACCCTCGTGTGAAATGACCTGATTTAAGTTTTTAAAAGATCTCTTTAGTGACCATGTGACAAAGGAATACAGATAATGGAAGAAGGAGTGAGGGAATGAATGAGTTAACTCTTGTTCAGTCTCTTCCATTTGCTCAGTGACACATTTCCTATTGATCATTTCATTCAATAATAATGAAGGCTATAGTACACATTAAGTTCTAGCCACCGTACTAGGCGTGTTATTGATATTATTTCTGATCCTTACAACAACCGTGCAAAATGGTGTTGTTCACTTTGCTCCTGACAATTACCCTTTATAAGGTAGAGACATTTAAAACCTCCATTTGGGGTCAACCCTGGTGGCCTAGTGGTTAAGTTTGGCATGCTCTGCTCTGGTGGCCTGTGTTTGGTTCCTGGGCATGGACCCACACTACTCCTCTGTCAGTGACCATGCTGTGGTGGCGGCCCACATAAAAAGAAAAAAAAAGAGGGGCTGGCCCCATGGCCAAGTGGTTAAGTTCGCACGCTCTGCTGCAGGCGGCCCAGTGTTTCGTTGGTTCGAGTCCTGGGTGCAGACATGGCACTGCTCATCAAACCACGCTGAGGCAGCGTCCCACATGCCACAACTAGAAGGACCCACAACGAAGAACATACAACTATGTACCAGGGGGCTTTGGGGAGAAAAAGGAAAAAATAAAATCTTGAAAAAAAAAAGAAGAGGAATCTTGGCAACAGATGTTAGCTCAGGGCGAATCTTCCTCAGGAAAAAAAAAAGGCCATTTGATAGATGGGGAAACTGAGTCTGGGAGGAGAAGGCTGGGATTTGAGCCCAGTGTGTCCCCCCAAAGGCCATGTTTGTTTCTCCCCATGCCAGTGGAGATACAGGAGTCATCCAGGTAAGAGAGTTTTAACTCCTATGCAACAGTGAGTTTCATGGAAGTTGTGTCCATTCACAGTTGTGAAGCACCATCAGATGCCAGACCAAATTACTTCCAATAATGGAGTTAATTCTGACACCTTAACGGCAAGGTGGAGAGAGATTGTCACGAAAACTTTGTTCTCCAGTGGGTGGTAGCTTAATCAGAGAGCTCTCGGAGGAGTCTTTTGCCTTCCAGTGTTTATTTTTAAAACATGCTATTGTTTAGCCCATGGCAACTGCTTCCTTTGTAGTGTTTTTATAAAAAGTTCTAATAGATTATTACTGTTTTAGCCAGGAGCCAGTACCCCAGCTCATCAGAGCCTCCTCCCAAGGTGAACAAGCAAGCGTAGTTTCTTAAAATAAAGAGCTATCAGGTGCCCCTAACTTCCAAGGAAAACCTTGAATTGTATTCTTGTTTCTAGGCCACAGCCCAGCCTCAAGATGGTCCCTGGTTTTAAAGGACAATCCTGGGCTCACTGGTAACTGGACTTGCAAAAGAAAAACAAAATCAATGGCAGTGGTAAAAGATGGTAAAGCAGACTTTATTCAGGATCGTCGAGATAGGTGTAGGGACCACTGCAGTGGGATTTTGCAGTAGAGAAGAGAGATCAGGCTCCACTCTGAATACAGCATGGGTGAGTGGCAGTTGATAGCCAAGGAGCAGGATGGGGGTCAGTGGATGGAAAATTACTAAGAGGAAACATTATGGGGAAGGGGGATTCTAGCTAAACCGAACTAACAGGATTCTTGCTGAAGAGAAGCCAGGGTGGTTACATATCACCTGGGGGATGATGGAGGATGAGGAATCTGGTCAGATATCTAGGGTGATCAGATATTGAGGGTAGGGGGTTCTGGTTAAACTCACTTATCAGAGTTCTTGCTAAAACTGGATTTTGCAGGAAGGGCACAGATGGGCCTAGGAGAAGGTTCAGGAGCCTGACTAAAGTGTGATCAAATTAAGAATCTTTGTGAGAATCCTGCTCATATTGTTCTGGCCAATTCAGGTGCTACCTCCTGCCAGTTGCTTCTGGTCACCTCAGCCTGGTGACAACTCTGGCTCCTCTGAAAGTACATGGTACCTATCCTCTGCACCAGTGCTTTGCAAAGCATTCAGTTTTTAAACTGGATGGGAAAGATCCAGTTTTTAAAATTTCCAATCTGTCACAGATCAGTAATCTTTGTAAACTAAAATAAAAATGAATTACTAGAAAAAGGTATAAAAAACAAAGGCATACAAAATGCTAGCCCTATTTTTTGTTATTACGTTTAACAGACATAAAATTACTGTCCAATTGCTATAAAAGTTTTAAACAGTTACCTTTGATTTCTATGCAGATCACATTGCACCTGCTTTATATTGTATTAGTGCACAATCCCCTGTCATTTGTCAGTTCCCAGAGAGCAGGTATCAGCTCCCAGAAGAAATGAGTTCTGGAGTGGACTGTAAAGAAAGGCACTCCTCTGGACCTTGCCAGGCACGAGGCACGGCATGAAAGCAAGGAATCCAGGTGGCTTTTGAGAATAAAACCCCAGTAAAAGCAAGATGATGTTTCACTGGTTTGGGACTAAGCAGGGCATGCTGTCTGACCTGCCCCCAGTAAGTGATGGGGGCCATATTCTTAACCACTGTGTCATACTGCCTCTATCGGTGTGCTACAAAATCCTAGACCAGCACTGCCCAATAGAACTTCCTGTGATGTTGGAAATTTTCCCTGTGCTGTTCGTTGCGGTAGCCACAAGCCACATGTGGCTATGTATGCCAGCTCCACCACTCTCCAGCTTAGGACCTTGGCATATAACTTTGCCTTTCTGAGCTACAGCTTTCTCCTCTGTAAAATGGGGATAATAATGCCTACCTCATAGGGCTATAGTGAGAATTCAGGGAGATGATGCACTTAACATGCAGTCATTGCTAAATACACAGTGTCTATTGTCATCATAATTTTTATTGTAAGTATCATCATCATCATTATTGGCAGGTGGGTGTTTAGACCATCCAGACAGGCATTTTATATTCATGTTAAGTTGGGTAAAGTTCCTATTACAGAGGTTTTCAAAGATTAGGCTGTTTCTCTGCACAAGATCCCTCCCTCTACAGTGGTCCCCTCCCCTATCCTCAATGACACATTATAAATCGTCCCAAGAGCCTGGATTTGGGGACCAGCCCTGCCCCCATCAGTGATGACTAGAAGGTAGAGGGGTAACTCTGGAGATGCAGAGATTCAAATCAACAATTGTTGAATAATTTCGGATATATCCAGAATTGTAGGACTGAGGTAGATTTGAGGAATGGGGAAAAAAAGCTCTTTCTACAAGTACAGTAATTCCCCCGTTATCTGTGGTTTCCCTCTCTGCAGTTTCAGTTACCTGAGGTCCAGAAATGTTAAACAGAAAATTCCAGAAATAAACAATTTATGAGTTTTAAACTGCATGCCATTCTGAGTAGTGTGATGAGATCTTGCACCATCCCACCCAGAACATGACTCATCCCTTTGTCCAACATATCCACACTGTGTACCTTACCCCCTCCCATTAGTCACTTAGTAGCCATCTTGGTTATCAGATCGACTGTCATGGTGTCGCAGTGCTTGTGTTCAAGTCATCCTTATTTTACTTAATAATGGCCCCCATAGCACAAGAGTAGTGATGCTGCAATTCGGATATATCAAAGAGAAGCTGTCAAGTGCTTCCTTTAAAGTGAAAATGTGGAAGTTCATGATAATAAGGAAGGAAAAAAATTGTATGCTGAGGTTGCTAAGATCTACAGTAACTTTTTTACAATGTATTATTATAATTGTTCTATTTTATTATTATTGTTCTATCTTTTACTGTGCCTAATTTATAAATTAAACTTTATTCTATGTATGTATGTAGAGAAAAAAACATAGTTTATATAGGGTTTGTTACTATCCACGGTCTCAGGCATCCACTGGGGGTCTTGGAAGGTGTTTCGTCAGGATAAGGGGGGCAACGGTAACTAGAATATAGTTGCTGGACTCCAGGAGAGAGGAGCTGGCTGACTGCTCTGGGAATGTATTTGTTTAAGATATTGCCACCAAGAATCTTATTATTATGAAGCCTTTTATTGCCAGCTGGGTCCTGGAATAGAAGCAGAGGCACCAGCCCATGGCCAAATCATTAAGACAAATTAAGACATATTAACATATGCTGGAAACAATTTCCCACATAGATTTAATTTGTTTCACTGCTGGAAGAAAATCCTGAGAGGGCATAAAACACGTACCCAAGAACAGTTCTGCAGCTACCCTGTGAACCTGTCACTTGTCAGCACCTTAGGGGCTGGGAGCTGCTTAAACTGAACATAGACCAAAGAACAATATATCCACAAATGCATCCTCTATTAAGGCAGAGTTACAGGTGCTTATACGGGTTACTTGGAGTTCTGTTAAATTGGTGATTTTCTTGGTTCTTTTTTTTTAACCTACAACTATTGTTATAAATAGTTATTTTAATTGTTTATCACAATAATGTACAGAGCTCTAAAATGGAATAGGCACATTTTATAATCATATAATATACTTAGCAAACTTACATATTTGCATTGCTGTTTGCTCTTTTTTTTAAGAGACTGAACTAAATATGACATAGTTCATTCGTTTCTGATTTGTGGCCCTCAGTGTCTTTTGATTTTGTTATCACTGTTTCTTGCAGAATTGTTATTTTTAATTGTCTTACCATCAGGAAAAGAAAATCTTCTCAGGACACCAAAATACATTTTTCTCAGAGAAAGAGAATAGACTCTATCATCAAAGTTATTCTAAGGTGTGACTGTTGCAGTATGTCCACCATATGGTAATTGCACAATCTTGCCCGCGAGGTTAGTGAATGGGCCCTTAACAACATCCTGGGGTGGCTGCTAAAGAGGCCAGAGCCCCTTCTCTCAAAATGTTAACCTGCACAGGAGCAATCAACAGTTGGAGGGATGATGTGCTTAGAGTGAGAAATGATTGGTTCTGTCATCATAATGATGACAGCTTCCTTACGGACTTTTCCTGTACATCAAATATGTATGATTATATTTGAGAAGCATAATCCCCCAGTCACTTACAAAAAGGGATAAGCCATTTACTGTGTGAGGAGTGAATATAAAACTACTTGCAGATGCTGATAGCCTACAGGTTTACTACCTTTTCCTTGGAGTTGCCTCGTGGTGACCTCTTTATTTTCCCTGCTACCCTGTATGTTAGGCTTTGCCAATGGGACACGTGTTGAAGACTCAAAAAGTCGTTTTCTATTACGGTTATTTGACTCAAAATGTGATTCTCATTTTGGAAACTGGGCATGGTAGTCTGAAACCTCCTAATGATGGCTTGTTGAAAATGTTTTCGTTGCTTCTCAGCTTGCCCTATGTCCCACATAGAAACATTCCAGTTAGAGAGCTGCATCATTTGACTCCATTTATACAAGCATCTTTGATGGAGGGCGAAGGTTTCTAGCAAGGAGGGACGTATGACTTCCACCTCTATACCTATCCTTGGCATTCTAGGCAACCCTTTCATGTCTAGGCAACATTCAGCAGCCAAAGACCATTTGAAACTAGATCTAACAATGCAACCATAAGTCTCCTAAATTGGAAATTTTATTTATATCCTACCTAAAATGAAAAATTTAAGGTGCCTCACAATCAAAACCATACACAATAAGGTTGTTAATGTAGAAGCAATTGAAAAATCATGAAAAGAAGAAGGAAATATGCTAGCCAGGATGGATAATGAAATTACTGTGATTTATTATTGAATTTGGCCCTGAGATTATCCAAAGATTCAGCAATAAGTAGATGATTAAATACATTGTGGTACAGCCGCATGACAGAAGATTATGTAGCCATTAAAATTATCCTCAGGGTGAATTTGTAACAATAAGAAAAAAATGCTTATAATATAGTATTAAGAAGAGAGGAAATTAGAAACTATAAAATTGTCTCAGCTATGTTTACAAAAAAAAAATCAAGAAAAAAATATTGGAAGAAAATTCACCAGAATATTAACTATGGCTGATGATATGAAGTGATTTTTGTTTTCATCTTCATATTTTTTCTCTTTATTTCAGGCAAGTATAATGAACATATATAACTTTTATAATCACACATAAAAGTTATCTTTTTAGTTGAGACTGAGCTTCCTGCCAGAAAAGGCAGAAAGGGAAACAATCGTAAGTTATACAATTTTCATTATGTGATGAAAGAACTCTCTCAGTTCTTCAAAATAAACTTTTCCTTGACGCTGAATTCCAAAAGGAGTTTATCATAAAGGCTGTTGAGGGATGTAACATACAAATCTTGATAAAGTTTTTAGAGCAAAGGCAGAAGAAGAACTCCTCCTGAGTGTGTCTCATGACCACTCCCAAGGAGAGCCAAAGGCACGGCACTCACTATGGGCTGAGGCCATCCAGGTTAGCCGGGAGGGGAACTCGCACCTCACTAGGCTTCCATCTCTTAATTCTGTGTTTGGAATTTTGAATTGCTTCTTTTGTCCATTGCATCTTATCCATACAAAATGTGGGAGATGGGCCTAGCAGATGCAGAGAACCGCTCTCGGCTCTTTATTTCACATCTTGAGAACTGAATCATCACCAGTCCTGGAAGTTGATCCTTTAAAAATAATGTAATTTGACTTCTCCCTTTCAGGTGTTGCTGCACTGGACACCAACGTATCTGGAAAAATTGGTCTGCGTGCCATCGTATATTATTTCTGTACCACTGTCCTTGCTGCAATTCTAGGTAAAATTTATGAATTCTTATTCCTATGTTTAATTGTGACTTTTCTTTTAAAAGTAGCTGTGCTTTTTCAAATGCACATTTTTTTAAAATCAGAAAGCAGTATTGTCAAACTACCATGAAGCTTTTTGACTTGAAGTCTACACAGCACCTTTTATATGAAGAAAATATTGTACTGCCTGAGTTTCAGGCATGGTACAACTTATTAATGTCTCCAGTATGAAACCGAAAGAGAGTGACAGTTCTAAGCCTTATCAGGATCATTGGATAGAAGGAAATGAAGCCAAGAGTTTATATGATCCTTAAACTGAATAATTAGTCCATAATAGTGGAGTCAAGTATAATTATAAAGTATTTCCAGAAAGAAAGCATTTCAGTGCATTTCAAATTTCATATAGTACCAGGAGCTAACAGCAAATAGAGTCTTGCCAAGTGTTAATCCCATTTGAAAAAGGGAGAAAGTTCTAATCAGGGAATATAGCTGCTCTCGTAACTCTGGCATTCTTTTGTGAAGAAAGTGTGGTCCATCATTCGTGACCTAGCCTGACATTTTAAGAAGGACTCCCAGAGTAGAAAGAGAAGAAGAATGTACTCAGATGTTGCAGCCAGCCTGACCCTTGCAGCTCTGCTTTAATGAACTGATAAGAAGTGGTGAGGCTATGGTGAGGTTTTAGTGGTATTAGGCCGGGGGATCTAGGAGGGCCTGAACCCTGCCTTAAACCAAAGCCTCATCGCCTCATGAGGTTCCTGAGGGAGGCAGACATAAAGAAAAAAGCTGGGCATGTGTCTCTTCTGCAACCCTGAGTGGGAAGAGTGGACCACGCCCACTCATGGCCCTTGTGTTTCCTGGTGACTCCTTCCACTAGCAAAACTGGCCCATTCATCATCCTGAAGTCCTGCTCCCCCAACCCCCGCCCTGTGGATTGGCATTTCACCTTTGGAGGAGCCATAAAAGGCATTTTTTCTTCTTCACTCCCCTCCAGTCAAACAACCTCCCATGCCTTGGTCTCTTCTACAACTTCCCACCTCTGCCTGGACACCTCAAGGGACAGGAACCCATTACCTCCAGAGGCCAGAATGGCACTTTCAGATACTCTTCGTTTAGACAGCTCTTCCTTACGGCAAGAGAAACTATCTCCCCGTAACTCCTGTCTATTTGTCCTCATTCCATCCTCTCAGAGTCACACGGAACAACACTTTTCCCAACCCTAACCCTTTTTAGGGTTACACAACAGCTTTCCAGATATTTGAAGGCTTACGGTGTGGAAGGAAGATAAGGCTTATTCTCTTTGACCTCAGGAAAGTAACTAGCACCTGTAGGTAAAAATTACAGAAAGACATTGAACAAGTGCCCTGAGTTAGAAAATGAATCACCCTCACCCCAACCCCTGCCTAGGCTGATCTCATAAGCTAAAGAAAAGAAAAAAGAATATTCTTATCAGCAAGTGTTTCCAGAAGCAATTCTTGAATCCAGCCCCTTCATTTAAAAAAAAAAAAAAAACACGGGAAGAGTTCCTTCTGCTTCATTTAAATAGAAAAGTAATTAAAGCCACTGCTGAGATCCAAGCTGAGGCTCAGCATTTTGGTTGGACCTTGGGGTCCCCTCCCAATATGCCTGGAACCACCATGCCTGCCAGTTCTAAGAAGGATATACTAGGGGTGCTGATTGCCCTGGAAGGTTCTTAATGCTCTCTGGGTGCTATTGTTGGCTACAGGTATTGTGCTAGTGGTGAGCATCAAGCCTGGTGTCACCCAGAACATGGATGAAATTGACAGGACAGGCAGCAGCTCTGAAGTCACTACAGTAGATACCATGTTAGACCTGATCAGGTGAGTGTCTTGCCAGCAGGGGGGTTCATAGGCGTGTGACCAGGGTGGTCTCACAGGGTGTCATGCTTAGTTTAATGCTCTCTCGTCACCGTCTTGAAATTTTCAATAATTTTTTAAATTATTGTACATTTTCCTTTTGCCCTGGACCCCACGAATTACATAGCCAGTCCTGCTTGCTAGGTCATGGTTCCAAGAGGGAATGGAAAGACCAGTCTCCCCTGTCAGCATTTAGGATAGACAGAGATGCAAAAAGTATTCTCGTTGCATTAAGATTCTGGGCTGGGTTGGGTAGTCAGTTCTGAAGCACACTTGAAGAAATACATGTTTTAATTGTACAGGAGAAACCCTCTTATCTGAAGCAGTCAGGGCCAGAAGTTGATCAGTTAATAAAAAATAACGATTCAAGTGGAGAATCATAAAAAATGATACAGATAAGCAGTCCATATTTTGTTTACACTTAAAACTTAAATGCATTTATTTGCCAGTGTTTTGATGTAGGGCCAAGATCTTTTATTGGAGTGTGTCAGTTCATTTTAATTTCATATCATTTGTTGCATATGCTGCCCTTATAAATGCATCATCTACAATTTCTAGATTCAGTTTCCATGAAGTGGAGCAACAAAACCCTTAGAAATTACAAAGAAAGCTGAGTGCTGAATCCTTCCAGTTTTTATTTCAATTATCTTCCCATACCTATTTTAACCACAAAAATTTTAGTCACTTGCCTTGATTGAATTTCCAGGCATTCAGCTTAGTTTTTATAGGAACCACACCTTCCTTCTCACACTCATATTTCATTGATTTGTATAATTGTAATTCAGTAGTTACAGTGATATTTGCAATTGGCTTAAAGAATTTGGGAACAAATGCAGTGGACTCTTGGTAGGTATACATTCTTATAATGAAAACAGAAATGTGCAGAATATTAAAGCCTCTTATCTGTGAGTGTCCACATCCCTGTGTGGTTTCACCAAGGACAGCGCATATATCAGTTACTCAGTGATTCAGTTAAGTGACAATTGATTAGGAGAGCTTTCTATACTTGGTTGAAGCTCAGCAGGGAAAAATAAATCTTGATATAAAGAAGTACTATGGGAAGGAGAGGCCAGAAGAGAAACCAGAGTACTAATTTCTGTATTATCCTCATCCACTAATGTTTTGTGTATAACCAAAAAACAACACTTTTGCCTTAACATAATACTGCTTTTCATGTCTCCGACAGGAACATGTTCCCCGAGAACCTTGTCCAAGCCTGTTTTCAGCAGGTAATAATAATGACTTTTGCCGTCAAGTTGCTCCCTTCTCCCCGTTACCAATTAAGATTTTTTTTCCTGCTGAGACCCAAGAAATGGAATTAGCCCATCAAAAATGGCAGGAAAGGTGCCTGTGAATGGAGGACTTTCGGGTGACTCCTCTGTTTCCTGTCTTTCTGGCCACTGTGAAATGTGTGTCTTAACTTACACTGCTTTTGCCATTATGCCTTTTTTCGCTGCAAAAGGGCTCAAATAGAGCAAGTCAGGAACTTATCAAACAATGAGTGTTTTAAAATGTGGCCTCCAGTATCTATTTTTGGAGAACCACATTATATTTGTGAAGAAACTGAGACTGCCTGCAGCTGCAATGCAGTGAAAAAAGTAGCGCTCGGTTTCCTCTTGCCTTTTCCTCTCATGCTGGGAAATCAGTGTCTAACCCACGTGGGTGGTTAGTGCTCCTTATATTTGGGCTTTTCCTTAATCATTACGTCCCCATTGCTAGCACTCTAGAAAGCAATGTAACAAAGCCATGATTTTTTCTCTAGGAAAGTTTAACAATCTCTTCACTCCATTTCCTTCAAGCGTTTTTCTCTTGTTTATCTATGTACTTTAAGACAGCTGAGTCTATCACAAACTGCTGAATTCATTTGCATAAATTACATGAACAGAGACCTCTGTGTATACCAATAAAAATGGCAATTAAATTGCTCCCTGCCAATCTCCAAGAGGCACAGAACCACCTCTATTTTAGGGGTGCCTTTGTGGCTCAGCCACAGTGATCATTTGTAAGGTTCCTGGTGTTGGCAGAGCCTTGTTGGAGTGACAGTTATGCCTGGCGTAATGGTGTACTAGCTCTTTCTTAAACCTCTCTGCTGAAGCTCTGCAGAACCAAACAGGGCTGAAGGAAGGACATTCAACAGAAATCTCACTCATGGAAATAGCCCTAAAAGGACTGTTGATTTTGGAACAACCATATAGTTCTTGATGTTTATTAAAGTTATGGTGACTACGTTTATCAAAGTAATGAGATGTTTCTTCCAGATTAAAAATAATAAGTGAATAAATAAATAAACAGAAACAAAAATGATTGATAGGGATCCCTATAGAGTCTGTCCATTAAGTTGCCTACAAATAAAACCTATACTTTCACAACTGCTCTGTTAATTTGTCCCTTTTTATTGAAAGTGGGAGAACATTTTGACATCATTGAATGGTGGCTGTGGGAGTCAGGGGTTTGGATTTCTTGATCCCACTTTTGGTTCCAAAGCCTCATGGGAGGTGCTGTCCAACCCTGGAGCCAACAGAGGTGTCATAGGTAGAACCCGTCAGTGGCACTTGTTTGGCGAAAGTAACGTACTCCTGTGATTTAGCCTCAGATGCTTAAAAAACTTTTTCCTTTGTTTGTTTCTTTGTCCTTTCTATCTTCCAACGTGCAGTATAAAACTAAGCGTGAAGAAGTGAATCCTTCCATTGAGCCAGAGATGAACACGACGGAAGCATCTGTCACAGTCGTCACGACAACTGCTATTTCCAAGGTATCGTATCCTTCCTTGTTGCCTGCGCCCCTTCCCAGTACGCAGAGGCTGAGTCGTGAATGAGCAGGAGATGGAAATAGAGTTGATCCTTGTTATTCACTCATCCTGCATTTGTGAATTCACCTACTCGCCAAAATGTATTTGTAACCCCCAAATCAACATTCATGACACGTTCATGTCATTTGCAGACACACAAAGAGTGGTGAAAAATTTAAGTCACCTAATAATACATACATTCCCAGCTGAAAATGAATAAAGCTGTGCTTTGCCTTCTTGTTTCAGCTCTCATGTTGTAAACAAGTGTCCTTTTTGAAGTGTGTCTACGCCACATTTTTCACATTTTTCTTCTTTTTCGTGGTGATTTCACTGTTTAAAATGTCTCCCGAGCATAGTGCTAAAGTGCTGTCTACTGCTCTTAAATGCAAGAAGGCTATAATGTGCCTTGAGGAGAATATACGTGTGTTGGATAAGCTTTGTTCAGGCATGAGTTATATTGTGTTAGTTGTGAGTTCAACATTAATGATTCAAGAATGTATATTAAATAAGGTGTCTTTGAACAGAAACGCACATAAAGCAAAGTTACATATCGACTATTTGACAAAAATGTTGTGACCATTGGTTCCCAGGAACTTAATCCTGTATTTCCCCCAAGAACAGTGATTAAATATTCACTAATTCAGTGTTGGCGGCCACTTTATAGAACATAACTACCGAGAATAACGAGAATCAACTGTACCATGTAGAGAAACGAATGAGCCCTGTTGCCTCTACATCTCTGTCATTCCTTGGAGTTGAGTTGGGCACCTCTGGGAACTGCTTTAGATTTGCAAGACTATGTAAACACAGAATTCAGGCCCACAAGTACTTATCCAAAATTCTCTGCCAGGATATGATTCAGAATCCAGAGTTCTTCAGACTTTAGAAGGTATATATACTGTATGTTATGCTACGTCCTTAAATGGTATTGGCAACAACACTCTAGAATCAAGCTCATCAATATTTCATGAATAAACTAATAAATATTCTGCCAAGGAAGAGAAATAGACTTTAAGTAGCCTCATCTCAGTTCAGGATAGGTTTTGCCACCAAGAGTTTGCCATAAACTTATCAATAAAACCAATGGGCTTTGAGAGCTCTGGGGATTTCAGCATTGGAGATTAGAAAGTGTGGGCCTGAAGTAGTATATTTGTCATCCTGTAGTAGATTTCTCCTGAATGTTCTCTGCCTTCACATGGAAGGAAAGATTTAAGGAAAAAAAGAAATATTTAGTAGACTTAAGAATTGAAATTAAATAGACCACAGGTGGCTCCCTGCTTCCTACACAGAAAGCCTTAACTCCTTTGATGAGTTCAGTAGCCCTCCAAGACCTGGCTCCTCCCCAGTTTCCTAGCTTACTTCCCACTCGGCCCCTCTATTCTATCCAGATCAGCCTCCTCAGTTCCTCCTCATTGTTGCCTTTCAGTGTGGTTCCACAAAGATTTTCTGTGCACCCTCTATGTGCCAGGCCCTGCTGGGCATTGGGATTACAATAGTGAAAAAACATGGCATCTACCCTCATGTGAAGAGTGATAAATATCACCATAGGGAAGAATAGGATCCTCTGGGGCATTCGACAAGGACGTTTAAATTAGTTTGGGGGCCACAAAGGATGAGTAGGAATTATCCAAGCAGGGAACAGAGGCCCAGTGCATGATGGCTTTTGCCTTTGCTTACCATTTTTCTGCAGTATGCTTTCATCTCCTGGCTGCCTACTGCTCAGGCCTAGATTTAACCTCACAGTCCTCATTCCTGTCCAGAGTCTCCATAGGATGCCTGTAACTCATAGCCTGACTGTGTAGTTAATTACACACCGTCTTTCTGTCATTGGCTCGTGTTTTTCGTGGTTAGTCTTATCTCTCTAGCTGCATTTTAAGACCTTATGTTGTATGCGATGCTGTTAGCACATTCTAGCTGCTTGATGAATATGTATTTGATCATATCAGATCATAAGTAAGAAATGACTGGTACCCCAGTGGCTTATCAACATAATTCTTTATAAATATGGTTTGCACCACTCAGATTACATTATCTCCCTATGAAATCTCTCAGTAAATCTCATGCTGTTCTTACCCAGGATAAAATGAAGAAATGGTTCATAGTAGTAGGTATCTGGTTAACTGTTATATCTCTAAAATTCTGTTGGTCATCCAAAATTAGAGGCAATAAAGAATGTTCCTGTGCTTCATTATCAGGATAAAACAGATAGTAAAATCTCTTTAAAAATGTTCACACTGGTAAATACTTTGTGCTTCTTACATTATTAATTCTCATCTTGTTTATGCAGGCTGGTAGTTAAAATAACCCTGCAAAGTGCCTTGATTCTAGTTCTTATTAAAAATGTAAAACACGCCAGAATAGGAAATCATCAAAAGAAATATTCAAATATGGATTTATTGAGAGAGAGAAAGAGAAAAAAAAAAAGCACTTTAAACTTTAATGGCACTGGATAGGGGCAATAAAAGTTGATACATACATAGGTGTTTTTGGTTTTTTTTTAATTATATTTCCCAGAGTATTGTTGACTGATTGGTAGATCACTAGTTTATTATGTTTGGCTAGTGTATCTTCTCATTTCAGGGCCTATAATTCTAACAAGATTATAATCATGCATCAATGTATTTTCTTGATTTGATCCACAGAACGAAACAAAGGAATACAAAGTCGTAGGCATGTATTCAGACAGCACAAATATCCTGGGCCTGATTGTCTTTTGCCTCGTCTTTGGACTTGTCATTGGAAAAATGGGAGAAAAGGGACAGATTCTGGTGGATTTCTTCAATGCTCTGAGTGAGGCAACCATGAAAATCGTTCAGATCATTATGTGGTGAGCGGACACCAGTTAACACCATCTTGCTTCCTCTGATGACTGTCCCCTCAAAATTAGAATGAATAGGCTTATGTTTCTCAGCTGACCTCATCCGAGAGAGGGTGAACACTGAATCAAGACACTAGAGTGTTAAATAATTCCACATCTTATGTAGGAGTTAGTTCACTAACAAAAGTCTAGACATCAGCTACTGTCTTTTCTACCAAAGCCCATGATCATCTTGAACTCACCAAGCATTCTTGTAAGAAGTAACTCTTAAAGGAGTGATTTGAAGGAGTTCCTTGAACATCAAAAGATGAAGGGCTTTCCTTATTAGGCCTCATGCAGAAATGATTTCAAAATATTTACAACTGGTACAGCATGGGCACTAACCTATCCAAATGAAAGCCGCCATTGGGTGAACATACCAGTGGCACCACTTGAGTATCTGCCCTGTCCCTGAGATGCCAAAAAGTCCACCTTTCCTAGGAGACCTCTGCCCCTGTTTATCTCATATTGAGCTGGTTCAACATTATTTACTCCGAAGTGTAGACATGACAGTGACATAAAGGGTTCAGTTATTTCAGTCACTTAATCCCACTGAACCTCAGCTTCATCATCTGTAAAACAAGGATAATAAAGTCTCCCCCTAGGGTTGGGAGAAGGACATTAAGTGAAATGATGCATGTAGAATGCTTAACCCAATGCAAGCCATGTAATGAGAGCTGTAAACAGAGCTATTACAGCCACTTCCACTGCTAACTCTATTGCTCTACTGCTAATACCACTACCTGGTAAACAAGATGACCATGGCTAGAATGAGCCAAGTGGCTCTATTCGGAAGTTCAAGCTAAAGTGAGATCTGTAGATGTGACAATCAGCAGGATGTAAGGATACTAGGAGCAAGGCGTGGGATTTACACCAGTTTAACCACACGTTCTTGCCAAGTTTGTTCCATTTTGGTAGCTCAGGTAGGTAGAATTTAAGGTGCACACAGGTGCTGAAATCTGGAGTCAGTGTGGTGTACCAGGGCCTGAACCTGAGACCTTAGCTTCATTGTGTACTCTCTTCCTTCCAGCTGAGTGCATGTGCCAAGCCAAGGTGCATGCCCCAGCTGTGTCTTCCCCAAGAATCCCACCCTGAGAAAACACCTGCTGACGGAAGCACTTCTTTGCTGTGCTTCCTTTCTAGTTACATGCCTCTCGGTATTTTGTTCCTGATTGCCGGGAAAATCATAGAAGTTGAAGACTGGGAATTATTCCGCAAGCTGGGCCTTTACATGGTCACTGTCCTGAGTGGGTATGTCAGACTCAAGAGAAGAAAAGAAACCTCATTTTGAGCCAATGGATTGCTGTTGAGAGGCTGAGTTTCAGTTGGTTAAATTCTGCTTCTCTCCCACATTCAGGGAAAGATGGGGTTCAGAGAAAGGAGAGCGGGGGGAGGAGGGCTGCCCTTTAACAGCTGCACTGGAGGTGGATCACACTGTGCTAATTGCCACATCTTGGCAGAACAGCCTAGACCAGGCTTTGTCACTGCCTTTATTAGTTGTTTTAAAATAATTTTTTTAAATGAGAGCAAAACCTACTGGTAGCCTCTCTTGGCTCTCTCCTGGCCTTCACTTCCTCGAGGATATTAACTAACCAAGCAAGTGAGATTAGCCCCCATGTACCCCAAGACTGAAAGAAATTAGGCAGGGCCTGAATGAAATCAGACTTGAGCATGTAGGAGCTGGTTGGTTCCAACCTTATTGGTGGGGCTGGTAACCATTATCATACCCTGCATTGTCAGAATGTCGGAGGGTTCTGGGAAAATCTTCAGACTGGTAGGAATTGTGTAAAGCAGGAAGGCAGTAGGGGACAAATCATTTGCATATTTATTACAGCTCAGTTATTGGTTCCTTGAGGGGACATGTGGTGGCATAGGTTATGGATGGTGCCACCAGATATCTACCTGGGGGCAGGATACATCACATGTTCTAAGAACTATGGACTAAGGGAATGAGTAAATATGATCAGTTTGACTCCCACAGGTCAATGCCCCAAACACCCAACTTGAATAGTCAGCTCACCTATTGGAAGTTGATTGCACTGGGGAGTTTCCACTGCACAGCATTTGGTTCTTAATCTGTGTTTACCAAAAGCACAGCACTGACAGCCAACGGGGAAGTCTGGCTCCTGCAGTGTGAGGCCAGAGTCAAATCCCAGGGCCCCACTGGTAAGGGAGGCGAGACCATCTACCTTACTAGAGGCCAGGAGCTGTGTCCAGGCAGTGATGTAGCTAAGGTTTATTGTGCTGAGCCATTTCATAATGGGGTTCTGTTGGTTTCTATTCTCTTGCCCTATCTAGGTTTCTAAAAGGAAACAAAGTCTGTTCCTCATAGTTCTTAGCCACAACCTCCCTACTCTCTAGAAGACCCTCTTTCTAGACCTTCAGGATCTGTATTTTCAGTGACCATTTCTTATTACTTCAGCTCCACATAACTGATCTATAAACTCTAGGTTGCCACTTATATGGCATCTGCTGAATTGGTCTCATTACTTAAGCCCTCTGTTTTGTATAATCTGTATATTTCCATGTGAAATAAGGAATAGTTTTGGAAAGCATGAGTAACAAAGAAAAGAGGGTCAGTCCTGAAGTATGACTATGGAAGAGCAGAGACTTCTTCCTCCTTACTGCAACCTGACTCACCTCTTAGACAGTGGGTACCATCCAGCAAGACAGCAGCATGGTCCAAGGAACAGAGGGGCTGAGTATTGTGAGAAGGGCTATGATAGAGGTTTGCATGGGGCCACAGAGTCACCAAGGAAGGAAGGGTCAGCTCGAACTAGGAAGGTGAGGGAAGGCTTCCCAAAGGAAGGGGGAATTTTGCTGAGTCTGAGAGGAGGAGTATGAATTCAGCAGCAGAAGGAAGGAAAAGCATTTTAGCACGTATAGCAGGAATAGCATGTACAGGGCTTGGCAGCATGACACAACTGTTCTGTGAGCTCTGAAATGTGGATTCAGCTACTGGCTTTGCCATTAACTTTGACAAGATACTTCATTCACTGAGTCTCCTAATCCTCATATGTGGAATGAGACATATTCCTGCTCTGCTTCTCATTTTCTCATTGGGCTGAATGATATACCATGGAAAAAAAAGCTGTTTGAAAAAATGATTAATATGAAGAAGTGGTATCAATTATGAACCTATTTCTCTTGTTTACAGGCTTGCAATCCACTCCCTTATAGTTCTCCCACTGATATATTTCATAATCGTACGAAAGAACCCCTTCCGATTCATCATGGGAATGGCCCAGGCTCTCCTGACAGCTCTCATGATCTCTTCCAGGTAAATACAAGAGGGGTGTCTGGAAGAAGTCTCTGGGCCAGGCCTTATCAACTCTCACCTCACTTGGAAGCACTGCCTATAGCTTGTGGTTTTTGTAGCTTCCTTTAATTGGAGAAATGACCTCCATATTCTTTGCTCATGTCCTTGAACACTTTTATTTATCCTATTGGATATTCCCTGCCTTCTTGGCATGGCCTGCAGCCCAGGAAGGGGCTGTGGGTATAACTTGGAGCAGTGGTAAGCACAGTACCTCTGATTCCTGGACCTGCCAAAAGTGCCAGCATGCTTTGGGCTCTGGACTTAGTTTTTGGAACCGAGGTGTCTCTCCAGGCAAAGATTGAGGACCAGCATTCCTAGACCATGAGTTCCTTTCTTTTTATCACACAGTTCGGCAACACTGCCTATCACTCTCCAGTGTGCTGAAGAAAAGAACCACATAGACAAGAGGATCACTAGATTTATGTTACCCATTGGGGCTACAATCAACATGGATGGGGGCGCAGTCTACGAAGCAGTGGCAGCTGTGTTTATTGCACAGTTGAATAACTTGGACTTGGACATTGGGCAGATCATCACTATCAGGTGGGGCATCGTGTTACATTCATCTTCATCTCTATTACTAGAATTGCCTCAAGTAAAAATCTTCATTGAAGGGAGATCAAGAATGGTCCAATCATGGATTCATTTTCTTGGTCTATAAAGTCCCTTCCCAAGATTACCACTATTACAAGTAGTGGGATCATGGTATGCAAGATTTCTGCTTCAGGGCCTGGATAGCCAAAGGCGTTACTCTTTTCTCAGTTCAGTGCACCAACATGTGCTAGGCACAGAGTGGATACCAGGGACTCAAGGATGAATAAGGGCCAATTCCTGCTTTCAAGGGGTTCCCAGTAGGTAGGGGATACGAGGGCTATAATAGAGATTTCAATGGGGGGCACAGAGGGCACCAAAGAAGGAAGGGTTGGCTCTACCTGGAAGGTGAGGAAAGGCTTCCTGGAGGAGGAGAAAGTTTAGTTAAGTCTTAGAAGAGGAATAAGAATTTAGTAGGAGAAGAAGGAAGCTAAGAGCATTTTGGATTAAAGGAATAGTATGTACAGGGACTTGTGATGTAATCATGGCCTAGTTACAAAGTACAGATTTTTTGGTATGGCTGTCATAAAGAGTACAATGTGGAGGACATAAAGAAATGAGGAGGCAGGGGTCATTATCATGAAAGGCTTTGTGTGAGGAGTTCCTGAAAGGGTCTGAGACAGTCTTTCATATGATGGACAGATTTGCATTTTAGAAAGGTAATTGGCAATATGGTGGATGGACTGGACAGGAGCAGGAACCAAAAGCTAGAAGACCAAGTAAGAGTACTAGGCAAAGCAATATCCTATAAATGTTTATTTGTATCCTTTTTTTTTCTTTTGCAAATGTTCCAATAAAACTTTATATTGCTAATGACAATATAAACTGATTCAACCCTTTTGGAAATTAATTTGGAAACTTATTAAAAGTGACTCACAATTTTCCAATGCAGTGATCCTTGCTCTGGGAATTTACACTTCAAATTTATCCTAAATAAGAAAAATGCTTTATGTAAAAACATCCTCAATATAGTGCTAAATATAATGTTGAAAAAATTTAAACAATTTGTATGTTATCAACCAAGAACTTATTGATTAAAATCTAGGATATTCAATCACTTCAATATTTTATAGACCATTTAAAAGATATGTATGAAGGTCTTAAATCAAAATAGAGGATATATTTTGTTTAGTTCTGGTTTTATTTATCCTCGTAGCACCTTTAAGAGTGTATTGTGCTTTGTCGTACTGTTTTTATTAGAAAAATACAGAAAATGCCAAATAAGGAAGCAAATATAACCCATAATCCACTGATTTATAAAATTATCATATAAAGTATAAAGTAAATTGTGATGTGCTTCCTGATGTTAGGAAAGATCACATGACATATGTTGGTTGAAATCATCAAGGTACAAAATTGCATATCTTCCAAATACATGACTATAGATAAAGCTTTATGTGTGTAGATATAGGCGTGTTTTAAAAATGAGTAAAATATCTGCAATGAGTACTGAGATTATGTTGATTTCCAAACTTTCTTCAATGTGATTATAATGACTGTATGAAATTGAATATCATACAATGAAACAGCTATCTCCAGTAGACAGCTAAAGACTAATGTAAGAAGTAAACAATATTAGTCAACTAAAAAT
Organism: Equus przewalskii; assembly: GCF_037783145.1. Lineage (NCBI taxonomy): Eukaryota > Metazoa > Chordata > Mammalia > Perissodactyla > Equidae > Equus > Equus przewalskii. The sequence continues at coordinate 24,411,870 of NC_091852.1, forward strand.
TTAAAAAGCTAGAAGACCAGTTAGGAGACTCCTGCAGAAGTCCAGGTAAGGTATGAAAAGGCCTACATCAAGGTACTGACAGAAGAGATGGGGAAGAGGTAATGAATTCAACAGGCATCAGTTGGATTAGGAGTGCTTGACAGGGGAAGGCTAGGGTAACCCCCAGGATTGGTGGATGGTTCTGGATTAGTGAATGGTGCTTACCAGAACAGAGACTAGTGTAACAGAAGCAAGTATAGGTGGGAAGATAAAGAGTTTACACTTTTTGACACACTGAATTTAAGATATCCATGTGGAAATAGGCAGTGAGAAATGTAGATAAAGTACTCAGGATCATTAGCTTGATGGTGGCCAACAAGCACATGGGTCATGAGTCAATTATCCGTGTTTGAATCTGAGCTTCACCATGATTAGCTGTGGTCTCAGCCAGGTTACTTGAATTCTCTAAGCTTCTGTTTTCTCATCTGTAAAATGACAATAATATGCTACCTACATTTTATGCAAGTAGTGGATAATTAAGTCAGATGATGTATATAAAATGCTTAGAACATACTGACACATAACTGAATGCCTGCATACTAAGCAATCAGTGAATGTTGGCAATGGATGACATTACGTAGGGAGAGTTTATAGAGAAGAGGAAATGACTAAGGACTGAGCCCTAAAAAGTCCTAATACTAGAGGCAGGCAGAGAGGGGGAAACCCAAGAGAAAAATGAGAAGGAACAGAAAGGTGAGAAGAGAGCCGTGAAACCATGGTGTCACGGAAACCCAAAGAAGAGAGATTTTCAAGGATGAAATGGTCATTGGAGACAAATACTACAGGGAATTCTAGTCGAATGAATACTGAAATTGTCTGCTCAAGTATATGGTAAAAATATCATTAGTGAATTTTGCCACAGTTGTTTATCTGGAATAGCACTGTTGAGTATGGTAGCCATTAGCCATGTGTGATATCTGCCAAATTGGACAGAGCAGACAGAAGGTGCTATCATTGTAGAAATAGGTTCTGTCATTGCAGAAACTTCTACTGGGCAGCATTGTGAAATGATGGATTGGGATTGTGAGTTAACCTGGAGACTTTAGTTCAGTTTAGAGTGGAAGCTTAAGACTAAACTGGGTCCCTAGGCCTGTACAAGGTTGAATCTGAACCTTTCAGAGTTGATTCACTCTTGCATCCCCAGCACTTGGCATAGGCATAAATCCAGGCATAAAGTAAGTTCATTAACTGAAAGTGTTCTAATGCAGTACATTTTTAAATCTTCCTCAACCCTAAATTGTAAAGTATTTATTGCAGTTTGCTTGAAATTAACTGAAGACAAGTACAAACCAGATCATTTGGCACATCAGCTGGGAAACTGTACCGATACTGCATGATCTGTGAAGTGTCAGTGGCTGAGGAAGCCCTTGCAAACAGAGCTTGAGTAAAGTCCTGTAGTTTGAACAGCAGCAAGTATGTCAAAATTGAAACCTTGAATCCTACCTGAGAAAGTTCCACAACCACCCCTGGTTCAGAAGTTGTTACTTTTATACTTCCAAGTGCCTTTTCCCACCTCCCTCACCCAACTCTGTGAACCCAGTCTGCACTGAACTGACTTCCAAGGAGTCTTTACCATTATGTGAGGAATTCCCTCCCTCTGCCTCAGTCCTAACTAAGTTTCATAGATCCTTCTAACCTTTAAAAAAAAGAAAACCCTAACTGCTAGAGGAATAAACTTTGGGCCTAGAGGCTAAATAATCAATTCACATAAAAACCTCTCTTCTGGGGCCAGCCCAGTAGTGTAGTGGTTAAGGTCACGTGGTCCGCTTCAGTAGCCCAGGGTTCACCAGTTCAGATCCCAGGCACGGACCTATGCACTGCTTATCAAGCCATGATGTGGCAGGCATCCCACATATAAAGTAGAGGAAGATGGGCATGGATATTAGCTCAGGGCCAATCTTCCTCAGCAAACAAGAGGAGGATTGGTGGCAGATGTTAGCTCAGGGCTAATCTTCCTCAAAAAACAAACAAAAAACCTCTCTCTCTGCTCTAGTGTATTCTTAAATCAGACTTGCTGATAACTGCTTGCCCAGAGCCAATAACAGCAACTGTGAGGCCCAGAGTAATCAATGACTTAAAATTAAAAAAATCCTCTCTGGCTCTAACTGGGAGAGAATAAAATAATAATTATAATTTTTAACTGTACAAGGTACAGTTGTGGTTCATGTGGTTCATGGTTAAAGAGATATTTGAACCCATAGTATATCTCTTCCTGTGGTCTTTTTCAACTAGACATCAAGGAAACAGGCACCATCCACCCAGAACAGACCCTTTTGTGGTTTTATTATACTTTCACTTATCAAAGGTTACAAATGATTGAAAATGGGATAAATTTTCTTAAAACAAAAGATAATTACAAGGTTTGGGGCCTAGAAAGAGCTTAGAGGAAAAAAGTAGCAGTAATAGCAATAGACGTTGTTTTTGTAGAGTAATACTAGCGACAGTCGCAGTAGAAGTAGTAGTAGTAGCAGCTGCTGAAATAGCAGAAATGGCATCAGATTTTAAGCATCTGCTATATCCAGGTGGTATACTGGATGCCTCACATATATTACCTCATTTAATCTTCCCAGCAGCCCTGCACAGTAGGCATACTATCCCCATCTCATGGGTGAGAAACTGAGAGTCACAGCAGTAACTTGCATAAGGACACACTGTTAGTAACCCAGCAGAGCCGGGTCTGTCTGACTCGAAAACCTGTGCTCACTCTGGTTCACAACCCAGTCCCCAACCTGTGTTAGTGAGCTGAGTTAAACCAGATCTCAATGCTAGGAAAGAACTTTCTACCAATGATTATTGTGTTTTCTTCTGTGAAAACACTCTAAAGTCAAAGCAGAAGGAATAGATTTTTATTTTTTTCCCCCTATCTGAAGATTTATAGTTTCAGACCAAAGCCAGTCAGATGGCTGAAGTTTAGTAAGCATGGTCAAGGGTCAAGGACAGAGTTTTCTTTGACTAAATGGATTTTGAGTTTCCAGCCCAGCCACAGGCTATGTTAACCATGATCTGGTGGGGTTTTCAAGCGGGATCAGTGGGTATGGGCACAAATTATTTCTGACAAAGAAAACCCATTGATGCATTCATTTTAAATTTTTTCAACCAGCATTGAAATAAGCTTAGCTTTTCCAAAGAGTACTTGTCAAAACAGATCTAAAGGATTATGGAAGCTTGAAGCTTTTAGAGGAATTGGGACAGCACAGAAATCTCTAATTTACTATAAATTGGTGGCCACAACCACTGAAGGAAAACACACTTGTTAAAGAACTCTGGCCTGTGTTTGACCATCCCCTCAAATGCCATCTGTGACACATCACTAGACAGATAAATGAGTAGTAGCATCAGCTTAGTAAGAATTCTGAGGCTTTTCGAACTCACAAGAATATGGATTTGTGGATAGAATCAGGGATTCTTCTAGTTTAAATTGACAGTTTCTACATCTTCATCTTTCAACCCAATGGCATCCTTGGCCCAAGGATAAAAAAACACATGTCCAAAAAGTGTAGTGGGTGTCCCCTCAAGTTCATTCAAATACAGGGACTTTTGTGGGCATATTAAACCTTTGTTTCCTCCAAAATGGCCAGATTTAAATAAGGAAGATGTTGCTGATGAAAAACTGCACATTCCAAACAGAAAAATACCTCGTGTCGCATTTTCTCTGCCCAAGAGGGATCTTTTAAATACATAGTAATGAAGTTCATTTGGCTGCCTCTACTGGATTCCAGATCTCTCTTCCTTTTACACAAAGTGCATCCACTGGCAAAAAAAAAGAAGTCAGGAATGAATGCTTGTACCTTGGACAGGAGTCATAGCTATTTCTCAATTCAATGCCCTAAAGGGCAGATCCCCAAGTGGTTGAGTCTTGTCATGTCAAGAAAGTGTATAAAACCTGCTTGACCATTGCCTCATTCCTATGCCTTCACCTGAAATACCCTTGCCCATCCGCCCCTCCCACTATCCCTCTACCGTCCTTCAAGGCAATGTAAATTCCTGGCACTTATTAGATGCTCAATAAATGATTGGCTGGGTGAGTAGATGGAAGAAGGGAGGAAGGAAGCAGGGGGAGAGGTACCTAGCACTTGTTTAGGATGGCTGAATGCATAGATAGGTAGATAAAGCCTTCCATAAATACCCCAGTTGATAGACTCTTGCCTTCTTCTTGAATATCTCTTGCTTGTTTTTTTGTTTACCTCTCATGCAGTTCTTCTCCACTTCCTTGCATTAGAGTGACTGGCCATATCTCCCCCTAGAAGAAGATCATACTCCCTCAGGCTCCCACTGCTCTCTAATGAGGCAGAGCTGGTGCTCAGCAGATAACAGATTCTGATTGGCCAACTTGGGGACACAGGAGTAACAGCCATCGGGACTAACCGTTTTGGGCCAGGGGCCTTGAAGAGAGAAATGGATGTCTAACTCCTTTCGTGCTGGTGTGTTTTGGCTACAGTATCATGGCCACAGCCGCCAGCATTGGAGCTGCTGGTGTGCCCCAGGCCGGCCTGGTGACCATGGTGATGGTGCTGAGTGCCGTGGGCCTGCCCGCTGAGGATGTCACCCTGGTCATCGCCGTCGACTGGTTCCTGTGAGTTGGAATAAATGCGCGTCCACGGCCGGATGGGAGGGCGGGCTTCCCAGCCAGGCAGAATCTGCTGTCTGTCATCATTCTCTCCTCGGATTGCCTAACGAGCCATCTGTTGCTGCTTTAATTTCCCTCTGACCAGGCCATCTGATAACGTGCTTAAAAATTAACTCCTCATAACTTTGAGCAGTGATTTTTAAAAGCCAGTTATCTCAATTAGCTCATTATACCTGGTAATGCTCAAGGTTAGGAGCTGGGTGTGGGACAAGATAAACATAAAATAATAAGGTGAAGAAGCTAGGCAAGGTCCCAGACATTCCAAACCCCAGAGGCCACCCTAGCCTGTCCCAGCCCTGGGTCACCATCATAGGTTCAGAACCACCTGGTTCAAAATCAGCCCATCTTCCCAAGATCTTCATTACCATGAGGGGTAGTGGCACAAGCAAAGGCCTTGGGGTAAGACTAACTTGGGTTTGAATCCCCATTCAGTGTCTTACTGGCTGCTTGACCTTCAGCAAATTCCTTAACCTCTCTGAGGCCCAGTTGCATTATCTGTGAGATGAGAAAGATTCTGTCTACTTCATTGGGTTGGTGTAAGGACTGAGTGAGCTCATGTGAGAGGAGTATCTAGAACAGTGTCTGGCAGGCAGTATGTGCTCAATAGATGACAAGTTTTATTGTTATGATTAGAATGAGTTGGACCATTTAGGCCTCGACCAACAACTCTCTCTTTCTCTCTCTCTCCCTCACTCTCTCTCTCACACACACACACACACACAAGTACGCACAGCTAAAGAACACACGTGACATCTAGGTAAGAACATGCCTTTTGTGACCCTCAAGGTTAAAGTTAGAATAAGCCTGGTTCCCAGCTTTATCCTTGATGTCCATTTTGTGTGTTGGTCTTCCTGCATCTAGGTCTGGCTCTGTCCTCTGTCCGTCAGGGGTAAGTGTAACTCCATATTTAGGCTTCACTCAGAACCTGCCGGGCTTACTGGGGAGTACAGTGCTGTGTAGTTTGCAAGCAGCAGCTGAGATGGTAGAAAGGGTAGCAGAAACACTCCATGTGGGTTTGAAGATACAGTCACATCCCACAAGACAAAAGCTCCTGCACCTGGGAAGCTGTGCCATGTGAGACCTCCTCAGTAGGTGGCTGGTCCTACAAGGCCCAGCTGAGGTGGCACCTTTCTTGTCAAGGTACCCCACCATGGAGGCAAGAGTTTTGACTTTTCTTTCTAGTGGAGATGGTGGGTTTGCACTTCTCTCCGTTCCCTGGTTCTTCCTGGAACCAATAACCTTCACTTCCAAGGTACCAGAGAAGTCAAAGGTCCATTCTGATCCATGGGAAAGAAAGACACTAGCTGGTCCATACCAGGGTCTAGTTCAGTCCTTAGCCTTGTCCTAAATAACAGAAGGGCATCCAGGATGGACATGTATAAGCACTATAGGCCTTTTCTGCCCTGTAGGTGTGTGTTTCACAAGAATATTCATAGACACAGTTCCTACCAATAATGCTCCAGTATCAAAAAGGATACTCTCCTCCCCAGTATGCCTTCTCTACACATCTTCCTGCTGCCAGCCTCTTCTCCAGGCTGTCTGGGAGTTAAGACTGGCTGAGGGTGCCTCAAGGAGAATGCCACGCCCAGGCTAACTTGTGTTTTCTGACCCCCTGCTCTGTGGTGTCCCTGCTAGCTTATTCATTGAGTGGCCAGGTGTGGTAAAGAAACAAGGACACCAGGGACACACACATGCAACACTTGGGCATGCATGCACACGCCTACACACACACTCTTTCTCTCTCCCTCCCTCTCTCTCTCTTCCCCCGCCAACTGGCACATGCTCTACCCACAAAACATCCAAGTTCTCTTACCTTAGCCAAAAGAGAGCCCAGAGATGCCCACAAGACAGGTTGTGGGTGAAAGACTTACTGAATTCTGACCCGCCCTTAGCTCCTCAAAATATCTGTGAAGACTCTACTCACATTTCTTTGGGAGGAGAGGAAAGGATTTAGAGAGATTGGTGCTGGCTTTAGGGAAGTCATTGTGACTTATTAGCAGCATAGACCCAGAGGAGCCTGCTTGCTCATTCTGTACCTTTATAAACAACCTTCTGCCTCAGGCCTATGAGGAGAGGAGCCTCTGGTCAGCTGGCCATGAGGAGAGCACTTTCTGCCTTTGCTTAATTTGTAACTGAATGCTTCGGGTCCTTTGCTCTCTCCAGTGATGAAGAAGAATGAAATCTAGGCCTCCTGTCTGGCTTACCCTTTCTCTTCCCCAGGGACCGGTTCAGGACGGTGGTAAATGTCCTCGGTGATGCATTCGGGACAGGCATCGTGGAGAAGCTCTCTAAGAAGGAGCTGGAGCAGATGGATGTTTCATCTGAAGTCAACATCATGAACCCCTTTGCCTTGGAATCTACAATACTTGACAATGAAGACTTAGACACCAAAAAGTCCTATGTCAATGGAGGCTTTGCCGTGGACAAGTCTGACACCATCTCGTTCACCCAGACCTCACAGTTCTAGAGCCCCTGGCTTCAGATGTCTGGGAGTGAGGAAGGACATCTCCATGAGAGTCATCTCTTAGCAAATTCAAACATTAAATAAGGAAAAGAAAAACACTAATGGCCACTGATTTGATATACAGACCTCCAGATTATTTCTATATTTGGATTCACAGCTTTTGCTCTCCAGGTTCTGGTATTTGGGGATTGGATAAAATGAAAAAATTGATTCAAAGGAAAGCTGTTTTATCTGGAATTTTTAAATTCTATGAGAGACAAAGTTTGGAAGTATATAAAGTAGTAACTCTTGGAATTAGGTAATGGATGTGGAAGAGAATTATTGCTTTCTCATGCACAGACCAGTGTTTTGGGTTTTTAAAAAAATATTCTATCAGTCATTACAAATTTTTACTCAGGCTTTCTATTGGCATGGATTTCCGTTGAGCTCTCACATTTTTAGAGATTATAATGCATCTAAACAACCGCCCCCCCACCAGTTAATGTGCCAAATTGTCCAGTTTGAACTCATCTCCATCCAATTTCAAAGAAACTGCTTTGAAAGAAAACAGACCAGCACAGTTCTGCAATAACAGTTTTAAGATGAGTGTGAGGTTCTGGAGGAAGGGAGAAGGGTTCTTTTTTCAATGTACTGTATAGGGACACTGGCAACTATTAACCCAGTGTTCAGTATAGAGCTAGATATAGATATATATGTATATATTTATTATTTTCATATAATTGTCCAGACAGATCAGAATTGAACTGTCGGTGTGAAATAAAGTACTCTCCTCATACTTGAATAATAACTGATTTTGATCCAGATCTACTTTGGGGCTTATCAGAACTCCTCTCTTAGGAGCACTCGAATGAGAAATCATGTTGTTCAATCTTTTCACATCTATGTATCAACCCCAAAGCAGAGACAGATTTTGGTGATACTCCGAGGTGGCATAGCCATTCATTTGCAACTTCCAGATTCTACTGCTGGGAAGGAATACGTATCAGCTCTATATAAGATTATGTACAAAGGTGTCACTCACATAAGGCTGGATGTGTTTTTATCCAACTGGAAGGGTTCATTCTTCCAAGCTTATTTATACTCACTTAAAAATGACAGTACTTTGCCCTTTTGTACCCATCAGGGCCCAAACAACAGTGGCAAGCTACTAGCTAAGTTGTATTTTAATATGGGTTTGATGGGTTGAACAAGCCACATTGGCCAGAAAAGCACTGTCCCTACCCTGGACTCTAGCAGAGTAAATCTCACGACACGAGACATTGGTATCAGTGCTCCAGGGAAATTCTTCCATTGTATGAAACTTGTCTCCTCCTCTAGGAGGATTGTTCTAACTAACTAGTAGTCTAGTAATCTTGGCCCTACTCATTAAAATCCATTGCCTGTCATTCTGCTAATTTATGAAAAGAGCTTATTAAAGTCTATGCTTTCGCTCTCATCTTGTAAATAATGCTTGACATAAACTTGTATTTACACTGAGATCCAAAATAGTTGTGTTTCTGCAGTATTGAGTAGCCCATTTAAGCCTGTGCTTTTATATTTAAGAACCCAGAAATGTACCAAAGATCATGGAAAGGTAAATAAATGCTCAGTATTGACCACCTGCACCTGAAATCTACAAGAGAATCATACTGAATTGTCATGTAAACATCATAAATATGGACCAGTGATTCAGTGTGAGTTTTAAAATGCAAATATTGGTGGTGTTTATAGGAAGTAAATCTAAATATAAATGCAATTGATCAGTAATTTATCTTGGGCTGAATGGTTCTACCCCCTCAGCAGGTTGCTCTGATTTGAGGCACTAGAGCTGGCAGAGCTCTTTAGGAACTGCAGGTCACCCTTACTTTGGAGTGAGTTTGTAACCACCTGTTAACACACTGTGCTGTTAACTCATAAAAGAGAACAATGTTCCATTTCAGTCTCAATAAACATCTCCATCATTCTTTCTTCCCCGCCTTCTCCTTTATCTGTTCTTTTATCTCACTCAGATGGGTGTGGGAAGGTGGAAACGTGGTTAGTTGACTCAGATTGTACACAGATTATCATTTTCAAAACTGTGTTTATATGCAAGAATGAAAAAGCAGAGCTTGAGGAAAACTAATCTGATTCTTCATGTTAATCAGTGGGGATTATAAGGCTGAAATACAGTACCATTATGAACAGTTTGCCCATATTTTATGACTGAGATGAAAGAGAAGGTAGAATTTGGCTAGACGTTACTATAATGGGAGATAGTCTTATCTCAATATGATGGTGACTTGGTTTCACTGAAGGACCAGTCCTGCCCTCTGAAATGTGACTACAAACTTGAATGGCTCTATTCAGAAAGCTCTTTAAAGGGATGGCGCAGTCCTGCCTGGAACCAGAGTCATGGCAGGGTTCTGCTGGTGAACTCAAAGTCTGTGATAGACCACAAAGGAATGGACAGCTCCCCACTGAGAGGACAGTAGCTCATAAAAATGCTTATCACTACCTGCCCAAACCAGTTCAGGCTAGTTTCCTCTTTTGGCAACATGATAGAATACCCCACCTCACACCTCCTTAGAAAGAGATTTTTGGGGGCCAGCTCCATGGCTGAGTGGTTAGAGTTCCGCACACTCTGCTTTAGGAGCCTGGGGTTCACAGGTTTGGATCCTGGGTGCAGACCTACTCTATTTGTCAGCCATGCTGTGGAGGCATCCCACATATAAAGTAAAGGAAGACGGGCATGATGTTAGCTCAGGGCTAATCTTCCTCAAGCAAAAAAAGAGGAGGATTGGCTCAGGGCGAATCTTTCTCACAAATAAATAAAAAGAGAGAAAGATTTGTTTGGAAGAGTTAGTACACCTGAGTAGGGCCTCCGTACAATTTTGATCTTGCCCAAAGTATACTCATGCTCAGAGGAATCGTGTTTTCAGCTCTAGTGAATAACTTCGTTTTTCAACAAATCTTTGTGAGCCGACTGGGTACAAGGCCATTTATTAAAAACACATCCCATTCTTAGCCTGAGAAGACTGTGTTTGGCTTATAATCAGGCAGTGGGCCAGCAACAGTGTTGGCTTTGCAGGTGTTTAAGAATCTTCCTTCCTGGAACAGAAAGAAGAAATGGTCATGCAGAGCCTTGGCAGAATGCTAGAAAGTTCTATGTGACAGGATTGATAGTCTGTATTCTCTAATTCCCAGCGAGGGACCACAGAGCCTAGTGAGTGGGCACACATCTCTGATCTTTATCAGCTTTGTGACTCTTGCCAATAATCTAAGCCTTGGTTTTCTCTTCCATGAAATGGGGATAACAAATCTTGCCTCATGAAGCTGCCTTAAGTTTTAAGTGAGAAAATATATGTGATGCATTTAGCAGAGACCCTGCCACATAATATGTTTAGTAAATGCTAATGCATAATGAAAAAACTGGTCATGAAAACCGTACGAATAGCAGAGGAGCTTTGTCTGATACAGTGCCAGAAGGTGAGAGGATGGTGCAAAAAGACCAGGCAGGGTGTCGCTCTGCAGTACATACAGTCGCTGGGAGTTGGAATCCACTTGTTGGCACTGACAACAACAAAAAAATCTAAGTGTGTGAAATTAGTGACCGTGGTTGGAGATGACTGGGCACATTTCTCAATGGCCCAGGCTAAATAATGCCACAAAACCCCTAAGCAAGCAATAACATCTAACCACACAATTGATGTCCCATTTCTTCTCTCACTAGGGAAAACCAGTGCCATGTGTGATTTGGAAGATCAGTGTGATTTGGAAGATGTCTCTCTGGGATTACAGAGACACTTGAGGTGTCATCTACAAATCTCACCTCATCTGCCAATTTTAAGACATCACAAAGTTCAGAACAGTTATTAGTAAACCCTCAAAGCCAAGATAAAATCAATATCCTTGTTATTCTGGTTGGAGGAAAGGAGAAAGGAAAGCAGTGGCCTTGTCAAGGTAAGTTCTACTGATTTCTATGAGGCCTCGCCAGCTTGGAGCTGGGAAGCTCTGGCTTCATGAAAGCATATTATCTAGAGAGAAGGTTGCCCCACAGAAGTACCATTTATCAAAAGATGGAGGCAAAGAAAACCTGAAACTAAATGCAGAATCAACCAAACTCCTGAGCAGCAGTGTTTCGATCCCAACCCCACTCCCACTCCCACCCACCCAACCCCATTTTCCCTCCGAGAAAATGCCATTTCCTGACAGACTAGAGGCTCTGGTAGCTGTGGTTCCTCTATGACTCAGGAAAGCTTTCAGCAAGGTTATGATGATGTCACATTCTCTTTCCTCACTTCAGGGCATTTGAGGGAATGCAAAGCAGGGTTGCATCATCTGGGTATTTCAGAGTCAAAGGACGGGCTGCCACAGGAAGAAATGAGGAGTTTGGAGATCTGGCACTAGCCAGGGTCTGCTTTATCTTGTCCAGGCCCTGTAGAAAGGCCTGTTTCCCAGGGCGAAGATAAGACTGAAACGAATGGACTGGTCCCAGGAGGGTAGTCGCAGGAGAAAAGGCACCACCCCATCAGTGCACAGGTGCTTTCTTTTATGGACACACCTCCACAAAGTGGTGAAGGCATGCACATTTTAAAGATGACTTTGATCTTCTTCCAAGCACTCAAATGTAACTTTCATTTAAGGAGTCCCCATGTTGTGTTTCCAAGGTCATCATTTTAGTTTGGCAAGAATAATAAGAGGCCAACAGAAAGGTCTGTCTGAGCTGAGGACTTTGGAAAGAAAAAAAAGTTCTCCAAAATGAATCCGAGGATAATGAAATGTCCAGGTCTTTAGGAAAGTGGGTAGGTCTGACAAGTGTCAAAGAAGTGCTACTGTATAACTCATGTTATGAATAAAAGCAATACGGGTTAGCAACAGCAGGACCCTGGCTGATCCTTCCCCAGCAATTGCTCTCGTCTTCCCAGCATGCCAAACCGGCTTTAATTCCCAGGGCTTACAAACGAATCCTCCATTTCCTAATTTAGCAAGAAAGGTTAAGACAGACAAGAATGTGTTAACTTCACATTAAGCACAAACAAACTCAAGGCTCTTTGCTCAGGAGGGGCCAGTTAAGTTAGAAAAACATGCCACCTGCAGTTGATGAGAAAATTAAAAGTACAAACAATAAGGCAGACTTGGGCTGCAAGCACATTGAGTCTGCTTTTCTAGGACCAAGGAAAAGTTTGCTCCTATATCATTCCAGGCAGGCAGCCACCTACCCTAATCTTGGGCATCATCACCTTTAGTAGAGATGATGCTTTGAGTCAAATAAGGGTTCAGATTAGTTTAAGATGTTGACCTAACATCTAACTGCTGCAGGCACTGAGGAGTTTCCTCCCTGCCAGGATGAGTGCAGGAGAGGATGGGATGTCATGACTCCAGAAGAAAAACAACAACGACAGAGAGGAAACTCATTTTTATTTACTTGACAGATGTTTGCATATCAGATACTATGTGGCAAGCATCGCTCTTAGCACTTAACAAATATTATTAATCTCAACAACATCATGAAGTAGGTGCTATTATTATCCCTTTTCTACAGATGAGGAAACTGGTACAAAAGGTTAAGCCACTTGCCCAAGATCACACAACAGATAGGTGGCACAGCAATTTGGCTCCAGTGTCAACATTCTTTACCAGGTGTTGAAAGCCAGAGAAGGCCAGGAGTGCTAGAATATTCATTCTAACTCAAGTCTAGAGTGACCTCACATTTTCAAGACAAATAACAATCATTGTTAACACTTACCAAGTGTTAACTACATGCCTGGCACTGTACTAAATACATACTTAATCTCGTTTATTCTTCTCAACACTCCTATCAAGCAGATATTATTACCCTCCATTTCCAAGATGAGGAAACTGTGACTTAGAGAGGTTAAGTAACTTGTCCAAGTTCACAGAGTTGGGTCTCAAACCTGATTCCAAAGTCTGCGATCCTAACCATTCAGGTATGTGTTCAAAATGCCTAAAAATTCCACGTAAATGGGAACCAAAAGAAAGCAGGAGTAGGGGCCAGCCCCGTGGCCGAGTGGTTGGGCTCGCACCCTCCGCTTCTGGGGCCCAGGGTTTCACCGGTTTGGGTCCTGGGTGCGGACATGGCACCGTTCATCGGGCCATGCTGAGGCAGCATCCCGCATGCCACAGCTGGAAGGACCCACACCTAAAAATACACAATTATGTACTGGGGGGCTTTGGGGAGAAAAAGGAAGAATAAAATCTTTAAAAAAGAAGAAAAGAAGAAAGCAGGAGTAGTCAGAAATCTCCCAACAAAGAAAAGTCCAGGTCCAGATGGCTTTACTGGTGATTATACCAAACATTTAAAGAAGAATTAATACCAATCCTTCTCAAACTCTTCCAAAAAGTAGAAGAGGAGGAAACACTGTCAAAATCATTTTACAAGGCCAGCATTACCCTGAAATCAAAGCCAGATGAAGACATTATGAGAAAAGAAAATTACAAGCCAATATCCCTCATGAACATAGATGCAAAAATCCTCAACAGAATATTAGCAAACTGAATTCAACAGCACGTTAAAAGAATCATACCCTGTGATCAAGTGGGATTTACTTCTGGGATACAAGGATGGTTCAACATAGACAAATCAATAAATGTAATAGACCTTATTAACAAAATGAAGAGAAATATCATATGATCATTTCAAGAGAGGCAGAAAAAGCATTTGACAAAATTCAACATCCTTTCATGATTAAAAACTCCTAACAAATTGCATATAGAAGGAACATACCTCAACATAATAAAGATTATATATGATAAGCCCACAGCTAATATCATACTCAATGGTGAAAAGCTGAAGGCTTTTCCTCTAAGATTAGGAACAACAAAAGGATGCTCACTCTCACCGCTTTTATTCAATGTAGTACATAAGAAGTCCTAGTCAGAGCAATTAGGCAAGAAAAAGAAATAAAAAGCATTCAAATCAGAAAAGAAGTAAAATTGTCTTTGTTTGCAGAAGACAGGATATTGTCTATAGAAAACCCTAACAACTCCACCAAAAAACTGTTAGAACTAATAAACGAATTCAACAAAGTTGCAGGATACAAAATCAACATACAAAAATCAGTTGTGTTTCTATACACTAACAACAAATTATTGAAAAAAGAAATTAAGAAAACCAGCCCATTTACAATAGCATCAAAAAGAATAAAATACTTAGGAATAAGTTTAACCAAGCAGCTGAAAGATCTGTATACTGAAAATTATAAAACATTGATGAAAGAAAGTGAAGAAGACACAAATAAATGGAAAGATATCCCAAGTTCATGGATTGGAAGAATTAATATTGTTAAAATGTCCATACAACTGAAAACTATCTACATATTCAAAGCAATCCCTATCAAATTCCAATGGCATTTAAAAAATAGAAATAGAAATAACAATCCTAAAATTTGTATGAAAACACAAAAGACCCCACATAGTCAAAGCAATCTTGAAAAAGAAGCACAAAGCTAGAGGCATCACACTTTCTGATTTCAAACTGTATTACAAAACCATAGTAATCAAAACAGTATGGTTTTGGCATAAAAACAGACACATAAATCAATAGAACAGAATAAGGAGCCCAAAAATACATCCATGCATATTATGATCAATTAATTTTCAAGAAAGGAGCCTAGAAGATACAATGAGAAAAAGATAGTCTCTTCAATAAATGGTGTTGGTAAAACTAGACATCCACATGCAAAAGAATGAAAATGGATCCCTATCTTACACTATACACAAAAATCAACTCAAAATGGATTAGAGTCTTGAATATAGGACTTCAAACCATAAAACTCCTAGAAGAAAACAAAGGAAAAAAGCTCCTTGACATAGGTCTTGGCAATGATTTTCTTTGGATTTGACATCAAAAGCAAAGGCAAGAAAACCAAAAATAAACAAGTGGGACTACATCAAACTAAAAAGCTTCTGCTCAGCAAAGGAAACCATCAACAAAATGAAAAGGTAACCTATGGAATAGAGAAAATATTCACAAACCATCTATCTGTAAGGGGTTAATAAACAAAATATACGAGTAACTATATAACTCAATAGCAAAAAAACAAATAACCCAATTTAAAAATGGCCAAAGGACCTGAATAGACATTTTTTCCAAGAAGATATTCAAATGACCAACAGGCAGACGAAAAGATGCTCAGCATCACTAATCATCTGAGAAATTCAAATCAAAACCACAATGAGATATCACCTCACATCTGTTAGTATGTCTATTATCAAACAAACAAGAGATAAGAAATGCTGGTGAGGATGTGGAGAAAAGGGAACCCTTGTACACTGTTGGTAGGAACGTAAACTGGTAAACAACTATGGAAAACAGTATGGAGTTTCCTCAAGAAATTAAAAATAGAACTACCATATGATCTAGCAATCCCTCTTCTGGAAATATATCCAAAGGAAACAAAATCACTATCTTGAATAGATATCTGTACCCCTATGTTCATTGCAGCATTATTCACAATAGCCAAGATGTGGAAACAGCCTAAATGTCCATCAGTGGATGAATGGATGAAACAAATATGGTGTATACATACAATGGAATATGATTCAGTCTTAAAAAAAGGGAAAGAAATCCTGCCACTTGCAACAACATGGATGAACCTGGAGGACATTATGCTAACTGGAATAAGCCAGACAGAGAAAGACGACTACGGCATGGTATCACTTATATGTGGAATCTAAAAAAATGTCTAACTCATAGAAACAGAGAGGAGAATAGTGGTTGCCAGGGACTGAGGGGCAGGGGAAATAGGAAAAGGCTGGTAAAAGGGTAAAACTTCCATCTGTAAGATGAGTAAGTTCTGAGGATTTAATGTGAAACATGGTGACTATAGTTGATAACACTGTATTGTATAATTGAAAGTTGTTAAGAGAGTAGAATTTGAGTTCTTACGACACACACACAAAAAAGTGAATATGTGAGGTGGTGGATGTGTTAACTCAGTCAACAGTGGGAATCACTTCACAATGTATACATACACCAAATCATCATGTTGTACACTTTAAATATATCACTACTTTGTCAATTATACCTCAATAAAGCTGAAAAAAATGCCTAAAACATAAAAGCAATGCAAGATAGTATCCAGTCCACTCACACATCTAGTTGCCCAACCTCACCTCCTTTATAGTTGATAGAATATCATTGTATCCTTCCCTCATATCACTTTTGAATCTTTAATTCAAAACTTAATTCTTTCAAGAGGCTTTCTATTCCAAAACCAGGGATGGGAAGGTGTCAGAATAAAAATTGGAACCCTATTTCTCTTTTCCTTTCTTGCTAAATTTGGGGGGCTGATTATTGGTCTTCATGCTCTTCCTCCCTTTCCTCCCCATTCACTAACACCTTAATCCCCTGCATTCTGGCTTTTACCCCTCACAGCTCCCTGAGACACCAACATAAACCAATACCCTGCTTATAAAATCCAACAGGCATTTTCTCAGTTGTCAACTTTTACTCTTTCACAATATTTGTCACTGTTAGCTTGTTTCCACTAAGTTCTCTTTCCTTGGCTTCTAAGACATTGAGGGGTTCTGGCCCCATCCTCTTCCACCATTCTTCAGTGACCTTTGTAACTTGTTCCTCTTACTACTCCCTTCCTGTGGGCCTCATCTCTGCCCAATACTTAGCCTGTGCCAAATACACAGGGGCCCCTCAAATATTTGTGGAATGAGTGAACAAACTCCATTTCCTTCTTCTCCCTCTCTCTACACTCTCTCCACCAGAAATTCATCCATTATGATGGCTTCAAGTTCCACAACTATGCAGATGATTACCAAAAATATGTATCCACAAAATCTATAGTTGCTCTTGATTTTTCCTGCCCTGACTTCCCAACCAAACTTCACATACACGTTTCCAACTTCTATTAGACACTTCCCTTTGGCCTGTCCAGTATCTTTCTAAACTGAACTTATCCAAAATCCACCATGTAAATTTCTTCTGTATCCTCTCTTTCCTAAGTTGGGTATTGTGTTTTCAAAACCATTATTCCTACTGCAACCTAGGATCGTAACAATTTCTTCCCTCTTTGGCCCCAAAAGGTCTGAAGTTACAAGGCAGGTCTACAGAGGTTCATTCATTTATTCGAACCCCTCCACCTTGGTGGGAGTTTCAGGTGGGAGCCACTGAGTGACAGTGCTGCCTTTCTGTGAGTGGTGGCTCAAGACTTAGCCTCTGTTCAGACATGAATAACTGAACATGGTGCATCCCTGCATTTTCTCTTCCCATGTAATTCTTGAATAAACAACATGTATTTTGATAATTCTCTAAATTCTATTTACAAAAATGAGACCTTCACAATAGGAATAAGATTTAGAGGGAATGACCAGAAAAAAAAACCAACTAAATCCAAGCAAAGGCTCCCATTTCCTCTGAGCACCCACCCAATCTCACAGCACCCCACCCCCAGTAATTCTGAGTGTTCCCTACTCTGGCCCTACTGCCAAAAGAACACTATGAAAAAAAAAATCCTTCCCTACGAGCTGGAAATACAAGTGAAAGAAACCAACAGATCTCCTAACTATATCGATGTGAAAAGATCTTCTCCAAGGCATATGGTAGCAAAGCTGGAAAAAGTCAATGACAAGGCAGCAACGCAGAAGAAAATAACATACAAAGGAACCCCTATCAGGCTTTCAGTGGATTTCCCCACAGAAACCTTACAGGCTAGAAGAGAACAGAATGATATATTCAAAATTTGGAAAGACAAAAACATTCAGCCAAGAATACTCTATCCAAAGAAAATGTCCTTCAGATATGATGGAGAAACAAAAACTTTCCCAGATAAACAAAAGCTAAGGGAGTTCATCGCCACAAGACAGCCCCCACCCCAAAATAAATGCTCAAGAAAAAGGTCTTCCTACCTGAAAAAAAAAAAAAAAAGAAAAAAAGAAAGGGGTTACAAAGCCTTGAGCAAGGAAATAAATAAGTAGATAAAATCAGAAAATTGCAGCTCTCTATCAGAACAGGTTAGCAAACAATTATAACATTAAAGATAAAGGGAAGCAAAACACCAAAAATAAATATAATCTTGTCATTTTATCTACAAACTCACAAACAAGATGGAATAAGATGCGAAAATAACAAACTTAGAAGGGGAAGAGGAAAGGGATGGAATTGGTTTACTCTAAGGAAATAAGAGGCTATCAGAAAATGGACTATCTTATCTATGAGAATTTTTATACAAACCTCATGGTAACCACCAAACAAATAATTAGAACAGAGACACAAATGACAAATGAAGAGAAAACTGAGAAAATCATCATAGAAAACTACCTAACTGAATTGGTAGTTTGAAATACATGGGACAAGAAACAAAGGAAATGCAGAAGAACTGGAAAACAAGCAATAAAATAGCAGCATTAAGCCTTCATATATCAATAATCACTCTAAATATAAATGGATTGAATTCTCCAATTAAAAGACACAGAGTGGCAGGATGGATTAAAAAACAAGACCCAACAATATGCTGCCTCCAGGAAACATATCTCAGCTCCAATGACAAACACAGGCACAGAGTGAAGGAAGGGAAGACGATACTCCAAGCTAATGGCAAACAAAAGAAAGCAGGTGTTGCCATACTTATATCAGACAAAGTAGACTTCAAGATAAAACAGGTTATGAGAGACAAAGAGTGGCGGTATATAATGATAAAAGGGACACTCCACCAAGAAGACATAACACTTATAAATATATATGCACTCAACACAAGAGCACCAAAGTACATACAGAAACTATAAACAAACCTAAAAGGAGATATTAACAACAACACAATGATAGCAAAGGACCTCAACACTCCACTTTCATCAATGGAAATATCATCCAGACAGAAAGTCAACAAGGAAATAGTGAATTTAAATGAAAAACTAGACCACGTGGCCTGTATGGTTACATATAGAACACTCCATCCAAAAACAGCAGAAAACACATTCTTCTTCTCAAGTGCACATGGGACATTCTGAAGGATAAACCATATGTTAGGAAACAAGGCAAGCCTCAATAAATTTAAGAAGACTGAAATCCTATTAAGCATCTTTTCCGACCATAATGCTATGAAACTAGAAATCAACTACAAGAAAAAAGCTGGGAAAGGGACAAAGATGTTAAGACTAAACAACATGCTACTGAACAACCAATGGATCATTGAAGACATTAAGGGAGAAATCAAAAAAATATCTGGAGACAAATGAAAATGAAAAGACACCATACCAACTCATACTGGATGCAGCAAAAGCGGTCCTAAGAGGGAAATTCATAGCAATAAAGGCCCACCTCAATAAACAAGAAAAGTCTCAAATAAGCAATCTTAAACTACACCTAACAGAATTAGAAAAAGAAGAACAAACAAAGCCTAAAGTCAGCAGAAGAAGGGAAATAATAAAAATTAGAGCAGAAAAAATTGAAATTGAAACAAAAGAGACAGTAGAAAGAATCAATGAAACCAAGAGCTCGTTCTTTGAGAAGATAAACAAAATTGACAAACCCTTAGCCAGACTCACTAAGAAAAAGAGAGAAGCTTCAAATAAATAAAATTAGAAATGAAAGAGGAGAAATTACAATGGCTATGACAGAAATGCAAAGGATTATAAGAGAATACTATGAAAAACTATATGCCAACAAATTGGACAATCTAGAAGAAATGGATAAATTCTTAGACTCAAACAACTTCCCAAAACTGAATCAAGAAGAAATAGAGAATCTGAATAGACCAATCACAAGTAAAGAGATTGAAACAGTAATCAAAAGCACCCCAAAAAGTAAAAGTCCAGGACCAAATGGCTTCTCTGGAGAATTCTACCAAACGTTCAAAGATTTAATATCTATCTTTCTCAAACTATTCCAGAAAACTGAGGAAGATGGAACACTTCCTAACACTTTCTACAAGGCCAACATCACCCTGATACCAAAGCCAGACAAGGACAACACAAAGAAGGAAAATTACAGGCCAATATTGCTGGTGAACGTAGATGCAAAAATCCTCAACAAAACATTGGCAAACCGAATACAGCAATACATTGAAAAGATCGTACATCATCATCAAGTGGGATTTATAACAGGGACACAGGGATTGGTCAACATCCGCAAATCAATTGATGCGATACACCACATTAACAAGTGAGGAATAAAAACCACATGATCATCTCAATAGATGCAAAGAATGTATTTGACAAGATCCAACATCCATTTATGATAAAAACTTTCAATAAAATGGGTATAGAAGGAAATTACCTCAACATAATAAGGGCCATATATGACAAATCCACAGCCAACATCATACTCAATGAGGAAAAACTGAAAGCCGTCCTTCTGAGAACAGGAACAAGATAAGGGTGTCTACTCTTACCACTCTTATTCAACAGAGTACTGGTGGTTTTGGCCAAAGCAATTAGGCAAGAAAAAGAAATAAAAGGAATCCAAATAGGCAATGAAGAAGTGAAACTCTCACTGTTTGCAGATGACATGATTTTATATATAGAAAACCCTAAAGAATCCAACAGAAAACTATTAGAAGTATCAATAACTACAGCAAAGTTGCAGGGTACAAAATCAACTTACAAAAATCAGTTGCATTTCTATACTCTAAAAACAGAAGGAGAACTCAAGAATACAATCCCATTTACAACCACAATAAAAAGGATAAGATATCTAGGAATAAATTCAACCAAGGAGGTAAAAGACCTGTACACTGAAAACTATAAGACATTATTGAAAGAAATCGATGATGACATAAAGAAACGGAAATATTCCATGCACATTGATTGGAAGAATAAACATAGTTAAAATGTCCATACTACCTAAAGCAGTCTACAGATTCAATGCAATCTCAATCAGAATCCCAATGACATTCTTCACAGAAATAGAACAAAGAATCCTAAAATTTATATGGGGCAACAAAAGACCCCAAATCGCTAATGCAATCCTGAGAAAAAAGAACAAAGCTGGAGGCATCACGATCCCTGACTTCAGAATACACTGCAAAACTATAGTAATTAAAACAGTATAGTACTGGTACAAAAACAGGCACACAGATCAATGGAACAGAAGTGAAAGCCCAGAAATAAAACCACATGTCTACAGACAGCTAATCTTTGACAAAGAAGCTAAGAACATACAATGGAGAAAGGAAAGTCTCTTCAATAAATACTGTTGGGAAAACTGGACAGACACATGCAAAAGAATGAAAGTAGACCATTATCTTACACCATACACAAAATTTAACTCCAAATGGATCAAAGACTTGAAGGTAAGACCTGAAACCATCAAACTTCTGGAAGAAAATATAGGTAGTATACTCTTTGACATCAGCCTTAGAAGGATCTTTTTGAATACCATGTCTACTTAGACAAGGGAAACAAAAGAAAAAATAAACAAGTGGGACTTCATCAGACTAAAGAACTTTTGCAAGGCAAAGGAAACCAGGGACAAAACGAAAAGACAGCCCACCAACTGGGAGAAAATATTTGCAAGTCACATATCTGACAAGGGGTTAATCTCCATATCATATAAAGAACTCACACGACTGAACAACAGAAAAACCAAACAACCCACTCAAAACATGGGCAAAGGATACGAACAGACATTTTTCCAAAAAAGATATACAGATGGCCAATAGGCACATGAAAAGATGTTTAACATCACTGATCATCAGGGAAATGCAAATCAAAACTACACTAAGATATCACCTTACACCTGTTAGAATGGTTATAATCACCAAGACAAAAAATAACAAATGTTGGAGAGGTCGTGGAGAAAGGGGAACCCTCATACACTGCTGGTGGGAATGTAAACTGGTGCAGCCACTAAGGAAAACAATATGGAGATTTCTCAAAAAATTAAAAATAGAAATGCCATATGACCCAGCATCCTGCTACTGGGTATCTATCCAAAGAACTTGAAATCAACAATTCAAAGAGACTTATACACACCTATGTTCATTGCAGCATTATTCACAATAGCCAAGACGTGGAAGCAACCCAAGTGCCCATCAAATGATGATCGGATAAAGCAGATGTGGTGTATATATATATATACAATGGAATAGTACTCAGCCATAAATAAAGACAAAATTGTCTCATTTGCAACAACATGGATGGACCTTGAGGGTGCTTTGTTATAAGAAATAAGCCAGACAGAGAAAGACAAACACCGCGTGATTTCACACCTATGTGGAAAATAAACACAGACAAAGAGAACAGTTTAGTGGTTACCAGAGGAACAGAGTTTAGGGCCGGGCACAAGGGGTGAAGAGGTGCACCTATATGGTGACTGACAAATAACAATGTACAACTGAAATTTCACAATGTTATAAATGTTATAAACTATTAGGACATCATTTAAAAAAAATCCCTCCCTGAAAGGTTTCATTTGGCCTCCTATTTTGTTCTCTTAGTCCTGAGTTCATCTTGCCTCATGTCATGAAGAATGCAAATCTACAAAATGAAGGACACTGTGTCCTTAAATCTCTGGAGTAATTATTCCCTCAGTCAATAGTTCATTCCTGACGATTAAATAGTTCGCCTTCGCTTTGCAACTCAGCCCAGCCCAGCTGACTTAACTGTTTCTTCCTTAATGGAGCCAGACTCCTCCTCCCCGCACACACGCCATTAAAGCACCATTCAAATAAGTTGCCTGGTGATTGCATCCCACCCATGATATCTAATGAGCCCCTTTATCCTCTATGACCCTCTCACTCTGTCCAGGCTGTATTACCCTAATTTCCAGACTTCTTCAATGGCTTTGTCATAGTCTCCCTGCTGCCAGCCTCTACCCCCTCCCAAAGCACCCTGAACAAGATCATCAGATTAATAGTCTGCTTTCCCATCCCAAAACTCTAATGGCTTCTTATTGTCTACAGCACAAAGTCTAAAAGACCAACCTAATATGTAAGACACTTCAGAAGATATCCCTAGTGCGTATCCCCTTCTTCTCCATACACATATCCTTCATTAGACTCTAATTTCCTCACTTCTCCCAAACCTCTTCTCCACTTGGTCTTCCTATTCCTTAATGTCAAAACTCAATTCTTGGCCCTTAGCCCCAAGACTCCATATTTCTTACTTCGTGGAACCTAGAGAAGTAATAGCACCTTGGTGATTAATCAGATATTGCCTTATATTACTAAGTTAATCAACATGAGACTTGATTATAACATAATGAAATTGAGTTCCACAAAACTTCACTATCTTTATCAATATCAAATCAATATCATTTCATATGAATATCATTTCATACCATTAAATAAGAGCCCAAACTGGTGGCTATGAACAAGATCCAGCTTCAGCTTTATGTGGCCATAGAGACTTTTGTTGTTTTAGATTTGAATTTGAAGAATCTGAACATCTTGCGGAAGGCAAGGAGGAGGAATTACACTCTCCATTTCACCCCAGTGCCCATCACTCACCATTATTTCAAACCCCACTGCTTCTGACAGTCACCAATCCTGCCTGGTCCTGAGGGCATTTGAGTTTGCAACACGTTTTGATAGGCACGCTTGAAACATCTCATTGCCCTAGGAAGTCTGGAAACTCCAGGCACAGCTTGTAATCTTAGACTCCGTAGCATGACTTGTCCCCTACCAACAGGCCCCAGCACAATACTGAGCACAGAGTAGAAGCTTAAAAAAATACAAGTTGAGTGACTCCATGCAAGGCTGTGGAATCAATTTGGTTAATTGTGAGGGCTGAGAGACTGGATGTCTCAATGAACAAAGGATGTCAACATTTGCCTGGGTTGAACTTCCCTTATGCAGTGACAAATGTGCTTTCATGAGAACAAGTTCTCACCATGAACCCAGCGCTTCCAACAATGACACCTATTACATACAGTTTGTTCCTGGAAATTATCCCACTAAAACAGGTATGATCAGTTCAAGATACCAATTTGAATGAGTTTCAGTTCCTAGAAGAAAAGGAACAGACATATTTACTTTGGGATGGGGGAGCAGCTTCTGAAAAATGCTATTCACAAACATGATATTCCAATGACAGGAAGTACGAGCAGAAAGCATCTCTTGTTGGCCTAAACAAAAAGTGGTTAACCTTGTTCCAACTTCTGTCAAGAGAACTTAGTTGGCCTGTCACTCTACTGAAATGCTCTGAGTTCATTTTTTTAAACCCCTTGGGTTGTATTATCCAGCATGCACCAGCCTCAGGGACAATCAGGTGACAACCAAGTGGCAGAAAGTGGAAGAAATAACATGAGGTTTGAGACAAGAAGACCAGTGTTTGGAAATTGGCTCTGACACTCATTAACTTCTCTGAGCCTTGGTGTCCTTAGCGAAAAAAAAGGTTTCCTCAAATAATTAAATGAGATGAGAATAATAACAGCTAACACTTACTGAGTGCTTATTTTATGCCAGCCACTGACTCAATGTGCTTTAAATGTGTTAACTCATCTACTTAGGACAACATTATGAAGTAGATACTATTATTGCCTCATTTTATACAGAAAGACACTGAGGCACCAATAGGTTGTTATCGCCCCAACTCACTCAGCCAGGAAATGGCAGAACCAGGACTCAAATCTAGGTGCCCTCACTGCAGAGCCCTCAGCCCTAACACCTGCATGCTCATGCCCTTGAGAAGCACTCGATACAGTGCCTGGGAAACTGAGGCACTAAACACAGGAATGAAGAAAATGATTGAAAGAGAGGGGGCAGGAAGAATGAAAAAATCTCCACTCCATTTCTTTACTGGGATTCCAGGTCTCCCAAGGTTAGATGGTGAGGTCTTTAAAAGACCATAGGTCTCCCAAGCCCCTCAACATTGTCCTGTCCTGTCCTCCTCTGTGGAAGAAACTGGAATAAATCACACTTCCACACCCACTCGGGCTAAGCAGGACGTGCAGCAACATACCTTGTCTGGTTCAAAAGCATCCCCGGCCGTGGTTACCAGGGAAAAGGGGGGGTGGGGGGAGGGTACGGAGGGGGAAGTGGTGTACCCACAACATGACTAACAAAAATGTACAACTGAAATCTCACAAGCTTGTAATCTATCATAACATTAATAAAAAAAAAAAAAAAAAAGCATCCCCGGCCAATCACAAACCAAAGGCCCCACACCCACCATTGGGTATTTCAACTCTCTTACCTTAGAGCAAATTCTCTGCCTGGCCAGAGGTCTCTCTTCTCCCTCTTCATTTTACAGTCCTAATCCTGGTGACTCAGCAGCCTAGCAGCCCCCAAATTCCCTTTGCCATTTCTGGGGCAGGCCATGATGGCCCTCGGTGCTGCCATCTCAGAGTTCCTGGTGTTGAGATGAAGATTAGTCCTCTCCGCCATGTGACCCTCCCACACATACAGAGCAAACCCAGCCATACGTCATGTTGCATTCTCTCTCTCCTATTGGCCCACATGGTCTTGGAGAGGAGGCAAAGCTATGGCCACCACAGAGCCAGCGAGAGCAAATGAGCCCCAGCAGGTGATTCTTATGGGGAGATGAGGAGGGTTGATATCACACTATGGGGTACATAGTACTTTTAAAATAAAGATAAAAAGGAAAGAAAAATACATACTTACAAGGGTGCTGGAGGATCACGCTAAAAGATATACTATCCTGAGGGGAAAATTTCAGACTAGGACCTCCTCACTCTGCGGAAGAAGTTCCGACAACCCAGCCATCCTAAAAAGGACCCATTTGCACCAGGGAAAAGCTCTTGTCCGAGGCATGACTGTTTTTGTCAAATTTTCTAGTTCTGAAGATGAAACTAAGCACAGGCTCTTTCCTCCAAAGAAAGCCACTACTGCGGTCCCTAGATCTGAGTGGAGGAGCCGTAGGGAGCAGACTCAAGTTGCTGGAGGACTGCAGCTCTTCTCATTGTCAACAGGGTTCCCGTTACATGGGAAGAGAGGAGGGGCTTCCTCCAAGACCTGCACATCCCCAGGGACTGCTGGAATGGGTCCCCTACTTAGAGAAGGACAGCAGTCCCATCAGGCGGTGCTAGTAGATTCACTGGTCACACATGGACCAGAGGGCATGTCCTTCCCTTGGCTGCCCTCAGAGAGGCCAGAAGGCTCCTTTAACAGAACTCACCGAATAGAGTCATGGCTATTATTAAGACTGGCCGGGGGGCTGGCCCACTGGCATAGCGGTTATGTTGGTACACTCCACTTTGGCGGCCCAGGGTTCACACGTTCAGATCTTAGGGGCGGACCTACACATCACTCATCAAGCCATGCTGTGGTAGCATCCCACATAGAAAATAGAGGAAGATTCGCATGGATGTTGGCTCAGGGACAATCATTCTCAACCAAAAAGGGGAGGATTGGCCACAGATGTTAGCTCAGGGCCACTCTTCCACAACAACAACAAAAAAAAAGAGAGGCCAGTCATTCGGAGGCTAGGCTGAACTTGCACACATAACCCATCAATCCTCTCCAATTACACATTTAAAATAAACCACCTTCTTTTATGTTAAACATATCACAAACACTCTCATTTTTTAAATTTTATTTAACTTCAGGGTCTTTAGGCTTCAGCTGACTTTGGGTCAGTCAGGTGACCATAGAGAAATGGTCTCATTGTATGGTGGCTTTTGCTTGGAGGGCCCAGGCTCCACAAAGGAGATTTTCCCAGGAGCCTCTGCAAACCCAGACCCTGTGAAACATGCTTGCAAAATATGGTCCAGATCTGACAGATGTGCAACTATGAAAGCCAAGAAAGGAATAACAAACTGATGCCAGACAGGTGGGAATTTTTATTATGTTTAATGACACATCTCCCCAAAGTAATCCAAACCCCAGTATGTCACAAAATTATTCACATTATTATATACTCCCAAAGCAAAATACCTCAACTGCAATCCTGGATCCAATATGATTCCTCAAAACTGAAATAATTCCTTGAGCAATTAAAAGGTAAAATAGGAATAATTTAAGCAACAGAGTTAGCAGATCAGAAAGTGAGAAAAAGGTAGATTAATTTGTGGGGAAAAAAAAGGCTTTACCACAACTAGAAGGACCCACAACTAAAATATACAACTATGTACTGCGGGGATTTGGGGAGAAAAAGCAGAAAGAAAAAAAGGCTTTAAATAAGAATGGGCACTTCAGATCTTATCCCTAAACTGAATTAAGGTGCTCAAACCATTTCAAAAGAACCGAACAGTGAATGTAACAGTGTATATTTGAACAATAACTTACATGGGATACCAACTCAGTAGAAATGATTTCCTTCAGCTGCTTGTATACCTTGTTGTAAGTGACCCCTTTCTGAGAATTGTACCACAGTCTTAACGTAACACAGTATTTTTTATTTTTGATGACTACTTAGACGTCAAAATAACAAATTGACAACTATAGTTTCAGACATATCGAGAACATATGAGCAGTTGTAATTTAAGCGTGTTGTCTGTTTTCCAAAAATGGAAACCTTTTGGTAATAGATACCTTTATTTGGCTGAAATTCTGAGAAAAGGATAAATGAGTTTTGTTTTACTGTTTTTGTTTTTGGAGAGTTTTTTTCTCCTTTAATTTTTAATTTCATTTTCCTAATTTGCCTAATGAACGAATTCCTGTGGTCATAATGAGAAAAGAAAACCTGACTCTCACTGAATCTTGTAAAAACTAAAAGGGTGTTAGGGTGTGTAGAGGAAAGCGCTCAGGTTACCGTATGAAGGAAAGATGAAGGTTTCCATTCTCAGGCTGCTCTTCCCTGGTCCGCACCCACAAAGATTGACGTGCCCCCGGTCCCCCTTCCTGGCATCCCCATCCTCTTCATGTTCCCTCAAGCTGTGTAAACATTTCATACAAGTACCCTTCTAACTAATTTTAAATCCAGTTTTCAACAGCCATATTCGAAGAGCCTATTTACTTAAAGCAGTTCTTTCAGAGAAATATTTGAGGAAGGTTTTGTTCCTCATATAAATTATTAAGAATTTATAAATTCTTAATAAAAAGGAAAAAAAGGAGGGCTAGGTGACACAAGGAGGAGTTTAAACTACAGTCCAAAGAAATCAGCCTCCTCCTACAAATGCATCATAGAAATTGAACCTTTAGAGCAAGATCTGAATTCTCCAGATGTTATACTCTGTCTTTCTAGGTTTTCGATGGACTTCATGTAAATCAAGTCTAACACTAAAAAACAAACAAATAACAGAAAATAGATTTACCAAAAAAAGAAAATCACGTTGACAGTCTTTTCGTGAAGGATTTACCGGGTTATTCCTCTAAATAGCAGCTTCCTCTAGATCATGTAAAATGTAAACTGATTTAGAAAGAAAGAGAGAGAGATTGAGGGGGGAGGGGGAGGGGAGGGAGGAGAAAAAAGAACTTTTCAAGAACACATCCACTGCCCAAAATGAGGAACACTTGAAAAGCCATCTTGATATTTTCATTAGAATTCTAAGTGCCTTCCAAATGAAAAAGCATCTACCACTCAACTATTGGTATTTTCTATTTCAAGTTCAAAACAAACACACAAACAAACCAGAACACAAATTTTCCAGCTTGACAAGAAAATATGAGCCCCAAGCAGCAAACGCTTTAATCAATGACTCTTACCTGAATACAAAAGACTGAGGTACAGGGTTTTATTTAAAGGGGATTAGATACCCGGTGACTCATTACACATAAAAATTGTTGTCCTTCTCTCTAAGGATGTGTCAGTTGACTCGATGAGGGAGTTCTTCATGATGCTCCTCCAGCTTTCATTCAGTTTACCCTGTGAAATGTGAAACTTCATATACTACACGTGGTACTGAGAAAAAGAGCACCAGTCGACACAAGGAGAAGAGTTTACTCTGTTCTCATCTTGGCATGTAGCTGTACCTTGGGACCCCAGGGTTTCTGAGCCCCTTCTGCATTCCCAGTGCAATGAAGCAACATTAGGTGAGCACGACAAAGCAGCCATGTGACCTTGGGCAAGTTACCTGACCTCTTTGTGTAATACCAGGATGATAATAAGCAGAGTATCCACCTCTGAGTGTTATTGTAAGGAGTTAGTACAGTCCTTGGCACATAGTAAATGTGTAGAAACTGCTAGGTGTTACTGAGCTGAACTGTTAAATGTGCCCCAATCAATTCCATTCTATGCAAAAATTATTTTTGAGCATGGCGAGAGTCAATACAGAATTGGGGGGTGTTACAAGTCCCCCATCCTCAAGGCACTCATAGCCTACTGCAGAGATTCTCAGTCCTAAATGTGCATTAGAATCTCCTGAAGAACTTTTATAAAAATACTGATGCCACCCGCAGAGATTCCAACTAAATTGGTCTGGAGTGGGGTCTGGGCATCAGTATTTTTCACCCCCCACCCCAGGGGATTCGAATGCTCATTGAGGACTGCTGACCCAGGAATCTGCCTTGTGATTTGGGTACATGCTCACTGCCTGTGTGGTCTGTTGGATTCTGAAAGAATCAGGAGCTCCTGGGATGAAGGGAGGTGTGTCATTATCCATTGCATCAATCTCTGCAGGCCACCAAATGCCAAATCCCTCAGAAGCTGGTGACCAAATCAGACAGGGAGAGCCCTCAAGGTTGGACATTAGAATCTGTGTGCTGGTTTGCTTTTTGCTTCAGTTGTAATGGAAATGAAGGGGCCCCTGTGGGAGGAAGTCAAATGGCTCTTGCGTGCCCAGCAGAGACAGGGGAGGTTGGAAGGCATACCAGCCACTGTTGTAAGAGACGGAGGCCTAATGAGCTATGACAGAATCAGAAACCAGCACTTCAATTAATTTTTGTCCTTCATTTTTTTCTTTTCTTGGGTTACTTCCTTTTTGCTATTCTTTAATTTTAGAAAAGTTGTGTGCTATAATTCTTGTCTGTGTCTGAGGAAATCCAGGCCTGAGTTCCTTGCCCACCCTCTGGTTGGGAACATTACAAGTAGACCAGCTCCCACTGAAGCCCAGCCACTGCAGTGGAAGCTGGGATCACAGGGAGCTGCCCACAGGGATGGGGAACTCAGTGGGCCAGAGTTGGCGCCATTTGGTCAGTCTCCCCTCCCTTCACAGAAACTTCCCTTCCAGTCCTCTGTCCTCTTCTTGGGAGGGTTTTCATAAGGAAAAATAACTATAATACAAGACTTAGGGAAAGGAGTACTAAGTGGAGGCATGAGGAGGAACAGAGGGCAGAGGGCCTGGCTCTGCCTGAGGGACCAGGAGGTTTCACAGAGAAAGGCCTTGTACGCCCATCTGTGAACGTGAAATCTCAGTGAGCACATACCAGACATGGGCAATCAGCTCACGCACTTGGGAAGGGCCATGACACAGAGGCAATCACGCCTTCCAGGAGAACTAGGGATAATCTGCGGGGGGAGGGGCGGTGATTATGGGAGTTTTTTTGCAGTAAAATTCACATAACATAAAATTCACCATCTTAAAGTGTACAAAGGATAATCTATTTTATGTCAAATCATCCTGAATAAGGAGAAATAGACGTATTCCAACCCCTTCTGCCCATTTCTTCCACCCATTCCTTGGTCAGACAATTGGACTCATTGTTTATGGTCCAAAAATTCCTGACCTTTTTGTGATAAGAATCTACTTTTTCATTTCCCCCAAATCAGCAGATCACTAGGAAATCGGGAGAGGAAAGCTGATAGACAGTAAAAGAGCAGCAGTGGAGAAGGGAAGGGACGAGAATTGGTGCTGCAGCAGGAGAAAGTCCTCGAAAAAAGCAGGGAAGGGGATAGGTAGTGGAGACCAACCAGGTCCTCTGCTGAACGCTCCCCTCGGGCCTGTCTTCCTGGCCACAGGGTGATTCTGGCTGACTCGCTTGAGTCACCTGACCTTGCTTGTTTGATCTTCCCTGGATTCAGTGAGATACTCAGCATCTTTCTAATAAATGCTCTGTTTGCTTAAGGCGAGCCAAAGTCACCTTGGGTTTTCTACAACCTTAAAAACCATCACTAACACAGCCCTCCAGGCCCCAGCCTCACCAGGAATCCAAAACCCAAGAAGTGGAGGTAGGGGGAGGAGAGTGTGGAGAGCTTTCAGACAAGGCCTGCGAGTATATTCCAAACCATTGGCTGGGAATTCATGTTATGTAGAAAATCTATTTTCTAAGACAGAATTTACTAATTTTTTTTCCTTCCTCTCTATCCCCTCACATCAGTGTCCACATGTCAGCTGGTTCAGGGCTTTATGTAACTTGATGTTCCCCTTGTTGAAATTCAGTGCAGTTTGGCATTTGGTAATCACATGGGCCATACTCCCTAAGTGGTAATTATGTGGGCTACGTTCGTATAACCACCTAATAAATGCCTAGATGACTGTTTTGGCAACTGGAGATTAAGTGGTCCAGAATCCATCCTTTAATCTACCAAGGAGAACATTCTATGGTAGAAGCCAGCAAATGGGCAATTACTGAGCTGCCCTCCACATTCCTATGTGCTGAAGACAAGGCGGGCAGTCCTGGCCAGCCCTGGAGCAAGGTGATTTGTGCCCTAAGGCATAAATGACCTTCGAACCAGACTTTCAGGAGCCTAACTACAGTGAAAACCTAGCATGTCAATCCCACACTCTTTTATTGTTTAAAAAGACTCATAATTATTTTGATGTTGCTAGAATGGGGAACTACACAATACAACACCATAGGATCCTTGTGGGAGACGTTCTAGGACAATGTCCACAAAGTCTGCTTGGGTTCCAATGGGCTCTGCTCTGTCTTTCTCTCCAGGGTTCTTCTGTCACATATTCTAGGTTTGAAGAAGCAACAGAATGTAATGGCTAAAAGTATGGTCGCTGAAGCCAGACTACTCACATTCATATTCCGAGCTGTGCCATTTACTAGCCACGTCACCTTGAGCAAGGCCCCTAGCCTCCCTGTGCCTCAGTTTCCCTGTCTGTAAAATGGAACTAATGATAGTATTAACTTCATAGCATTGTTGTGAGAATTAAATATTAACTTATTTAATGCAAGTGAAGTATTTGGACCAGTTCCCTGACACTCAAGAAGCACTTAGCAAGGAACAGCTACTATTATTCTGGGCCTGAGCTAGGAAGGAAAAAGAAGAGAATACCTGAGAAATGATGATACCCCACAATATTGCCAAATACTTGTCACATATCTGAATTCTAGATTTGCCTCGTTACCTCAGTCAACATTCACTCACAAACAGTATTTCCTGAGCACCAACCACAGTGGAGGGTCATCGGATGCAAGGAGAGCGGCAGGGTGCTGGGGGGAAGTTAGCATCTTATTCAGGGCACAAACCTAGGATGCGAGGCCGAGTTCATGTAAGCTAAATGGCATTCCATCGTAGTGCACTAAATGCTGGCTAGAAAATAGGGGACAGGACAGACAGAGTCCCTGACCTCGTGAAGGTTTCATTCAAGTAGAGGGGGCAGATTTTAAACAGTCAACCCATATAAAAATATAACATCAACTGTGTCATACTTTATGAAAAAAAAGTGCAAGGTGCTAAAAAATATACCTCAGAGAGGGAGGGAGGGTCATGGAAAGTGATGAGACCGGAAGGATAAACAGAAGTGGCTAAGCAGAGTCAGGAGGTATTCCAGACAGAGAGCAACACATGCCAAGTCCCCAAGGCAGGAAAGAGCGTGTATTCAAGGAGCTGAAAGGGGGGCCATTAGATTAGGAGTGAGAGAGAGAGAGAGTGAGAGAGAGAGAGAGAGAGAGAGAGAGAAGTACAAGAGGAGGCAGGATTCCTGGCAGGTGCACATATGTGCTATGGTTACTACACTGAGTGAAGGAAGAACGTGGTTCTTAGACCTCCTCCACGTCTCCTGTCCACCCCATTTTCTAGTTACTTCACATTGACAGTGGGAAATTGAAATTGCTTTAGTAAATCAAGCAGCACTTAAGCTGCTTACTTACATAAGACAGCAGCTCAAAAATATCTCTTTTCATGCACTGGGTATTTCTTCAGATGGTAGCTGGGTCTTTCAAGGATACAATTTACTTTAGAGAAAGAATCTTCCTACAATAAAAAACAAATCCAGCAATTGCATTACTCGTAATGTAATATAGATCAATGCTATCCAGATGTGTAATTTTGCATTTAAGAGGTCTGTGAATCCCATATATGCTATATATGTTGGGTTCACTATATATGTGTGTACATACATACCCCTCCCTCTTTCTTTTTCTTTCTTTTTTTCTTCATTTTAAAGGGAGTCCCCTACTTGAAAAAATTAGGAATTAAAAAGCAAAGCCAATTGTTTTTCTGAGAGCAAGTAAAGTAATTCACTGCCCTCATGGTAGAGTAGTCAATATTCATTTATAAGTGTCATCCTATAAATCTAGGATATGTCAGCATTTAAATAAGTCAAGATGACCAATTCAACTACATGGTATGGTTAAATCCAATCCCTGGGGGCATGTTAAGCTTTCATTCGAATTCTTCTGAAATGGTGACAGGTCACTTAGCTGTCGGTACACTGCAGCAGACAAAGTCCTGGGTCTATCTGTCTATGGATCAGAAACACTCCCCACCCCCATAAAAGTCAAACAGCCAAAACACCTTATTAACTTTTAGAAAAACATCCTTCCATGTTGTGACCTTACGCAGACCACACACATTTTGCTGGACTCGTCCCTGGCTTGGGACTCCTGTGAGCAGTGGAAGGGAATGTGCTACAGGCCAGTTAGACTGTCTTCTCTCAGTCTTTTGAAGGACCACATCCCCTCCTGCTGCAGGACCTCTACTTGATCATGCTGTGCTCCCAATTAGCTGCTACTCATCACTCATTGTCAGGTTCCATTGTCTCTTTCTCAGGGAAGCTTGCCCTGACTCCCAACCAAGTCAAATACCCACTTTCATACACTCAAAGGACACCATGTACCCTCCTTGGTAAGCATCACAATTTTACCTTTATTTCTGTGGTTACTTGATTAATGTCTGTCTCCCTCACTAGACTGGAAGTCCCAGTTCCCATATTATTTTATCAGCAAAGATCTAATGTTATCAGAAGTCCTAACCTTGTCTAGGTGCTGCTGAGCTCTGTGGGATGTCAGAAGACTGCATACCCTTTCATGGATCTTCTTCCATGTAGACTGAGAACTAGGATGGAACCTGCACAACAGAGTAAACAGGGTGGAGTATTACGCAGCTACTAAAAAGCATATTTAGAGTACATAACAGTATGGGTTGATATTTATAATTTAATAGCAAGAAAAAAACAGCAACATGCAAAATAGTATACATAGTGTGGTTTCAATGTCAATGAGCCTATGCATAGGAAAAACATTGAGGAATAAAAACAGCTAAGCTGTTAAGAATGGTTTGTGTTTGGGTGTGTGGCTGTGAGTGATTCTTTTCTTCTGTGTACTTTACTGTGTATTTCAGATATTTCTCCAAAGACTAAATCCTGCTTTAACATTTAAAAATTTTATCCCAAAAATTTTAATTCAAAATTTAATCCTAATTAAGAATTTTATTTTATATCTCATTACTTTAGGCCAGCCAGTCCCAAGCTTAACCACAGGTCCTGCAGTGTCTTTCAGTTCCTCAACATGAAGCGTTTTCTCCCTTTCATGGGCATTCGCAGCACTGCTCCCTCTGCCTGGAACGCTGCAACCCCCATCCTCATCCCCACTGGTGTTAACTCCCACCCACCCTTCAGAGCTCAGTTCAATTCTTCATCTCTCAGGAAAGTCTTTCCTGAACACCCTCCTGTCGAGGAATGCAGCTTCCTGTTATGTGCACTTGGAGTCCACTCACCCCTCATTCACAGAACTCCCCCCAGTGGATATTCTGTCATTACTTGGTTAATATCTGTCTCTACTCCTAGACTGAAATTGGGACTGAGATACTTTGGTCCATAGCTCATCCCAGGGCCTAGCAGGAATTGAATATTTCTTGAATGATTAAATTCATCCATCTATTCATTCATTCATTCATTTTAGGGAGGAGAGTGGGTACCAAATCCTAAATTCTGAGGCAGAATTAGCATTTTGGTCATGAAAAGCACAGATATTGAAACACCTAAGGAATTTTAGGAATTTGGATAAAATCATTCTCTTTAGTTAGTGTACAATAAACATTGGAAATGACAGGAACATTAAGGGAATCAATCCAGTTGTTAGTCTAGCCACCACACTAATGCGCCCCTGTGTGGGTGCCTCTCTGCTTGGTTTAGGACCCACATCCAGGCCACCTATCCAGCTCTCTCATAACAAGCATGTCCCACTGGTTTCCAGGGAGACAAGACCAAGAGCCTGAGTGGATCTACACAAATCCATTACCAACCCAGGAAAACAACTCAAAGCAAATGAAAGCATCACCCAAAGCACGGCCATGTTTAAGAAAAGACAGGCATGTCACTTCTATACTCCTCTAAGAATTTTTAAGAGGAAGGAATAGAAATATTTTGAAAGCTATAAATAGTTAGCATTTAAAAATAGCCACCAGCTGGACACTGTAAATGCTTTTTCATAGGTCTTGAGTAACCAGTGCCAAAACGATTCCTACATTTGTTACCATTACTATCATACACAGTCAATACTACATTTGAAGATCTTTGAGAATGATGAGTCAACAGACAGGAGCAGACTGTGCCCTCATTACAGCCTTCACCATCTCCAGATGGTGGAGGTAGGGAAGAGGCTCGGGAGAGTTCCTCCCTCTTTTGGGACTACCATTTCTCACCCTTTTAAAAGGATTCTCCACTTCCCCCATTAGAACATTGGGCGGACTCACTCCCAAATTTGTCTCCCAACTCATCCCTGCAACCTCGGCCCTGGCCGATTTCCATACTAAGCTAGCAGAAACTCAAAAGGTGTTTTTCAGGGGCTGGCCCCGTGGCCGAGTGGTTAAGTTTGCGCGCTCCGCTGCAGGCGGCCCAGTGTTTCGTCGGTTCGAATCCTGGGCGCGGACATGGCACTGCTCGTCAGACCACGGTGAGGCAGCGTCCCACATGCCACAACTAGAGGAACCCACAATGAAGAATACACAACTATGTACCGGGGTGCTTTGAGGAGAAAAAGGAAAAAAATAAAAAAATCTTTAAAAAAAAAAGGTGTTTTTCATGCGCCCCAGTGATCCGGGCACAGGGAGACTGGTCCCAGTGTCTGATGTGAAAAGAAATGTGGGGGCAAAGTGCTGGTGGCACCTAGTGTTCCAGGGGCTGCCTCCGTGCTCATGCTGAAGGCAATGAAGAATGGATTCTTCCCCAAGGATATGAAGGGATAGCTTTCATTCAAAACAACTGTCTTAGGGGCCGGCCCAGATAGTTAAGTTCACATGCTCTACTTCAGCAGCCCAGCGTTCACTAGTTCGGATCCTGGGTGTGGACCTACACACCATCGCGCATCACCATGCTGAGGTGGCATCCCACGTAGAAGAACTAGAAGACCTTACAACTAGGATATACAACTATAAACTGGGGCTTTGGGGAGGGGGTAAAAAAAAAAAGGAAGGCTGGCAATAGATGTTAGCTCAGGGCCAATCTTCCTTACCAAAAAAAAATCAAAACAAACAAACCACCTTTAAAAAAGAAACAGCTATCTTAAAAATACTATCTTCAGTGCCACCTCCCTGGAGTTAAGGTGACCAACTATCCTGGTTTTCCTGGGACTAAAGAGTTTCCCAGAATGCAGCACTGTCAGGGTTAAAACCGGGACAGTCCCAGGCAAACCGGATGCCTGGCCACCTTACTAGAGAGTGCAGTTTGGAAAATAGAGCTTACTGCTCTCCATCTCTGACTTACCCACCAGACATGTGCAATCATGGGGTTTTTTTAATTTATGACAATAATATAAACAAACCATGTCTAGAAATATACCCACATGTTAATAACATTTGTCTTTGGGTAAGAGGACAACGGGTGACTTTTTTTCACTCCTTTTTGGATTTCTGTAATTTCTAAACTTTCTATAGTGAGCAATTTTATACCTGAGAAATCAAAAGCTTGAGTTTTTAAGTTTATGACACATAAAAGTGGATAAATAGTATCTTCGTCAAGTTAGCTATGTGTCCCATTTCCAACAAACATCCTGAGATAGGCTTTCCAGAAGCAAGGGAAAAGGCTCAACTCTTACTTTGGAGAAGTAATCTTCCCCAATTTTTCATATCAAGGTGTCCTAAAGAAGCAAACTGATGAAGTGACCCAGCTTTACTCCTGCCAGACCACAACACACCCTTGGAGCAAAGAGATGGTGCTTGCCACTGACCTTCCTCGGAGAAGGGGCTGATCCAGAAGAGGGCTGGGAGACCTGCAGTGCTGGGAGGCGGCAAATGAAGTTTCCCGACGGCAATCGGCATCCCCTTGGTCACTGTAACTGGGCGAGGGCTTTCCAAACTTACTCGAATCTAAGGGTGATGGTGACTCATTCCTTAAAACAATCCGTTCATCTGGCTCTTTGACAACCTGAGTGACAATGTACATGATTCTTTAGTTGTCGTTTTGTTTCTGTTTGGTGGGGGTCAGGTAGGACAAGGAAGAGAACTGGGGACAAAATGACAGTCTCCCTGCCCCAGGGATCTCCTGCAGTGAGCAAGGGGCAGGAGTAGAGAAGACTAGAGACAAGGTCAAGGAAAGATAACCAAAATTCTGCACATTCGACATGTATTAACAAGCCCAAACAACTTAGGCTCTTAACTTTGATTTGTGAGGATTAGGATTATTGGGTTTGAGAGAGAGAACTTTTAACAAAATATTTAAATGCTATGGCTTAACAAGCACAGGATAATACTCCATTTTCTTTGCATACATCTAGTCCCAAGTTGTAACACAGAAGTTTGTACCTTCATTTTGACAAGCCAATCAAACTTCAAGAACAAATGATTTACCACCTCTAAGTATAAAGGTATTCATTAGAGAAAAAGCAACGAAAATCCCTACTGATACAGTAGAGATTGGGCCTACATACATCCCCATTGGTGATTCGTCCTACAAATGAAAAGAGCTTATATGAGGGGAACAAACCAACTAAAGCAAAGCAAAGCATACAGCAGACCTAGGCACCTCTTACGCTCTAGTTAAACTATAGCAATTCCATAAGCAGCACTAGCTAGAAAGATACTGTCCACCACTCACTGGAGAAAGCACAATAACTGACATTAGACAGCTAGAAATAAATCATTTTACAAATGCTACTTCTAAAATTACCTTTATGTTAGCTGCAAGGCTGTCAAAAGAAGAAGCTAGAAGAAAGAGGAACAGGTGTTTCAATGACTCAGTATTACCAGTTATCCCTAAAACTGCTGTTACACTTATTCCACAGCAGTACAGAAATATCATACGATGAATGAACTATTAAAGAACTTAAATGCTCCTTTGTAAATTACACTATCACTTTTAAGTCTCCCTTGAGTCACAGCAATTCTGAGTTTTTCTGTCCTCTTGAGGCAACAATGAGGTTATATTATTAATGACAGCACATATGGATATGGGAAGGATAAAAGAGTCTAAAGTGAAGCAGTAAGTTCAGTAACCCTTACGCAGCCTAGAAAACTCATATATGCCCAGGTGCCTAGAGCCTAAAAGAAAGCCATGTGGCTCTACTATAAAATTCATCTACTCTGCCTCTTCTGCCATTTCCTTTATATTTAGATTTCATGGAATCCTATTTATGTAGGAACTCTTGAGTATACTTGTCCAAGGTAGGCACAAATGTTATATTGACACAATGCATACATAAGAGCTTAGAGAAACATAAGGCAGCAAAAAATGTAAATCATTACAATTACCGTAAGTAACCGTAATAAGCAAGTAGAATTAATGCCAGAGAATGGTAAGAATGACTAGGAAATGAAGTGATAAAGACACATAAACAAAACCAAGATCAAATTGGATTTTTCCAGGTTGAGAAAAAAAATGCTTTTGAAATGAGTATTTGCAAGGCTATGCTAAGGCCACCATGGCTTCTCCCGGTGTGACCGCGCTTAAGCGGTGACAAGGGGCTTTTCCCAGACTGCTGATTCCCCTGTGCCACTGGCAGGAAGAAGGAAGATATGAAAAAGGATTTTAAAGCCTGGTAATTGTCATATCTTCTGGGCATGTGCGTATGTGTGTATCCATCTTGTCCCAGAAGCTCTCTTCTCCCAGCTGAGCAAGCAATGGGCCATGCTAAGGCCCTTTTCAGGTATAGCCACAAACCTGCCCTGTGGCCTCAGAGCCCCCTGGCCACTGGTTTTGAGCACTCCTTTTCACAGGAGACTTGCCTTTGTTCCCTTGCTTCTCAAAAGTGCAGCCTTTGGACCAGCAGCATCTGTATCACCTGGAAGCTTGTTGGGAAAGAAGGAGCCTAAGCCCCACCCCAGCCCTACTGGATCTGAATCTGTACTTTAACAAGATCCCCAGGTGATTCAAATGCACATTCAAATTTGAGAAGCACTGCTTTATTCTACCTTAGGCCTGGATGAATGAGCTATCAGGTGACCTAAGCAAAGGTGTGGCTTGGAAGCTACAGGGATTCCAAGGATCTGAGCCCAGAGGTCTGAACGTCTTCTCTAAATGTAGGTATGTGCAAAACTTGGTGTGTGACCTGGACATACTCTGTAACCTCTCTGGAACCTTAATTCTCCACCTGCCAGGATTAAAAAAGACAAAGGCCGAGACCAATGTGATGTATGAGTCCCATCGCTACTGAGCCAGCATTAAACCCAACTTGTCCTCCCCAGGAAAGGACATTTGCTGTTGCTTGATTTCACAGTAATAGAGAAGACAGTGCTGCTTTTATAAGCTACACGGGTGATTTCCAATCCAAAAGACTTAAATTAAATGTCAGAGGTGATGAAGCACTTTCTACTTCAAACTCTGTACTCTGTCCTTGGTTGGCTGCTGTCGAACAGTCACCATGATCCAAGAACATTGGATTCAGTTACCATAAGAGACTGTGCAGCCCCTTAAAAGTATAAACCTTTAAGCCTACGATAGGGAACCCTGTTGTCAAGGATGGTAAGGTCCAGTCCCACCAGCCCCATTCAAGAGAATGAGCCACCACCATCCCTTTCTAGCCTAAGAATTTTTATTAAGTTCAAGAATGGTTGAACTTCACTGCCATGACCTTCAGCATTGACATGGTTCACATATTTCAATCATAAGGTAAAGGCCTCCAAGGGATGCCTTAACCCAGTGACTCTCAATGTGTGGTCCGGGGACCTCCCCAGGGGTCTCCAAGACCTTTCAGGAGATATGGAAGGTCAAAACTATTCTCCTAATAATACTAAGGCATGAGTTGCCTTTTCACTCTCATTCTCTCACACTTTACAATGGGGTTTTCAAAGAGTTACATAACATGTCATCACATCACCACTCTGATGGATAATGGAATGTGTGCTTGTGTATTCTTGTATTTTACAGATTTCTCAGTTTTAATTTCTAATACACTAAACATTAATAGATACCATCCACATAAAAAGAGCTCTTTTGGGTCCTCCATAGTATTTAAGGATGCAAAAAGATCCTGACACCTAAACATTTGAGATCCCCTGCCTTAACCTAACTGCTTCAGAGAGAGTGGCTCCCCTCCTCACTAACATGGAACCTTGGAAGCAAATGTTCTGTCTCCTCATCTCCACCATTCCCCTGCTCTTTCCCATCAGAGAAAGGGCAAGTCTTATTTATTAGCTATCAATGGTGCCTTTGCAAGGAGTTCACACCAGGACAAGTTGCTCCCTAGTTTTCCAACCCAGCCAGGGCACAACTACCATCAGGACATGGTGGGTGATCACACTACTCAGAGCAGTCTCCTTCAGTAGCTAGGGGACTCAGGAACTTCTCAGCTGACTCTGCTCATGGGAACTCTTGCCCTGGAAACTCCACAGCTGGAGGGCACCTGAAATTAGGCTCCAAGTTTCCAAAGTAAACTGTGATTCCTCAGAATGAAAGAAGGTTTAGAAATAGAATACAGTTGTCCCCAAAGGGAAATGCACAGAAGTAACAAAAAACTCGAGTACCTCTTCTCATTGGAAACGGAAAGTTTGAAAACTTAGACTTTCTTCTAGACTTCCGGGAATGATGCTCTGAAACATCCTCACCAAAGGGCTTTGCACTGTCCACCTGAAAGTAAAGAAAGAAGACTTGAATCCACTGTGGCTTGTATTACCATCTCCTCCTTACCTGAAATGCCCTTCTCTCCCTCAACTACAGGTGACGCAGGTGAGATAAGCAAAAGCTGAGAACAAATTAAATCAGTCTCCACAGTGCTGTCCCCAATAGGGGAACCTGTCTGTCCCTATCT
Source organism: Equus przewalskii (assembly GCF_037783145.1). NCBI lineage: Eukaryota > Metazoa > Chordata > Mammalia > Perissodactyla > Equidae > Equus > Equus przewalskii. The sequence goes on from NC_091852.1 coordinate 24,453,058, forward strand.
TCATCGAGGCTAGAACATGAAGATATGGACTAAATTTTAGCATAAAGAACATAACACAAATTATATTCTAACCACTGGTAAGGATTGAGCCCAGAAAAGAGCAAGTGAAGTTTATTTCACAATCTTTACAAGAGGACAGAGTTTCATGTTTCTAAACAGCCTGAGCCGTGCTGGCCTAGGTGGGGTCCTCCCTGAAGACAAGGGATTATCACAAGGTGACTTTTCAGCCTTCCACATTCCCTTCCAGTCTGAGTGTCCATATCCTTGAAAAAAAGAATAGTGGTGACTGTATTATTAAGGTGACCATATTTTCCTAAATTGGACAACATGATCTGCAAACAGGTCAAAAGACTTGAAATAGGGACTCTTCCAGAATATCTATGACATAGAGTTGCTGGATTTTTTTAATCTTGTTTATTTCTGCAGTTTTTTAATTTCAAGAAGACATGTTATAATGTTACTTTTCATTCTACCTCAAGAAACATATTCATTAGAATTTACAGTCCTTGACAACATCAGATTCTCTAAGTTTTAATGCTTCTACTTAAAGAAAACAGATATCATCAGGAAATCTGGCTAAATAGAAGAGTTAATATGTATAAAACACTTAGAAAATAGCTTGGCACACAGTAAAAGCTGTATGAGAATTTGCTAAACAAAAATATAAGCAAGTTTTGGGGCCAGACCAGTGGCGTAGTGGTTAAGTTCGCACAATCCGCTTCAGCAGCCCAGAGTTCTCAGGTTTGGATCCTAGGTGTGGACCTACACACACGCTCATCAAGCCATGCTGTGGCAGCATCCCACATACAAAATAGAGGAAGACTGGCACAGATGTTAGCTCAGGGACAATCTTCCTCACCAAAATAAATATACATAGATATATATAGATCTATCTATCTAGATAGATAGATAGATCTATAGATATATCAAGCAAGTTTTAATTCCCTAAGAAATCCACCAAGATTTTAAGGTTATTTAGCCCATAATAGCATAGACTAAAGTTATATTTTACAAAAATTTATATCACATAGAATAAATCAGACTGTCCAATATACTCAATTCAACGATATTTTATGAAGCCATGTTTACTAATTGGCTGCTAGATTTTTGCCACATTTTTACCCAGGTCACCATGAAGAAAACAGCTATTCTGTAGTTTCTAACCAAATGTCTCTTTTCTACCCACAAACCAACTCTACATATGGTCATCTTAACAGCACTTTGCTTCATTTCTTGTGTCTAATACACAAACATCATCACTAGTGACTTTGAGTTAAATTATCAACTTGGCAATAATATTAACAGTTAACATTCTGGAGAATAAGTCATGAACTAGAAGATGGAACGTTGTTCATGAAGAACATGAAATAATATAGCAAAGGCTTTTAAGGTAATATTCACTGTAAATATCAAGAAACTAATCTGTATATACAGTATAATTATAATTTTTTAGAAAAAAAGGTGGAAAAAGTTCATCAAATTAAATAAAACAATGATTTTATCATGCTGGTGAGCCCATGGGTAATGTTTTTCTTGAACTTTTCTATATTTTCCATTCCTTTTATAGTAGTCAAAAAAATTTAACAAGACTAGGAGAACCAGTGTGATTAAATTTGCCCACTGCTTCCTAAGGGCTAAATCTAAGATAACTTTAATTAAGGGCTTTGAGGATGGCACATCATTGCTTCTTCCTGTAGACACATTTTTTCTGCTCTTTAAAGTATTAGCCACTGAGTAACAAACTCATTAAGAAAACTCAAGCAGTTTTCTTTAAAACTGATGAAGCTTTAGTTTTAGATGGGTACAGAGTATATGCCAGCCTTTGTTACGCATCTCCTACCCTTGTCAGTTCACTGATTCTTCTGGATAATGGCAGGTTATCATACGTAGACATTATACTCTATTAATAATTTTCGAAAATTAAAAATAGGGATGGCTGACATATACTGAGCAAGTCCTCTGTAAAAGATATCTTTATAGGAGTTTCCTAACTATGAGTCTAGGAAATGAACATAATTTAATCATCGTTATTATTCAAGCTGAATTCCCTCTTTATTTAATATTACCCATTTGTTTTTATGGCCCAATCTTCCCATATTCCACACTCAGTCACACCCTCACCATTCCAAAGGACTCTGAAAAATAATTTTTAGCTCACATGTCTAACCACAAATGGAGGTTTGCTTTGTCTAGAGATTTTGAAATCATTTCCAAAGTTCAGTTGAGCTGGCTGATCCTGGCAGAAACGCCGGGTGGCATACGGAGAGGACGCCCGGGATTGCATGCCTCGAGGCGGTCTGTCGAGATTGCCCTCCTTTGCCTTCACCTTTATATCATCCAAGGGGAGCGGTGGTCTCCATGAATTAGACAAAGACCTTCGTGACTTATATTTTTCTTCCTAAAACCAAAAAACAGGAACAATATTTTGAAAAACAAAAAGGAAGAAAAAAAGAAGAAAATTCAATTAGAATATAACCATATTTAATTGAACTTTGTTTAACTAAGGTAGAAGAGTGAACAGAGATTTATAAAACATGAATTTAAGGGAGGGCATTTCTCTAATTTATCTTCAGTTCAAATTAGCATCACTAGTATTTATAACTTGCTAGTATAATATATTTCAACTAATCACAGTGAGATTTATTGGTATTAGAAGAAAGTTGGAAAGTATCTGACAAGCCTTGTCATAGACAGGAGATTGATAGATATAAATAGAGACAGAGTGAGAGAGAGAATTTGGCATACACTGGGGTCCAGTAATTTTACTTCAAGAAATTTAATATAAGAAATTAATTATGGCTATGTGTATAGCTACAAAAATTCTCATAACAGTAAAAACTTAGAAACCAACTATATTGGTGAGTAAGCAATTTCCTCTCAGCTCCAAACCCACCTTTCTACACTGAGCTTCATGATACCGGGGCTGGCACTCCGCAAACCCCCTTTCCGCTTTTCCAGCCGTTCTGCAGGCTCCACCACTAGAAGGCACTAGAGGGAGACTGCAGACTGGAGGAGGAAGGCGGTACCGGAGGCTTCCAGTTTTGCATTCTATTCCTGTCAGCATCACCCTATCAACCATTCTGCATCTTGGCAGCAGCAAATTGTTCCAGTTTATAGTTTCTTCCCACCATAATCCCAGAACCAGCCTCACTGTGCCCCACTCGGACAAACCAGCACCAGCTGGCCAGAGCCCCATGCTCAGAGATTTGAGTCTAGCCGCATAGGATCCTTCCTCCAAGCTCCAGAGTCACCAGCAATGAGCAGTGTCCCTCCTTAGATGTCTAAGTCCCAGCTTCTCACCTCTGGATTCTGAGGAAGCAGCCCCTCCGCAGAGATCTGGGTCCCGTTTCCATGGGGTCTAGTCCTCAAATTCTATGCTGTTGATGACCCAACCTCTCCCCTTTGCTCCCGCAGACCCAGGCGTGAAAGCTGCTTCCTGCAGTTACTACCTCCATCACATTAGTGTTCTCCTTTCCTTTCAGTCTTCTAACCCCAGCCTAGCCTTTTTTTTTAAACATTAATCTTTCTGTTAAAATAATAGCTGTGGTTTGTTTTCCTGACTGGACTTTGACTGATATATCAGTTTAGTACCCAATAATAGGAAAATGATTGGCCAAAGAAATTATGATACTTCTGTATGATGGAATACATCAAGCTATGAAAAACTGCCTGGGCCTAAGAATATTTAAGGACACAAGAACATGTTCATGATACAGTAAGTGAAAAAGGAACGTACAAAATAATACACAGTATAGTATGATCCCAATATTTTAAAATTAGAAAAGTATGTGTGTGTACAGAAAAATATCCTCAAAAACATTAGTCATGCTCATCTCTAGATAGTAAGAATGACAGATAATTTTTATTTTATTTTTTGAGGAAGATTAGCCCTGAGCTAACTGCTGCCAATCCTCCTCTTTTTGCTGAGGAAGACTGGCCCTGAGCTAACACCCATGCCCATCTTCCTCTACTTTATATATGGGTCGCCTACCACAGCATGGCTTGCCAAGCGGTGTCATGTCCACACCCAGGATCCGAACCGGCAAACCCTGGGCTGCTGAGAAGCGGAACGTGCGAACTTAACCACTGCACCACTGGGCTGGCCCCAAATTTTCATTTTTATTTTGTCCTTTTTGCTTGTCTGTATTTTCTAATTTTCTAAAATTAATGGAATACCTTTGTTATAAGAAAAAACAGTAAAAGCTATTACTTTAAAAAAAATTAACACTTAGAGGAAGACATATTAAGAGGTTAAAACAAGATTAAAATGGTGGAGTGGAAGAGAAAGAATGATAAGCTGAAAAATTACCATGCACATATATCAAACAGATTGGAGGAAATAGTGGGTAAAATAGGAAAAACTAAAAGCAGATAATGCCTTCCTTAAAAGTAATCATTGGTCTCCCATTATATGCGTTCTGATGCCGAGAGGATTGGTGGATTTGCACAGATTAGTGACCCTTCGCATTCAGTACCCCTTAACCCACAGCCCACATTTTCAAGGTATTTTCCAGGACACCAGGTGAGAATCGAGATGACAAGTATTTGAAGAAGCTTTACAAATTACATTCATTCTCTATTTTGTTCTAGAAAGGATTTTAAGTGGTTACGAAATTACGTACAATAAGGTAAAAGAAACACAGAAAGAAATCAGGGTAAAGAGGAAATTGGAGCTGAACAAGAGTGCCCAAGACCCTTCGTGATTACCCAAGATGGCCTACAAACACAACTCTGAGCTTCAGCCTCAGCAAAAGAAAGAAGGAAACACTACTGCCCATAAGATCAAGAGTACAGTCAAGGAACAACAACGAAAAAGCTAACAAGCCTACTTATGTCAAACTGGTGATTTCAGCTTTTGTATCACTCTATTCCACCAACTATATCATAATGAATATGTGCCAAACACACTCTAACGTGATAGGCTGAACAAATAGTTTGAATATAGAAATTCAAACCTAGCAATAAGTCTTCAGGTTTCTATTCATCCAGTTGCATCTAAACTTGGTAAGCCAAGTTTAAGCTGAAATTCTTTAAATTTGTAGAGAAAATTCCAGACATTTCTATCACTAGCTTCTTCGTTATACTTACCAGACATCTGTTTCTATGCAGAAACACACATTCTCTGATGGCTGTCCTTGTAGAAAACTCTATTTTGGGAGCAATGCCCTAAAAATAAAACAGCATAAAAGAAGGAAATAAAATTATCGGAAACAGGTTCTTTGCCCATCCCATCCTAACCTGAAATCACACAAGAACTTAATTGCTCTTTTGTGTGTTTGGCATAATCCACACGCATTATCTAAAACATATACATAACAAATATATATACAATGGAATATTATTCAGCCTTAAAAAGGATGGAAATCTCGCCATTTGAGACAACATATAAGAACGTGGAGGACATTATGCTAAGTGAAATAAGCCAGACACAGAAAGACAAATACTGCATGTCTCACTTATATGTGGAATCTAAAATAGTCAAACTCATAGAAGCAGAGAGCAGAATGGTGGTTGTCAGGGGCTGGAGGATGGGGGAAATGAGGAGATGTTGGTCAAAGGGTACAGATGTTCAGTTATGCAAGATGAATAAGTTCTGGAGATCTAATGTGCAGCAATGTGACTATAGTTAACAATACTATACTGTATTTTTGAAATTTTCTAACAAGGTAGATATTAAATGTTCTCACCACAAAAAAGAAAAGAAAATGGTAACTAGTAACAATATTAAGTGATGGATGTGTTCATTAGCTTGATTGTGGCAATTATTTCACAATGTATATGTATATCAAAACATCAAGTTGTATAGCTTAAATGTATACAATTTTTATTTGTCAATTATACACCAATAAAGCTGGAATAATAACATATAATATATGCATAATAAGCACAACTAAACACTTATGTAATATGTATTACATGCTAGGCCCTGACCTAAGTGCTTCGCATATATTAACTCATGTAATCCTCACAACAACCCCATGAGGTAGGCCCAAATAGCACCTCTGCTTTGTAGATGAGTAAATTAAGACACAGAGGACCTAAGTAACTTTCCAGCCAGTAATGGCAGAGCTGGTCAATGAACCCACACATTCTAGCTCCAGTGTCCTTATGGTTAGCTACTCCACTGAAAATATTGGACCATGGAAGTGAATGAGATTATGTAGGGGGTGGGATGGATAGAGGTTCTTCTTCCCTATCTACTTGCTTTGAAAAACTTGCTTTATCTCTTATACCAAATAGTTATGCTCATTAGATCTATTTCCCAACTCTTCATTTTGTTTCATTGATTGGTACTTCTATCTTTGCTCAGTAGCACACTAAAATATTGTGATTGATATATATGTGTAGGATAGGAGATACATATATATAAAATCTCTCCTATCCTACTTAATTCTCATAATCCTATGAGGAGGGTACAATTATCATCATCAACCCATTTTAGAAATAATAAAACTGAGAAACGGACCAAAACCGGAATCAACCCAAATGTTCTTCATGGGTGAGTAGATAAATTGCGGTGTATCCATATAATGGAATCTACTGATTAATAACAAGGAACAAACTACTGATACACACAACTACAAGGATGAATCCCAGAGGCATTGTTCTGAGTGAAAGAAGCCGGTCTCAACAGGTTACAGACTGTATGATTCCATTTATGTGAGAGTCTCAAATAGACAGAACTATAGTGATGGACGACAGACTAGTAGTTCGGGGTGAGGGGCAAGATGTGCCAACAAAGGGATAACATGAGGGAGATTTAGGGGTGATGGAACTGTTCTATATCCTGATCATGGTGGTGGTTTCACAAATCTATACATGTGTTAAAATTCACAGAACTGTGCATTGAAAAAAGGTCAATTTTACTGTATAGTCGTTTCAAAAATACAATTATTTTTCTAAAAAAGCCTGAGGCTTAGAAAGATATAAAGCAGTTTTCCCAAGGTCACATGGCTTGTAAATGGCAAAACAAGGACAGGACCTGGATCTGTCTCCAACTGACCCCATCCACTCACCTGCAGCCCCTCTGAGCATGACCCTCTGCTCTCCTCTCCCCGAGAGAACACCCCCGAGCCAGGTATTCCTCGTCCTAGAGGCGCCTTCCCCTTCGTCTTTTCCCATCCAAATCCTATCTGTCTCTCAAAGCCTGGCCTCACCCTAACTCCTCCAGGCATGCCCACAGTGACGTCTCCCTCCAGCCTCTAACAGTTCATATTCATGTATATGACATACTCTGAGTACTTCCAAGAAGGATTTGCATCAGCTGAAGCCCAAAGGGAAAGGAAACTGACATGTGCTGCATGTCAACTACATGTGGCTGGTCCTGGCAGGGGCTTTCACACGCGTGATCTCATTTCATCCTCACACAACCTGTGTAGGAGACAACTATATCCCCATTTTACATGTGAGGGAACAGGCTCAGAGAGGCTAAATAGTCTGTCCAATGTTACACAACTGGGAATCGATAAGAGCCAAGATTTGAAACTCTCTTGGACAGCGAAGCCCAACTTCTTTCTAGTACCCCATGCTACCTATCCAGGGGTCCCTGTGGATCAACTCGTCAGTTTGTTTCCTGTGCATTCATTCATTCCTATGCACATTCATCCCTGTGCATTCATCTTGTCTACAGAACAAGTCTTTACAGACACAAGCTACTTCTTGTTTTAGTTTTTTTTTTTTTGTCTCTAGAATGTACAATATGCCCATAAGAGTGCTAGGCCTGGACTGGTGACTCAAGATTTGTGGCTTATAAACACAAAAGCCCAGTTGCTGCACAGAGTCAGATAATCCAGAAGGGCATTTGATAAAGAACGTACAATGACGTGACCAGCACAGCCTCACCTCTGGTTATCAAGATTGCCCACACGAGGAAGAGGGTAGCGGGAGTTCCAGGGTCCACAGCACCACTGGTAGAATCACAAGACCTCACATGTATGCCAAGCCCCAGGTTCTCCGTGGCCCAGATGCCTGAGCCTGAACAAGTCATCTCGGAAGCCACAGATTTGTGCAGTCTTCTCATTGCCTCATAGGGAGACAGTATTAACCCTTAAGCGACAGTACAGCCATGTTCACTTAACGACGGGCATATGTTCTGAGAAATGCGTTATTAGGTGATTTCGTCATTGTGTAAACATCGTAGAGTGTACTTACACAAACCTAGATGGTATAGCCTACTACACGCCTAGGCTATATGGTACTAATTTTATGGGACCACCTTTGTATATGCAGTCATCGTTGACCAAAATGTCACTATGTAGCGCATAACTGTAATTCACCCAAAGTCACACAGTCACTGAGTGACAAAACCGGAATTGAACCCAGACAATCTGAGTCCACACTTAACCACTATGCATGCAGCTGCCTAACAGATCTTCAAATACCTGATCCACTTTGCCTGGAGAGGAGGAGGGTCCCCTACCAGTAAGGAATGCATACCCTGTTAACACATTCTTGTTGGCCTATATGACCTCCACTCCTTGAAATGACTTAGAGACAATACGAAGGAATGTGCTTTCTTTTTCACAGCAGTACTGATTTTAGCTTACAGGCTCTATCTTGTCCAATCTCCTTAGCAATGGCATGATGGTGATAATGGTGAGGTCAATAAATGGACTTAACAGTAAGATTTTTCTAGAATCATTTCACTAAATAAAGAAGAAAATTATTAAGTAAAAGTTAATAATTTAAAAAAATAATATTCTTTCTGCTTAATTTACAAATTCAGCCTTCACCTAACAAGAAAACATATTATATTAAAAAATATATATACTTCAATTAACTTCATTGTAAGAATCAATACTTTACCTCTAATGCATGAGGATCTTTCCTTGCAGTTTTAAAGCCCTTTCTCTGATGATCACCTGCATTTATGATTAACTATAAACACAACTTTCTATAGGCTCTTCTTCCTACTGATGCCCATAACAGAGATAAAAAATTCAGGGAAGATATAACAAAGTGTTTCTCCTTGTCTTGATACTTAGCTGGACACCAGCCCAGTGTTTGAAGATGGCATTTATTTAATAGAAAACTCAGGCAAACCAAAGTTAATGTAAAGAGTATCCCACACCTTATTCTCATCAGTTTTTATCCCCTTTTAGCTTCTAAAGAGCAATATCTCAATAACTTGAAATAATAAAGGCGAGCATCTCACAAGTACCATAGATATAAGTGATACACAAAGAATATTTCTGAGAAGAAAAATGGTGTCAGTCACATTCAACAAACCCTCAAAGATATGGAGGGCTCAAAGTTATGGCCATTAGTAATTCTGATTAGGACAACTCTTGATGAATGTTTGCTGTTTGAAATATCAGAGCTGGAAGTTGTGTTATCAGAAACATCACAGAAACAAGGGTCCTGCGTGTTACGTATTCCTCATGGCACTCTCAACAAAATGGGGACAGTAACATTTTATTAATTTGTAATAATGGTAATTTATGGGGCAGTACCAGAAAAGTTGAGTATTAAATATGCTTTTATAATTCACAAAGATATGGCCTTTAAAATGGAGGTCATCCAAGTGACATACAAGTTGAGAAAATTGTTGCTGCAGAGTTAGAAATTGTCACAGATAACATCAAAATGAATATTTTGAATTTGGTTTCAGATAACGGCCCCAAAACAGTTAGATTATCAACTGAATAACTGAAGTGTCTTTTCAGATCCTTCAATATATCAGTCTGTGAACCTCTGTCAGTTTTCCCTCCTTTACGTGGAGGCCATAATATCTGCCTTGGCTGACTTGAGAATTGTTATGAGGAAAATAAGATTTCATATGAAAAACTGAAAGTGCAAAATAAATGAGAAGTAGCATGATTACTATTACTACTGTTTTTTATTGTTATTATTACTAAAACAATAGCTATGATTAAATAAACTGATATCAAATCTTTCGGTTAATCTGCATTAAGAGGAGGTAAAAAAAAAAAAAGCCACTTTTTTATAACTATGTGATAACTATGACAATGATTTAGCCTGATTAGGTAAGACTCTCATTTCTCAGATCAATAGGGGAAATTAGTATAATTTGGTATTGTGAGTGGGGCATCCAAACAGGGATGCTAAAATACAACAACAGGGGTATAACCAAGAGGAAGTGATCTGCCCAAGAGCAGGCCATACCAGGAATAAAACGCTCAGGTCGAAAGAATTTCTCTCCCAATAGAAGCCCAGCTGGGCTCAGATCACTTACCGGAAAACCTGCAACCGTCTTCATGAGCACCTCCCTACACATCCCAGGGTGTGAAGGTGTCAGCTTGGGCTCAGGGAAAAGAAAATCCCGTGTGTTTTCTTCATAGTAGGCCAACTCTGCCCACCCTAGAAAGAATGGAGAAAAGGCATAATTAGATTTACATCCTGAAAATGATGTATCAACATCCCTGAGTTGAACAAAATAAAAGCTTAGACAGGTGATAGCAGAGGTGGCACTTAGATAAAAACAGACATTTTGACCACAGCACCCGTTATTCAAGAGGCAAATGACTTCTACTACTTTTTATCTCATGGATAATTTTTTAAAACCTCCCCAAGTCATAATAGAGAAAAAAGACTATCTAAAGGGTTGCTCCACAAAACAGAAGAGGAAGATCTCTTTCATCCATTCATCCATCCATCCATCCATTCATCCACCCCTCCATCCCTCCATTCATTCATTCATTCTTTCCTTCAACAAATGTCTTCTAAGGGCATACCATGGGCCAGGTCCTACGGATGGAACAGGAATAAGGCAGACAAGGCCCCATCAACGCAAAGGTTACAGTGTGGACTAGGGTTCAATGTATTCTGTGATGCAGTGATGTGTCAAGGTCCCAACAGCCCAGAGAAGAGCCAGAGCTGTGGTTCTCAGCAGTGCTGGTACAACCCCAAGGGCATTTCGGAAATTTGTGGCTACATTTCATGGGCAGGAGCCAAAGGTGCTAGAAGGTCCTGGAATGCTCATGATACTCCTGCACGACTTTCTAACATCCTACCAGACATTCTTTCAGGTGAGAAACCATTTTATAATTGTCTGAGTCTGAGGCCCAACTCTTACATATAAACACAAAGCACTTTTTTGCATGATTTTAAAATAAACTGAATTTTCAGGAATGCAGGTACCACGTAAATTAAGGAACAACTGTACTTTGCTTTGTTTGGATCTTTACCAAGACCCTTCTGGCATTTTGAAAATCATATCACATCTAAATACTTCATGTTGCTCAACATTTACATATTGATATACATATTTATTTTAAATTACTTTCCTTTTATTTCTCCCTTATATTACAGCCCGAATATTACATTGATTTTTACAGTGATTCGTGTAAGTTGGGTATATAAACTACGAATATGATTTTAGTATGGTAAAAGTGATGCTACAAATACTCATTACCAAAAGAAGATCTTGGGTCTAATAGGATTGAGAATTACTGAGCTGAAGGATGGAGAAGCTGCCATCTGAGCCCTTCTTGTTTACACAGCAGGTGTTACACAAGTGGTTTGCACTGAGAGTGGCCCCTGTGCACAGCACCATCAAAAGAGTCACTGTAGTCAATGAGGCAGCTTCACTGTTTGGTGGCTGCCTTTTTATTTGTGAGAGGAATTCTGATTAGGGCATTTTTTTGAACATCAACTGTAGAAAATAATTGACTTTGCAGCAAGTAATATGATGGATTAATTTCTTCTAACATTTCGTTTAATATGAATGTTTGGGTCCTAATGAGGAAAGGATCAAAGTGCAAAAGAAAGTATTCTATATTTTCCATCATAATATCATTTTTTCCCACTCTTCCCCTCTTAGACATGCTCCAGCCACAATGGACTGATGATGTATCTTTCCCTCCTCTGCTATGTACTTCCTCAGCTTATGGCTATTCCTTCTCATCCTGTTGAGATTATATTCATCATAATAGGTCCAAAACAGAAAACTCCATTTTTTCCCACAAATCAGCTTTCCCCTAGCCTTCTTCATCAAAGGAACTGGCACCATTGCTCAAGTCAAAAATCTAGGATTTATCCTTGATTCCACTCTTTCACTCCTTACATCCATCCATTAGCAAGTCCCATTGACTCTATTTCCAAAATAAATCCCAAATCTGTGCTTCTCTCCATCTTTACCACCCTAACCCTAACCACCTGTCCTGGAATACTGCCATGGCCTCCAAGCTGGTCTCCCTGAGTCCACTCTTCCTGCACTCAAACCTATTCTATAACCTGTAACACGTCATGTTATAAATACATCAGATCGTGCTTTTCACCTACTTAAAACCTCCCAATAGGCTTCCAATCATATTAGAATAAAATCTAAGAATCTTACCCTAGCCTTCAAGACTCTATATCAGGCCTCTAAGTACCTCTCCTACTTTTACCACTCTCCTTCTTGATCATCCCTGCTGCCCTTCTCACTGTCCCTCAAACACATCAAGTTCGCCTCGATCTTAGAGGTTTGTCCCACTGATCTTCTCCCTGTAATGTTCCTTCCCTGGATCTCTTCGTGGCTGGCTCCCTCCTATTGGATGGTGGGCCTTGGTTTAAATATCTCATCAGAAAAGTGGCAACTCAACCTAAAGAGGCTGCCACTCCCTATCACATCACCCTATTTTACTTTCAATCTAATAGTTATGACTAACTGATATTTTCGTTCATGTATTTATGATCTGCTTCCATGAATGCTCCATGAAAGTAGTGACTCTGTTCTGTTCTGTTCTTTACTAAATTTCTGGCAGGACTGTCCCTAGAAAGGTGTGAGCTCAGGGCAGTTCAGCCAGTACAGGGCCTGGCCAAGCCAATCTCACCTGAAAGGGGGCCATACTGTCAGCATCTTTATCAGGCCCCCTGAGATATAATTAAAGGCAGACATTTTAAAATGGAATTTCAGTGATATTCAGAAAAGAACGGCAAAGTGCAGCATCTTTCACTCTGCCCCTTGGCCTGTGGAACAGTGCCTGGCACATGGTGGGTACTTGAGAAGTGCTTCTTGAATGAATGAATGTGAAGATTAAAATGAGATAAGTTACTTAAGTGCCTGCTTACATTAGCCACTCAATAACCATTAGATTCCCTCTTTGAGACTCAGTTTCCACAACTGTAAAAAAAAGGGAGACAGACTAAATGCTCTCTAAAATCTTTTCTGACTCTTATCAGTAATTTATTTTCAATAATTTCTTTTCATTCATACATTCAAGAAATATGTACTGAGAACTTACTATGGGCCATGAGTTCCAGACTCTGGATGTGTCCTAGTGAGCAGGATGGCTGCAATTCCTGCCCTCCTGGAGCAGTCTACAAGCATTAACCAATTATACAAAGAAACATACAGCGTAAAGGCAGATGGGAAGATGAGTGGAATTCTAAGATCAATCTTCTACTTCATTTACTAGCCTCATCCTGGCCTCCTTTTTTTTTTTTTTTACCAATGCTCCTTTTATAATGCTCCCTACGAAGGGCATGACCTCCCCACCTTTATTGGCCAAACAGACTTCCTCCATTCAGAGATCTCAGGAGTGCAGCCTGAAAATGGGAGGTGATGTGACAATTTCCTTACCCATCACTAGCAACAAAATACAACTTGCTACTGAAGCTTATAGTCCAGTGGTTAGGAACTCAGTTTCTAGATTCAGACAGAGCTGGGTTCAAATCCCTGCTCTACCACTTACCAGCTTTGTTATCCTGAGCAAATGACATAATCTCCTTAACTCTAGTTTCCTCTTCAGGAAAATGTAAAAGTCACAATAATACCTGCCCCTTAGGGCTACTGTGAGGACAAATGACAAACACCTGTGAAGTGCAGAGCATAGTACCTAACATTACCTGCCATTGACATGACTGCTCTGTGACGCCAGCCCAGCAGTGGTCTCAGCACCACTCTGGTCTCTATGAATGTCACGTGTTTTTGGCCATATGCTCCTACTGGGAACAAACACCTCGAAGCATGATATGATGCTCTATACAGTGCACTTTTCTTTTTTCCTTTCATACGTTTTTGGCTGGTGCTGCATCCAAAATGATAGCTCCTAAATTACTACTCCTAAATTTAGCAAGAATTATGATAAACATAAGAGATCAGATAATTGGAGGCAAGCTCATCCACTATATTAAGAATCACAGGAATAAAAAGAGACTGAAATATAGTTAGAGAAGGCTGTGAAGCTTTCCAATTCTGTCTCTCTGATTCGGTCATTTTTTAGAGATTTAAACTGCCACCCAGAGTGAAAGTGTCAGCACACCAAGGGGATGTTACAGCAAGAGGCTGGGTTATAAATAATAAACAAAAATATACACAAACTGAGCAAGTCTCATAGGCCATGTGAAATGTCTGAAAGAACTCAGTGTTCTTAAAAGATTAATGGTGTAGACAGGAACGTCATCAGTGCCATCAATGAAAACCTTCTCCTCAAAAAAGGAAACAAATGAGACTTCAAGAGAAATAACAATTTTAATAATATTAGCTCAAGAAACAACATTTATAGAGCATATTAGAATTGACAGCTTGCTTCCCAATATGGGGTCTCACTTGATTCATCTTTATAGATATAGGAACTGAGGCACTAACAGTTGAAAACACTTGTCATGATGCCACATGATAAAGTAGGAATTCAAAACCAGATCATCCGAGGCAGTTCTGTCCTTGCTGATGCCTAGTAAACATCACTACAAAGTATAAAATCAATCTCTGATTCACAGAATAGGTGCCCACTAAAGTAGCATTTTACAGCTGGACTGAATAGATATGACATCTCAAAGTAGAGGTTCTTATTTAAAAGGTCAATAAAACGAAAGCACCAAGCTCACAATCAATCAGGATTATGCTGCCCCCTTGTGTCCAATTGCTCTTTCCCACCTTTGTAAACTGAAAAACCAGAGTCTTCATTATTTCCAAGCCAAACCATTGGACCTCTTTGGTCATTAGCAGGAAAGCCGTACGCAAATGTGAGGTACTTGTATCATTAACTTAATGGTCACAATACGTCTTTTAACTATAATAAGTGTGTTTGAAAGTGATGCAAAAAAAAATCAAACAATAAAGTAATATCTACAGCAAAATGAAAAGGTAACAATTCAGCCAATGAAGAATTGGTCCCTGAGAACCTAAAAGTGGCCCACGTGACCCCACAGGGCTGTCCACATCAGACTTTAAGCAAATCATTTTTACTTAACTATCTGGTATCAAGAACCAGCAGATCATGAGGGCTCACTGTCAGCATTCTGTGCTTGATGCCACCAGTGTGATACCAGGAAGTGGCACAGTGTAGCCCATGTTCGGAGTACACCCTCAATAAATATATGTTGGACAAATTAATGGATCAACCTGTAATGCATCTGAAGTCGAACAAAAATAATTATTTTGAGAAATTCACATTTAATTCCACTAAAATTATAATCAGAAATTGAAGGACCGTAGACAAAAGGAAAACAAGTATAATAAAGCCTCCATTTTGTATCTAACTTCCAAGTTATAACCAGTATGCATGCACCTAGCTCCCATATTCTCCAGTCATCATGGTTTTGAACTATTCTTGCAGTCTTCTCACAGATGCATTTATGATCATAAGAAAAACATATGGCAAACTAAGATATATTAAATTTTGTTTCTTTTTTTTTTTAAGATTGGCACCTCAGCTAACACCTGTTGCCAATCTTCTTTTTTTTTCCTTATTCTCCCCAAAGCCCCCCACTACCTAGTTGTATATTACAGTTGTAGGTCGTTCTGGTTCTGCTTGATGAGCGGTGCCATGTCCGCACCCAGGATTTGAACCCGCAAAACCCAGGGCCACTGAAGCAGAGCTTGCAAACTTAACCACCCAGATATATTAAATTTTAAAAAGCAAGTTGCAGAATATGTATATTCAACCAAAATCAAACCAAAATATACACTAAATATACATTTGCTAAATACTAGATATATTTAGTATATATATGTATACATACATGCTTGTGTGTACATATATGTATATATGTATGTATTTTAGGGTTGGTTGAACAGACTAAATACATTATATATACTAAATGCATTTTAAAAGATCTAAAAAGATACACAACACATTATTAATAGTAATTATTTTTGAAGTTGTTGAGGCATGTGGCTTTTGACTTATTTTATATAATTTTGTGTTAGCTAAAATTTTTACAGTCAGAATATTTAAGTATTGGATAATTTTTTTTGTCATATAAAATTAAATAAGACCCAAATTGGCCTGCTTCTCTTTTATTAGCATACTAAAATATAACTTGCCAGTTAGCAGTGATACATGTTTGAACATAAAATTGAGTCAAATAAGAAAAAAAAAACCGATAAAAAAAACGAAATGCGCTGATTTTAGCCTGTCATTTTCAGGCTGACAAACATTTTGTGAAAATTTCTGAAAAGCAGGTAGGAGGCATCTCTGATCTTCCCTGTGTTCTGCCTTCCTAAGAAAGCACTGACATACACAGGAGTGTCTATTCCTATATCCACTTGTCTGCTTTCAGGGCCTGGCTCTGCCAACAAACCAAGAGGCAGAAAAAGAACTACAGACTCTGGGTCCATTCCATTCCTCTGGGGCCCCTGACGTGCTCCCAGCACAGCCCCAGTGGGCAGGGCTATAATCCCCATAGAAGCCTCCACGGCCTCCTCTGCTTTAGCTGAGGCATCTGCCAGGAGCTCACCTTCCTTCTCGAGACCATGCTTTCTTAAGAAAAGGAAAAATTCACACAATAAAATATTAAAATAATGCAATGAAACAGGGGAAATACATATGTATTGAGCATAACTGATCAAAAACTTTGGTAAAAATATCATGAATTTATACTAAAATGCAATGCTAACATCCAGACATCACTCCGCAAGTAATCGAAGGACACTGACAGTCATGTTATACAGAAAGAAAGAAAAAAAAATCGTAATATAGAAAAATGAAAATTTTTTAAAGTAAACTTTAAATTTAAGGTTGTCACAATCATATCTAAAAAGAAGAGGCCAGAAATATAGTAAAATATATTTTAAAGAAATTATTACACACTTTGTAAACACAATCAATGAAATGATAATATCCAGCATTAGCTAGGATCTGGGGATGGGCAGGCACTGTGGAATGCAGCAGAAATAACGGAAACTTATTATCAGTTTCCTAGGGATCAGTTTACTCACGTTGCAAGAGATGGTTCAATCTAGCAATTCTATTCTTTAAAAATATACTAAGAGAAAAAATAATTTTTATAAATATGTGAAAGACACAGAAAATCTAAATGCTCAACAATATCAATTTGAACGCTATGGAAAAATACACAGCTATTGAAATTGACAAACAAGTAAGCCACAGGAAATAATGTAGACTGAAAGAGCAAAACCCAAAATATTATGTACATACTGTTTATAGACCTATAAAAACACATAACTAAATTAATGAAAATAATGATGTAGATCTATGTTTTTAGAAATGACAACATAACAGCGATGTATAATGGGGAAAGCTAATAACAGAAGAAAATGTACGTGACACTATTTATGTAAAAATTCCATATCTATGTGTTCTATCCACAGAGAAACATAAAGGAACATGTTCACCAAAATCATATAAATAAAGGTTTTCTCATCATTTGGAGATGCTTTTTTATAACAAGTAAAAACTGAAGCTATTTTCATTTTGGGGAAGGGAAAGGCAAAAACATAATAGCA
Source organism: Equus przewalskii (assembly GCF_037783145.1). Lineage (NCBI taxonomy): Eukaryota > Metazoa > Chordata > Mammalia > Perissodactyla > Equidae > Equus > Equus przewalskii. The sequence goes on from NC_091852.1 coordinate 24,470,693, forward strand.
AAGATCAGAAGAGAATTAGAAGAGTTTCTGAGTTTTAAGCATTCTTTCTCTTTCTTTCTCTCTCTCTCTCACACACGTATGCAAATGACTCTAAAATCACCAGACGATCTGCCACATTGAGAAACTATGCATGAAAATTGATGCTACCAGGTGGCAGTTCCTACTCTCTGTTTATGACACATCACAATGCAAAGGCACCATAGAACAGTTTCCTCCTAAAAGTCTCATGATTCTAGCACAGGGGTCACAAATTTTTTTCTGCAAAGGGCCAGAAAGTAACTATTTTAGGCTTTGCAGGCCATATGGTCACAACTACTCAACTCTCTCACTGCAGTGTGAAAGCAGCCATAAATAATACCTAAGCAAACAAGCATGGCTGTGTTCCAATAAAACTTTGTGGATGATGAAATTTGAATTTCATATAATTTTCAAATCACTAAATATTCATCTTTTAAAAAATTTTTTCCAACCATTTAAGAATGTAGCAACCAAAGACAGTTTGGCAGTTCCATAAAAAGTTAAATACGGAGTTAACACATGATTCAGCAATTCCACTACGAGGTGTACACTGAAGAGAACTGAAAACAACACTTGAGTAACACAACAACTTGGACACGAATGTTGACAGCAGTGTTATTAAAAAGTGGAAATAACCCAAACGTCTACCAACCAATGAATGGACAAACAAATGTGGTATATCCACATAAAAGAATATTATTCAGCCATAAAAAGGAATGAAGAACTGATACATACTACAACAAGGATGAACCTTGAAAACATGCTAAGTGAAAGACGACAGACAGAAAAGGCCACATATTGTGTGATTCCATTTATATTAAACGTCCACAATAAGCAAATCAATAGAGACAGAAAGTAGATTAGTGGTGGCCAGGGGCTTGGGGAGGAATGAATGAAAAGTGACTGCTAATAAGTACAGGGTTTCTTTTTGGGGTAATAAAAATGTTCTGGAATTAGATAGTGGTGATTGTTGCACAATCTTGTGAACATACTAAACCAACTGAATTGTACACTTGAAAATGGTGAACTTTATAGCACATGAATTAAATCTCAATTTTTAAAAATGTAGAAATTTAGCTCATGGGCCATATTAAAAACAGTCTGAAGGCTGGATTTGGCCCAGGGGCTGTAGCTTGCCAACCCTATTCTAGCATCTAACAGAAAAGATGGCTTTGGGTTATACACACACACACACTCCACAAATTAGAACATAGCCAAAGGCAAAAAAGAAGAAGCTGAGCTAGGACTGAAAAAATTATTTGATGATAATTAGATAAAGTTATGAAAAAATGGGGCCGGCTCCATGGCTGAGTGGTTAAGTTCGCGCACTCCGCTGCGGTGGCCCAGGGCTCGGATCCTGGGCGCGGACAAGGCACGGCGTATCAGTCCACGTTGAGGCGGCGTCCCACATCCCACAACTAGAAGGACCTGCAACTAAGATATACAACTGTGTACCGGAGGAGTTTGGGAAATAAAGCAGGAAAAAAAAAAAAAAAACAGATTGGCAACAGTTGTTAGCCCAGGTGCCAATCTTTAAAAGAAAAAAAGTTATGAAAAAATGGAAAGTAAAACAGCCTGTTTGAGTAATGCTCACCGCCACTAAACCCACAAAGTTACTCTTCCGAAAGTGGACATAATTCAACAGACTGGCGGGGGAAAAAAAGTGAGTGTTATATAAAGCACAACTTTTAAATACCAGTCCCTATTCTGTCACTACAAAATCCTTTTTAAATTAAATTAAGCTAATTTAGAAATGCATTTACTGGCACGTTACCTGGAGGCACTTGCTGTATTAATTCAAACCTGGTTAGGAAGCCTAAAAAGGAAAAAATGAGATTTTAATACTTTAGAAAATTGCCAGAGTTTTTCATTGATTGCTAAGTCTAAAACTGCCATAACATCCTATTTACATTATCAATAATAATAAAGTAAGTGCCATACCAACTATGACTCAGATAGTTCTAGACCCAATAAATCAAGGGCATGGAGTAAGAGTAACTGAGTTATAAAAACAGCATTTCGTCCCCTTAAAAGTATTGACAAAATGGATGCAATATTTTTTGTCTTAAAAATATATGCATAAATCACTGAAATAACAATAAACTTTTCATGTAAAAATTCAAAACATAATTGTTATCCATTGACCTATAAGTTTATCTTGCTTAAAACAGTATGCTACGTGACTATATAAATTAGACATAAAATACAACATTTTTTATATTTCCTAAGTCCAAAATGTATTTAGAAATAGTGAGCCCATGTACAATGTCTATAAGAAAAGAATAAAATTTCAATCTTAAAAGTAATCTAAAACGTAAATGGTATAATAACAAAAAATCAATAAAGATAATTCCCACACAAGGTTAGAAGTGAAAATATTTCAAAACAGCCTATAACAGTGATTATAGTTAATAAACTGTAGTATACACTTGAAAGTTGCTAAGAGAGAAGATCTTAAAAGTTCTCACCACAAAATGAAATGGCAACAATGTGAGGAGACAGAGGTATTAGCTAATGCTATGGGTGGTAATCATTTTGCAATATATAAATATATCAAATCCACGTTTTCATCTTAAACTTACACAATGTTACATGTCAATTATATCTTTTAAAAAGCTGAAAAAAATATACAATAAAAGTAAAATTCTTCCTTTGAAGACCTGTGAAAAATACATGCATCAGGACAGAATTTAAATGCCAAGAAACTTAAAAGCCAAGACAGCCTATAATTTTAGGTTTTCCAAGTGGAAGAAGGGAATATATCCTTGCCAACCATCACCCCAATGGTAATGTAAGCACTTAATTTGTCTCAGGCTCTAAATTCCTTACATTCAATTAATTCTCAGCACATCCCAAGTTCATGTATTGAAGACTTAATGTTGTTAAAACTAATAGTCCCCAAATTGATCTACAGGTTCATTGCAATCCCTATCAACATCCCTGTTGGCATTTTTGCAGAAATTGATGAGCTGATCCTAAAATTGATATGGAAAACCAAAGGAACCCAAATAGCAAAAATAGTCTTGAAAAAGAAGAACTAACTTGGAGAACTCACATTTCCTGATTTCAAAACTTATTACAAAGACTTAATAATCAAGATTGTATTGTATTGGCATAATGATAGATAGATGGATCAATGGATTAGAACTGCGAGCCCAAAAATAAACCTTCATATTTACAGTCAATTCATTTTCAACAAAGGGGCCGAGACTATTCAATGGGGGAAAATACTCTCATCAACAAATGGTGCTGGGATAAATGGATATCCAGATGCAAAAGAATGAGGTCCGACACCTACCTCATGCCATTTACAAAAATCAACTTAATAGGTATCATAGACCCAAACGTAAGAGCTAACACTATAAAACTCTTAAAAGAAAGCATAGACATAAATCTTTGTGACTTGAATTAGGCAATGGTTTCTTAATAATGATATCAAAAGCACAAGTAATAAAAGAAAAATAGATAAAATAGAATTCAACAAAATTAAAAACATATATGTCTCTGGGGGCAGCCCCATGGCTGAGTGGTTAAGTCCTCGCGCTCCACTTTGGTGGCCCGGGGTTTCGCGAGTTCAAATCCTGGGCGTGGACATGGCACCACTCATCAAGCCATGCTGAGGCAGCATCCCACGTGACACAACTAGAAGGACCCACAACTAAAAATCCCTAACTATGTACCAGGGGGGCTTTGGGAGAAAAAGGAAAAATAAAATCTTTAAAAATATATATATATGTGTCTCAAAGAACATCATCAAGAAAGTGAAAAGATAATAGAAAGAATGGGAGAAAATATTTATCAATCACACATCTGATATGGGACTTGTATCTACAATATATAAAGAACTTACAACTCACTAATAAAAAGACAAATAACTCACTTAAATATAGGCAAAGGATCTGACTGGGCATTTCTCCAATAAGACAAATGGCCAATAAGCCCATAAACAATTGCTCAATATCATTAGCTATCAGGGAAATGCAAGTCAAAACCACAATGAGATACCACTTCATACCCATGAGGATGGCTACCAATCGAAAGGACAGATAGTAGCAGGTATTGGCCAGGACCTGGAGAAATGGAACCTTATACATTGCTGACGGAATGTAAAATGATGCAGCTGCTTTGGTAAACAGTCTGGAAGTTCCTCAGATTAAAAAGAGTTACCATATGACCCAGCAATTGCACATCTAGGTATATACCCAAGAGAAATGAAAATCCATGTCCCCAATAAAACATGTACACAAATATTTATAGCAATATTATTCATCATAGCCCCAAAGTGAAAACAATCCAAATGTCCATCAACTAATAAATGGATAAACAAAATGTGGTATATCCATACAATGGAAGATTATTTGGCCATAAAAAGAAAGGAAATACTGACACATGCTACAGCAAGGATGAACCTTGAAAACATCATGCTAAGTGAAAGAAGCCAGTCACAAAGGACCACATGTTATATAATTCCATTTATATGAAATATCCAGAATAAGCAAATCTATAGAAACAGAAAGATCAGTTAGTAGTAGCCTAGGGCTGGGAGGGATAAGAAAGAATGGGTATAGGGTTTCTTTCTGTGGTGAGGAATATGTTCTAAAATTGATTATGACAATGGTTACACAACTCTGTGAATATACAAAAGCCATTTAATTCTAATAAATAAATAAACAAACAAACAGAATTGTACCATCCAGTAAATCCCATCTATATCTAGAAAGCATTTGTAATAGAATCAAAAACACAATTCACATTGTACACAGACTCTGTTGAATATAAATATGGATCACACATGGAAGTATCATAACTTAGAAAATAGTAGAATTTTACATCTGTGAATTACATACATACAATAGTCTCTTTTTTTTTTGAGAGTACCTACTTTCTAAAATGTCTGCTACAGCTCCAGGATCTATTGCGTTTTCAAACACCTGCAAGAAAAAAATGGAGAAAATAAATTTTCAAAGTTCTATTAATATATACTTACAGAAACTGTAGATTATATTCTTCCAAATAATTAACACATGTCAAATCCAGCCATATATTATTTAGGTTTCAACAGGAGTAACTTTAACAGGTATGTGGTTAAAAGTTAACAAATGATTACAAAATAAATGGAGAATGAACCCAACACCACCGCCTGAGCCAGCTGAATTTCCCACATGCCCATACTGCCATCAGCATGACCTCCTCCTACAGTTTGTTGCTAAAAGCACATCTGGCATCAACCTCAGAGAACTGTTTGAGAAACCAGGAAAACATCCTGCATACCAGAGATACTCATTAAATGTTGTTAACTGAATGAATGACTTCTCTTCCCAAGCAACTGGTTGGGAAAAAAGGAACATAAATAAAAATTCCATGTGTGACACAAAAGAAAAGCTAAGCGCTAGTAGCTACACTCCCACAGAATCCAAAAACAACTAGAGAGAGGGAGAGCCTCATAAGTTTTAAGTGCATCATGAAGCACAAGAAAAACACTGTGATACCTCTCTAGCCACTGCCAAATGTGCTTATCTTGTCCTCGAGATGAAAGGGCAAAGGATAGGACTGAAATAAAAGGCATACAATGGGGTCCGGCCAGTGGCAGAGCGGTTAAGTTCGCACATTCCGCTTCGGTGGTCAGGGGTTTGCCAACATGATCCCAGGTGCGGACATGGCACTGCTTGGCAAGCCATGCTGTGGCAAGTGTCCCACATATAAAAATAAAATAAAATAAGTAGAGGAAGATGGGCACGGATGTTAGCTCAGGGCCAGTCTTCCTCAGCAAAAAGTGGAGGATTGGCAGCAGTTAGCTCAGGGCTAATCTTCCTCAAAAAAAAAAAAAGGCATACAATGCCCCTCCCGGTGAATTCTAGAACCCTGTAAGAAACAAGAAGTTTTCAGCAGAGTTTGATCACAGGCATTAAAGTTCTGATTTAAAAGGTGTTTAAACTTAAGCATGGTTAAAATCTGCTGCTGATTCAAAGTAAGGTCTGCTTTAATTACAAAAATGGAGGCTGTCCCCTGTAATCCATTTTTGCCTTACTGACTTGGATTTATCGAGCAAATGTGGGTGAGGTTTTTGGGGGTTTTCCCTAAATTATTTCAGTAATTGCATCCCTTCACTTCATCTATGTCTAAAGATTTTCTCAAGTGTGATCTGTGGGAGTAAATGATCCACATGAATTGCTCAAACACAATGGCTCATACATTCCTTATGAGTAATTTCTTGTTTATCCAAATGCTTTAGAACATTCAATCCTGAATTACACAGAACGTCCAAGGAGGAGAAACCTTTTGCTGTCTGCTGCCAGTATTTGCAGCTAGAGAATGGAACAGATACAAGAAAGCTGGAGCCAACTGGAAGAAAGCTGGAACATGAACCCAAACAGCTCACACAAGAAGGCAATTTTTCAAGATATTAAATAATTGCATTTTATAAAATGAGAAATGATCCATGATATATGTTTGACTAGTAATCTCAAATGCACAGCTTTGCAACAGAGCAGAAGTAGCACCTAGAGTATAACTCTGAGGCTCACCTTCCTCTTCCACAAGTCAAGGAGGTTGGACCAGACGACCTTCAAGGTCATTTACAGAGTTACCATTCTGTGCGTCTACAATTTTCTATCCTTGACCTTCTTATAAAAAGATTTGTACATCCCACAACTAGAAGGACCTGCAACTAAGATACAACTATGTACAGGGGGGGTTTGGGGAGATAAAGCAGAAAAAAAAAAAAGATTTGTACAGTCTTCTACAGAAGAAAACTTAAAATTGATAAAATAAGGAAATTCTTGGGGAAAAAACAGACTGGATTTTCACCACCCACTTTTTACCACTACCAACAACTAAATGGCAGAAGTAGGTTCCTTTGGACTCTGTATGCTCCAAAGTTAATATCCATTTATTCCTCTTATCCAAACAGTTTGGTAGACTCTATTTAAATTAAGAGGCTGGGATTTACAAAAATACTACATAGAGCCCTAGCCCTTTAAAAAATCAATCATCTCCTCTCCCATTCTCAGGTCAAAACAGACAGGCCATTTTCTGGGCACCACCATCCAGACCTTTTAGAGTGATAGGCTGTACCCTGGAGCCTTCTCATACTCATCCTCTCCCGGAAAGAACCGCCTCAGTGATCTTGTTTAGGGCAAAAATCATTAGACTTCTCAAGGTTAAAATTGATTCCACCTCCAAATTCCAAAACAAAAACTTGAAAGGACTGTCTGTGATTGCATAGCAATGAAATTAATATTCTAAAGTGGGAAGAAGGTTGGCAATGTTTTGACTACTTACATCATGTTCATATTCCTTGGAATGGAATCTGGCCTTTATCACTGTAGCTAAATAAGCTACGTATGACCTAAGGACACTCAGTAATATCTGAAGAGGCTTCTTGTTTTGTCACAGGATTTCAGAGACAGGATTTAACTAATTTGGTGGTAGTTTTTCGTTATTTTTCTGAGTCTAAAAAGGGCTGTTTACAAGGCCTTCTAGTTTATTGATCATCCTTGTCAGAAATGTAATGCAACTGCCTCTAATACCTCCAAGAATATTCACAAAATGCTCTCTGCTCCAGTTAGAAAATGCCATGGGAGTTCCAAGAATAGAAAACATCGACCAGGGTACTTAGCGCTAGCTTGACACAACTTGGCTCAGACCTGAGATACAAAAGCAATTCCTCCAACTATGGTTTTGCACTGTGCTGAGGCGCCTTCAAGTAATTTTCTTTTAAAGGAAATTTACAAAATAACTTTATAAGAACTGTGTTCTTTACATGAACCATTAAACGATCTTCAGACAGCAAAATCTGTTCTCTATTTAGCAGTGAGAAAGTCACGTTCACCTTTTCAAACCTCATGTTCTGCTGAATCATAATAGGGAACACAGAGGGAAAACAGTCTGTCTCCAGGTATTGATTCAGGAGGTAAACAGCAAGGTACACATCCTGCTTGCCGGGAAGGAACACCCCAGGGCAAGAAATCTTAAAAACAAAGAAAAAAAATAGAGAACAGGGTTTGTTTTGTTTTTTTAAACAGGGTTCTATTTTGCCTAACCTCTTGCAATTTCCCCCACGTCCGCACCCTCTCACCTGTACCTCCCACACCACCACCCTCCCCTCTCCTCCGCTTTCTCAAACTTGAAATTCGTATTTCCTCCCACGTCTCCGCCAGGTGTCACAATCAGCCTCTCGCTGGCTCCTCTCCCCGCCCCTAAAAGATGGCAGTGCGGAAACGGAAGAGACTGCAGGGCCGGGAAGCCTCTGTTTAGGCCGCTCGCCGCGATGCCGAGCCCCCGGAGGAACACCGAAGGACGCCCGCTGGGCGCCTCCGCCTCGAGCAGCAGCAGCAGCCCCGGCAGCCCGGCCCATGGAGGCAGCGGCGCCGGCAGGTTCGAGTTCCAGTCCCTGCTCAGCAGCCGGGCGCCAGGAGGCGACCCTACCTGCGCCCGGCTCCGCGCGTCCGAGAGCCCGGTGCACCGCCGCGGCTCCTTTCCCCTGGCTGGGACCGGGCCATCGCAGGCGCCCCCGCCCGCGCTACCCGAGGATGACCGCATGGACCTAAACCCGTCCTTCCTGGGCATCGCTCTGCGCTCCCTGCTGGCCATCGACTTGTGGCTGTCCAAGAAGCTGGGGGTGTGCGCGGGGGAGAACTCGTCGTGGGGCAGCATGCGGCCCCTTATGAAGCTGCTGGAGATCTCCGGACACGGCATCCCCTGGCTGCTGGGCACCCTCTACGGCCTGTTCAGAAGCGACAGCTGGGCCGGGCGCGAGGTGCTGATGAACCTGCTCTTCGCCCTGCTGCTGGACCTGCTCCTGGTGACCGTGATCAAGGCGCTGGTCCGTAGGCGCCGCCCGGCCCACAACCAAATGGACATGTTTGTGACCCTCTCGGTGGACAAGTACTCCTTCCCCTCGGGCCATGCCAGCAGGGCTGCCCTGATGTCGCGGTTCATCCTGAACCACCTGGTGCTGGCCATTCCACTGAGGGTGCTGACAGTACTGTGGACCTTCATCGTGGGCCTCTCCAGGGTCATGCTGGGGCGGCACAATGTCACCGACGTAGCTTTTGGCTTTTTCCTGGGCTACATGCAATACAGCATCGTGGACTATTGCTGGCTCTCACCGCACAATGCTCCGGCCCTCTTTGTACTGTGGAACCAACAATGACACCATCTCATTCATTACGGCACCAGGAGATCTGAAGGTTTTCACATGCGACAATGCCGACATAAACCAGCAGTCATCCCGCTTGTCCCTCTTAAGACGTTTCAGGCTTCCTTTGGGATTTCAGGCATCCTACCATCTTCATGGGTTGTGAAGTTGGAGTATGTGCTGGCCATTACTGATCACAGCCATATTATGGAAAGCAAAAAAGATCCCTCTACTATGTATTTATTCAACATTTATATCTCCAGGACAACTGCAAAGAAACCAAGCTGGGGTGATTATAATGTTGCTGTGTTTTTAAAAGTTGACCTCAGTAAAATTTGTGTTTTCTAGTAATCCTGCAAATCAACATATCACTTCTAAATTGAACTTTGAAAACGAAACGCCATCTTCATTCTGTAAATATACATGCAGATAAGCCACGTACTGATCCTAGTTCTTTTCCTAAGGTATATTTTAAGCAGTATTTTAAAAGTCTAAGACATAGGTTTTTCTAATTTATTCTCTGAAGATCTGTTGCCACCGTTGGGGAGATTTCCTCTTAATCCTGATTTTCTTAGTGTGCTTTTTCAGTTTATTGTCTCTTCTGGTAGTGAGAAGAGAGATTATAGTACATATCTTTCTTTTCCCTCTAAATCCTCAAAAGATCTGCAAATAGATATTTATTTGCCACTACTCTCTAATAATGTCTTTTAGCATTCAGAGAACAAGCCAAGAACTTACTTGAAGAAGAAACGCTTAAAGGTGGGCATACCTACAGTCCCCATAGAAAAGGAAGGATGGAACTCTGGCTTCATGCTTAATTCTGCTGATAACCAATAGCATGACACGACAGAGGGAGGAAAGCTAAGTGGCTGAGGAGGCCAGAGGAACTGAGAGTTGGGCAGCATGTCATCCTGTCAATGGACCAGTATGGCAGGAGATGGGGCCTGCTGCCCATCATCTCTACTGAATAAAGTATAATGCTCTTCTATTGGGGTAATAAAATGGGGAAATTATTTGCAAAAAAGCATAAGCTTTCTCATATATACCACAAGGATGACCTTGTATATTATAGTTTTTCATATGGAATTCCGTTTCCCTGTATACAGCACACTTTAGGTAAATTCATCAGGGGCAATCTGCTGCTATACCAGGCACAAAGTATAACTAACTCCTAAATTTCTGTTTACATTGACCTTTACATTTAAAGCAGTTTATCCGTGGTGCCTCCCCAAATCACAAGACCAAAGACCACCAAATATAGGGTGGACCCTTCATTATTCTTTGATCAGGAAACACCAAAAAGGGCATGTGCTTTAAATGCTGCTCTACCTGAAAATAAGAACCTTTAAATTACCTGTGGAACTGGAGTCTTCAGATAATCTTAATGATCAATTATTTTGACATTTATAAATAGAAAGCATTATGGCCTTTGATCTGTCATATAGAGCTGCACATAGAAATCCTGAGAATGGCTGCGACAAGTAGGCTCTGATTGGGTGGAAGTGTGAACTATCTGAGTGTGAGAGGCACAATGAAAGAGGAAAAGCTACTCCTTAAAAGAAAATAAAATCATTTACATTCCCATAACATCCTGAACACAGACTACCTCTTCACTTCCTGAATCAGCCAAACCGTGAAGGTCTGATTGGTTTGCTTTATTGTTTCGCCTTTATTTTAATTGCAGCAATATTCAGCACAGATATTTGGGAGCAATGATATATCCTCTTGCAGTGTCCACAAGTCTGAATACTGGGGGCTCAAAATTAGGCTCACTTTCTGGTTCCTGGTTCTACTTCTGGAATTCCCTGTCTTAGTTGCTGAGCCTGAGTTTGCTGGTTTTTCAAGCACAGATCAATTCACCTGCTGTTTTTGGAGCATCGTAAGTACTGTAAAGTGGAAAACTGATTTCACTGTTAATTAATTGTACACTGAAGAATGCCTTTTAAAAATCAAAATAAAATTAACCAATAATGTTGAATGAAGTGAAATGAAAACTTGCTTGGTTTTTGCCTTGATAAGGAGGAAGCCTGATTTATTACTCAGCTTCTCAAGAATTCCTTCATCTTACTGCACAATTTTGACAGCTCACAATTGATATAGTCTGGTCTTGTTTGCTGTCAGCAAAGTGGGACAAATCCAGGAAGTTTTAATCTTTGTTTCAGAGCTGCATGTATGATGACACCAGAGCATCTGTCACTTGCATGGAGGCTAACCAGATTTTCTGGAACCCTAACCTTTCTGCATTGTGCTTGCAATCATGGCCTGTACAGAAGCATGTATAGCCTGGAGGCAAAGTTGCATGATAATGTGTCGTAACTACAGATGGAAAGATTGAAAACTGGAAGCTGAAATAAGGGGAATGACCCCAAACAAGAACGATGGAGTCACTCGGCCAGGGCACCTCACTTAAGCAGGATTCAGTAATTATAAAACAGTCGTTGATTGATGGATTTCCCTCTTGAAATTGCAAACCAGAGCCATCTCTAGGGGAAATAGCTTAGAAAATATTTGATTGGTTCATAAAGGTGGCAAATTATCAGGAAGTGATGGGGCTTTTTGAAATTAAATTCTTCCCTGATTATTTAAAGGCTGGGTTTTTAAGTCCTTTCACAAATCTTTACCCTGGTAAAGAAAAATAAAATCCTTCTTGGATTTAATGCAGGGTTGTTTTAAAAGAACAGAAAATTTCAGGATAAAGCCAAGAAACAAGTTGGCTTTAGAGGGGAAAAAAAAAGTGGGGAAACGTTGAGCTGAATTAAAGGTTAGGAAGTCAGGGAACACCAATGTAGAGAATCTTAGGGACAGGTACGATTTGTCCCAAAAGATAATGATGTATGTGTGGTGAGGTGGGGAGGGGGTGGTGAAAACGACCCGGGACCATTTAAGAACCCCAGGGAAAGAGTCTGATTTGAGGCAAGTGGTGGGGGGAGATTCATCGACGTCTCTTACCGCCCGGATCTGCAGCTCCACCACCACCTCCAGAGGCATCGTTCCCTGCGTGGGCGAAAGAACTGGAATGAAAAGATCTTTTTGTTCTGAGCCTTGGACCGTTTTTTCTTAGTTTAGCTCAAACTCTACGGCAAATGTTCCCAGCACCTTCCCCAGCCGCCACCCCCCTTGCACCCCCATCCGTCCTCCCCAGCCCAGGTCCCTCCCACCGGGACGGGTCTCACACTACTGGAGCCGGAGCCAAGGCTTCCAGAAGGCGGCAGCGCGGCGTTGCCATAGACACTCAAACGCACAACCTTCCAGGCTGGAACTCGAGCGAGGCCTCAGCGCAGGCGTGCGCGCCCCCTGTGCTCTGCTTGGAACGCGCGGTCCCGATGTCGGCGTCCAAGGCTGTGCGCTCTCCGAGAAGATGGGCGAGTCCTGTCGTTGTGGTTCGTTTTCGAGATGCTGAGAGCCCTAGTTTCCTTTCCACCAACCTTTTCCATCACCTCTCTTTATGGCTCCCAAGCAGTATGTTAAAACGGTTAGTGTGTCCATTCTAAAAGTAAAATGTGATCATAGCTCCAGTATAATTTAAGTACTACCCATTTTTAGGAGCTATACGAGCCCCAAGCCCTGGAATTTCTGTAACAATTCCGATTAATATAGTAGCCTGTCACTAAAGGTACTCTCTTGCTTATTGAATGTTATGTTCTCGTGTTTGATTCGGAAAACATGGCCGTTGTCAATAATAAGAAATTAAACGAGTGCTAATTAGAAATACAAAGATAATTGTTAAAGAGTTTTAAAAGTTAGGTATCCTGTGTTAGCCACAATAGAAACATTTGTCAGTCTCTCTCTTCTGGGGTTTAGTTAACCTAACACAAGCATTGAATTGCATTATCTCCCAATGGGTCGTTACTGCAGTTGCCAAAGCCAGGGTTACACTGTAAAAACCATCACAGGTGGCAGGCAAAGCAAGAATTCTTAACCAGTTGGGAAACTGCTTTTTTTCCCACATCACTGAATTTAATAAACAAAAATGAAGGAAGGGAGATGGAGTGCCTGCTTCTGGGCAATCGGAAAAATCTGGGAGGGCCAATGCTGTCGCTGAAAAACAATCTTAAATTGTGATGGATCAATTATCGCTAATATTTTGCATTAGAGATTTATACAATTGCAGAAATGCAAGTGCAGAAAGATGTCCTGAGACAAGAATTAGATATTCCTTTCAGTAATTGTAGTTCCTTTCCCTGGAAGGGAAAGACTCAGCATGATGAAGCGTATATTATGTCCTTATCCAATCCCTGGTGCTTTGTCTGTCTGCATACCAAGGGGCACACCGGTAGGTGCTTGGCTCCCTACAGTATCCAGAGAACTGTGAGTGCCGGCTCACAACAGTTTGCTGGCACCCAAACTACTATGGGGATATATGGGAATAGGACCTGTGTTGACCCTTACAGGTAAGTGACCAACGCCAATGCTAAGACATCAAGGAGAGTAAAAACCAAGGCAGATAAATAAGCAAGTGGTCAGAGACATATCGGAAGGGAGGAATCAATCTTTATTGAGGACCTGCAAAGTGCTCGGCACACTGCATACACTAACTCATTTCATGCCCACAATAACTTTTTGAAGAAGATGTTATTAACCCTATTTTACAGATGCAGAGTCTGAGGCCAGACAGCCTTTTGCCCAAGGCCACACAGCTAAAGGGAAGGAGCCACACTTGAATCCAGGTGTGCCCTACCACGTCACTGCCCCTGCAACATAGATATCTTATTGGTCCCTAGAGACAGAGTCCCCTCCTAAGCTCTTCCTAGCCTTACCTGGAGTTCCTTGCTCACCTGAACTCTCTTTGCTGTAACTAACTGGACTCTCCTTGGCTGGCACCTAGGGCCCAGCCCTCTTCTGGTTTCCCTCCAACTCTCTGGACGTTCTTTCTCTGTCTTTGTTCATCTTCCTCTACCTGGCTAAGCAATGTTTCCAGGTTCTTTCCTCTCCTCACTCTAACTCTTTGCCTAGGGTGTCATCCAGTGTAGCTATGACCGACATGAACCTACATAGAACATGTCCACAGATTTACATATCCCACCCATGCTTCTCTAATGCTCTCCCTGACAACCTGGGATCTCACCATTACAAATATATGTTATCTCCTCTTTGTAGCAACTGCCACAATAGCAGTTTTACATTTGCTCCTATGATTGTTGATTACTATTTGTCTCTCTAAACTGTAAGGTCTGCATGGCTAAGAGTTTGTATCCTAATATTTAATATAGCAGATGCTGCTCAGTAAATATCTTTGAATAGATGTTAGATGCAGAGATGGTCAAGCCAGTCTGTAGGATTTAATGTACACGCGTAAGGGGAGGTCCCACCACATCCAGGCAGGCACAGCTACTTCCGCTAGTTTGCCATAGGGGTATTAAATGAGTTGATAGGGAATATTTACACTCTGTTATTTTCCCCCACCATGGTCACCTAAGGCTCTCAGCTGCCAGGAAAATGTGGAAGTTGCTACATAGACAATGCCTCTGGGCCATCTTGCAAAGCAGTTAATTACTGAGGTTGCCACCTCCACTGGAGGCCAAGCAGAGCTGTTCAAGGAGTGGACTGTCACCACTTCCAGAGATTGGCTTTATTACCTGTCTACGTACCTCTTCGTGGCAGAAAATTCCATTGAACAAATCTTATTCCCAGAGTGTTTCTGCAATGCAGGCTGGTCAGCAGTAATATCAGCATTGTTGAAATGACCCGTCAACATATTCTGCTCACATCCTGTCCTGGCGACCTCCAAGAAAATGGCACATGCCCCACATGGGAATTTTCCAAAGAGTTAATTATAATTAGCAAAGAACAAAAGAGTGACAGATAATTATGGCTGAGATTTTCCTTTTAACTAAAAAAATTAATTATAGGACACTGAATTGTAAACATTTCTTTTCAAATAATATAGGAAGCAGTATTCATATGAGGGGAGAAAACTATAAAAAAATAAAAGGAGGCACTAATGGCAGGGGTGTGAGGAAACACATTACTTATTGGTAGGAGTGTAAATACATATAATATACTAATTTTCTATGGTTACTGTAACCGCAAACTTAATGGCTTAAAACAAGACAGATTTATTATTGCCCAGTTTTGTGGATCAGAAAGCCAACACAGATCTCACTGGGCTAAAAGCAAGGCTGTATTCCTTGCCTTTTCTGTTTCTTTGCTTCTCCAGCTTCTAAAGGCTGCCCACATTCCTTGGCTTATAGCTCCTCTCCATCTTCAAAGCCAGCAACATCAAGCCGAATCCTCATGAAGCCATCTCTCTGGTTGTCTCTTCCACTTTTAAGAACCTTTGTGATAATATTGGGCCCACCCAGATAATGCAGGATAATTTCCCTATATTAAGGCCAGCTGATTAGCAACTTTAATTCCATCTGCAATGTTAATTTCCCTTTGCCACGGAAGGTAACATATTCATAGTTTCCAGGGATTAGGACGTGGGGATCTTTGGGGGCCATTATTCTGCCTATCACATGTAGCTTCTCTGGAGAGTAATTTATTAATGTCTATCAAAATTTTTCATTTGACTCAGCAATTCCACAGCTAGGTATGGGTATATATGGGCATACTTTCACAAGTACACAAAAATATATGTGGCAGCATTATTTATTATTTAAAAAATACTAGGGGGCTAGCCCAGGGGTATAGTGGTTAAGTTCGCATGCTCCACTTTGGAGGCACAGGTTTGCAGGTTCAGATCCTGGGCGTGGACCTAGCACTGCTCATCAATACACACTGTGGCAGTATCCCACATAAAAGAGAGGAAGATTGGCACAGATGTTAGCTCAGGGCCAGTCTTCCTCACACACACACAACAATACTGGAAACCACCTAAATGTTTATTAACTAGGGTCATTAAGTCAATTATGGTTACGTCTCAAGATGGAATAGTATATAACATGGAAAAAGGATGAAGCAGAGCTATAAGTCCTAGCAATAAATACTCTCTAAAATATAGGACTGAGGGGAAAAAAGCAATCATGGAACAAAAAATGTGTAAAGTGTGCTGCCATTTGGAAGAGACAGGAATATGATATGTACATATATGCTTAGAATATTCCTGAAAGGATACATTAGAGACTGCTAATAGTGATTGCCTCTGGAGAGGGGATCTAGAGCAGAGAGAGAAAGAAGAAACTTACTTTTCATTGAATATCCTTAGGTACTTTTTGAATATTTTTGCTAAGTATGTACATTATCTAGTCCAAAAAGGAAAACAAAACAAGTAGAAAACATAAACCAATATAAAGGATAAATCTGGGAAGATAGGGAGGACCAGGAACTGGCTTCTTCAGCTTTTGGAGCTGCATCCTATATCCTGCATGCCATGAGAATATCCATGCAGGTGTGTCTGCTACTTCTGCTGCCAGTGCTGGGTGTCTTACCCTAAGATCCCTGGCTGTCTCAGGGGTCCTAAAGCCTCGGAAATGATAGGCAACCTTTCCTGCATGTGCATATGTCCATTTTTCTGGGAAGAGAGGCTGTAATTTTCATCAGAGTCTGGAAAGGGTAGAGTTAGTCAAAGCAGGTTTTAGAACCACTGTCCTGCCCTCTGTCCTGCCATCAGTCCCCTCCTATAGCAAAAAGAAGGGCCACCCAAGTGATCTGACAAGGTGACAGGTAAAGAAAGAGGGATTCTTCTCTATCACATTCATGCCCACTTATTAGAGCCAGGTGTCTCCTCAAGGGCAGCAGTATTCAATAATAAGCGAAAAAGACCTTCAAAGTCCTGTTCTAGGCCATTAGTTTACGTCTGGACTCAGACTCATTCAGTTGGCCCTACAATCTTTTGAGCCAGTAAATTATTCATTAGCAAATGTGAATAACACCAGCAAATTGAGTTTCCAAAGCAAGTTGTTCATTAGCATTTGTGAGAAATGCCTGAAAAGAAAAAAAACCAATTACATGAAACAATCTGGATTATTTCAGCAGTAACACATTTCTAGATCACTGATTTTTTTTTTAAGTGCAGACTCAGCCTCAGGACCCAAGAAATAAATGTGTTTTATATTTGGTGTTCTCCAAAATCTTTCTCTGAAATGTTCTTTAACAGTTTAATGTTCTCACAGTCTGAGATACACAGGAGGAAAATTGACTTTTCTGACTTTCACCATGAATGTGTAAGAGCTCAATGAACTATGCTGGGTGCCTGCCTTGGCTCTCATAAACTGCATAAAGACAAAGTTTATATATATATATATCAATTTTTTATTTTGAGGAAGATTAGCCCTGAGATAACATCTGCTGCCAATCCTCCTCTCTCTTTTTTTTCCTGAGGAAGACTGGCCCTGAGCTAACATCCGTGCCCATCTTCCTCTACTTTATATGTGGGACACCTACCACAGCATGGCTTGCCAAGCGGTGCCATGTCCGCACCCAGGATCCGAACCGGCAAACCCCAGATCGCGGAAGCGGAACGTGCGCACTTAACTGCTGCACCACCAGGCCAGCCCCCAAAGTTTATATTTTTAAAGAAGTTAATGTTAAAATCATATCCTTTGGGAGAACTTTAAGGGATCAGGCTGTCACCATATGAACTCACTGATCAATCAACATCACTAAAGGTGACATCACATGTCTCCCTATGAAGGAAGCACCTATGAAACACTTTGCCAAGAAAGGTGAAGTCAAATCTAATCAAGCCCCTAGAGCCACACTGTCTAATAAGGTAGCCACATATGGCTACTTAAATATAAATGAACTAAAACTAAATAAAATTTAAAATTCACTTCCTCACTCACACTAGTCACATTTAAAATGCTCAATAGCCACATGTTCCTGATGGCTATGGTATTGGATAGTGTAAGTAGAATATTTCCATCGTGACGGGAACTTCTATTGAGCAGTATTGCTCCAGAGCTAACTTCACTTAAAGGGGGATAGAGAAACATGTTAATGATACCACAAGGAAGCAAAGAGACATATCTAGAATGTAGGACATTCTATAAGGACAACTGACCCAGTTAGTCTGCAAACAAGCCAATGACATTAAAAAAAAAAAAAAGGAAAGGGGGAGGAGAAATGCTCTAGATGAAAAGATACTTAAGGGGACCGGCCCTGTGGCCTAGTGGTTATGTTTGGTACACTCCACTTTGGCAGCCCAGGTTTGGTTCCCAAAATAGAGGAAGATGGGCACAGATGTTAGCTCAGGGTGAATCTTCTTCACCAAAAAGAGGAGGACTGGAGACATGTTAGCTCAGGGTGAATCTTCCTTACACACACACACACAAAAGATACTTAAGGGCCAGC